>NW_024080684.1:1421357-2021357 GCF_003009895.1 Hyaena hyaena
AAAAAAAAAAAAAAAAAAAAAAAAAAAAAAAAAACATGAAATGCTCACAAAAAATGGTGGGTGTCAATAAAGCTACAGGCTCATAGTGTCCATTAGTTAGTAACTGTGATTCGTAACCTGAGGTCATTGCAACAATCCATACCTGGAGGTAAAAGTGTCAGATTAGAAACAATTTATTCAGAATGTTTTCTGAACATATGCTTATTGTCCAGCATAACTAGCTACATAAATCTTTAGTACATGGTCTGAGCTCATTCCCTTGTAAAACAATGTAAATGGATATCCAATTGTATATCACCCTATGATAATGCACAATTTCACATGCTTGAGAGGATATAGAGATTACCACCACCCAGCCTCATTTGCTTGTTCACCATGACACCAATCAACCCCCATTATTACATTCACAAAGAATGTCTGTGTCATTGATTCCTATATGCCAGAATGTAGAAAGAGGGGGAGGTCTTCCCTTTATTTGAGATATCAGCCTCTCTGGAGGGGTGTGTATGGTGCCAAAAAGGATATTTAAGTTATTATACTTACACTTGAAAAGCAAACTAAAATATAGTGTTTCTTTTTTTATGTTTATTTATTTTTGAGAGAGAGCGAGAGAGCATGATAAAAGGAGGGGCAGAGAGAGAGGCAGAAAATGAATCCAAAACAGGCTCCAGGTTCTTGGCTGTCAGCACAGAGCCTGATGCAGGGCTCTAACTCATGAACCATGAGATCATGACCCGAGCCACAGTCGGCCACTTGACTAACTGAGCCACCAATCATCCCTAAAATATACTGTTTCTTAATATGAACTTAAGCATAATAAAATATGACTTAAAGAGTTTTATAGGAGCTAGACTTTACTCTCTGAATATCAGTAACTTCCAGTGAGGGGCATTAGAGATTCCAAAGGAATAGGGTTATATTTACCAAAAGTAACCATCAGGAATTCCAGCTTCTGCTTGGGAAGCAGAAAGCTGTCACTTTTCCCCTTATATTAAAAAAAAAAATAGAAAAATCTGCAAAATCACAGTGTTTTTTAAATCTTTAAGACAACAGAGTCACAAAGCAAGCAAATAACCTTAAATCTAAAGAAAAATAAATGTTTCCAAGGACAAACTGCCTTGAGGCAGATGCTGGAAACCCAGTATTACACAAGCCAGTGAGGGTAGTAATTCTACTAAAATTTACCAGCTTGCTAGTGATAGAATGTGATCTGTCATGCCAGGGTGGCTCGGTTGAGCATCTGACTTGATTTCAGCTCAGGTCATGATTTCATGGTTCCGTGAGTTCAAGCCTCACATCAAGCTCTGAGCTGACAGTGAGGAGCCTGCTTGGGATTTCCTCTCTCTCTCCCTCTATCTCTCTGCCCTTCCCACAAACTCTGTCCTTCTCTATCTTAAAATAAATAAATAAACTTTAAAAAATTAGATAGAATGTGAACTAGTGTGATAGCATATGGCTTTCAAGAACCAAAAACACTAGTAAACTGCATTAACTGTCAGGCTTTTCACAAACCTCACTGTATGCTACCATAATTGTCTGGGGGCAGGACCAGAGTCTTGAGAAAGTCACTGTTGTAGTACAGGGCTTGGGGGAGTGTAAAAGCAGCCCTGAAGAAAGGGCAAAATCCCTATCTATATCCATTATCCTTATTCTTTCTATGGAAGAAAACCTTAGGTCTCTGGAGGAATGAAGAAAACACCATCACACTTAAGGCACAGGTAACAACCCAGAGTAGTTAGAAGAAGAAAACAAATAATATGCTTTTATTCTGGGGGGAAGAGCAGAAATATACATTGGGTCCAGATCATTTAAGAGAAGAGAAAAATTACTGAGAAAGCCCTTCCCCCTGAGATGCAGGAACAAAGTACTGTCTAAGAATAATCCTGAACCAGAACAACATAGAAGGTCCTTCCAGTGTCTACTACTAGGTACTAAATTAATAAAGTAACAGCAGTATATGAATACTAGGGGAAGGTCAAGAACATGGAGAGAGAACTTCTCTAAGGTATAGGCATTCACAGAAAATCTAAAGGTAAGACTGGAAAAGACATTAAGGAAAAACTCTGAAAACCAACTTCCAACCTACACACAGTAAATACTCAGCTTTTAAAAAAATATTTATTTATTTTTGAGAAAGAAGGAGAGAGCACACAAATGGGAGAGATGCATAGAGAAAAGGGGGTGGGGGAGAGAGGATCCAAAGCAGGCTCTGCACTGACAGCGGAGAGCCTGATGTAGGGCTCAAACTCACAAATCATGAACCAAAGTTGGACGCTTAACCAACTGAGCCACCAAGCACCCAGTAAATACTCAAGTTTTATTATCTAATATTATTGTCACAAACTACATACAACTATTGAGCACTTAAATGTAGCTAGAAATACATGATGATTTTATTTTAGATATGTTGGATTTAAACTAAATATATTATTAAATTAAATTCACTTTTATGTTCATTTTTAGAATAAGGCTGCTGAAAAGTATTTAATTAAATAGGTACTTTATGTTCTGTTTCTGTTGGAGACTGCTGCATAAAAAGAACTTAAAACTTGTCCCTAGGTCAACTCCTAACAAGACTGACCACTCATCATAATAAATTCCTGGGAAAAAACAAAGGCCTGGCAAACAAAACAACACAAATGCATGTCCTTTTCCAGGCAAGAACACTGTTTACTTCAATTTCTGCTTCCTGCACAAAACCTCCAGCTTTCAACAACAACAAAAAAATTATGAGACATACAAGGACGCAATAAAAAAAAACCCAGTCAACAAAACCAGATATAGAAATGATACAAATGTTACAACTATCAAATAAATAAATTAATATAATAATGATTAATAGGTAAGATGCCCCAGTAGAAAAAGTAACAATGTACATGATCAGGTAGACAATTTCAACAAAGGAATGAAAACTAAGGGAAAAAGTTAAATAGAAATACTAAAAATAAAAAACAAGATGAACAAGGTAAAAAAAAATGTTTTAATGAACTTATCAGTAGACTGAAAATTGAAGTGAAATTAAAGATAGAGGATAAAAGTTAACCAAACTGAAATATAAGTGGAAAAATAATTTTTTGTGAAAAAATAAAATCCAAGACCTAACATACATGTAATTGGAATTGCAGAAGAAGAGAAAGAAACAAATGAAATTTGAAGATATTACTCCAGAGAATTTTTAAAAATTAGTGATAGATGCCAAACCACAAATCCAAGAATCTCATAGAATAACAACTGAGGTGAACACAAAACACATACACAAATCCCTAGGCATCTCATGTTCAAACTTCTGAAAAACAGTGACAAGCAAAGATAAATTACATACAAAGGAACAAAGATAAAAATTAAGATTTATCATTATAGGGGCTCCTAGGTGAGCATCTGACTTCAGCTCAGGTCGTGATCTCATAGTTCATGGGTTCTAGCCCAGCGTCGGGCTCTGTGCTGACAGCTCAGAACCTGGAGCCTGCTTTGGATTCTGTGTCTCCCTCTCTCTCTGCTTATCCCCTGCTCACACTGTCTCTCTCTCTCAAATATTTTTTTAAAAATTTTAATAAAAATGATTTATCCTTGTAAATTATGCAAACCATAAAATAATGGAAAGACAACATTAAAATGTCAAAAGACAAGAAAAATTAATCAATCCAGAATTTTATACCCTATGACAATATCTTTCAAAAGTAGAAGAGAAATACTTTTCTCTAGAAAGAAGATAAAAGAAAAATCCATTGCCAGCAGACCTGCACTAGGTTGTTAAGAAAGTTCTTCAGGCAAACTAATGTGATGACAGAATGCAATTTGGATGCATAAACATAAAAAAATGAAGAGAACTAGTAATGAAGATGAACAGAAAATTCATTTTTAGTTTAATTTCTTCAAAAGACAACTATCGAAAGCAAAAATTATTTAAATTGAAATAAAATATGTAAAAATAAAATGTAACAAAAATGACAGAAAATGTGGGAAAAATGAATGGAGAATATGCTGTCATTATGTCTTTACACTACACATGAAATGGCATAAAGTTATTTGAAGGCATATTCTCATGAAATAAGATAAATATTGTAAACTTAAGAATAACCACAAAAAAATTCAGTGAGATATAAATAATAAGACAATTGTGAAGATAAATGTATCATTTAAAAAATCAATCCAATGAAACAAAGAGAAACAGAAGGAAAAACGAGCAAATATAAGAACAAATAGAAAACATCTAAGAAGATGGTAAATATTAATACAATCATATCAATAATTACAATAGCTTAAGCAAACCAGTTAATAGAAAAGGGAGTGCTAGGATCAATATACAAGCAAGATCCAACTGTATACATCCATAAAACCGACTTTAAGCATAAAAACATAAATAGACTAAAAGTAAAATAATGTAAAATAACAGAGTAGAGTCAACTTTAACTAAAGTATACACTGATAAATAAATGAGTAAAGAAAATGTGGCATACCCATGCTTGGAATATTATTCAGCCATAAAAAGGAATGAAGTACTAACAGAAACTACAACATAGAAGAAACTTGAAAACATTATACTAAATGAAATAAGCCAGACATAATGGAGCATGGCTGCTAATGGATAAGTTCCTTCTTTCTGAATTGATAAAAAAAAATTTCAAAATTAAGATAGTAATGATAGTTGCACAACTCTGTTAATGTCATAAAACCAACCTAATCATATATTTTAACAGTTAATTTTATAGCATACAAATTATATCTCAGTAAAGCCATTATAAAAAAGTGAAACAGAGATGCCTTGGTGACTCAATTGGTTAAGCCCCTGACTTCAGCTCAGGTCATGATCTTGTGGTTTATGAGTTTGAGCCCCACATCAGCCTCTGTGCTGACAGCTCAGAGCCTGGAGCCTGCTTTGAATTCTGTGTCTCCCTCTCTCTTAGCTCCTTACCCACTGACACTATGTCTCTCTCTATCTCTCTGTCTCAAACTATGCAGAAACATTAAAAACTGGATAAAAATTTTATTTAAAAAGTGAAATGAAAGTATTCCAGAATAGATTTAGGAAACTCAGTGACTCCATGAAATATAATAACTTTCACATTATAGGAATGCCAGGAAAAGAAGAGAGAGAGAAGGGGGCAGATAATTAATTTGAAGAGAGAATAGCTGAAAACTTCCCTAATGTGAGAAAAGAACCGGATATCTAAATCCAGCAGTCATAGAGAACCCTCAACCAAAACAACAAAAGCAGATCCACACCAAGACATATAAAAAGGACACTTTGAGTGGAAAGAAAGACAAAAAGTGACACTGAAAAGGAAAGAAACATGAAGACAGTAAAAATGAATATTTTTATAAAAAAATAGTCAAGGAATTCACAAAATAAAGTATGTCAAATATGACACTTTATAACTAAAACATGGGGAGGAGAATAGTAAAGAACAGCTTCAAACTTAAATGGCAATCAACATGAAGTGAACTGCTATATGTAGAAGACCATCAACTTGGATACAGACTGCTATATACAAACCTAAGAATAACCATGAATCAAAACCCACTAACAAATATGCAAGGAATAAAGACAAAAAATCCAAATATATCACTAAAGAAAATGAGCAAACCATGAAAGAGAGGAAGACAAGAAAAGAGCAGAGAAAATTTTCAGGAACAACCACAAAACAACCAATAAAATGGCAATAAATATATATCTATCAAGAATTACTTTGGGGCGCCTGGGTGGCTTAGTCGGTTAAGCGTTCGACTTTCGCTTAGGTCATGATCTCGCGGTTCGTGGATTCGAGCCCCGCATCGGGCTCTGTGCTGACTGCCAGCTCGGAGCCTGGAGCCTGCTTCAGTCTGTGACTCCCTCTCTCTCTGACCCTCCCCTGCTCACGCTGTCTCTCTCTCTCCTAGAAATAAATAAATAAAACATTAAAAAAAAATGCGGCAAAAAAGAATTACTTTGAATGTAAATGGACAAAATACTCCAATCCAAAGACGTAGGGTGACAGAACGATTAAAAAAAAAACAAAAAACAGACCCATCTATATGCTGCTTCCAAGAGACTCATTTTAGCCTTAAAGACACATATAGATTGAAAGTGGGGGGGATAGAAAAACATTTATCATGCAAATGGATGTCAAAAGAAAGTGGGAGTAGCAACACTTATATCAACTAAATAGACTTTAACAAAAATGGTAAGAGACAAAGAAGGACAGTATATAATAATAAAGGGGACAATCTAACAGGAAGGCATAACAAGTGTAAATATTTATGCACTCAACATGCAAACACCCAAATACATAAAACAGTTAATAACAGATATAAGGGAACTAAATGCTAATAATGCAATTAAGTGTAGGGGAATTTAACAGCCTACTTATATCAACAGACAGATCATCTAAACAGAAAATCAACAAGGAAAAAATAGCTTTGAATGACACCCTGGACTGGTTGAATTTTTTTTTAATGTTTTTTATTTATTTCTAGGAGAGAGAGAGAGAAAGAGAGAGAGAGAGAGCGTGAGCAGGGGAGGGTCAGAGAGAGAGGGAGACACAGAATCTGAAACAGGCTCCATCCTCTGAGCTGGCAGTCAGCACAGAGCCGGACGCGGGGCCCGAACCCACGAACCGCGAGATCATGACCTAAGTTAAAGTCAGACACTCAACTGACTAAGCCACCCAGGCGCCCCTGGACTAGATGAATTTAACAGATATACTCAGAACATTCCATTGTAAAACAACAGAATACATATTCTTTTCAAGTGTACATGGAATATTGTCCAGAATAGACTATATTAAATCACAAAACTAGCCTCAACAAATTCAGAAAGATCAAAGTCATAGCATTCATCTTTTCTGACCACAATACTATGAAACTTGAAGTCAATCACAAGAAAAAATCTGGAAAGACCACAAATACATGGTGATTAAATAACATGCCACTAAACAGTGAATGGGTCAACCAGGAATAAAGAAAGAAATAAAAAAGTTCATAGAAATTAATGAAAATTAAAGCACAATGGTTCAAAACTTTTGGAATGCAGCAAAAGCAAACCTAACAGGGTAGTTTACAGCAATACAGGCCTACCTCAAGAAGCAAGGAAAATTCCAAATGCAACCTACCCCTACACCTAAAGAAATTAGAAAAAGAACAATGAACAAAACCTAAAACCAGATGAAAGATAAAAAGATAGAAGAAAAATAAAAAAGATTAGAGCAGAAATAATTGATATAAAAACTAAAACAACAATAGAACAGATCAATGAAACCAGGAACTTCTGTTTTGAAAAAAATCAATAAAACTGATGAACAATTTATAATTGCACTGTTTTCAATTGCACCATAATAATAAGATACCAAGGAATAAATCTAACCAAAGAGGTGAAAGACTTTTACTGTGAAAACTATAAAAGACTAAAGAAAGAAACTGAAGATGACACAAAGAAATGGAAAAATATTCTATGCTCATGGATTAGAAGAATAAATATTGTTAAAATGTCTATGCATTTTTTTAAAGAAATAGAAGAAGCAATCCTAAAATTTGTATGGAACCACAAAATACCCTAAATAGCCAAAGCAATCTTGACAAAGAAAAGCAAGCCGGAGATATCACAATTCTAGATGTCAAGTTATATTACAAAGCTAAAGTATTCAAAACAGCATAGTATTGGGACAAAAATACACACATAGATCAATAGAACAGAATAAAAAACTTAAATAAGCTCACAATCATATTGTGAATTAATCTTGGACAAAGCAAGAAAGAATATCCAATGGGGAAAAGACAAATTGTGTTGGAAAAACTGGACAGCAACATGGAAAAGAAAGAAACTGGTCCATTCTCTAACACCACACACAAAAATATATTCAAAATGGATTTAAGACCTAAATGTGAGATCTGAAACTATAAAAATCCTAAGAGACAGCACAGGCAGTAACTTCTCTGACATCAGCTGTACAACTTTTTTCTGAGATAGGTCCCCTAAGGCAAAAGCAAAAATAAACTATTGGGACTATATCAAAATGAAAAGCTTCTGCACAGTGAAGGAAACAATCAACAAAACAAAAGGGCAACATACAACATGGGAGAAGATATTTGCAAATGACATATCCAATAAAGGGTTAGTATCCAAAATATATAAAGAATTTATACAACTTGATACCCATAAAAACAAATAATCCAATTAAAAATGGGTAGAAGACATGAATAGACATTTCTCCAAAAAAACATATACAGATGGTCAACAGACATATGATGAAAGATGTTTATCATCACTTATTATGAGAGAAATGCAAATCAAAACTACAATGAAATATCATCTCATCCCTAAGAATAGCTAAAATCAACAACACAAGAAGCAACAGATATTGGCAAGAATGGAGGTGAAGCAAAAGGAATACTTGTGCACAGTTGGTGGGAATGCAAACTGGTGCAGCCACTGTAGAAAACAGTATGGGGGATCCTCAAAACATTACAAATAGAACTACCTTACAATTCAACAATCTCACTATTGGATATTTACACAAAGAATACAAAAACACTAATCCAAAGGGTTACATGCATCCCTATGTTTATAGCAGTGTTAGTTACAATAACCAAGACATGGAAGCAGCCCAAGTGTCCATTGATTGATGAATGGATAAAGAAGAGGTGGTATATATATAGAATGGAATATTATTCAGCCATAAGAATGAAATCTTACCATTTGCAACAACATGGATGGAGCTACAAAGCATAATGCTAAGTGAAATAAGTCAGTCAGAGAAAGACAAATACCACATGATTTCACTCATATGTGGAATTTAAGAACAAAACAATGAGCAAAGGGGAATAAAGAGAAAGAAAGTAAGACAAACAAACAACAAAAAAGTTTTAACCTTAGAGAACAAACTGATGGTTACTAGAGGAGGAGTAAGTGGGGGGATGGGCTAAACAGGCGATGGGGATTAAGGAGTGCACTTGTCACAGTGAGCACTAGATGATGTATGGAATTGTTCAATCACTATATCATACACCTGAAACTAACATAACAGTGTGTGTTAACTAACTGGAATTAAAATAAAAACTTCAAAGAATGAAAATATTAATAAAAGCAATGCTAAATTAGCTATATAAATTATCAAATAAATAAGATAAAGAGCAACATCACATAAATATGAATTAATCCAAGAAGATTAAACCTTACTATATGTTCATGCATCTAATAATAGAATCTCAAAATACATGAAGCAAAAAACTTTAAAACTGAAAGGAGAAATAGACAAATTCACAACTATAGTTGAAAACTCCAGTATCCCTTTTTAAATAAATGACAGAACAAGTAAAAAGGAAAGTAAGAAAAATATAGAAGACCATAACTACACAAAGAACCAACTTGATCTACTTGACATTTTTTTCTACCAAACTATACCTGGATATACAATCGTTTCAAATGTGCACAGAACATCCTGGACCATAGATAAACTAGATTTTAGGCCATAAACAAATCCTAACAAATTTAAAAGAATGCAATTATATAAAGTATGTTCTTGGATTTGACTAAAATAAACAAGAAATCAATAACAGAAGGATATCTGGAAAATTCCTAAAATATATTTTAAATAGTTAAACAACATACTTTAAATAACTCTTGAGTCAAAGAGGAACTCAAAAGAGCAATAGAAATACACTCAGTTTAAATGAAAAAGAAAACATGACATCAAAATTCATAAGACACAGAGAACGGTGTAATGGTAAATGTTTATTAACCAGCTTTGTGGCAAAAAAATAACTTATTTGTAATATTCGCCAATTTCCATGATATAAATATATCTATCATAGTTGACAGCACAGAAAATGGAGTTGGGAAGAGATGCTATAATCAGTTCCTGTATGCCAGTGTAAGCCAAGTCCAACACGCCACTGGACACAGCTGAAGCCATGCTTAGAAGAATATTTACAGTATTTTTAAAAAACTTTTTATGTTTATTTATTTTTGAGAGACAGGGCATGAGCATGAGCAGGGGAGGGGCAGATAGAGAGACACATACACAGAATCTGAAGCAGGCTCCAGGCTCTGGGCTGTTAGCCCAGAGCCCAACATGGGGGGTCAAACCCACAAAATGTGAGATCATGACCTGAGCCGAAGTCCAACACTCAATCAACTGAGCCACTCAGCTGCCTCAGATATTTACGGTATTAAATGCTCATATCAGAAAAGGAGATCTGAAAGCAATGATCTAGTATTGCAGTTTATGTAACTATAACAAAAGCAAATTGAACCCAGGCATTCAGAAGAAAGAAAATAACAGATAAAATCAGAAGCCAATGAAACTGAGGATAGGAAAACAATAGAGAAAATAATCTATTAACTAGTTCTTTGAAAAATACAATGTACTTGATAATCATGTGACCACATTAAGAGAAGACACAAAATGTCACCATCCAGAACAAAAGAGGGAACATAACCACAGACTCTACAGATATTAAGATTAATAAGTGGGTACTATGAAAAAATCTCTACTCATAAATTGAATAAGACGTGAACAAATTCCCTGAATGACACAGTTATCAGCTCAACTCTGTCTCCTTCAAAATTCATATGTGGAAGTCCCAGTCCCCAGTACCTCAGAATGTGACTTTATCGAGACATAGGGCCTTCAAAGAAGTAATTAAGGTAAGACGAGGTTATATGGATGGGCTCTAATTTCATGACTGGTATTCCCATAAGAAGAAAAGATTAGAACACAAATGACACAGAACAAAGGGCAACCCTGTGAGAACAGAAGAAGATGGCCATCTACAAGCCAAGGAGAGAAGTCTCAGAAGAAACAAACCTGCCAACCCTTGTCCTAGACTTCTAGCCTCTAGAATCATAAGAAACTAAATTTCAAAAGTTTAAGCCACCCAGTATGTGGTACTTTGGTATGGCAATCTTAGGAAATAAAGACAGGCACAAACTGCTCAATTTCATTCAATGGAGGACCTAAATTGTCTAATCTCTATTAAAGTAATGGATTTGTAATTAACAAATGTCCAGTAAAGAAAACTCCAGGACCAGATGGCTTTACTGATAAATTTTACCAAACATTTAGGTAAGAAATAGTGCTAATTCTATACAACTTGTCCCAGAAAGTAGAAGATGAGGGGACACTTTCTAATTCACCTTATGAGGTCAGTAATACCCTGAAAGTAAAAACAGACAAAAGCATTATAAGAAAATAAAACTACAAACAAATTTCTCCCATGACTATAGATGTGAAAACCTCAATAAAATGCCAGAAAATACAAACAAAAAATTCTAAAGATAAAATATTTTATGGCCAAAAATGGATATCATATGGAAATGTCAGGTTGACTCAACATTCAAATATTGATCAATGCAATTCACTGTATCAACAGACAAAAAAACCAGATGATGATTTTAATAGATGCAGAAAAGCCTTTTATAAAATTCAACATCTATGCATGGAAAGAACTCTTAAACTAGGAAGAAAAGGTATATTGCATGACCACAGTAACATCCTATTCAACAATTAAAACTTAATCTCTGTCATCTGGTTTTTAGATCTAGCATTTTCATTTGAATTGTCGCTCATTTTCAACTCTTTGTTGAAACTATCTGTTCCTCTAAGAGTAGGAACAAGGAAAGGTAGTCCACACTCATGACTCTTACCCAACATACTCAAGGTAGTACTGGAAGTCCTAGCCAGAGGAACTGAAGTGTCTCTGTTGAAATGATACTTAAAGTGATGCCCCTAAATCAATTTTTTGTTGTTTTCCACATGTCAGCATCCTAGCAGGAAAAATAAATAAAAACTCCCAAAACCAATGTCTCAACTACCTTTCAGTCTGGTGATCCCCCTCAAATTAGATCTGATAAATGTATACCGTAGAGGTTCACTATGAACATTGTCATGACTTTGCAAAGATTCTTGTTCATTCATTTATTTTTGAGATTAACTGATATGTTGCCTTCAGCTTATAAAATATTATTGCTAAGCTGAAAGGAAATGGATTTAAGAGTATGGGCTCTGGAGTAAGCTGGCTGGTCTGAAATCCTACCTCCTGTATTTATATGATCTTAGGTATAATACCAAACTTACAGGGCCGTTTTGAGTATTAAATAAATTTATTCATTTAAAGCACTCATAATGCTGGCCTTTGCATACTATAAGTGCTCAATAAATGACAGTTATTTTTATTAGAAATGTGTGCTATCTTTTGTAGCTATTATCCCTAAACATTCTGCTTCCTCTCATTATTTTTGGAGAATACTATGCAGGACATATTTCCAGGGCAAAACACAGACTCACAGAATAAGGTAGCCAAAAGACAGTTTAGACATTTTTTATTGCATTTTCCCCCCAAATACTGTGTTCAGAAGCAATTGTGAAGACAAGTAAGTGGGTAAAATCAAATATGACTTTGGTTACCCTTTGGAGAAGGTAGGGTGCAAATTGAATTCTGCAGCACTTCCTAATCATGCCATCTCTCACTCTGCTCCCCTTTAGTAGCCATAAGGGGGCTCCTTTGAATCCCTGAGGTGCCATAGCACAAAGTCTCTGGTCTAGTAAGAAAATCACCACCAGCCATGCTTCTAATTTACAGACAAGGATACCAGTGCACAGAGAAGCTAACCTGTACCACACCATTCAGATTATTACAGGTTCTTTTGAGCCTGGAATGTTACTCCAGAAACCTTGTACGTGATCTGGAAACTGGATTTAGAATGACATGCAGCTCTAATATGTCAAAGTTTACACAGAATTGTTAAATGCTGAATCATACTTTTTTGTTTTCTTAAACAGCAAAGTGTTTTATATAGATTTTTTTTGGTGGCTCACATATTAACAGAAGACTTTAGAAACAAGCTTGAAAATGGTCTGGAGTCAAGGGAAGCCATATAGCAGTTATTCACCAGAACAGTCTATTTCAGATTCTCTGCCACCACTTTTATTAATCACTACCTGGCTTTCACTGTTGGAGGCAGAGAACATCAATGTCTTGCCCCTGAGATTCCTATAGTAGAAGGTAGAGCCCTGCCTGCCCTTAAGACACACATACATGTGAATTATTATAAATACCTCCTATTAAGGGAGCTTCATTGGGTTCAATTATAATTTTAAAAACTCTTTCAGGTAGGCTATAACACTGTTTGTCAAAGACTTGGTCCACATAAACATAGACTCACAGAATAATGATAAATTTTATAAATCTCAAAGAATCTCCATATCCTTGAAACTATAAGTCTATCATAATACATCAGTATCAGAAAAATACAACTTTCCTACAACTAAAAATAATTAAGATTTAGAATTGACTTTCTCCTGCTAGTAAAGTGTCTCTCTCCTTCAAGGACTAACATAGATAAGTTTACAATGAGAAGATGTTTTTGTGTTCTCTACACACTCACCCCTATACTTAAATCTCTTTTCCCAACTTCTAAATAGGGAATAAGTTTTCAAGATTGGCAGATAGAAATTATAAACAAAGATATTGACTAGAGTTGAAATGTAAGGTAAATAAATCATATGGAACAAGGATAGGAGTATGGGATTGGCTCAAAGAGAATAAACTTTAGATGCTATATTTATAGATGATGTAATTGAATAAAAAGACAAATTGAAGAAGGTACCAGAATCAATAGTTCAAATGTCTGGTAGACTGTCTGTCAAATATCAGACAGCTCAAGAGAGCTTTTGACAGGGTGTAGACTAGAGCAAATTTATGACTGAGCTCTTCTACATATGCACAATGCAATTTCTGTATGTTGTCAGTTGAAAAAGAGATGTATCCCTCAGGGTTACAATTGTCATTCTGTTCAAGTTTAAGAGTCAAACATAAGTTCCTGATCAAACATCAATCCACTTCAGGAAAAATGTGAGCTAAAAAAAGTGTTGCAAGAAGACCCAAACATTAGCTTTGGGTTTTAGTTAACAGTTGACAAGTGCTTTTCAGATATATACCAGGCCCTAAACTTTTGTAAAATTTACCACGTAAGACATAAATGTCAGAGAAAACTTTTAGGATAAGTCTTTCAATTCTTGGTCTCACTTAACAACAAGAGAAAAAAAATCTCTTATTAAGAATTGCAGCTCTCTGTAGTGTGATGGGCACATAAGAATGCCCTCTAAAACTGAAGAAATTGTTTTGCCAAATCGAGTAGTTGGTACCTTCAAAATAAATGACAGTCCACAACTTGTACCGTTTTAGTTTTGATGCAATGGATGACTGTGTTTCCTTCTACATAAGATATGCTTACTTCAAAATAAAATTTCTCATTGTTTAAAGGAGGTTGACTTTCTTATGAAGCCATAGTTGCAACTCACCTAATTGTCATATTTGGTCATTTGATACATTTTGTTACTTGAGGCTGGCCCCCTGAAACATTAATAAGTTGGCAGCTATTAACTTGCATGAGTCAGGCCATACTCAGTTGATGGGATTTCTTTTTATCTTATTTTTAATGTTTATTTCTTTTTAAGAAAGCGAGAGTGCAGGGGTGAGACAGAGAGACAGAGGATCTGAAGCAGGCTTTGTACTGACAGCAGAGAGCCGGATGCAGGGCTCAAACTCACAAACTGTGAGACCATGGCCTGAGCAGAAGTCAGACGTTTAACCGACTGAGCCATACAAGCACCCCCAGTTGATGGAATTTCTAAGGTCTCTTCTAAGATTTGTCTCTTCTAAGGGCACCTGGGTGGCTCAGTCGGTTAAACATCTGACCCTTGATTTCGGCTCAGGTCATGATCTCACGGTTCATGAGTTTGAGACCTATATTGTACTCTGCAGTGACAGCACAAAGCCTGATTGGGATTCTCCCTCTCTTCTCTGTCTATATCCCCAAAATAAATAAACATTTAAAAAGATACATATTTATTTTAAAAGATTTGTTAGTTCCTATTTATTGAATTAAAAATTGAAGACTGATTAATGCAATGAGTATCATTTAAAAATGTTGCAAAACTATTATATATGATACTATAATAGTGGGTATATGCCATAATGCATTTATCAAAACCCACAAAATGTACAACCCTAATGTAAACTATGGACTTTAGGTGATAATGATGTGTCAATGTAACTTCATCAATCCTAAAATATATACCACTCTAAAGTAGGAATGTCAATACTGAGAGCCTGTGCTTGAGGGTCAAGTGGACACAAAAGATATGGACACTCTGTATTTTCTGCTCAATTTTTCTGTGCAACTAAAACTCCTCTAGACAATAAAGTCTAATAAAAAGGTGGAAATGTGCTGTCCCAAATGACAGTAATATATAACATTAATCAGACAATCATACCTGAACATTGCTGTCTTCATAGAAGATAGAATCTTGCTAAATCCTACCACTGCTACCCTTTTTGAGGAGAAATATGGCAAATGGATTTTACCAAATTCCCAATAAAGTCATCAATTTGTGACTTGACAATGATCCTGGGTTTTAGATTCAGAAAGCCTTGGAATCACATCCAAGTTCTTTCACTTACTAATGTTGTGACCTTTGACAAATTAATTGACCTCTGTAAGTCTTCATTTTCTCATCCATAAAATGAAGCTGATAATATCTGCTCAGAGGATTACTGAAGAATTAAGTTAATAACATATTAAGGCACTTAGTATAGTGCCTGGAACAGTATGATTATTCAATAGGCAGCATTGTACATAACTATAATTGGTGGCTACCTCAATGGTTTTGACAAGGAAAAAAAAAAACTCAGTCAGGACAGGTTTTAAATCTATTTGTAAAATCAGTATCTTGATGCTTTTGCTATTTTTGTGGAAAAAATGATATTTTTTGAGAGAGAGACAAGAGTTTATGCTTGTGGGGGAGGTGGGGCAGAGGGAGAGAGAGAATCTTAAGCAGGGTCTATGTCAAGCATGGAAACTGACAAAGGGCTCGGTCTCACAACCATGAGACCATGACCTGAGTCAAAATCAAGAGTTGGACACTTAACTCACTGAGCCACCCAGGTGTCACTACAAATCATATTTTATATTACACTATGTTATTGATCTGATATTTGATCAGACTCAGAATCTATGAAGATTGTAATGATTGTAGCCAGACTGGTAGTTCCTCGAATCATCAGTTAGTCCTTCCACATTCCTCATTCAGAAGTCTATCTCAGGGACAATCCTTAGACCCATCATGACAGTGGAGTCAGAAAGCAGAAGTCTTCCCAAGATATACATAGTGGAAGAACATCCATTCAACAAGTCTTTGGAACTGTATTCACTGCTATTGTTCTTGTTGTTGTTGTCTGCTTTTCTGTAGGGTGTGGCATTATACAGATTTTGATAATTTCACAAGTATTATTATTCTTCCTATGATATAGTTCATGAACCAAGAACAGAAACTGTCCATTCATACCAGTAGCACTAAATAATCCCACTGCCAAAGATTTTTTTCTTCCTTTCTGTGTGCAAGGAGTGCTACTTAGCCCAAATTGGTAGAATGAAATGCTTATCAATGGTAATTATACCATAATTATGCAATTCTCCTTGATGTAAAATAAAAGAACCACTTAAGGGCTTCTCATTCATGGTATGTAGAAAACTGAGGGGTTTTTTTTTAAATTAAGAAGACTTTTCTTTTTTACTACAAAACACTTTTTTCTAGAAAGTCAAAGATTTTACTGTTATGTTGGAAAGAAGGCCATTTCTTTTAAAAAGGAAATAACCAAAAGCATATATATACAACTAGTCTTAATTAATAATCAATTAAAAAAACTAATAGTTGTCTTTAATAATTGTTTTCTGCATCCTTTTTAACAAACCAAAATTGATTTTCAGGAGGATTAATCTTTACAATTTGATTTCATGGAACTCCTTTCTACCTGAAATTTAACTTGATGGTCAATTTATTATTCTTTGGAAGGGGCATTTTATTTTTAAATTTAAAGTAAATATATGTATTAATTAATTAGACTTAACGTTACTGTTTGCCTTTACTCCTGTAATGAAGAACTCCAAAAAACTGGACCCCTTTCCTGGAGCTATTTGTCGGTGATGTTTAATGACTGTCTTCTTAGTAGAAAATCTCCACCAGGTGGAAAAGTTGTAATGGATGTGAATAGTACAGGAATAAGGATATGAAATACAACTTAGGCCACTCTATGTGGTTCTTTAGAGAGTCCTACTACTATTGAGTTCCACAGTTCACGGTGTTAGTCGGATCAATAGTACACCTTTTGTTGACCTTTTATCCTTCTCTATCTCACTATCCTGGCTTCTTCACCACACATCTTGAATTATCTCCCATATAAATTACCAACGACCAGATCCTAGTCTTAGAGTCTACTTTTAGGGTATTTCAAACTAGGATACCTCCCAAAAGGAAGGAAAGGGAATTGTCATGGACCTGTCTAATACCATGAAATTCCTTGAATTTTTTTGCATATATTTTTTCTACATGTTTATAGAGGAAAAGAAAAGTATTAAAAAAATATTTATGTATATGATAGAGTGAGGGTTCTTATTTAAATTTCTATTATCATAGAAATAAAATTAATGTGGTGCTAAGATAAAAATAAATATTTTTTTTATTTTAAAGGTTTCTGGAGGATTATTTGTATATAGCCTCAGAGTATGATTCTTTAGATAAACAAGTTTCCTATTTACTCAGGGTTAACTTCATCTCTTGATGGTGCAATCCTAAGGAAAAAGAGTAATTGCTGTAATAGATTCTGTGCCAGATCCTGGAGAGTGAGTGGAAAAGAAACAACCAAGCCCTATGTCTAGAGATCAATCACAAAGTTAGAATAATAGTCAACCTTACTGCAGCGCTGTAATCATTACTATAGAAGAAGAAACACCATGAGCAATAATTGGTGAAACCAATAACCTACAGATCAATTGTAGAGCAAATAAAGGATCAGAACACAAATACAGTGGCCATTTTAATTAAGAAAGCCCAAGTGCTCCTGGTGGTAGTAATGAATATCCAATTATACTCCCAAGAGCTGGATTGCTAGCAATACACAGATAATGTTCTGAATAGGCATTGTGCCAGTACAGATGTTTTCATTCGCAAGCAACGGAAAATCTGTTAGATCTGTCCTAAAGAAAAAAGGGAATTTATTGCTCAAATAACTGGAGAGTCCAAAGGAAGGTCAGGCTTTGGCTAGTTTAGTTACAGTGACTCAAAGATGACATGAAAATCCTAGTTTCCTTTCATCTGGTTTTGGTTTCCCACAATATCATCAGTTTAAGCTAGTCTCTCCTGACATTCAAATTACTTACCAATACTGTTAGGAATATATTTTCCTCAGTTCTGGCCCGTTAGTTAGGGAAACTATTTGAATTGTTCTCTGTAAAAAAAGAGGAAATGCTCTTCCCAGAAGTCGCCAACAAATTTTTCATTTTGCCAAATTGTTTTACATCCCTATCTCTGAGCCAATCATGAAGCTAGAAAATGACTTTACTGATTGTCTTAAATGAATCAGAACTTGCCCTTGGTGTTCAAGATGGAACAGTCCACCCAAATCACATCCCCCAAAGGATACTTAGAACACAATTACCAGTCTACAGCCATACCACCCTGAATGCTCCCCATCTCGTCAGAACACAATTACCACAGAAGGCATTGGAAAGCAAACAAAGGTGTGTCCTAGGTTACGAGGTGCAAGGAGACATCTGGCTAAGTCATTGTAGGCAAAGGAAGAATCTTTACCTGGTTATTCAGATTTACCATTATTCATAAATACTAATATATTACATGGCTTAAAAAATAATCGAGGGTGCCTGGATGGCTCAGTTGGTTAAAT
The DNA here is from genome assembly GCF_003009895.1 of Hyaena hyaena. Lineage (NCBI taxonomy): Eukaryota > Metazoa > Chordata > Mammalia > Carnivora > Hyaenidae > Hyaena > Hyaena hyaena. Next base: position 1,440,075 of record NW_024080684.1, read on the forward strand.
GTTCAACTCAGGTCATGATCTCACGGTTCATGAGCCCAACCCCAGATAGGGCTCTGCGCTGACAGTGTGTAGGCTACTTGGGATTCTCTCTACTTTCCTCTCTCTCTTCCCATCTCCGGCTCAATCTCTCAGTGTCTCAAAATAAATAAACTTAAAAAAATATGTTCATAGGGGCACCTGGGTGGCTCAGTCGGTTGAGTGTCCAACTTCAGCTCAGGTCATGATCTCACGGTTTGTGGGTTCATGCCCCGTGTCTGGCTCTGTGCTGATAGCTAGCTCAGAGCCTGAAGCCTGCTTCAGATTCTGTGTCTCCCTCTCTCTCTGACCCTCCCCTGCTCACGCTCTCTCTCTCTCTCTCTCTCTCTCTCAGAAATAAATAAAATATTTAAAAAAAATTTTAACTGTTCATAAAAATAATCTTTTATTCGTTTTTGTAAGTAAAATTAACTTAATTACATATAATTCCTAATATTCATATAAGCAGCCAAATACTCAAATAATACCATCATTTAAGAATGCATTTAAGGGGGCACCTGGGTGGCTCAGTCAGTTGGGCATCTGACTTCAGCTCAGGTCATGATCTCATGGTTTGTGGGTTCAAGCCCTGCTGTATCAGACTCTGTGCTGACAGCTTAGAGCCTGGAGCCTGTTTCAGATTCTTTCTCTCTCTTTCAAAAATAATAAACATTAAAAAAAATTAAGAATGCATTGGCTTCACACTTATAAACTTTTGTACTGACACAAAATTTTATTTCATGTTTTACTATTAAATTTTCATGTTAACTTAGTATTAGTGTATCATTTAGGTTTTTTCTCAAATAAGAAGACTATTAATGGCTACTATGCCTGGCTGTCAAAATGGGAAACTATTTTATTTCTCATTGAGGCCCCAAGAAATTAGATGCCAAATAATCCAAGACACCAAAGTAACATATGAACTACATAGTAGGACTTCTAAAAGAGTTGTTAATGAAAACCAATTTTGTTACTCTTACCCCTCTGTCAGATCGGGAAACTGGTATGATTGAAGGTGAATTGGCCAGAGACAACTATACATGAGAAGGAGGACTTTGTTGGAGATTACTGTACTGTGAGCACCTCCCTACCTTCCTGATCTTTATCTTAAACTAGTGAGGGAGCTTCAAGGAAACTACAGGAAAGTTTCACATATGTACCCGGGTCTTGTTGGAAACCATATCTTAGCTATTTAATAGGTAAAAGGCTGGAGCAGCCTGTGAAGGAGCTAAAATAAGAAGGTGGTACTCCCACTTGTGTTGAGTCAAAGACTCCATGATTTCTCCGGACCAGATATTAGTTATGCAGAAGGGAAAACAAGGCTAGATTTTCCCAAGGTCTTCCCAGTACTACCTAGAGGGCTAAGAAGATCCTAGCAGAAGGAGATTGGAAACAATGTCTCCAAATGCCCAGGACGATGAGGGAAACAAGCAACCAGTTGGAGAAGATGTATTTCTTGTGTTGGAGCCCATGACAGTGCTCTAGGAACAAATACCAGCTCTGATCCCTGGTAGTCCTCCAGAGGATTGATACTAGCTCACCAGTATCAGTCAAAGAAGACTGTTCTCATTGCATTCTGTTGTCTTTTCTCACCCTCTGCCTCCCATCCCAAGCAGCAGTTCTTGGTGGAGGAGATATTGCTTGCTGGCAGAGGAAAAACCTGCCTAAGCCCTCATGTAGTCATACTGCAGATTCCTACCTTTGTTAGACTTTTTGTAAGGGAAGGCAGAAGTTTTTAGCTTAATCAAAATTCAAAGTTGTTTATTATTGCACTGGACTGGACATAATAATTACTGCACAGAGACTCTTTTATAATGAGGAATGAACGTGGGATTTTTTATTTTCTGAGTTAAGAACCTACCCTGAATGTCATGTAAGGGAAGAAGACAAATTAGCACCCTTACTGTAAGATTAAAGGGAGAATTGTAGGGAAAAATAAAGTTCCCTTATGATGGCACCCTCTGAGTTTTGCTCTTTGAACATAATGGCTACAAGCCTCTTCTGTCATTAGGACAAGCATAGAACTTATTTAGAAAATTGTGCTTAGCTCTTTTAAACATCATTAAGATAATTCTGTCACTAGAATATATTTTCAGCAGTCATTTGCTGCATTGTAATTTAACAAATAGTAAATTTCACCATTTCAGCCAACCACTACCGCCACCTCTACTCTGATAGTTCATTATTGACCAATCATATCTAGTGAATATCTTTTAACTTCTTTGATTAAAGCATTGGGAAAGTGTTATCTGTAACTAATAATTAGATGATTCAATATATATTTGTATTAACAATTTGTAATAGAATGGTTGAATTTTAGCTTTTGTGGGGTGATGACATCACATCTAGGCCAATGAGGTTTCTATAGCAACACAGCTGGATTTCTGGCAGGCAGGGCCAAACTATTCATGAGTTATGAAGATATTAGGGGTTTGGTTTTTTTATCCTTGAAAATGGATCTGCCATAATGTTAGGAACCTACACTATATGCGTTGGCCCAAAGAATGTAGCTAAAACTAAATCAGAGCAAGAAACTGTTCTTCATCATATTTAAAATGCTGAAAACTCATTTTTCTGTGGTTCAACATGGATCATAATGGAGATAGATAGATAATCAGGATATGCATCCATACACAAAGATTATATATGTAAATCTAGAAGCATAGTACATGGCATTATTATTTTTTAAAATTTTCTTATGTTTAATTTATTTTTGAGAGAGAGAGAAAGTGTGAGTGGGGGAGAGGGAGAGAGACAGGGAGACACAGAATCTGAAGCAGGCTCCAGGATCTGAACTGTCAGCACAGAGCTCAATGTGGGGCTCGAACCCACGAACTATGAGATCATGGCCTGAGTGGAAGTCAGATGCTTAACCAACTGAGCCACACAGGTGCCACTCATTGTGATTTCTTTAGATGTGATAGTAAAACATATGGCAGAAAGAAAGTATTCCTCTGGTGCTAAAGAGGGCGGTCCCAAGACAATGCTTTATCTTTCCACTGCAAGAATTATTTTGGTGCAAGTTTATTTTAATGATATTCCTTACAAAACATGGATGGAACTTGAGGGTGTTATGCTGAGCAAAATAAGTCAGGCAGAGAAAGATAGCTACCATATGTTTGCACATATAGGAGGATTAGGAGGAACTTAACGGAGGAAAGTGGGGGAGAAGAAGGGGGGAAATAGTGGGGGAGAGGGAGGGAGGCAAACCATGAGAGACTCTTGAATGCTGAGAACAAACTGAGGACTGATGGGTGTTGGGGGGAGGGGGAGTGATGGGCATGGAGGAGGGCACTTATGGGGATGAGCACTGGAATTGTCAAGTATGGAAACCAACTTGACAATAAACTAATAAATAAATAAATAAATAAATAAATAAATAAATAAATAAATAAAAATTTTCAAGGCTGCTGTATAGATGATTTTTTACTGTTTCCTTCAGTAAAAAACAGTTCCCTGCAATTAGCAGGAATGAAATTTTTTGTTCTTGGTCTCTCCAGCATATGACCTGAGGCTAAAAGAGCCAAGTTAGAGCCTTCAGATGAAAAGTGTCTAAACCACTTACCTGTGGTTGGTCACAGGTCTAACCTACCTCTTCCTAATGCCACCGATAATGTGCAGAAGCATCATGATGTTCTCCTGGTGGAGTATTTCCCCACAAGGAGCAGGGCTTTATGGAGCCAAGGACAGAAACTATGGCCTTTATTATGAAAATTGGAAGTATTTCCTGAAGCTGATTCTCTCTTCTCTTAGAAGTTATTTAGGTAAGGCTAGTGGAAGGGCAGAAGTAGTATAGAAGCCTGCTGCTTGAGAAGAATGTTTGTTTCTGGAGAATTGAATAGTATCACTGCTCTGTAACTACTACAGCTGTTCAATCCTAATAAGACAATATATGAATACAAAGCATTCCTGGGTTTCCCTACTGCTTAACCCTGCTCCTCACAAAAGGCCAGCAGCCTCTGGGTAGAAATAAAGTGCTTCTTCTGGTCTTTCCTATGTCCTCATCTCTTCCTGGATTCTAATACATGTAGCTCCCGTACCTGAAGTTTCTTTACCACCCTCAATACCCGTAGCCACTCTGTTGTTTAGCTAACTCATCTTTCAGGTCTTAGCTATTGTTAATCTTTAAAAGAATTTTTCCAGACCCTCCAGTCATGCCATTCCAGTTTATAAACCTCTTATTTTCTGTGATGGGGTAAATTTCATGTGTCAACCTGAATAGGCTATGAGATGCCCAGATATTTAATGAAACATTATTTCTGTATGTCTGTGAAAAGGTTTCTGAATAAGAGAACATTTAAAATGGTAAACTGAGTAAAGCAGATTGACCTCTCCAGTGTGGATAGGCCTTATCTAATTCACTGAAGTCCTAAATAGATTCAAAAGTTGAGTAGAAAGAATTCTCTCTTTCTGTTTGTCCATCCTCAAGATAAGATATTGGCCTTCCCTTGTCCTTGGAATTGGAGTCAGATTGGAACTTAAACCATCAGCTCTCCTGGTTCTCCAGCTTGCTAACTGTAGATCTTGGGATACAGTCTCCCTAAGTGCATGAAACAATTCCTCACAAGAGACAGAGACAGAGAGAGAGAGAGAGAAGAGAGGAATAGAGATAGATATAGATATAGATGATAGAGATAGATATATAGATGATATAGATATCAATATAGATGATCGATAGATATAGATTAGGTATAGTTAGACAGACAGATAGATAGGTAGATGGATAGATGATAGATAGATGATAGATAGATAGATAGATAGATAGATAGATAGATAAAAGGTGAAGCAAAAAAGCATCTGTTGCCTACTATCAGGAGTAGAAGTTCTAACACTTCTGCCCACTGCATCTTGGTACCTGAGTCACCAAGAAAAACAAAACATAGTCAAGCACTGCTTGGAATAATGCTTTAGTCTTATAGGGAAGAGACAGAGCAAGTTCAGCTTAAGTAATGGGCGTTGGTTTCCCATGGCCAGTGGGTACCTCCTGGCAGTACCCCCTTTGTACTGTAGCAGAAAGACCCTGTTTCCTCATCACAGAGGACAGATATAGTGGTAGGGTTGGCCAAGTGCCATTTGACACATATGCTTAAGCAGAACAAAGAGCTACGTACTGAATCTAAAACAGGAAAAGAAGTGGTATGTCCAGCACTGGTTATTAAGGACTCTTTATCTTTTTGATAAGGAAGTATTCCAGGCCCAAAGCTCATTCCTAGTGGCTTAGTGTTGAGACTGTATGCATGAGATTATCTTCTGGTTATTGGTTTTGTTTTCCTGGAAAACCCAGACTAATACATTTCTTTCTTATAATGTGTAAATATACACATTACTTTGAAAAACTTGTAAATATATTTTTTCTATATGTAATGGCTTTCTACTGTTAGCTTGTAATGACACTGCAGGACTTGATTTTTTAAAAATCAATTCCCTTTAAATATATTACAATGTATAAATATAAATATATATTGCCCTTCAAAGTTTCAGCTTAAGAGATTTCACAGTTGTACATAATACTTAAAGTTATCTTTGCACTCTACCATCAGAATCAGAGTCAGAAGTAGAATTTAACCTCATGTTCTTTACTCTGTAAATATTCTCATGTGCTGTGCAATGTTACTCCCTTGTTTACATGCCTGTTTCGTTCTGTGGCTGGGGTGTAAGTACATGGGAGTCTATGAGCCAAATCCAGCCCAGAGACAGTTTTTCTATGCATACATGCTAAGAGTCATTTTTAAATGATTGAAAAAATAAAGAAAGAAATTGTCGTGAATGAAAATGATATGAAATCAACTTTCAATGTCCTTAAATAGAATGGCATTGGAGCATGATAACACTTGTTTGTTCACATATCGTCTATGACTATGTTCACACTACGACAGAGTTGAGTAGTTGTAAGAAAGATATCCATATAATCCACAAAGTCCAAAATATTTTATGTCTGGTGCTTTACAGAAGGCATTTCTTGACTTTACATTCCACTTTGAGTGGCTTTGGACAGTTTCCACAAATACAATCTTTCTCAAGTAGAAATCAAGTGGAACCTGCTAAAATGCCATCAGCAACTCCCCATTCCTTTAAGATACAACTCAGACTCCTACCTGATTTCAGTGGCTTTTGTGATGAGATGGAGCCCATCCCTACCTCTCTCGTCACCTTTCACCTCTGCTTCCCACGTTCAGTTTGCTCCTATCCCATGTACATGCTATTCCTTTTGCCTATGACATGCTGCACCTCATCCCAGCCCTGACTTGCTTAGCCATGTCTCTCATACTTCAGCTGACATCTTATGTGGCATTTTATCCAAGTATCTTCTCCAGTACTTCAAGTTTATGACAAATGTTCCTCCCTTAAACTTGTCCTTCCCCTATACCATAGCTTTACAAGGACAGTGGTAGTATCTACCTTATTCACCATTGTCCCCAGAATCTGCCACCTGGGAGGAACTCTATATATCAGAGAGAAAGAAAAAAGAAAAGAATGATGTTGAGAGGAAGGGAAAAAAATTAAAAAATTATTTGTTTTAATGAAGATACTAAAAGTAATATTCAGAAGTTTCTGAATTGCTTCTAAAATAGTTTAATGCATACACTATAAATTGTTAAAAAATGGAGGAAAAACATAAAGCTAAACTTTTACACAAACTATTGGGGCAAATGGGCAGAGCAAGTAATACACAAACATAGGTATAGGCTTTCAAGACTAATTTTTTAGTGAAAATAATATTAAAAATAGCAAACTCTGATGATCCTTCTGATAGCACATTAAAATTCAACAATGTGAAAAAGCTTATTAAAAATACATTGATATATAGCATTGGGCCTAGTATATACATTCCATTACTTATGCACCTCATTTTGGGTAGGAAACCCAAAATCAGCTTGAATGATTTAATGATGTAATTACCTATGTGTATGTTACTTTCCCTTCCTAATATAGCTGTTTGAATGTTATTCGTTTCTGACCTCAGAATTATATTTAAATGTAACCAAAAATGTAAAGGCAATATCTATTATACACGGATATATGTAAGAGACTTGAATATGTAGATATATATTTCCTATATGATTCTTTCCTACATTCTTTAAAATCCTCCCTGTTCATAATACTCCACCTATACACCTGTGCATGTGTGTGCAGGTTCAGGTATACACATGCACAAACATACACAAAACAACAACAAATTTCAAAAAGGAATTTGCTCAAGTTTTAGCAAGGGATATGGAGAGGATTTGCAAATTTTTGGTTTTATTCTTCCCCCCAAAACAAACCCCTATGCTGCCATGAATTTGAATTCCTCTTTAGATCCTTGTTCATAATTTATTTTACCAAGATTTTATAAGAAATATATTTACCCACTATGTACATACATAAAATTGAGCATTTTACAAAACAATACTTAATCTTAACTATATGTTGTGCACTAATATTTTCTACTTTATTTTCTTCTGTTTTTTTTTTTTTTTTTTTTTTTTTTTTNTTTTTTTTTTTTTTTTTTTTTTTTTTTTTTTTTTTTTTTTTTATGGCTGGCAACCATCACTTATTGAATCTATGCCCAGTAATAGGATGTGACCTGTAGTTTGAAAGCCACTGCTCCAGGTTGCCTTACAAACCAACCATTCCATCTCCTATTTCATTCATTCTTTATTTTTCAGCATTGCTCTCTTCTTTGCATTAAACCTGGGTGTAAATGCTACCTAAGACTCCACACTCTTATTCCTATCCCCTGCTGGCTTTATCAAAGCCTATTTTCAACAAGGCTGCTGTCTTCCTATAAAGACTTTCTCCTGCCAGCTGCTGTGAAGATTACATATTCTTTTTGTCTTCACACATTTAAAATATTCCCATGGGCAGAAACTTTAGTTAATAAAATGCTCCCTACTTAAAAAAATTACTTCAAACCCATCCACCCAGATTCTGATTTGAATGCTATTTCTTAAAGCAGATGTATTTGATCATATCATTTCAAACTCTAAATGAGAAATGAGTGCAAAGAAAATCTAAAGCTTTTAAAAATAACCAAGGCTTGAGCAATCAAAAAAATTAGAGAAAAAAAAGTCTCAAAATCATTTCTAAAACATAATGTAATTTGGCTCTTAAAAGATGGAGAAATCAGACAAACTGTGGGTAGGTGGCTCCAAATCTTTCCACCGAAGAAATAAGAGAACAGATTTACTGTGATTGCAGCCATGATGTTGTCCTTATAATATTATTTCTAGAAAAATGTAAGTTACAAATCATACTTGTGATAGGAAGCATGCCTCATTTTCTCAGTTTCACTTGTATTTAAATATTGGATTTACCTAGTGAATTTCCAGAAGCAGACATACAATGTCTTAGCAAAGGCATGATTGTTACATCTGGAATTAGAGATGCATTCAGAGATGCTGATATTTTATGGTTGGTATACTCTACTACTTGTTTAATTAAATCAGGATCTGGATCCTTTCAGGTTTATTCTTCTGATTTATTTATGTTTAATTCAGCAAGGAACTGATTTATTTATGTCTGTTCTTCTGATACTAACTGACTTTGTCAGAATCTTGCAAGAACATCACTGATTTATACATCATTCATGATTTCTCAGTTTCCTTGGGATAGTTAAAGCTGCATCCATGAATCAATGGCAGCGCACTTGCTTCAGAGAACATCTTTATTCCAAATATTTTAAAGTATTATTTTGCATTTGCAAATGATTTTGTGACTCAAAAAAGAGTTTGTGTCTAGAATTACCTAGAAAGTCCATCCAGAGCACTGGAAGGAATAGGGAAGAAATGAACTAGACCTTATTTTCAAGCTTTTACTATCTAATCAAGACTAGAAAATTGTGGTATCAACTCCAATCACTTGGGCCAGAAAAAAAGTTTTCCATGACCACTATGTCTATTCAGCATGTCACCACCACAGCGAGAAATGGTTTAGTTTTGGTGGGTAAAGTCTCAGGTTGTAAAGTGATCCTCCTCCACACCCTGGCTGGGACCTTGACAAATTATTAAACTTTCTAAGCCTGGTAGTTTTTCTACCTCTAAGATGGAGATGATAATGGTGCCTACTCATGAGGTCATTATAATGATAAATAAGATCTGTATCACAAAGAAATAAGATATAAAATACTTGGCAACATATATATGATAAAAAAATTTTGCTACATTACAGTATTACAGTACAGCTATTACAATAGTATCATCTATCACAATGCAGCTTATCTGCCTTACAAAATCTATTCTTCCTTCAAGAATCAGCTTTAAAGTTGCCTTCTCTGTGAAGCCTTCAGAATGCAAATATTCCTCTATATTTGATGCTCCCAAAATACATTTTACTTGCATCTATTAGTACTTTCATTTTGTTTTATAATTACTGGGAATCTGTCTGTCTCTTCATGTTGATTGTAGGCTTCTTAAAAATAGATGCCATAATATAGTTAGTGTTACATTTCCATGCTCTACTATAGCACTTGGCACACAGCAGGTACTTAAAATCTTCTTCTAATTGAATAAATGAATGACTATTGTTGCATGAGCTGTCCCTTACTCTAAATGTTATGAGAGCACAATAAATATTAATGACTTTTCATGACATACCATGTCATTATTTAGTTGTTCAGATGAATGTCTTAAAATATTAGTAAATGGGAGCTCTATTGCACCTGTACTAAGACTTATGAATCATGATTTTATCTGTAAGCAAAACAATGTGATCAGTTGAAAAAGATGCATTAAATCTTGTTTACAAAGTGCTGTGTCACAATGCCACATGTTTCTGATGTCTGAAAATTGGATTATCTGAGTCTTACTGGTATGGTGACAAAAATGAAATGCAGGCATTAACTAATCATCAGATAGATAAAACTGAATAACTTATAATTGTTCATTTTTAGTTGGAAGGATTATGAAGTTAACTATAATACCGAAAGAAACCATCATATCACATTAGCTCTTAAATCAGGGAACATCTAACTCATTTTAAATTCAAATATTTGTCAAAGAAGAATCATCCCAATGTATCAAAGTCTTTAAGACAAGGATTCTGAACAGAATGCTCCAAAGAAATTTTGAGTAATGAAGTCAATGTACCAACTTAAACTACTGCTTTCTGTGTGAAAAATGTGGCAGTGAACAAGCTACCAGGTAATAGCCACACTGCAGACATTTTCAACAAGAACATTTGCAAAGGTTAACTTATTCTAGTAAGCATTCTGTTGTCAATGAGTGAGAGGTTTTCCTTATTTTGCTTTCTCCTCTCTTACTTCTCTGCCCCATGATTTATTTGTACACTTTAAATATAAGAACCTATATCACTAGGTAGTTACATGTACTTGCACTCCCACAAGACTCCTTAGTCTTATTCATTTTTTGTTATAACCAGTGCCTAGCACAATACCTAGCATATAATAATAGCTCCTCAATAAATTACCATTATCAGCATATTTCAAGTTTGCCAACACCAAATCTTCTCTAGCTTTACAATGCTATAGGACCTGGGAAAATGCCTTAGGTACCAAAACTGAATGGACTACTTGTCAGGGTAGCAAGTTGCTTAGAAAACTGGAGGCCAACATATGTGGTGCTTAGCTGGGGAAGGTTTCTTAGTTCCAGTGCTAATGGAATATTCAACAACAATTTACTGAGTTCTAACTGGACTTAAGTGTGTGAGGCAACTCATGAGAGCAGTCACTCTGTTGTGAATGTTTTATGGCTTAAAGGAACAGTCTCTTCCATGTGAAATGCTGTACCATCAAGCCATACTTTCCATTAGTCCTAGTTTCTTTTACACTGTTAAATTGTACAGCTGGCTCTAATAAACTTCTCTAAGAGAGCTAGTCAGCTGAAGAATATCCTTTTACTGGAGGCTAGGGAAGAGTGAACTTTAGATCAAGCTGTTGACATGGCAACAAAAGCTTTCACCATTCAAAAGAAAATGACAATGTAGACCAGATGATTTTAAGTGGTATTTTTGAGACAGAAATGTTTGATACCATTCTGAAAGTAGCAGTCCACTATGTTTTTCTGCCACTAAATTATCCACTCCAGGTTCATAAACAACTAGATATAAGTTTATTAAAAACTAAATTTAAAAAGAAAGAAAATTAAATCTTAACGGTGGTAGGTAAATTCCTGAATTTCAGTCTCTAGAATTAGTTAATTCTACTTAAAAAAAGAAAGTAATTTTAAGCCAGAATAGTGTTAGTACATTTTTCATATGGACAAATCTAATACATAATGGATTAAGATTTACACAATAACTTAGAATAAGTTATTATTAGAATAACTTTTTCATAACATATAGTTTCACCAGGACAAGTAAGCTTATTGTTTTTGTTGTGACTTTTTTAAATGGAAGGGTATATATTTAAAAATATCACTAATAGTGCTGTAATTTGTTTAATAAAGGTCATTGATTACAGGAAAAACATCCTAATAAGACCTCAGAGTAAGGGCACAAAATTCAGATAACTCTACGTACAACATCATTTACATATATTTGTTGCTTATTTGAAGAATAAATTTAGTGAGGGGAAGGCAAATTTGTATAGTATGAAATATGAAGGAGAAAAAGAATAGAAAAAGGAAGATAGAAAATAGTTGAAAAAAAGATGGGGGCCAAATAAAGAAGATATAAGAAGAGAAATCCTGACATCAACAGAAAAAAATAATTATTTGCTTCATTGTCCTAGAACTAGCTGTCATTAAAGGAAGAGAACAAATTAGAAGACTCTGAGATCCCTTTATGCTCTTAAAAACTAAATTGAAATTATAAATAGTCATGATCTCATTTAGGTCGGCCCTCTGGAAAAACAGACAACTAGATAAAGGCAGAAATGATGGTTTGATTGAACATTACAGAAAACAAGAACAAATCAGGGATAACAAAGCTTCTCAGCAGCTCTGTCAAATAGGGGCACCATCATAAAAGCAGACAAATCCATTCTACGGTGTAACTCTGAATTAGCACAGGCAGAATATCCTTTCCAGAATGAGATTGATCACAAGCGGCCACCATGATGTGGCCCCAGCCTCAGTGCCTGTCTCCTACAATCTCTGTCCCTATTTGTCATGAATGCCATGTTCTTAGTTGCCTCTCTCCTGTTCTTCCCTCAGACTAGACATTTTTCCCTGAACCCTGCTCACTTCTCTCCCTGGGGAAATCCCACCCATTCTTCAAAAACAAGATCTAATCCACTCTTTCTGAAGATTTCTTCTATATATTCCAAAATAGTTATTCCTTTATTCTTCCAAAGCACTTTGGACATGACCCCATTAAAATCTTCATATAGTGCATCACAATTATTTTTTACTAGCCTTCCTTCACCCCCCTACTTAATGGAGAGTTCTCTGTGGGCAGTGACCACATCTTTGTCTCTGAGCTCAATACATGGCTGTTAACAAAACAAAGGATTGAACAAAATTTGACTATATTGAATTCCAGCAATACCAAAATATGCAGTCTTTGGTGAATGCCTAGAAATAACACCATCAATGTAATGTGAGTGTGCAGCCTGTACATCTGGATGTGGACCAAGGTCCAGACAGAGTCCCCTGCCTGCCTGTGTACATCAGCCATAACCTGAGCTGTGGGAGACTTGATGGATTTCTTCCAGAAGCCTTCATAATCAAGAAGCAAGAGTTTAAGAAGCAACCTCCTGGTCTCCCTCTACATCTTTCCATAGTACATTTTACTTCTCCTATTATAGCACCAGTGACCCTGAATTTAGTGTATAATTAAGCCCTGTGAAGCTGTTTCCTTTATTTTTGTGGCCTTATACCACAGCATCTGATGTCAAGTCTAGTACACGGTAGAAACTCAGTAAATGCTAACAATTAGAAATAATTCTCCAAGTAGGAATAGGAGACTAAGTTAATGAATTAGTACATGAAGGAACAGATATTAGTTAGGAGTATATGCTCCCCATACATAGCTGTAAATTCAAGTTAGTTACCACAAAGAAGAAATTTCCAATCCAGGATGTGTATACCCGAAGAGAAGAGTTTTCGGTCTTTGAACTGAGCTTTGCGAGACTATCTTATGAAATTAACCATCATGTATTCAACATGATTTTGTGAAAAAAAAATTCCTCCTTTGCTGTTGCAGCACATAATTAGTTCAATGAAAAAACAGTTTACTCCATTAGAACTGGAAAGGAGGTGGGGAAAGAAGAAAAGTTAAGCCCATCTACTTCCCCCCAAAAGATCAGATCTATGAGCTGAGATTTATAGGCCTGAAGCATTAATAAGACTATTTTAGGTAATTCAGAGATTGTCCCCAAATGGAAAAACCCAGGTCACACACCAATTTATTTATTCTGAGCTACACTGCGAATTAGAAGGCAATGCTGAAGCATCTTCAAAATTGTGGTTTTTGGAAAAGCACAGATAAGTTGTTTTTTATTCCAGCAATTGATGAATATTAATTCTTTGTTATCTGAATGGATCTGTTGCACATTGACATCATGTGATTGACTTTTAATATGTCAGCATGGCTGGGCCACATTCCTCAGTTACTCATCAAATCCTAATCTAGGTGTTACTGTGAAAGTATTTTGTTGATGTGATTGAAGCATTTAATCAGTTGATTTCAAGTAAGGAAATTATCCTAGATAATTAGGTAAGCCTGATTCCATTGAAAAGGCTAAAAGGTCTTAAAGCAGAGCTGAGACATCCATGAAGAAGATATTCTGCCTGGGGACAGAATGTGCCTGAGAACTCCAGTCTGCCCTTCCAGATGGCCTTCCCTAAAGATTCTGGACTTGCCTAGTCAGTCCCCATAATTGCATAGTGAATTGCTTGCAATGAATCTTTTCATATGTATATATCTTAATGGTCCTGTTTCTCTAATTGAGCCCTGACTGATACACTCATTGTCCTTTGGGTCACTAAGGAATTTCCTGGGAGCCAGGCTAGTCAGTGGAACGTAAAATGAAATTGGAAAAAAAAATGTTTACTTAACTTTTAGGAAAAGTTTAAAAACAAACACTCTTGTTCATTTTTTATTGTTGTTTATTATCTGAACTATTAGCTCATAGAAGGCTAAGTATAGCCACGGACTATTGAAAGATATAATTTGAGATGTATGATCAGAGTGTGTTGATGTTTCTTAAATAAAAATTTAATGGATTTTGTTCTAAGCACTTGATACACCACTCAGCAATTAAGCTTAAGCCTAACTGGATCTCATGACCAAAAAAAAAAAAAAACTCTCGATAATCAAATTGCTTTTATTTGATCATAATTCTATATCTAAGTAAGTCATCAGACTGCTCCTATCTAAGAAATCCAAGAAAATTTTCATTTACTAAAATTTTTTCTTTCATCTTAAAATAAAAATTGTCCATCTGCTATAGCAAGTGGTTAAAAAAAAAAGGAAAAAAGTCCTTTGCTTTACTTTGTTTTCTTTCTCCCATCAAAGACTTGTTTGTCTTTCCAAGTTTCACTAAAGACACCCAAGTCACCAAATACTAATGACCAAATGTCAGAACTGTCAAGTCTTTCCAAGAATGGGGATAAAACCTCTCTGGACCAAAGACAATTCAATAGTCGTTGCTTTCCAAGAACTCTAGTGATGCTTGGATTTTGAAAAAACGCTATAGTGACTTAAACTAAATATTTTTCCCCCTTATAACTCAAATATAAAATAACATTCGTAGAAGTTGAATGAGTTAATGGAGCTGAAAGCAGGGAAAGACTGGTGTGAGTAGGTTATAATTACTTTATATTGAGAAGGTTTTTTTCTGAAAGAACCACATCAGAAGGGTGGTATATGAAACAGGCACTCTATTTTACCCCATATGCTTAATTTATTGTGAGGTTAAAAAGCTTCTTTCCCATTCCTGCTATGAATCTCCATTCTTCAGTACACACATGCCTACATGTGCACCACAGGAGTGAGAAACTTAGTTCTCAATGCCAAGCAAGCAATCTCTGCATTTGGTGGATTGTTGCTTTGCCCTGAAATGGGTCTCTTTTATTTGTATAGATCTATTCACATTAAAGAATTGGTATGTGAATAAGCCCCTTTTTGAATACTGGGCAATGAGGTAGGAGGTGAACTCTGAATGGATACTAAAAGGATGTTAACTTCTACAATAGTGCCATGGTTGGGTTCTCCCTACACTCCTACTGTTTCCTCCCACCTCAAAACCCCTCTCTGTCGCTGACACACCTACCCATATCCAGCCACTTCCTAGCATCATAGAACAAAAGAGCAGCAGCTTTCCTGCCAACTCTGGTCCCACCACTGAATCATCTTAATGTTACTATAGTGTGGTAAGCAAAGAAAACATAGGATATAGAATTAGTGTTATTATTATCATCATTATAATCTTATAGTATCTTGCAGTGTATCTCCTTCATAATAAATGTGTTAAGAATTTCACATTTATTTTCTAGTTTAATACTATAGTAACATCATAGATTAGGGTTATTATTCCTCCTATTTCATAGATTTCGTAGAATGATGAGAACGTAGAGTCCAGGAAGATATAGAAGCTGTGAAATTCTAGACAAATTACAAAGATTGTGTGACTTGATTTTCTCCCTTTTACCCCTTTAGGACTTGCTTCTAATTCTAATCTCCTTTTCCATTTCTTTCCCCAACATTCCAACTCCATTTTCTCTGAGTCACTGAAAAGTTCTGAACATAGAAAAGCTAAGAGAACCTCTATGATATTACAACCAAAAATCTAACAGTTTATAATTCTACCCTAATCTTTCAGCTCAAAATAACAGCACCTCCCAAAAATACAACATGGTTCTTTGCACATAATCACACTGTACAAAATGGCAATGTTCCATTCCTTAAGATTCCCTTCTATTTAAGACACTATTGTAATATCACTATCTATCTTTAGTTCAACTAGACCCATAAAGCTGAAATGTTTATTTCAACATCTACCTTCCCAATACTTCTGTCCCCTACAGCCTGGCATTCTATTTTGTTTTTTAGTCTTTTGTTTATTTCTGAGAGAGAGAGAGAGAGAGAGAGAGAGAGAAACAGTGTGAGCAGGGAAGGGTCAGAGAGAGAGGGATATACAGAATCTGAAACAGGCTCCAGGCTCTGAGGTGGCTCTCAGCACAAAGCCCGATGCGGGGCTCGAACTCATGAGCTGTGAGATCATGACCTGAGCCGAAGTTAGACGCTTAACCGACTGAGCCACCCAGGTGCCCCCTTCCTGACATTCTAAAAAATGTTTTGAGAGTAAAGTATCTACTACCCATCAGCATCACTAGGCTGAAGTGAGTCATAGAATCCAAATTAATAATATAAATTGGATTTATAACAAAAATGAACAAAATCCTAATGAACTGATACTCACATGTCAATGGTAATGTTCATTCTTAACATCCTCCTTCCATGAATGAAATATACCCTTGCGTCCCGAACTGTCATTCTACTTTGTGCAACCTGCCTCTAATTCATTTTCCATGAAACTTTTACAGCTATGTGGGTTTTGTTGTTGTTGTTTATTTTTTGTTGTTTTGTTTTGTTTTGTTTTCTCTGAAACCCTATATAATAGAATTGAAAGGTATCTTAAAAGCCTGGAGCCATGGACTCAACCTTTTATGTGATGCTCCATTTCTTCTTTATTCTGTGAAATCACATTTAAAGTACAAAGACATGAATGAAGTCAGAATAGAAAAAGTTGGCAAATTTTACCAACCTTCACCTACTTAATCAAAAATGTCCCAGATCTTTAAACCATTTTGGGACCAAGTTAATTGCACTCTCTAGGACAAATCATCCCAGGTAGATGATTTTCTATTCTTGCCTTTCTGACTCTTAACCTAAAATTTGGAACATTTGCTCAATTTTCTAAAAATTCACTGCAACATGGTCACAGAAAACAGCATAGGATTCAGAGCTAATGGATTCATATTTGAACTCTGGTTATCCCACTTTCAAGCTTCATACTCTTGGGCAAATGAAATAATTTGAATCTCTATTTTCTGTCTATAGTATTAATAATACATAATATATGGAGTTGTTTTCAGAATTAACTAAAGTAATCAAAATAAGATTGTCCTATAAATTGTAAGGAAATTAACAAGTAACAAAGTAACAAAGCTTACATTAAGATTTACGCCCATTGATGAAACTTTTATATCATTATAGAATCTTGCAAAATTTCATTTAGCTAAGTTACCTTGGGTTTTTGCTTATATTTGGCAATTATAAAAGTTTAAGCAAGAAAACTATTTAAACTGAGAGCTGGAGATTTCCAAATTACAACACAAAATGAATAACTATGATTGACAAACACTGGCAGTCCTTTATCTCTCTTCTAGGGGGAAATATATAATTAATATAATATAACAACATAACATAATACATTTATGTATACATGAAATATACATGTATTATATATATAATAAAAAGAGTAAAGTTCTATCTTAACTTCAAAATGCATAACAACAAAAAGCAACAACAACAACAGTTATTTCTTATTCCAAGATGAGCAGAGAAGAGAAAAATTGTCAGGGGACAAGGATAAGGTAAATTTTTATTTAGATGCTATTTTTATTAACAAAGTAGAAAAAAAAGAAAGGCAACATATGTACAGGATACTGGTCTTATTAACACTGTTTCTCTATGTGAATAACAAATATTCCTTATTTATGAGTGACTTAAAATGTGAAAAGTTCATTCCAATAAGTTAGCATCTTATGTTACTTTTAATGCATATAACAAATATATTTTATTTTTAATACAAAAAGTGTGTACAATTTTTCAATAGAAACTCTCTCGCTGTTCACTTTAATAAAAGTTGAAAATATTTAAGGAGTACCAGTTTGGAAGTAGGTCATGTTATTCACCTTCCTGGGTTATCAATGTGAAGCCTCAAGGTGCCTGATAGGTTACCTATTTAATATGCCTGTATGATCTAAGTCATCGTAGTCCTATAGGATTTGTGTGCTTCTTTACTCAACCTTCAGCTACCTATAGTTCTACACAGGTGATGTCTGATGCCAGTAAATTAGGATAACCTTTCAGGAAAAGACAGAAGTCACAGAAAGATGACAGGGAATCTGGGGGCTGCATACAAGAAAGAGAAAGAAGTCATTTGAGGTAGAGGAGGGGAGGAAAGGAGGAAAATCATCACAAGCTGATTAAAATGTCCTATATGTTGAGTGTCTACTGTATGTCAAAGATGATATGTTATTACGACTTTTGCAAGAATTATTCAGGGAAAACATTATAATCTGCATTTTAGAGATAAGAAAATAAGCTCAGGGGAGCCTTGGTGGCTCAGTCTGTTGTGTCCCTCCAATTCTTGATTTCAGCTTGGGTCATGATCTCATGGTTATCGAGATGGAGTCCCCTTGAGTGCAGAGCCTGCTTCAGATTCTCTCCCCTCTCTCTCTCTGCCCCTCCCCCCACCAGCACTCTCTCTCTCTCTCTCTCTCTCTCTCTTTCAAATTAAATAAACATTTTTTTTAAAAAGGAAAAGAAGCTCAAACAAATTAATATATAACAAATAAATAACTTGCCATGGTCCCACAGACACTAAGTGTTAGGGCTCAGATTCAAACCCAGCTCTGTTTGTCCCCAAATGCCATGTTTCTCTCTCTCTCTCTCTCTCTCTCTCTCTGTCTTCCAAATAAGTTGTCTACCTATTTTTTGAGTTGCTTCTCAATTTTGAATAGATGGGGTTTTGGTGGTAGTTGACAACATTATAGCCAGGTATCTGGACATGTCTATCTATATATTGGATCACCCATTATTCCTTCTCTCTGCAGGAAGATCAGAATTGAAGAGCTAATTAACTAATAATGGTGCCAGGGCTTGAAATAAAGCCTGCAAAAAGATTACTTGAAAGACCTAATGAGTTCTAAGGCTTTATCTTAGGACGAATGCGATTGAGAGAGAGAGAGACAGAAACAGAGAGAGAGGGAATAGAATATGAGTGTGAGTGTTAGCCAAGCTCTAAGGGGCCACAAGACTACTTACCAATCCAACCACAAGAAAGCAGAAAAAAGAATAATAAATAAGCACAGCTTTGTGCCTTTTAAGGAATAAAAGAGAACCTTGTTCTCTGACCGTAGTTAGATCTCAGGACTAGAATAGAATGTCTTCTCCCTTCACTGGAATGGGACTGAAGAAGGCAGAGGACTAGCAGTGGGAGTGGTCTGAGGAAACATAAATAAAATCGCCCTTCCCTCTCAGGTACACAATCCTCTCCCATATGGCACTAGCTTTACCTACTGCCCCTGTACCTTTTGTTCCTCACCACATTCCTGTCTTACACTCAACAGTGAAGAAAGCCCCCAGTATAAGGGTCCTGAAGTGATAGTCCCAAGTTTGTTTCCTAGAATAGACAGTCATGCTGACCATGCCTTACAGATGCTCTCCCTGCCTTCTCTTCCTCTCTATGGAACACTCCTTTCTTTGAATTCCTTCTACCCTTCACTTGAAAGATTCCACAACCTATAGAAATCAGGGAGAGATGATTACACAGCCATGAATAATCATGCCCTAGGAAAGCATGCCCATGACTTTGCACATGCAAATAAAATATACATGTTCATGTGTGCAGTGTAGGGGCGAAGAAGAAGCAGGTAAGTAGACAAATATTAATTGGGGAAAGGCAAAGCTGACCCCCACTTTGGCTACAATTCAAAGTTTGTATAATGCTCTCAGTTTGACTTTAGAAAATCTATGTGTCCCAGGAAAAGATTGAAAATAGACAAAGGGACAGATCTAACTTAGAAAGGAGGAAAAAGTAAAGCAATTTAACTTCAATGTGCCATTTCTAAGTATACCTATTGAAGATTTTTGCCTTTCTACACTTAATTCCTCAAGGAGAAGAATATATTGCATTGTTATAACAATTCAGGTCCCAACTGACTTCACTAAAAATAAAGTTTAAAAATTTCCATGTAAGAATTCACCAACCTTCTGTAACTTTTACCATGCTATTTCTATTGCTTTAACCTTTTGAATCAGTGGTCAGATCAGCTAGCCATTAAGTTTGCTTCTTAGATTTTCACTCACCTGAAATATACATGCTGGGTTAAATAAACCTTCAAAAAAGAATAAAGAAAAAGAAAAGGCAGAACACTGTGAAGTTTCCCATAAAATACTGTCACCTTTTAAAACAAATTTTGTATGCTATGAAAGAATTTAAAACAGTAGTTCAAAATGGGGAAAAAAAAGCTTTGTAAAAAAAAGAGAACTGTAAGTCAATGATTTCCTTTGTCATTTTTTCAAAAATCTTTTTTTAAGTTTATTTATTTATTTATTTTGAGAGAGAAAGAGAGAGAGCATAAGTGGGGGGGGAGGGGGGAAAGAGAGAGAGAGAGAGAGAGAGAGAGAGAGAGCGCGTGAGAAGGGGACAGTCAGAGAGAGATGTCGGCACAGAGCCCAATATAGAGCTCGAACTCATGAACCATAAGATCATGATCTGAGCTAAAATCATGAGCCAGATGCTTAACCATCTGAGCCACCCATGCACCTTACAAAAATCTTTGATTAAAAATATTCTGTACTTTCAAACACATCTTAAATTGAACTCATCTCAAAATTGCATCTCAAAGCTACTTTTCAAATTAAAAATTTCATTGATTAGAAATAGTTTAAATTATCAAAATAATGGATCACTGGACATTTTTAAATGCATGTATTTTTCATGTATCAATGCATTCATTGACAAAATACTATACAACACTGTAAAGGGACCACTTCTGTGTTAAGAACTAAAATGCAAGACAGAGCCCTTCTCCTTATAGGATATTAGGTTACATGAAATTCAAAGGTAGGCTCCAGAGTGGCCCAAAACAGGCCTGCTACCTTACATCTCATGTCTGTCGCCTTATATCTATTCTAGAACTCTGAACACACACACAAAAAGCATCCCTACTGAATTTTTGTGATGGTGAGCATTCCCAAAGCACATGTAACCAAGGTTCCTAAATTGCTTTCAAGTTTTATTGTTTTCAAATATATACATTTTATGTATTTATTTTCTTTTCAACTTTTTATTTAGGTTTTAGTTAATTAATATATAGTGTAATAATGGCTTCAGGAGTATAATTTAGTGATTCATTACTTACATATACTACCCAGAGTTCATCATAACAAATGCCTTTCTTAGTACCTATCACCCATTTGGATCCTCTGCCACCCACTTCCCTCCATTAACCCTCAGTTTGTTCTCTACCATTGAATCTCTTATGGTTTGCTTTTTTTTCAAGTTTTTTTAAATTAACAAATAGAGGGTATGTTTTATAACTTTTGTGCATTATTACTTTGTTTTGTAAACTCTTTTTAAGAAACATTTAAATTAAATCTTAATTGTTCATAAATTATCACAAAAATTAATGAAATTTATTATAAAGAAAGAGTTCTCAATAGAGGCGCTACACACTCTAATATCAGACCCACCTATAGATATGCTGCCCTGGGTACACCATTCACACTCATCTCATGAGACCCTAGGAAGTTACACAAAAATGTAGGGGGCCAGCTAAGTGTTCTGCAAATTATATTAATTACAGTTACATGAGATCTTTCCAATAAGAGTGTATATTAAGAAAATTGAAGGAAAATATGTCCAGATGGAGATTTTTTCTGGGTTTACATGTACTTTTTGTGCTAACTTGGAAAGCTTATAAAATTAGGATTCATTAGCAAAAGCTTTCATCAATAAAAAAAAAAAAAAAAAAAAACTTCGTGCTAGAGTACGCCTGCCCATTGTCTTTTTACAGCATTTTAGATGGGAGTAGTATATCTGCATTTTTCTTTATTCACTAACATCATCAAGCAGTCCAAAAATAAGGGGTTTGTGAAGTTCCTGCTAATCCACCTTATAAATTAACACATGTACAATGGTAGAGAGAAGACTGGCTGTTATAAGTTTGACAGTATCTAGTTATCACTTCTTTGAAAGCTGTAGGTGCATGCAATTAACACTCAATAAGAACACTATATTAAAAAATAACACATAATCTACATGTGTTGAAAAACAAGGGAGTTCATTCTGATGAGAAGTTTGGTATACATAGTGATTTAAAAAACATACTTCCTGTTGATTTCAAAGGTATTTGTTCTCCCCACACTCAAAGGATAAGAGAATTAACAAAGAGTGACTGTAATTAATACTCCAGCATCCAGTTTGGGGGGAATTTAGGTAAGAGATAAAGTTTTTCATAATCTTTTCTGATTTTCCTCCTGTCTGTGGAATTTAAATTTAGAATATAGAATCAAGGTTTAGAATTTCAAAAAGTCTTAATGGGGTGTCTGTATGACTCAGTCGGTTGAGTGACCAACTCTTGATTTCAGCTCAGGTCATGATCCCAGGGTCGTGGGATTGAGCTCCAATATTGGGCTCTGTGCTGAGCTTGGAGCATGCTCGCTCTCTCTCTCTCTCTCTCTCTCTCTCTCTTTGTCCCCCTGAGCCTCTCTCCCCCAATGGCACTTGCTCGCTTTTTCTCTCTCTAAAATAAATTTTTAAAAAAGTCTGAAGAACCTTGTTAAATGAAAATTAGCTAAGACTCCTTTGTACATACTATGCTTCAGATATATGGTCAGATGATCTCTGGAAACAAGTTCAGGTGCCATTGAGCCTACTGAATCATGAGAGACCACTGGCTGTCCATAGGAGAAATTACCATTTGTCATTCCAGCACAAAGCTGTCACTGAGATGTAACCATCATGGGCTACATTTCCCACACCCTTGAATCTAGGCATATCATTTGGGCAAGTTTGAGTCAATGGAATCTAAGAGAAAGTGTTGTGTGCCACTCCACATGTGTATACTCCTACATGCACTTCCTCTGTCTGCTAGCTGGAAGGAGAAGATTGCAATGGCCTGGTGGATGACACAGCAACAAGATGAAAGAAGATGAAATCTTATAAAGAGGAGGAAGGACAACTACTGGGAATCCCTATATCAGACATTTACCTGACCATAATATAGACTTCTCTGTATTAAACCACTAAAATTCAGGGATTTATTTCTTATAGTAGCTGTTATTACCCTAATGAGCAAAATGCTCAGAATCACTGAGAGGAAGCCTATGATTCTCAAGCAGGCAACCCAGCACCTATCCATGACTCCAAATCTGTAAAACTCAACTCAGAAACAAGAAACATTCACGCCCACAGAAGAAAGTGCCTTGTCTAGAATTACACAGCTGAACAGTAGAAGAGCTAGGAAGCAAAGTTGGGCCCCCTGAAGAGTTTAGTCTAAAGGAAAACAAGAGGACAGGACTCCATAGTAAAACCAGCAAGTGTATATTTTGAAGGCAACTCAGGTTAACACAATACATGCTCATTTCACTAATAATCACTAGAAATTCATTGTGTTAAGAATTGTAGGTAATGTTTAATTCAATTTAACAAAACACTGCAATCCTGAGTTCTGGGACTATGCTGAGCAGTTTAATTTCTCCTATTTCATGTAATCTCCAGAGTGACCCTATGAGATAGGTATTATGATAGCTGCTTTTGCTGATGA
Organism: Hyaena hyaena; assembly: GCF_003009895.1. Lineage (NCBI taxonomy): Eukaryota > Metazoa > Chordata > Mammalia > Carnivora > Hyaenidae > Hyaena > Hyaena hyaena. The sequence continues at coordinate 1,463,534 of NW_024080684.1, forward strand.
ATCAGTTGAAGGAAAGAAACTTGCTCAAGATCCCAGGCTAATAAGTACAGGTCTGTATGACTTCAAACTCCACACATCTCATGCTAACCAGCTACTAATGCATTCATAAGAATACTGGAAAAACCCTGACTGTATATGCTTATAATGAACATATAAGACATGGCATAGCTGCACAATTCATTTGGTGTGTATGGGGCACGTACGTGCAGGTTTACACAGGTATTGGTTCATAGTACAAATTATGTGTACTCAGAGCATGCATGTTTGTGAAGAAGTTCATTGGGAAATGAACTCTGGCTATCAGACTCCTGCTTATCTGGGTCATTCAAGCTCTAATACACCAGGCACTGACAGTCCTTCATTACCAAGGGTCTGCTAGGTATAGTTCAGCGTTAGCTTCCAAAGTCTCTTTTGGAGGGCCTCAGACACACAGGACGGCATTGTCTAGTGACTGAGAACATATACACTGGAGTCAGATTCTGGACTTAATTTCTGGGATAGCTGCATACTAGTTATATGATTTTGGATAAGTCATGTAACCTCTTTCAGTCTTGGTTTTCCCATTTGTCAAATGAGGATAATAATAGTGCCTATCTTAAATGTATTGTTGTAAGTTAATACTTATAGAATCATTGAACTGTGTCTGGCACATGGTAATCTGCTATATAGATGTTTGTTTTAAAACATAATAAAAATGTAGAATATTCTCTTGACCCAAAAATTAAGCAATGAAAACCAGAGACATTAAAGAGATGCCATATGCATTCCTAAAATGACTTATATCAGCAACTCAAATTTTAACACAAATATAAAGCCTAGAGTTTTCTTAAGTATATTCCATAAATCGTCTCCTGAAAATGTTTTGCAAGGAAAGGCTATGACCAAATAGGTCTGGAAAACATACCTCTTGAAAGCTATGAAATGCACCAGTCAGATCTCCTATTGTAGGGGCAGAGATCCACTACCAAGTTTGCACAGAAAGGATGCTTTCCACAGGCTGCTCACAGCCAATACATGAGCACAGCAAAAGTACTCATGCAAGACACAGGACCCTTATGATGGACAGTTTTGACCCAAAACTCCCCATCCACCTGATTAAAACTTTCTTAGAACTTAACTGCAATCTGAAATTCTTTCTACTTATGTGTCCCTTGCTCCTTCTCCTCTATAAATTTCAGACTGCATTGTCTGAAGCCTCTCCCTACCTTTTCCTCCTCCCTTGCCTTTATGATTCACAGGCCCTCTCTTCCTCTCCCCCCAAAAACTACCCTGAACATCTAATCCCATCTTGGCATTTATTCTTAGAATTCATGAACCATCACAAATAGGGACAGGAGTGATATGAGAAAACAGAAAGAGGGAGTTTAGGGACCTATGCACTCAACTGCTGAGCAGAAAAAGAATACACCATCCTACCTGATGTGTAGGCTACGGAGGGTCCCTGTTAGAGGTGGTGGTCCAATGGCTAAAGACTTTATTCAGGCATTTGAAAGAGATGATGGAAACAGTATCTATTACAGAGAGCTGCCTGGTTGCTGCTAAGTTGGGTTCTGCCATGCCAAAGGTTAATGAGGAACTGGGGGCTCACAATAAACCATTTAAGACTAACATAGGAGAGAGCAAGAGAACCTCACTGGCAGCTTGAAAAGAGGCCCTTATCTGCTGCAATGGAAGGCACACATAGATAAGCAGCAGGCTGAAGATCAAACTCTTAGAGTTGCAGAGCTGCAGAAACATTTTAATACTTGGCCAACGGCCTGAATGGGAAAATCTAGGATGAAACACAGGATGAAGATACATGAATGGATGCCTCTGAGGATGTTGGTTCTGCAGAATCCCCAGCACACTTAAGGCTTGCTGAAGTAGCCTACTCTTCCACAGAAAGAACTAGCACTGCTCTTAGGTTTACAAATCCTGCAGAAACCTATTTCCCACAAGGCAATAGCTACCCCCTCAGGAGCTTTCACACCCCCTCTCCTGGCTATCAGGCAGGCAACTTAGATTAAATCTCAGCATAACTCTGCTGGAGACATGTTGGATCTGATAAGAAAGGAAAGAGATTTTACACTGAAGTTGCTGCAAGAATTAGCTAGCATGTACTACATGGGATTGAATTTTGAAGGGGGCTTAATAAAGAGTGTCATAATATAAGACTGGATATGCAAGAATTCATTGATTTGGAGGAATGGAATTTAACACCCTGGCAAAGATACCAAGGGACAGGGATTGATGCTTTATGGTGGCCCATAGAAGTCCGGATGAAGCAATAGTCATGCTGAGCAAAATGGATATGATTGAGTTGCCCTCACAGATGAGAGAAGAAATAAAGAAGCTGAGGAAAGTAATCATTCTGTAATGGCTATATTACATATAATAATATCCTAAGAATTTTGTCCCATCGGAAGCCCAGAGGACATACCAACCATTATCAGGAATGCTCTAGAAAGAGGGACAGCAGCATCAGATAATTATTCAGTGATGATTCTCCTCTGAGAACTACATCTGATCATAGGAGAGGCAACTATAGTGATGAACTTATTAATATGCAAGGGGATGATGGAGCTCTGATGGGGCTTTACCTATGTAAGCCAGGAAACTGAAATTGCTATACCAACCTAATTGGTTGGAGGATCAGTCAAGGTGGTCAAATTAAAGAAAGTTGCAGAGATGGCTTGAGAGTATGTCATTCCCAGAGAAGCTGGAAAACAAAAAGCAAGAATAGAAAAAGCAATAGCCCCAATAAAAATCACAATCTCTTGCTCAGTTCACAGACCTGAGCCAATTTGGAAACCTTTGACTGAAAATTGACTGTGCTCTTAGAAGAAAGGACTCTGCCTTTCCTTGATCCTTCCCCAATGGGACCTGCAGCCATATGCTTATGGGACGTAATACTGGAAAAAAGTAATACCCATACATTTCAAGGACTATTGAACATAAGGTCTGAACTGACACTGATATCTGGAAACCCAATGCATCATTATGTCTTCTCTGTTGAAGTGGGGCTTCTAATAACCAGGAATAAATGAATACCCAGATAATGTCCAGTTTATAGTGGGTGGGGTACTCTGGTCCATGGATCTACCCAGTAGTGACTTCTATTTTCTCTGAATGTATCATTGGAATTGATATTCTTGGCAGTTGGAGTCACCATCGCATTGTGTCATTGGTCTTGGGAAAGAACAAATGGAAACTTCCGAGACTGGCCCCCCACCTCCAGTCAAAATAGTAAATAAAATATATTTTTTATTCTAGTGGTGGGAGACAATGTCACTATTAAAGTGCCTATTGCCACTTAAAATCCTAAGGCATTCAGGGATGGCACTGTTGTCACCTCTATTTAATTCCCTAGAGTAGTTCTTACAGAAACCAGATAGACCCTGAAGAATAACTGTAGATTACCACAGGCTCAGCCAAGTAGTAGCCCTCATTTCCACAGCTGTGCTGGATGTGGCATTACTAGAGTAGATTAGTAAGTCTTTAACAGTAGCATGTTGTCATTGCCCTGGCAGATGTGCTCTTTTTGTTACAAATAGAAGAGAGAATCACAGACAGTTCTCATTCACATGGGATGAACAATATTCATTTATAGCTGTACCTCAAAGCTATTATTTCTCCCATAGCCTATTTTAGTAAAATCCAAAGAGATCTGGATTGTCTGGCCATCCTACAGAACATCACTGATCTGTTACATCAATGACATAATTCTGCTGCAAAAGGATAAGCAAGAGGTGACTATTATGTTGGATGTCTTAGGACGCCCATGTGCTAAAATGATTCAATGACTCCACTTCAGAAAGTTTTCAGGGATCTAATCCAATTTTGGCACTGGCTTTGCCAAAGACTACAATGAAAGTAGTGCCACAATCCCTTTTTGGGTCATCATATTTCTCTTTAGAATTATAAAGATTCTGAGAAGTATATTCAGTTAAAAGAGAGGGGAAAAAACTTGTTTAACTTTGTTCAATCCCAAATTTCCAAAACATATCTTACCTCTGAATCTTTTTTGAATTATCAAATGCTCTATTGATGTGAACACTACTCTTCCCAGTTGTGTCCCCCTGCTTGGTGTGTACTGATCTTATTTTCCCAGATGGATTCTCCCAGTTCCTGCCAATTCCCATCTGTTCTGCTCTCCCAGTTCTGTGATCTCCACAAAATATTTCCTGACTATGCTCTCCCACTGAAAACTCTCTTCTGAATTCTGACAGAAATTTTAGCCTGCCTTGTTATTTACCATTTTCAGTTACTAGACAGCTTATGAGTGCAGGTGCAATCTCTCCAAACTAAACTGTAACCTTATAAAGGGTACAGACTGTTTCTTTTGGTATTTTTGTGTTCTCTTTTATCTTTCATAAGATAAAGCACACAACACGGAGGTTTATAGATTTTTTAAAAAATAGTTGATTGATTGACAAATTACAGCAAAATAATATTCCTGCTTCCACAGTTATTACATACGAACTAACTCAGTGGTTCTCAAACATTGCATCAAATTCATCTGGTGGGCTTGTTAACCATATATTGCTGGCCTTATTCTCAGTGTCTGATTCAGTAATTCTAGGTGGCTTTTGAGAATTTTTATTTTTTTAACATTTATTTCTTTTTGTGAGAGAGAGAGAGAGCACATATGCACATGAGTGGAGGAGGGCCGGGGGAGGGGAATGGGGACGAAGGATCCAAAGCAGGCTCTGCACTGACAGCACAGAGCCTGATGTGGAGCTCAAACTTATGAACCCATGAGATCATGAGCTGACATAGTCTGACGTGAAGTTGGACATTCAACCAACTGAACCACATAGATCCCCCAAGAGTTTACATTTCTAACAAGTTCCCAGGCAACAATGATGTTTTAGGGACTACACTTTGAGAACCACTGAACTAGATAAATAAAAACAGTATTTTTGGTCATCCTTTCATTAATGACCGTATTTCCTCAAAGAAATTTTATGATACACAATTTTTAGGTGACATTTAAAACTAAAAATGTGGCTACCCATCACTTAAAAATAACATGCCTCATGAAAGTGCTCATCTATTTTGTCCATTATCATGTACCATGAAGAGCCTTGTTCTCTCCATAATACCTATTGTAGCTATATAATAAGTTATCCAAATTGGGATGCCTTTGTTCTGGGACATGCTAAACTGGAAAAAATGCTGGTACTGCAAGCATACACCTGGACTATCCTAGAAATATCAGGATATAAAGTCCCTATCTGTGGCTTTCTATTGCACCCCAGCACCTCCTTTCCTTGGATCTATTCCTTTCTTCATCAGTCACCAGCACTGCCATCCCATGGACTTTCTGTTCTAAAAAAGAAATGAACAAGTCTCCATCTTATCATTTAGAGGTAGCGCATTCCCTCCGCATCTGTCTCCCCATGTTTATTTTCTCTTTTACCACCATCTCACTATACATCTTTCCCTTTATTGGAACTATTCAGAGGATGAGGTAACTGACAAAGGTTACAAACCAGATAAGAATCAAAATAGCTTTAGTTCTTGTAAATTTTGATTTACGAATTTGGTTTGGGCTCAAGACAAACATGGGCTTTCCTACTTCCTCTGGGAAGAGTGTCCCTACACAGGGTGAGGGTTGCCTAGTGTGCTTACTCTAAGAAGAGGAGGATAAAAGTCTTGGTCTGCAGGAGAGCTAGGTAGAAAGAAAGAGCAAAGTCACGCTCAAGAGGGCATGCTTAGTGATCCTCTCCACCTCACCAATCAAAAGAGCCTTTCTGCTGGAACATATGCCTGAGAAGATGAAAAGATAGGTGAAATTTTTTCCCACTATCTGTGAAGCTCCCATTTTATAAGCCAAGGCAAAAGTACAGAGCAAGAGTGATAAAAAATGCTTACCTTTTCCTGTATTTACTCTCAACCCTCATTTTATCCACTAATTATAGTATATCACATATATATATACATCACTTAAAAATGTGCATTATTAACGTCATTGGGATGGAATTAGAGGTGTTAGCAACTCATCAAATTCTCACAACAATGGTATAAAACCACAAGGCACAAAGAGGTAACATTTCCAAACTATGCAGCTATTAAATGGCAGAGCCAGGACTTGAACCAAGATCAGCAGACCCATGTTTAAATTCCCTATGCTTAGGATAACATGCCTGCCCTCAAACAACTTACCACCTAGTAGGACACTTAACCTAGAAACACTGTAGGGTAGTATCAACTTAATGCAATATTAATTCAATATAAGACTATGTGGTTTCTTGAAGAGAACATTTGGCTCAGGGTCCTTAAATTCTTCCCTAGACAGATCTGTGCCCATATCTGGATGCTAAATGGGGACTGAGAGATATAAGTCAATGTGTTAGGAAGTTCAAGAGAAGCACCTATTCTGAAAGAGTAAAGGTAGACCATTTTTAAACATATTCCATTCGTTGGTTGAATTAAAGACCTGGCCAATGAAGCTGAGACAATAATCAAAGTTTTAGTTGGATTTTAAATCATTGATTTGAAAGGCTCAAGATAAAATGGAGAGGAAAACTAATATAGATTCTGAAGTGATAAAGAAAGATAGAGATATGCCATGGAAATTGACAAATAATGTCAAACTAGGTGTCATTAATGGATAACATAGACATCTAAAAAAGGAAACAGGTGGAAAGAGCATGAAACTGGACAAAGAACATATGAATGGATAAATGCATAGGAGAAGCTCAAATTGTCAAAATCAATATGAAAATATTTTCAAACTGCTAATGTTGAGAGATATACAAATCAAAACATTGACAGAGTCACAGAGTACCCATTAGAATGCAAAAAAAAAAAATGAGAATAAGGATAAAACCAAGCATAAAACAATGTTATGAAGAGATTAAGCTCCCATATCTTGCTGGTAACCTGGGTCAGCTACTCAAGAAATCAAGTTGGCAATATTTTGTGAAAATAAAGTATGCAAATTTCTTATGACCCAGTAATTACAGTCCAAGATATCTTTCTCAAAGAAATGCTTGCACAGGTCCAAAAGGGGACAGGAATGTTGATTAACATAGTGCTGGATGGAGCTTAGAATTTGGTAGAATACAAAGGAATACAACCTAGAGTAGATATACAAACTAGAATAAATTTTTAAGACATGGCATTGAAAGAAAAAAAACAAATAAATTTATAGAATAATGACATATACATATATTAAAAGCCCATATACGCACAAAATATATACTGAAGGCTTTTACCTACATTCTAAAAAAGAGGTGCTTGTAATGGTCATCAATGACCACCATTTGCTACATGCACCACCTCCATCCACTCTACCTCTGGGGTGACCTACAAATAGCCCCTTGGCACAGGTAAATTACTCTCTCCTGTTGCACTTTCTTCACTTAGCTCCAGTACACCATACTCTCCTGGGTATTTTCCTCTGTCACTGGCTGCAGTGTCTGGATCTCTTTGCTTGCTTGCAGATATTTAATTTCCCAAATGCTGGATGTCATAGTGCCTCAGGTGTCAGACCTCAAACCTCTTCCCTTTTCTAACTACACTCACACCCTTGGTTATCTCACCTAGGCTCATGGCTTTAAAATAGCATATATATCCTAATGACTACTGATTTTGTATTGCCAGTCCAGAACTTGCCTCTGAATTCAGACTTGTATATCCAAGTGAAAACTTAAAATCTCCACATCCATGATGATCAGCAACTCAAATTTAATATATACAAAAATAAAATTCCATCACACTGACCCCACTCCAAATCAACCACTTCTATCTATAGGTTACCTCATCTTAAAAAATGGCAAATCCATTACCCGTTCTTCCAGTTGCTTGGTCCAACTCTTTCATACTTTCCATCCAGTATATTAACAAAACAAATTACTTCTAATCATAAAATGTATCAATAATCTGGCCACTTTTCACTTCTAGAGTTCCTTCTACCCTAGTCAGACCCCTTCTTATTTCTCCCCTGGATGACTGCAGTAGGTTCCTAGTTCTATCTAGGAACCTCCTTGAGTTCATTCCTTGAGTTCATCCTCCTTGATGCCTCCTTGGGTACATTCTACATATAGCAACCAGAGAATGCCTTTTAAAATATCACTTAAATTATATGTATAACTGAAATTCTTCATTAAAAAACACTAAGTTTTAGCATGTACAATTTACTTTAATTTTTTTATTTTGTTACATTTTGTAAATGCAGATCACAACCCATTAGATTGACTTCATGACCCACCAGTGGGTCACAGCACATGTTTTGAAAAGTACTGGCTTGGAAAAAGGCAAAAATAGTGACAGTGTTGAAAGTAGGTCAGTAAACTGGATAATAAGAATAAGGAAACAAGAGGGTGAGAAAAGCAATGGTAATTATTATATTAATGATTTACTTACCTATACTGAATATTTTCTATATGCTAGGAACTGTACTAAATACTTTAATGTCATGACACTTTTAATCCTTAGACAAATTGACATATGAAGACCCTGAGGTTTTGCCAAGGTAAACTGGCAAGTAAGTTGTAGAGTGAGAACTGTAACCGAGCTCCATCTGATTTCAGTGCCCTTTTTCTATAACCAGAACAACATATTTCCTTCATGTATGTCCTAACATTATTCTATAAAATTTTACATGATTAAAAATGCAGTTACTTGTACATCTGAAACTAATATAACATTGTATGTTAACTATACTGGAATTAAAATAAAAAGTTTTAAATGTAGATAATGGCCCCATTTTTCCTATTTCAACTTGCTGTCATGTAATTATCATGACCAAGATTTGTTTCAAATTATTATCATCAATATTTGGATTAAAAGCATTATTTCAGAATGTTATTATTCTATAGCTTTTCCCTTTTCAATAAGGCAAATGCCAACATTTGGAGATACACTTAGAAGGCAGTAAATCTTATTTATGCTAGAAGATAAGCAATTTTATGTGTGAAGAGGCTAGTAAGTATTCCGGATGATTAGTTACTTAGTTTCATTTTAGCACAATCAAAAGATTGTGACAGATCAATATGTTTACCCCAATTTTTCAACTTCTCTTGTGATAAACAGTCCTTTCCACAACTTGTTTGTGTGCAGTGTGTTCCTTTTCAAGCACAGAGAGAAACCGTTAGGTATTCAGTACAAAAGCTTGTAAATGTTAATTTGTCATGGACAAGAGATTGACTGACAGGAAAGAATAAAAAGTGACACTGCTTTTAGCTTCAGCATAAGAAAAGGAAAAGAAAATGGAGCTAACCAAAGAAGTATCGAAGAATGAATAAACTATCTGAAACAGGAGAGAAATGGAGGAATATAAAAGAGGTAATACTGAGCCGAAAGATTAAAGAAAAACGATGGAACATAAAAAGAGAGAATTCAATGTTTTCTCCCTCCAAATCAGGTAAAATCATGGAGCCTGGCCTCATGTAAAGGAGCCTAAATGGACAAAGACAGGGCTATAAATCCAGAGGGCTATTAGAAGCAAACCAAATCCTCTTTGAACTATTTAAGAAAAAAGGCTGACCAAGAAAGGCTCTGGCTTAAGTTGGAAATAAAAGCAATAAAAGAACTGAATAAAGAAGGAACTCCTCCAAAGAAAATAATTCCGTAACCCGCTGCTTCAGTCATGGCACAGCCTTCACTGTGCGAGACACTGTGCTGAATGCTTGGGAAACAAATAGAAATAAGACCTGGTCCTTGTCCTCAAGGGATTCACAATTCTACTGAGAGAATCACACTAGTACACAGACCATCACAACACACTGAGGTAAGTGCTAGGACAGAAGGATGTGCCAGGGGCCATGAAAGGAAAAACAAAGGGGATGCAGAAAAGTGGATGAGCAGCATTCTAACCCAGATGAAGGAACAGGCTTGGGAGAGAATAAACCATGACCTTTCCTAAAACAGGAAGTTACTTAGGAAGGAGGGCATAGAGTGCCTTCAAAACAGCAGGGATAAAGCACATAAAGGCAAATCTGTGAGAAAGAGAGTAACAGGTGCACAGAGGATAAAGCAGTTGCATGATGATACTGGAGAGGTATACTGAAGAGGTAAACTGGGGCCACGACAAAAGAAGCCACGAATAGGATACCAAGGAGTTTGAACTCCATCCCAAAGACTAGAACTGATGTGAAATACTTAAATCAGGGAATGGTGTGTTTTGATATAGCAATGTGAAAAACAAATGGGAATAGAGTCCAGATTGGGGGAGATAAAATTGCAAGGATGAAGTAAAGAAAGTCAGAAAGCAGTTGTGGAAGTAACCCAAATAAGAAATGATGAATGCTTGGGGTGCCTGGATGGCTCAGTTGTTTAAGCAGTCAACTCTTGATTTTGGCTCAGGCCATAATCTCATGTTTCATGAGTTCATGCCCCACATCTGGCTCTGCACTCACAGCGAAGAGCCTGCTTCCCCTCTGCCCTTTCTCTCACACACTCTGTCTCAAACATAAATAAATGTTAATTTTTTTAAAAAAGAAAAAAATGATGAAGTCTTGACCTAAGGCAGGAGCTATAAAGATGGAGATATGAGGACAGAATCAAAAATACTGAAGAGATAAAATAGCAAAACTTATGGTGACCAAATTATGGATATGTGTATGTGTAACTTTCAGATGTGTGGCTTGAGTGATAGTGCAGTAATCTGGGGTACCATTCCATAAGACAGTAAATTAAGAGGAAGTACATGTAGGGAAGGATCAGAGGAAGATGACGAATTCATCTTCGGATATAAGGAGTTTGTGCTGTCTTGGGATGTTTAAGTGAAGATGTTCAGTGAGTACACAGATGTGTGGATGAGAGTTCAGGAGAGATTACTAGTGAAGGCTGAATCCTTGAGAGGGAGTGAGATTCCCCCAAGGAGAGTAGAAAAAGTCAGAAATAAAGTATAGTGAGGAAGGAAGTTGCTGAATAGCATCTAAGGAGCTAGTGGAAGGAAAGGGGATGGTCAAAGGAGACTGACAAAGACTTTCCAAAGCAAGACGGAATATAATAGAGGAATAGTAAATGGAGAGAACAAAATTAGAGAAAAACAGGGGTAAAAAAAAATTTTTTTAAAGGGATGTTGTTGCAGAGGAGCAAATAAACAAGGACAGAAATGTACCCATTAGATATAGCAACTAAGAGGCATTACCAGACAAGTTCAGGCACAGAATGCCAAAAGTCTGATTACAGTGGACTAAAGAGGGAGTTGGAGATAAATAATAGAGCCTTTATTTCACGACCCTTCTACCAGAAAGATTTGGCCCATTATGTTATCACTCATTTGTTACTGGCTACTGACATTTGAAAAGAAGCTTTTGCTGGACACGTCAGTATTTTTCCATTTTCCATAAAGGACCATTTTTTGTTTGTTTTAATGAGAATATTTTAAGTTCTACTTTCTTAGCAAATTTCAATGGTTAATACAGTGCTAACACCTATAGACACGATGTATACATCAGATCCTTAGGTCTTATTTATCTCATAACCAAAATTTTGTGTTCTCTTACCAACTTCTCCGTATTTCCACTACCCCCACCCCCAGCACCCAATTTTCTACTCTATGAGTTTGATTTTTTATTTATTTGTTTCCAATTATAACTGATACCATGCAGTATTTGTCTTTGTCTGTTGAGCTTATTTCTTTTCTCTCTCTCCTTCTCTCTCTCTCTCTCTGTCTCATTTTTTGAAACAGCACACGTACACTTGAGAAAAGCAGGGACAGAGGAAGAGGGAGAGAGAGAATCTTAAGCAGGCTCCTCACACAACACAGAGCCCAAAACGGGGATCTATTTCATGACTGAAATCATGACCTGAGCCTACATCAAGAGCTGGATGCTTAACTGACTGAGCTACCCGGGTGCCTCTCTGTTGGGCTTATTTCATTGAGCACAGTGCCTTCCAATTTCATTCATGTTTTTACAAATAACAGGACTTACTTCTGTTGTGAGGATGAATAATATTCTAGTAGAGATAATATTATATTATAATATGTTACATAAAATTATAATACATATAGTGGAATGCATATATCAATTTTTTATCATTCATACATTGACAGACACTTAGGTTGTTTCCATACCTTGGCTATTGTGAATAATGTTACTATGAACATGAGAGAGCAGATATCTCTTTGAAATAATGATTTCATTTCCTTTGGATATATACCTACTGGATATGGTAGTTCTATGTTAAATTTCTTAAGGAACCTCCATATTGTTTTCCTTAGTGGGTTTACTACTTTATATTCCCACCAATAGTGTACAAGGGCTCCCTTTTGTCCACATCCTCATCAGTAGTTGTTGACTCTTGTCTTTTTTATAATAGACATTCTCACAGGAATGAAATGATAATTCATTGTGGTTTTGATTTGCATTTCCCTGATTAGTGATGTTGAGAACCTTTTGAAGTTCCTTTTTGATATCTATATGTCTTCATTGGAAAAATGCCTATTTAGTTCTTTCCCTATTTCTTAAATGGGTTGTTTTGTTTTGTTTTTCACTTTGAGTTGTAGGAATTCCCCATTAATTTTGAGTTTTAAGCCCTTATTGGGTATGTGATTTGAAGACTATTTTCTCCTATTCAGTAGCTTGTCTTTTCATTTTGTTGATGGTTTCCTTTACCATACAGAAGCTTTCTAATGTGATATTATCCCACTCATTTATTTTGCCTTTGTTGTCTTTACATTTGGAGTAAAAAATCACTGCCAAGACCAATGTCAAAGAGCTTACTATCTATGCTTTATTCCATCTATGCCTTCTTCCTAAATCCATTTAGAGCTGATTTTGCTGTGTGGTGAAAGATAGGGGTCCAGTTTAATTATTGTGCATGTGGTTATCAGTTTTCCTAACACCGTTTATTGAAGATATTATCCTTTATCCATCGTGTATTCCTGACTCCTTTATCAAAAAATTGACTATAATTTCATGGATTTACTTATGAGCTATTATTTTCTACTTATCCATGTGTCTGCTTTTATGCCAATATGGGACAATTTTGATAACTATAGCCTTTGTAATAGAGTTTGTGATCAGGAAATATGATGCCTCCAGTTTTGTTCTTTCTCAAGATTGCTTTGGCTACTTGGGTTTTTTTTTTTTTTTTTGTAGTTTCATACAAATTGTAGGACTATTCTGTTTCCATGAAAAAGGCCACAAAATTTTGATAGAGACTGTGTTGAATCTATAGATTGCTTTGGGTGGTATTGAGATTTTAACAATATTTATTATATTTATTCTTCTAATCCATGAACAAGAAATGTCTTTCCATTTATTTGTGTCTTCCAGAATTTCTTTCAACAGCGTCTTTACAATTTTCAATGTACTAGGTCTTTCACCTTTTTGGTTAAATTTATTCCTAAGTATTTTAATCTTGTTGATGCTATTATAAGTGGGATAGAGTTCTTAATTCTTCTTTCCATTAGTTCATTTGTACTGTATAGAAATGCAACTGATTTTTGTGTATTGATTTTATGTCTTCCAACTTTATTGAAATTGTGTATTAGTCCTAACAATTTTCTGGTGGAGTCTTCAGACTTTTCTACATATACAGTATCATGTCATCTGCAAAAGGAAACAATTCTGTGTCTTCCTTTATCATTTTTATTTTCTTGCCTGATTTTTCCAACTAGCACTTCTAGTACTATGTTGAATAAAAGTGATGAGAGCAGATATTCTTGTCTCATTCTGACTTTAGAAGAAAAATTTTCAGTTTTTCACTGTTGAGTATGATACTTCCTGTGGGCTTGTATTAAGTTGAGGTGTGGTCTCTCTATACCCAATTTATTAAGAGCTTATCTCATGAAAGAGTATTGTATATTGGAAAGTACTTTTTCTGCATCTATTGAGATGATCATTGGATTTTTATCCTTTATTTTGTTAACGTGGTATACCACATTAATCTGTGGATGTTGACCTATACTTGCATCTCTGGAATAAATCCCTCTTGATGATAGTCTGTGATCATTTTAATGTATTGTTGAATTTAATATATATTTTGTTGAAAATTTTTGCATCTATGTTCATTAGAGATATTTGCCTATAATTTTCTTTTCTTATGTCTTTATCTGGCTTTAGTATTAGGGTAATGCTGGCCGCATAAGATGACTTTGGAAGTGTTTTCTATTTTTGGAAGAATTTGATAAGAATTGATACTAATTCTTCTTTAAATGTTTGGTAGAATTCATCAGTGAAGGTATCTGGTCCTAGATTTTTTGGGGGGGTCCTAGAATTTTGGTGGGAGATTTTAGATAACTGAGTTAATATCCTTACTAGTAATAGGTCTGTTTAGATTTTCTATTTTTTTATGATCCAGTCTGAATCAGTTATATATTTCTACTGATTTATGCATTTTTTTCTAAGTTGTCCAACTTGTTGATGCATGATTATTCATAGCACTCTCTTATAATCTTTTGTATTTCTGTGATATCTGTTGTAATGTCTTCTATTTTATTTCTAATTATTTGAATTCTCTCCCCTTTTCACTTAGTAAGTCTAGCCAAACTTTTCTCTATTTTCTTTATCTTTTCAAGAAGCAACTTTAGTTTCATTGATTTTTTCTATTGTCTCTTTAGTCTCTATTTCTTTTTTTTTAAAGGACACCTCAACTTAAATGAGATTTTTATTTATTTTTTTTTAATGTTTATTTATTTTTGAGAGACAGACAGAATGCAAGCAGGGGAGGGGCAGAGAGAGAGGGAGGCACAGAAACTGAAGCAGGTTTCAGGCTCTGAATCCCAAGCAGGCTCCACACTCAGTGCAGAGCCCAATGCAGGGCTCGATCCCAAGACCCTGGGATCATGATCTGAACTGAAATCAAGAGTGGGATGCTCAGCCAACTGAGCCCCCCAGGCACCCCAAAATATATTTAGAATTTTTAATGTAGTAATAACAGGAGAAAGATTTATGCTACCTCAGGTGATAAAGGTACAATAAAAGTTTTCATACCAGATACCTCAGTGGAAAGGGCCAAGTGTTCTTTCCACAAAAAATGTAATAGACTCATGGAGTTTAAAATCAGAATATGAATTTAAATCTTAACTCTCCTACTAACCCTAATACTGCAATTAAATCACATACCCTCACTGCACTTCAGTTTTTCACTAATATAATGTGTGGAGCAGAAATAATTTTGACACATGTAAAGACCTCTGAAAGGTGAAGTATAATGACAATGATATAAAAACATCTTCTGTTTTACTTGTGACCCTGAGATCAGGAAGGGAAAGTGCCAATATTTCAAGATGACAGGCCCGGATGCTTATAAGAAGCATACAGATGGAAGAATAGTTCAGAGGCAAGAGAGTCTAAAAGGTCAGCTTACACATTAAACTCATGCTTCAACAAGAATAGGACTTTCTATAAAAATGTGGGACAGATGGGGAAAGAAGGCTATCATAGTGGCTCAATCCAGAGCTGTGAGTGGCTCAAAAGGCTGATGGGGATCCTACAAAAGCAGGCCAGGTCAACTAAGGAAACCGAAAAATTAGTCCACTTGCATAGAAATCAGATCAAGGATCTGAAGGTTTAAGAGACATAAGGAAAATAATGGGAAATTCTTCAATTAAGTGAAACAGGTAAAGCGATGATTATAGTCTAAGAATTCTAGATTATAATCTAAGAATTATAATTTAGAAAAAATATATCAACAATTAAGAAAAGGCTTTGGGATTGTCATTCTACTAAACTTCAAATATTTCCCCTTATACCTATTTGTATTTTAATCTTTTTTAAAAATTTATTTCTGAGAGACAAAGTGAGTGAGAGAGAGAGAGAGAGAGAGAGAGCGTGAGCAGGGGAGGGTCAGAGAGGGAGATACAGAATCTGAATCAGGCTCCAGGCTCTGAGCCGGCTGTCAGCACAGAGCCTGACACAGGGCTCATACCCACAAACTGTGAGATCATGACCTGAGCGCTTGACCAAGTCAGACGCTTAACCGACTGAGCCACCCATGCGCCCCTATTTGTATTTTAATCTTAACACTCATTATCATTATTATATATATTGGCTTAGCTTCTATCTCTGCTGCTACATTATGTACTCTTCAAAAGGAGTAATTTCTCCATTTCTAGCCCTTGGCATACTGATCTAGTCTATACTCTAGTATAGAGACTGCTTTCAATAACTAAATGTTGAATGGGCAAAAGAGAAAAATGATATGATGGGAGGGCAAAAACAACAACAACAACAAACAAAAATTAAAAAAAAAAAAAACAGAAAAAAAAACACACACACAAACAAACAATAACAGCCAGGGAAAAGAGGCATGGCACATGCAACATTAAACAAAATCAAGATTTATGCAAACCAAAGAGCATCTTTCCAAAGATCCTTTGGTATCTTGGACATGGCAGGTTATATTAAAGAATCACAAGCTCCCCCTTTGAGTACACAGAGAGAACAGAGGAGGCCTCTAGAAAGTGGAAGAAAGCAGAGGAGTGAGTGCTCTTCTCAAAGTGGGTGGAAGAGGGCAAAGTGCCAGATTCCTGAAAAAAGTAAAGCAGAAGCGTTGTAAATGAGTCTTTGAAGGAAGGCTCACAGAACTGAAATAGTGTTGAGAAGAGCATAATCATGCCAAATCAAATTATGATTGTAATGGAATGGCAGATTGTGTAGATCAAAGAAACAACTAATGTAATTTCATTAAATATTAGTGAAGGTTTTCATTCAAATGTCTTTGTTACTACAAGTTGAACACTTTGCTTAATGATGTTCCAAACTATAAGGAAGATATATATATCTTATAATTATTAGTAAAATAATTAATAAAATTAAAATTGTGATATTGTAATTTGTAAGAAATGTGTATTTGGTGTTGTTTCACTGGTCACTAGCTCACAGCTCCTAAAACCCATGGAATTTCCTGTCCTTTGATAACGTTGTCCTTTGATATGTTAATGAGGTGACTTTTGGAAAGTCCTTATGTCACTTAGGGATGGGGGTTGGGTGGGGGGAGTGGGGTGACAGCTATGTGATTAGAGGATTGATTGGAACTTTCAGCTCCACCACCCATCTACCTCTGAGGAGAGGAGAGGGGCTGGAGGTTAAATCAATCACCAATGGCCAATGATGTGATCAACTGGCCTGTGTAATGAAACCTCCATAAAAACTCAAAAGGATGGGGTTCATAAGACTTCTAGGTTGGTGGGCATGTAGAGATTAGAATAGAATAGCAAGATTGGAGAGGTCATGAAAGCTTCCAAGCCCTATGCATCTTTCCAGCTAGCTGTTCTGAATTACATCTTTTTGTAATAAACTGGTAATTTAGTAAGTAAAATGTTCCCTTGAGTTCTGTGAGCCATGCCAGCAAATCTAACAAACTGAAGGAGAAGATCATTGAAACCTGTGATCTATAGTCACTTATTCAAAAGTACAGATGATACCTTGGACTTGTGACTGGTGTCTGAAGTGGAGGGGGAGGCAGAGGGGCAATCTGGCAAGGCTAAACGTTTAACCTATGGAATCTGATGTTATTTCTAGGAAGATAGTATCAGAATTGAGTTCAATGTTAGGACACTCAGCCAATGTCTGAGAATTGCTTTTGGTGTGAGAAACCCCCCACCAACACACACACACATTGGAAATTGGGTCTCAGAACTTGTAAAGAAACATATTTTTATATATTATATATGCTAGATAGTATATATATTATATATTTCATAAATCTATTTTTCAGATATCACATATTTTAGAAATGGAAAAGTCTATCTCTTGTGAGAAATTAATGCTAAGGAAAAATCTGAAGAGCTTTTCTGGGACAGAGACCACTAATACATCCCTTGCATCCATTTTTCTCATGTTTTTTATCTAATAAGAATCCTGGAGTTAAAACTAGACACATGGCTACCTAGTAAGAGACTACCAGCCTCCCTTACAGCTAAGTATGAGCAGATGGCTAAGTGGATACTAATGATTCATAAGCAGAACTAATAAGTCATTTTTTTAAAAGAGAAGGCAACTTGCCCTGAGCAGTCTTTTTGTATTACTGACCAAGAAATGGCAACATATGCAGCAGTTGTATTGGAATGATAGAAGGAAGCTATGTGTTAAGGATAACAGACAAATCTTCAGCTTGGGTCTTTGGATGACCTGATGGGTCACAATCACCTTGACAGCTTTGGGCCAGTCACCTCTGGATTGCTAAGTATGAATCAAGCTGCTATCTTACTAAGCCACAGAATGTTTGGATCACGTACTTACATATTAGCTTACTGTATCTGAAGTAATTAAATCATCAAATTAAACAAATGTGCTATAGCCACTCATTCAAGCTTCATGCCAATCTATAATTTCAGGTTTGTTACCATTGATATACCTGAATACATCATAGAATGGTGAATTCTAATATAGAATGGTTTTCAAACTTTAGTATATTTGATAATAAGCCTGTGGTGAAGCCCAAGAATATGCATATATACAAAGCCACTTGGATCACTTCGTTCTAGGTCATCAATAAGAGACATTTTGAAGAATTGTGAAATAATAGTGATAGTACTGAATCGTGTGAGAAATAGTCCTAGAGTTGTCAATACTTTATACCTAAAACAAGTATTATGAACCAGTATATGAAAGAGAGAAAATGAGGAAGATAAAAGAAAAGAGAAAATGATCAAAACTAGGTTGGTTTTTCTTATTCAAAAAAAAAAATACAGGGCACCTGGATGGCTCGGTCAGTTAAGCTTCTGACTTCAGCTGAGGTCATAATCTCACGGTTTGTGAGTTCAAGCCCTGCATCCAGCTCTGTGCTGACAGCTCAGAGCCTGGAGCCTGCTTCGGATTCTATGTCTCCCTCTCTCTGCTCCTCCCCTGTTCACACTCTGTTTCTCTTTCTCTCTTTAAAATAAATAAACATTTTTAAAGAAAGAAAGAAAGAAAGAAAGAGAGAGAGAGAGAGACAGGGATGCCTGGGTGGCTCAGTTGGTTAAGCATATGACTCTTGATTTTGGCTAAGGTCATGATCTCACAGTTTGAGAGTTTGAGTGCTACCTTGGGCTCCATGCTGGCAGTGCCAAGTTTGTTGGGATTCTCTCTCTCCCTCTCTCTCTGCCCCTCCCCTGCTTGTGTTCTCTCTCTCTCTCTCTCTCTCTCTCTTTCTCTCTTTCTCAAAATAAATAAATACACATTAGAAAAAAAATTAAAAACACATAGCCAAGAGTTCCAAGCATTTAGAGTGGGGGTTCTCTGCAGTTAAATTCCCATCAGAATTACCTGTGGTGGAATTTTGAAAAGTATAGATGCTTGTCCTCATTCAGATTTGCTAAATAAAACTATTTGGAAGTTGAGTCCAGTTTTTAAAAAAACATCAAAAGTGGGGGTGTCTGGGTGGCTCAGTTGTTAAGTACAAAACTCTTGATTTAGGCTCAGGTCATGATCTCAAGGGTTGTGAGAGGGAGCCCCATATCAGGCTCCATACTCACACTGCAGAGCCTGCTTGGGATTCTCTCTCTCCCTTCCTCTCTGCCTCTCCCGGACTTGTGCTCTCTTACTCTTTCCAAATAAATAAGTAAACATTACAAAAAACATCAAAAGTTATTTAATTCACATTCATGAGTAACAGTCATGATATTATCCAGTTAATGTACAGAATCTGGAGGAATTTTAAAGATTTTTTGTTGTTTGGAAATGAGATATTAAGGATTCTTGAATGCTAGTACAAAAAATTTGGACGTTGTCCTATAAACAATAGGAAATCAACGTTTTTTTTGTGTTTTGTACCAACACAGACAAAGGAAGTTTTTAGAAAGATTGATTCAACAGTGGGGTACAGGATGAATTGGAAAGAAAAGACATCTGGAAGAAAGGAAACCAGGAAATGATACTGCAGTCACCTTAGTGATATAGTAACCAAAAGAGTTTTCAAGATTCTTGTTAATTCTATGACCTATGGCAGCTCCAAGAGCTACACTAATCTGTTTCTGAAAACACTTAGAGGGGTGACTGGGTGGCTCAGTCAGTTAAGTGCCGACTTCAGCTCAGGTCATGATCTCACCGTTCATGGGTTCAAGCCCCACATCAGGTTCTGTGCTGGCGTTCAGAGCCTGGAGTCTGTTTCAGATTCTGTATCTCCCTCTTTCTTTGTCCCTTCCCTACTCATGTTCTGACTCTCTCTGTCTCAAAGATAAATAAACTATAAAAAAAAAAAACTAAAAAAATGAAAACAGAATGACTGAGATAATTATGTGCAGAGATAAACATAACAGACTTTAGCTTTATTTTTAAAAAAGTCACCCTACACAAGACAGAAGGTTTGCTATTTAACCAAATGAATATTCAATTTTGAGAGATTTTTAAAGAGTAAAATAAGAATATAAATAACAATAAGTAAACAACTATTCTACTAACCCCCAAATAATACCATACATATTTGCCTGTTTGTCTTTACTAATTATAGAAAAATAATTTAAAAATTTTTTCTATTTATTTGACTTTTGTTTTATTGTATTTTTTCAAAGCAAAATAGCTCATTGTAAATACATTTTGAGCCTAGTTGTTGCAAATATTTTATTATTATTTCTTAGAAACTATAATTCACATTTCAATAAAATTAATGCCAATATTAGAAGAATATAATTTTTCATTGTTCATGAGATATGTCTCTACCTATCAGGTACTTAGTGAATTACAAAGTACCATAAATCATGAATACTTTTTAAAAATATAAGACTTTTGCCCTGGACAGATTAATAAAATCCTAAGACCCTTAAACGATATCTTCAAAATGTGCCCTAGTGCATATCTCACACATAAGTAAGGAGCATAAGTAACAGAAAATTAGAAATGAATTCTACTTGATCAAAGACTTCATGGAATGGCATGAATTATGAACATCTCCATTTGGAAAATACTATACCTTCTAGATGTCTATTGGAAATAAATGTTCTCTTTTTTCTTTTTTTTAATGTTTATTTTTTTATTTTGAGAGAGAGAGAGCGAGCAGGGGAGAGGCAGAAAGATAGGGGAGAGAGAATCCTAAACAGTCTCTGCAGTGTCAGTGCAGAGCCAAAATCAAGAGTCAGACACTTAACTGACTGATCCACCCAAGCACCCCATGGAAAATAAATATTCTTGATGCAGAGTCTTGAGTTATTTTACAAAGGCTTAATTTTTTCTTTATTCTGAAAAACAGTTGGTATTAATACAAATATTTTATTATGGTTAGTTGATTAATATACACTAGCTCTGGGGCACCTGGGTGACTCAATCAGTTGAGCATACTACTACTGGCTCAGGTCATGATTGAGCTCCGCATTGGGCTCTATGTTGACAGCTCAGAGCCTAGAGCCTGCTTCAGACTCTGTATCTCCCTCTTTCTCTGCCCCTCCCCTGCTCATACTCTGTTTCTCTCTGTCTCTCTCTCAGAAATAAATAAACATTTAAAAATTTTAAAAATATATACATATTCTAGCTCTACAAATGTTTGGATGAAATAACATTCAGATGTTACATATGCAGAAGCTAGCACATTTACAGCTTTAGATCCTCTAGGTTTTAAACACGTTTTACAAATTAAAAGGAGTAGGGTAGTCATTAATGCTGATTACCAATATTTCTGGTTCTCTTCCTTCTAGACACAGTAATATCACATTTCTTCTCCCACTTTAAGTTAGATATGGCCATGTGACTTGTTTTAACTAATAAAATGTAAATGGTGCTGATATTTGTTTTTTCTGGTGAGAAGCCTTTAAAGTTCCCATCCGTCTGCCATGAAACCCAGTGGCACTTCAAATAGTGGAGTTTCCCTCACTTATATCTTCAAGTGAGGGCAATGTATATGATAAATAATCATAATTATTACTACGGTGAGCAATAAATAAGCCTTCATGGTTTTAAACCACTAAAATTATGCAGGTTATATCAGAGCATAATCTAGCAACCTTGATTGATATAGACATTTGAACAAAAGGAGACAGCTGTGGGGAAAAAAGCTACAAAACGTAGCACTGGTTTAGCAATTAGGCAGTAGCTAAGGAAGAAACTGTTAGTTAAGTAGAGGGAAAACGTATGGTAACATTGTCAACTGTAATAGTTTGTTAGGCAGATCATGTACCCAAAGAACTCCAAACTCTTGGAAAAGAAAATGGAGAAATACTACTTATGGCATATGTAGGTAGCTATTGGCTGCACTAGCAAATAGCAAAAAACTTAGTAAGAAAGAGATTTGGTCAGGAAAAAATTAACTGGTTTGGAAACAACAATGAAAAATAAATCCAAAGAGTTCTTGAATTCAGGAACATAGAGAAGAGGCAACTGCTTCCTACCCCAACATAAAATTGACAATCTTTGAGCAACAAAGGCCAAGTAAAACTGCCTTGCAGGCAAGAATCAAATTAAGGATATGGCTGTAGTACTCATAAATTTCTGAATGGATTAAGGTGTCTCTGAGACCTAACTAAAGGGGCACTTCCCAGAAAATGAGCATAAAGGAGTTGCTTTTTCTCAAGCCTAATTGATGCAAAATATCTCCAATAAGTCAAGATTTAGAAATACATGAATGAGACAGTTAAAAAAAAAAATGCAGCTTTATGCTAAGAACCATGTTTTACAAAGAACTATAGGTGGGATTAGCATGATGTGCTGCATAATGTGCTCACTGGAATCTACCAGATAAGACATTCATAAAGTTTTCAGAAAAATTTATTACCGTAAGGAATCACCTCTGGACTGAAATAGACTGCTACTGGATTAAATCAGTCCTTGAACTGTTAACCACCTACAGACAAAAAGTGGACTTAGGAAGGTGCTCAGGCTTGAAAGAAGGCATACACTCCTACACTAATTTTTCAGATGTGCCCACAAAGAATCACAGAAAGGGGAGAATCTCTCAGAGAGCCAGAGAAAGATGGGCAGGGTGGCTACTCCCTGGGTCTATATAAGAAATGTTTCCCAACCCCAAGGTAGACAGCTCTCAGAGCCTGGCTCTATGACATAGCAGAATTGCTCTGGACTAGACTAGGACCTTCTGCTTATCTCTCATCATTCCCTTTCCAAATTGGAATATTTATTGAAGTTATCCTATGCTACTTCAACCAGTAATTGGACTGTGAGAGGAAATTAACTTATATTTTTATTCATATGTCTCCAGATCAAAGAGAACCATATTCAGACTTGATGTATAGCCTTCTGGCTATCATCCAGATATCCTGATCTATGAGATTTTTGCTACTACCAGATGGGACTTGTTAAGAAGAGAAGGGAAGGGAAGGGAAAGGAAGGGAAGGGAAGGGAAGGGAAGGGAAGGGAAGGGAAGGGAAGGGAAGGGAAGGGAAGAGAAGAGAAGAGAAGAGAAGAGAAGAGAAGAGAAGAGAAGAGAAGAGAAGAGAAAAAGGAAAAGGAAAGAGAAATAAAAATAAAAAGGAATATAACTCAAGAAACAATTCAAAAGAAAGTCACTTGTGATAAGACCATGTCATCAAACCAAGGCTTAATACCTAACCTAATTGCAGTTTCAGCCTTCAACCGGAATATAGTCTTAAACAGTCACTCTGGAGTTTTCTGGTCATCACCAATGAGGTAATCTGCCACATAGGCCCTTTCCATCCCCTCTTCCCCTTTCTGCCCTTAAAAATCTTTCCCTTCCTGTAGTACTTTGGAGCTCTTTTCTACTTGCTAGATGGGATGCTGCCTGATTTGTGAATAATTTGATGAAGCCAATTTGCTCTTCAAAATTTACTCAAGTGAATTTTTAGTTATTTATCAGATTTGGGGGTTGTTTTCTTTGAAAAGTTAAGTGTGTTCTGCAGAAAGTAATAAAAATAAATGATTATTTGTTGAACAAATATTAAACATTCATCATTAATATTTAATTGAAGAATGAAAAGTTCTTATTGGCCCACTTTCAGATACATGGTAGGATTACACTCCCTTCCGTAAGACAGTTTATCCGGTGAACTGGATAATGTGAATAGAAGCTACGTGGTTTCTTCAGCGTGAAAGTTTTTAAAGAAAACACTCTAACACAATTCTTTCCTGTTTCCATATTAACCAACAGTCTTACAGATCATGAAAGCTTCATCAAGGTACATATGCCTGAATGAAAACAACAGGAAAGCAGAGCTCCACAAACCTGAGATGGTATGTTATATGAGCAATAAATAAATCTTTGTTGCTTTAAGCCACAAAGCAGCTGTTTGTTACTGTAACATAACATAGCCCATCTGACTAACACAGGATACACAGTTATAGGAAATCAATGCTCTGCTAAACACAGCCACTCAATAAGATTTGGTTAATCGAACTGAATTCATGCAGACACATTAGTGTCAACCAGCAAACCTCCAAGTCAAGAAGAATGCAATTTAGTGGATTCTCACAGCATTCAATGAGGTCTGATCCAGATATTCCATATATAGGTAGTTGTAAAATAGAAAAGAGACCTCAGCACAAGACTAAAAGATTTCTCAATATTGTAAATAATAGAACTTCAGGCTGTCTCAGAAGGCAGTGAGTTTTCAATCAAGCAAAACCAGAATGAGTATGTTTGAGGTGTTGAACAGAGTTCTGCTTTGGAAGGGAAGTTGAATGAAATGACTGTTAGATTTTCTTCTGATTCAAAGATTCTTGGAGTTCCTGGGTGGCTCAGTCAGTTAGGCATCTGACTTTGGCTCAGGTCATGCTCTCATGGTTCGTGAGTCCTAGCCCCGCATCAGGCTCTGTGCTGACTGCCAGCTCAGAGTCTGGAGCCTGTTTTGGATTCTGTGTCTCCCTCTCTCTCTGACCTTCCCCTGCTCACGCTGTCTCTCTCTCTCTCAGAAATAAATAAAACATTTAAAATTTTTTTAAAAAAGATTCTCTGTATTTGTCTCCCCCTCTGTCTCTTTCAAATCAATTTAAAACAAGACATGTAGAAGCTAAGTGCTTAGGCTTAAACCAAGATTTATGATAATGCTATTAAACTTTATCATTTGATAAGTGTTATTATGTCTGAGGTGACCCATTTGAATACTGAATTCCTGGCAAAATCCAGCAGTGTTCCAGGTCCTACATTTTACAGTGCTTCAGGGTGCTCAGTGGGGAGGAGACCTATTTAATTACCCACTGCAATTGTGATTTACAGACTAACTGACCTGATTATTGCCATACATCATAAGGTATACATTTCTATTTTCAACTTTCTTCTTCATTTTACAGAAACCACACAAAGAGCTCATCAAAGTGGAAATGTTTTTGCTACAAGCAAGAAACAGAAGTTAGGGTAATTAATAATTGGAACTGCCATCATCAGATCAGGAGTCAGACTAAGAAGAGAAAATATCTGAATTAGACAAGATAATGTCAAGCAATCATATAGGCACAAAAATTCTAGATGACAATCGCAGAATTACTTAAGAAAAGTATAAACAACAATTTTAAGACCTTAATACAAGGCATAGAGAAGAAACATAGAGACATCTAAGTCAGGTCCTCTTGGTAGATAGAAACTAAAATTTAGGATCTATTTAATGTCATTTAGCTGCATTCCCACCTAGGTCCTAGTAGCTGATTTTAAGACCAGTCATTACTAGTTTTACTGTTCTATCAGCTAATATTCATATCGTCTTTCATCCATCCCTTTTTTTGACCCTCAGTGTAACCCTAGGAACTGGGAAGTTCCTATACAGAAATAATACTTGTATTCCAAAATCTATTCTTCGCTTCTTGCATTTTAAGAGTTCCTAGTTGAACACATGTTTAACCAAAATAAAGAATAAACTTCTCAATCTCTCAGAGATTTAAACCATGACATTGTAACAAAGTTTTTTGCCAATAGGACCTACAGGAAGTGAGAGGGTACAGAACTTCCATGTTCTGTTCTTAAAGGAACAAGGTCGGGGCACCTGGTTGGCTGTCAGTTAAACATCTGACTTCAGCTCAGGTCATGATCTCATAGTTGATGAGTTCGAGCCCCACATTAGACTCTGTGCTGACAGCTCAGAGCCTGGAATCTGTTTCAGATTCTGTGTGTGTGTCTCTCTCTGCTCCTCCCCTGCTTCCACTCTGTCTTTCTCTCTCAAAAATAAATAAACATTGGGGGGAAAAAAGGAACAAGGTCTCCACTTGTTTCCTTTTCTATTTCCAAAACAGGAACACGAATAGCATAATGAACCCTGTTGAACCCTGCAGATGAGAACAACAACAGAGGAGATGATCAAACAACAAATTGCATGGAACTTGAATCTCTAGAAGATCTCAAGGAGTATAGAACTTCCCTACTAACCTTGAGTTGTCTACTTCAATATTGTTAAGTGTTAGTTTCTTTTTTATTGTAGTAACTAAATTCATACCCTGATTAATAAGGCAAAACAAGAATTCCTCTTTACAATTTTATGAGGAAATATTGATACCCAGTTTGCCTAGGATACTTAGTCATTGTTTTAGTTACTTTCTTCAAAGAAAGCATTAAAGTGAAATGTTTTATTGATTTTAACCCCAGCATGTATGACTTATTTTATATTGTCAAGTACCATGTCTCATTCTGATCCAGAAAAAAAAAAACTGACATGCAAATCTGCATGCTAGAAATGGGTATTCATTCCACTTAGCAAAGCTAAGAAAAACTTTTTCTGAGAATGGATTCTACAGGGATGAGTTAATATCCAAATTTTAAAGCACATTTATGTAGAGTTTTGTCAAGTATTTTATTTAAAGAGCAACAAGAAAGAGCAAGTAATTATTGCCATTAGAGTTTTGCCTGTTCTAATAGGACACACAAATGAATGATTTTTGAAGTATATTTCCAATTCAGATAATGCTGCATGTACAGCTGTAACTGACTTGGGGAGAACTGAGGGATGAAATTAGCTAATTTCTTGCAATCAAGACAAATTCAAAAGAGGAAAAGTTTTATCCACCTGTCATTTGGAAATTCTACTGAAGAGAATTCTAGAAAATATATTTTAAAGAAAAACAATTTGCTATAGGAAATAAGTCACTCTAGCAATTAAGCATCTTATCTTTCCTGCTTATTAATGAAATAATCTGTTTACAAACTCTAGGTTGTAAAACTGTATAGTTTACCAAAAAAGAATTTTTAAAGTATGTCTGATGAAAATCAGATGTGGGTGAAAATTTAAGGTTGAAAGTAACAAAGTGGACTGATAATTTTTTGTGCTATGTACAATCAGTTTCTTTTACTTTCAATGGAATGAGAACTTCTTGAATGAACTATGGAAATGCTTGATACAACTTTTCAGAACATTTTTATGACAAAAACACTTATCTCTTCTCAATTACTCTTCCTTTTTAATGATCTCTCTGCTTCTTTTATATCTCCATAATTCTATTCTATTCCATGTTCTAATACCAATCTTTTATTTGCTCTTATTAACTATATTCTTTCCATCCATTTTTATTTAATAAATAACTTCTACTCAAAAATTATTACAAGTTGATTATCATTTCAATCATCCTGACTCAATGTTTGTCCTCTTCCTATTTTTCACCTATTACTAGATTTAGACATTCAGTTCACAGTACTGTGAAGGAATCCTCTATTTGCTAGGGATAAAACTTCATTATTTGCTTCTGCCTTCCTGGGAGAAGGGGAAATGGACAGCTTGAGCTCTTATGATATTTGAGTCACCCTATGAATTTCTAACATTCTACTGTTATTCTTGTCTCTACCAATATTTTTCCTTTGGAAGTCAGTCAACAAAAATATATTCTGTGGCTATTCCATACCAAGTGCTATAGATATAGTAGGAATACAATGGTAATCATGGTAAAGTGAACTTGTATTGAACACAGTGATGACTTAAAAATATACATCCTTTCTCCTTTTCTTTTCTCACTTGAAAACTGGCGGTTATTTTGGGATTTTTTTTTATCTTGAATATGTTCATAACTTCGGGTGATAGCATAAGACATATTTTGTTTAGTGAATTGGAGCTATCATGAAGACTTCATTATTCACTGCCTGAAACACTTCACTTCTCACCATGACTCTTTGGAGAGTTTGTGGATTTTTGTTTTTGTTTTTGTTCCTTTTTTTTAAGAGGTGGCAAGTTATGTGTGAACATTTCAAGTTTTCTTGTCTCCTTCTAAGCTCATTGTGTATTCACTGTAATCTCTTGCTGAAATATATTTATTATCCATGTGCACTACACATCTATTTATGTACCTGAGGTGTGTATTGCAAATTATCTCCAGTCGATGGGCAATGAAAACAGTATCACCATTTTCTTGGCTCAAGTGTTCCTCAGTAGATGTTCTGTTATAATTTTACAGGTCACCATCCTACAGATTTTGAACATATTATTATAACTAGAACTAATCAGACAGGTCTAGTTTTTAAACTATTCATTGAAAGTGAGTTTTTACTTGAGTCAGTTTTGCTTCAGGTCACTTTTAGAGTAGTACTATTTTCTTAGATATTTATAGTTAAATTTCAGAATGTTAAAAGAACCAGCAGCCTCTGGACTGGAAAGAATAAACTATAAAAAGCTAGTGAAGGTATTTTGCAGAAAAAAAATTTTAATAAAGCAAATTCATGACATTTGGATGCTATAATCTATCTTTAGTTTTAAAAATTAAAATTATTGAAGTTGTAAAACCTATAGGACAAAACAAAGAAGTGTTAGCTCTTTCTTAAAATAGAAAGCATAGAAAGGAACTCCATTAATTGATATCACCCTATACAATATAGACTTCATTTTCATTCCCTCAAGTGCTTTAAGATCTAATTTGCTTTGTGTGTAAAAGCAAAAAAATTTTGCCTGTTCTTAAAAGAGATAATTCTCTACATATGTCCTATGATCTGAGAATCAGTGAAGACTAATTTTCTCTCATGCAGAATCAATGGAAATAGACCAAAGCTTAGTTTTGTCTTTTTAGCATCAATGAAAACAATGTGTAATTAAAAAATTGAGTCATTGATATAAAGAATAATAAAATCTAGTAAAGCCCTTTAGGTAATTTGGTCCTATACTGTGAAAAAAGTTACAATAAAATATCTAGATAAAATAAATATGATCTAAAGAAATAGACAAAATGTAAATAACATTTTACAGAGATTTATAAAAACTTGTAAAAGATAAAGAATGGGAAAAATTGGGAGTTTTGAATTCTAATGTGAGACATGCTATCAACTGTGCAATTTAAACAATGGCCATCTTATACTTCAATTTTGTCTCATGTAAATTAATGAGTAGAGTGTTCATCTATGGATACTATACTAAAATCAGCCTTTTCCTTCTCCAAATACTTAGCTGGGGGCATCAAGTTCATCTCTCTGCAAGCCTAGCCACACCTCATCCTGCCTATAGCTAACAGTGCATTTCTGGGGTCTGAAATTAGTTCTGCTGCCTTAGAACATGATTGTGGTACCAGTGCTAATCCTGAGAATGCACATGCACATAAGAGTGCTGACTTTATTTTCTTCACTTACACTCTAGTCTCCCAATTTGTATCATTGAAATTCTCTGGTAGTTCTAGTCTGGTACTCTACTTCCTATCTAAAACTAGATTACTAAGAGTCCCAGTGTCTGGATTTTGACCACTGTCTATTTCTTATAACAATCTCCTCCAAGTAATTATACTCAACCCACATTTTCATTCTTATACTTCCAGCCCAGATTAGAATCCTTCCTTGGATGCACTAATGGCTATTGATTAAAATCAAATTCTGCTCCTTACTCAGCTTTACTTTAACCAGTGCCAGTGAATGATGTAT
Source organism: Hyaena hyaena (assembly GCF_003009895.1). Lineage (NCBI taxonomy): Eukaryota > Metazoa > Chordata > Mammalia > Carnivora > Hyaenidae > Hyaena > Hyaena hyaena. Next base: position 1,493,108 of record NW_024080684.1, read on the forward strand.
GCAATGAAACTGGAAAAGTTGGTCTAGAGATGGTCCTAAACATGAATACATTATCAATAAAATTGTATGTACATTTACTATCCAAATGAGAATGGCCTTTCAAAAGTGAGCAAATTATTTTTTTAAATATGAAAGGCAGATGATCAAGGTCATTATCAACAATGATTGGTCATATTGATAGTATTAACCTTTGATATAATATGAAGAAAATGGTAATTTACCTCTGTGGTCTTACTCCCAAAAACCTACAATTGTAGTGAAATAATATTTTTTTAAAAATCTTAATTAAGGAACTTTCTACAAAATATCTGACCGGTGCACCTCAAAACCATCAAGGTCATCATATGTAAGGAAAGTCTAAGAAACCATAACAGCCAATAGGAGCCTAAGAAGACATGACAGCTAAATGTATGGTGGTATCTTAATACCAAAAATGGACATTAGGTAAAAACTAAGAAAATCTGAATAAAGTACAGACTTCAGTTAATAATATTCATCAATATTGATTCATTAACTGTAACAAAATGTACCATACTAAAGTAAGATGTTAATAAGGGAAAATGAGCACTGAATTTATACAGGCTATCTATATTATCTTAGCAATTTTTCTGTAAATCTTTTCTAAAAAGAATAAAACTGTTCTAAAAAGCCAAGTTTATCAAAAGTAATATATAAAAGGGAAGAATTCTATCGGCCTATTATAAAAAGAAATGATCTATATCCCTATATGGGGAAGTACTTAAATGACTATGAGGAAGTGGTTTTTCACAGTCATTTTCCTTGGCTACAACTCTGCTTTAAAATGTATTTTTCAAGGCAAGGCCTAGAAATGGCCTAACTGAAATTGCAAAAATACTGATATTTAGTGAGAACATCAGAAAAAAAAATTCAGTGAGGGGCGCCTGGGTGGCTTAGTCGGTTAAGCGTCCGACTTTCGCTTAGGTCATGATCTCGCGGTTCGTGGGTTCGAGCCCCGCGTCGGGCTCTGTGCTGACTGCCAGCTCAGAGCCTGGAGCCTGTTTCAGCCTGTGACTCCCTCTCTCTCTGACCCTCCCCTGCTCACGCTGTCTCTCTCTCCTAAAAATAAATAAAACATTAAAAAAAAAAAAAAGAAAAAAAATTCAGTGAAAGAAGAGATGCCATGTAAATAATGGTAACTGAAAAAGTGATTATTGTTATCAAAATATCAGGTTTAGAATAGTTACAAATATTTCAATATCAGATTTTAGTGTGATATAAAAACTCTGAAACAGAAATTCAAGAACATTAAACACATAAAAAATATATACATGAGATTTATAGAAAATAAGAAAGCTAGATTTTTTAAATATAAATTTCATAGAATCCTAGAGAAAAGAGAAGACATCTAACTTGTGCAAAGTATTTTTAGAACATATCAAGCAGAAAGATAATGAAGAGAACCTAAAATTTTTATGTTTAAAAAGTGGAGGAGGGCACTTTGGGGATGAGCACTGAGTGTTATGTAGAAACTAATTTGACAATAAACTATTTGTAAAAAAAAAAAAAAAAAAAAAAAGTGACTCAGCCTATTCTCTTCTAGCCTGTTGTGAGTTGTCAGAGAAAGTCACAATGGGAATACATGTCAACTCTTGTTACTCCACCAGGTTGGGATTAGGAAGTCATTTCTTGGAACAATGCTCTAAAGGGCAGACATAGAGGGCTCACTTATGGTGTTGCTTCCTCTTCTAGGGCTGTTTTGGGAAAATAACATAGAGACTTGAATCCAAGTACTTAATGCTTTAAGAAGAAAAAAAGGTTCAGACTGAGTTCATTCAGTAATATGGCTAAAATTTACAGCTAATATGTATTAGTTTAATGACATGCAGAAGAATCCTTTTAAGCATTTAAATTCCATCATCTTCACTCAAGTTTCCATTAGCTCTATGTGGTGGATATTGGTATTGATGACACTTTGTAGAAAGGTTACAGAACTTACTCCGGGTCTCTTAGCAATTAATATGAAAGCCAGGGTTGTAACAGAACTTTTTCTGATTCTTATGGCTGCTAGTCAAAAACTATTCTATTAGAGTAATCATTTGATGTAATGCACAAGTTAGTTAAAAGATGTAATCATCTTTTCTAAGAATTTGTTGAAACAACTAATTATTTTGGTATAACAGATATAATCTTCTTGCTTGGGAAACATGAAAGAACTATAATATTTATCTTGAAGGGGAACGTACAGACTTTTTGTTTTCAAATATTTTTTGAGCTATTAATTCTACAGGAGATAGAGCCATGTGATCTAAACCTGAATTCTAGTAAGTCAGTATCTCTGAGTCTGTAGTACTGATTTCCTTGCCCCAAGTGACCAAGGAAGCCCATAAGGAGACATTAAAACACAATGCTGATATAATATATAGATGTATATAAACCAAGTGTTACAGTATGTCTTGTGAAATATAACAGTATATTTCCAAAGCCTAATATAACCCATATCTTTTTTTTTTTACAAATAGTTTATTGTCAAATTAGTTTCCACATAACACCCAGTGCTCATCCCCACGAGTGCCCTCCTCCATGCCCATCCCCCCTCCCTCAGTTCTCAGTTATTGTCAGCATTCAAGAGTCTCTCATGGTTTGCCTCTCTCCCTTTCCCCCACCATTTCCCCCCTTCTTCTCCCCCTTGTTTCTCCATTAAGTTCCTCTTAATTCTCCTATACGTGCAAACATATGACATTTGTCCTTCTCTGCCTAACTTATTTCACTCAGCATAACACCCTCAAGGTCCATCCATGTTGCTACACATGGCCAGATTTCATTGTTTCTCATTGCCATGTAGTATTCCATGGTATAGATAAACCACATCTTCTTGATCCATTCATCCGTTGATGGACACTTAGGCTCTTTCCATGTTTTGGCTATTGTTGAGAGTGCTGCTATGAACATTGGGGTACATGTGCTCCTATGCCTCAGCATTTCTATATCCCTTGTAACCCATAATATCTTTAAGAAAGACATTAGCTCTTTGTTTTCCCACTAGGAAGATATATCATTAACATATTATTTTCCTTGCCATAGAAATTGTGCATAAAGAATTGAAAATTCCAGTTTGTGATTTAAAAAAAGCCAAAGAACCAGAAGAGGATATCTTGGATTTATGTGATGGATTCTTCATTTTTACTTATTTGTATTATTTTGACTATTTACCATTTTAAAGCAAAACTTACAAAGTCAAACCAACTTCTATAAAGTAAAATGTTCCTGTTTTTAACATACTGCTATCCTCAAGGTCTTATGGATAATATAAATCTAGCCAAGAAACATCATGTATATAGGTATATCAAGACTAATGGTGACAGGCCTTCCTCAAGCTTTTTAAATGGATGACATTTAGAAAAAAAAGTACAGGTTGAAATAAGTGTCTTCTAACATTTTCAAAAAATGCAAGGATAATAATCCTAGCAGAGAGTACTTATGCCCTTTAATGCTACCAATGCAAATGTTTCATTGTGATTCTTGCTTAACTTTATTATTATAGTACGTTTAAAAATAAGACCATAAAATGACTAAATGCCAAACTTATTTTTAGAATAGTTATGGGCATCTGGGTGGCTCTGTTGGTTAAGCATGTGATTCTTGATCTCGTCTGGGGTAGTGATCTCTCAGTCGTGGGATCAAGTCCCACATCAGGCTCCACGCCAAGCATGGAGACTTCTTGGAATTCTTTCTCTCACCCTTTCTCTCTCTGCCCCTGTCCTGCACGTGTGCATGCTTGCACATGCACTCACTCTCTTTCTATCTATCAATAAATAAATAAACTTTATTTTAAGCAAGTGAACTACACATGCAAGTACGGAGCCACAGCTCTGTTTATACTACTATAATAGATAACTTCTAAGATCGTTTTACATTCTGGTATTCATTTTCTCATGCAATCCCCTTCTCCTTGAGGCACTGGACCTAGTAATATGCTTTTGATGAATAGGATGGCAAAAGTAGTGAGATATCATTTATATGTTTAGGTTACACAGCCCATCACTACTTTCACCTTTCTCTCTCTTTCTCTCTCCCTCATTCTATCTTACTGTTTCCCACTCTTGCTCTAGAGAAGCCAGATATCCTGTGAGCTGTCCCATGGAGATATTCATGTAGCAAGAAACCATCTCCAGCAAATAACCAGCAAGAACCTGAGATCTGACAATAACCAACCGAGGGGCTTTGGGAGCATATTCTCACCAAGTTAGGCCTTGAGATAACAAGATGTTGGATAGCTTAGCATTCCATGAATCTTTTCCTACAGAAAGTCAGGCTCAACAAACACCTTTCCTTCTTCAGAGAAAACTCAAGACATAAAACCTTGGGGATACAAGTTAAACACCACTAATTTAATAACCTGAAGTATAGCTAATAAACTCAGTGTCCTCCTTTTGAAATTGTAAGCTTCATTAAGTGATTTCATAACCATCAATATAAATTTTTCCCACAGATGTAGTGGCAAAAAACAGTAAATTGATGTAATAATTTTCAATATTCTACTTCGGTAAAACATGCAAGCAAGCTACTCTTCTGTAATACACCTTAGAGATATTGCAGGTTCAGTTCTAGACCATTTAAATAAAGTGAATACTGCAATAAAGTGAGTCAAATGAATTTTTTGGTCTCCCAGTGCATATAAAAGTTATGTTTACACTATACTATAGTATATTAAGTGTATGATAATAGCATTGTCTTTAAAAAACTGTACAAACCTTAATTTAAAGATACTTTATTACTAAAAATGCTAACATCTCAGTGTTCAGCAAGTCACAAGCTTCTTGCTGCTTAAAGCTCCTGCCTCCCAATCTTGATGGCTTCTGACTGATCAGAGTGGTGGCTCCTGAGGGTTGGGGCAGCTGTGGTAATTTCTTAAAATAAGACAACAATGAAGTTAGCTACATTAATTGGCCCTTCCTTCATGAATGATTTCTCTGTAGCATGCTATGCTATTTGATAGCGTTTTGTCCACATTAGAACTTCTTTCAAAATTGGAGTCAACCCTCTAGAGCCCTGTCACTGCTTTATCAACTATGTTTATGTAGTATTCTAAATCATTTGTTATTGTTTCAACAATCTTCACAGCATCTTCTCCCCAAGTAAATTCCATCTCAAGAAACCACTTTCTTTGCTCATCCTTAAGAAGCAACTCCTCCTCCATTCAAGTTTTATCATGAGACTGCAGCAATTCAGTCAAAACTTCAGGCTCCACTTCTAATTGTAGTTCTCTTGTTATTTCCACCACATCTGCAGTTTCTTCTTGCACTTGAAACCCTCAGTCATCCATGAGCATTTGAACCAACTTCTTCCAAACTCTTGTGAATGCTGCTATTTTGACCTCTTCCCATGATTCATGAATGTCCTTAAAGGCATCTGGAATAGTGAATCCTTTTCAGAGGGTTTTCAATGTACTTTGCTTAATTCATCACAGGAATCACTATCTATGGCAGTTATATATTTACAAAAATGTATTTCTGAAATAATAAGACTAGAAAGTTGAAATTACTCTTTTGATCCATGGATTGCAAAATGGATGTAGTACTAGCAAGCATGAAAGCAACATTAATCTCATTGTACATCTCCAACAGAGCTCTTGAGTGACGAGATGCGTCGTCAGTGAGCAGTAATATTTTGAAATAAGTCTTTTTTTTTTCTGAGCAGTAGGTCTCAGTGTTAGGCTTAAGATACTCAGAAACCATGTTGCAAACAGATGTGTTGCCATCCAGACTTTGCTATTAATTTACAGAGCACAGACAGAGTAGAGCACAGACAGAGTAGATTTAGGATAGTTCTTAAGGGTCCCGGGATTTTCAGAATGATAAATGAGCCTGGACTTCAACTTCAAGTTACCACCTGAATTAGCCCCGAACAAGACAGTAAGCCTGTCCTTTGAAGCTTTGAAGCCAGGCATTGACTTCTCGATAGCTATGAAAGTCCTAGATGGTATCTTGTTCCAGTATAAGGTTGTTTCATCTACATTGAAAATCTATTGTTTAATGTAACCCCTTTCATTAATATCTTAGTTAGATCTTCTGGGTAACTTGCTGCAGTTTCTACACTAGCACTTACTGTTTCACCTTGTACTTTTATGTTATAAACAGGGTTTATTTCTTTAAATCTCACTATGAACCTACCTCTGCTAACTTCAAACTTTTCTTCAGCAGCTTTGTCTCCTGCTAAGTCTTCAAAAAATTGAAGGGAGTTAGGGCCTCACTCTGGGTTAGGTCTAAGGGAATATAATTGCTGGTTTGATCCAGACTACTAAAATTTTCTTCCTATCAGCAGTAAGACTGTTTTCTTATTAGTTGTGTGTTCATTGATATAATATTTTTAATTTCCTCCAGGAATCTTTACTTTGCACTCACAACTTAGCCAACTGTTTGACACAAGAGGCTAAGTTTTTGGCCTGTCTCAGCTTTTGACATGCTTACTAAGCTTAATTATTTCTAGCTTTTGATTGAAAGTAAAAGTCCTTTCATTTAAACACTTAGAGGCCATTGTAGGATTCCCAATTAGCTTAATTTTCAATATGAAGCTTTACTCCCTGTGTCTCAGGGACTAGGGAGGCCTGAGGAGAGGAAGCAAGACAGGTGAATGACTGGACAGTGGAGCAGTCAGAATACATACATACATAAATACAAACATTTAGAAACTAGGTTTGCTGTTACAAACATGTGGCTTATAGTGCCTCCAAACAATTCCAATAGTAACATCAAAGATTACTGATCACAGGTCACCATAGCAAATAGAATGATATTTAAAAGTTTGAAATATTGTGAGAATTATCAAAACATGACACAGAGATACAAAGTGAGCAAATGCTATAGGAAAATGATGCCAATAGACTTTCTTGATACAAGGTTGCCACAGACCTTCAATTTATTTTTTAAAAATGCAATATTTGCAAAGTGTAATAAAGTGAAATGTAATAAAACAAGGTATGCTTGTACTTTGTTACTGAGACAAGTTTTGCCATTCCAGCTCCCTTCAGGTTTTAGCTAAGTTTGCAATCCTTAAAGGAATTGACTAGAGTGAATTTTAATAACTATACAATATGCTACATTTTGCGACCAAAGAAGTAAAATATATACCTGTTTATCTCCTCATTAGGGAGGAAGGCCAAACCCAGAAGCCCTTTAGGTCATACTTTCTAGTTATTATGTAGTGGCTCCATCAATCCCTGAAGCTGCATCCTACATTTTGAAAAACTGTCTACGGTAATTCCTAGGGAATACACCTGTACAGGAAGAAAATTACTTTTATGGAAAAAAAAGTGTGAAAATGAATGTTCAAAGCATGCTTTTTTAAGTCTTCAGTGTTATTTTAAAAACATGTAGAAACCATTCTCATCTTTAAAGGATATCAGATTAAAAGCAAAAATCCAAATTCTCCAAGATATGAGAACACATCAAACACTGACTGTAACTACAACTAGGACTCTGGGTAAGTATTTCAGGGGAAAAAAGTGTAAATTTCTTTTGTGTAATTGTCCATCTTTCACAGTATATAGCTTAACTCTGGAATGAGAATTTAAATGAGAAGAGGTTATTGATTTTTACTCTCTAGAATATTTAGAGCAATAGTCCTTGATTATTTTACTCTCCATCCAAAGTATATGAGAGAAATGGGATAGTAAGGTTGCTAAGAGGAAAGGACTTTCCAATAGGAAGAATCTTCATCCAAGAACACCCCCCTTCCCGACTCTTTTACCTCCTTTGATCAGAACAAAGAGTAAGCTCATATGAGGAATAATGGTAGCCCAAAGGCAGTTGGGTGACATATTCAGAGTACTGAAATAATAAGCTGTTGACCAAGAATCATATCTGGCAAAAATGAAAGTGAAATAAAGACATTCCCAGATAAACACTGAATAAGTTCATTTCTAGCAGACCTACCCCCCAAAAAATAAATAAAATAAATATTAAAGGTAGTTCTTTAGACTTAAAGCAAGTTACCCAAGGTGGAAATTCAAACACACACACACACACACACACACACACACACACACTGCACAAGTAAAGGTAGTTAAGTAATTATTTTATAAAACAGTATAAATATATATCTCTTCTTTCTACACTTCAGTGGTTTAAAAAGCAACTGTATAAAACAATACACATATAATTTATTTGGGGACTAATAACACAAGGAAGTGTAATATGTTTGACCACAGCACAAAGGTGGCAGGTAAGAACAAAGTTGTATCTGGTATATCAACGACACCAGATGGCAACTTGCATCCACAGGGGGAAAAAATGTAGAGAATTAAAAACTGGTAAATCAGATGGCAAACATAAAAATCCCTTTGAATATACTCACTTTTCTCTTGTCAGCTTCTTTAATAGGCATAACTTCTAAAGCAACAATTGTTACAATGCATTGCTGAGTTTCTAATATATGTAAATGTAATGTGTAATAATAGTACAAAAAGAAGAAAAAGGAAAGAGAGCCCCATAAGAGTAACATTTGTATATCTCACTGAAGTTAGGTTAGCATAAACTTGAAGTGGATTCATAAGATTTAAACAGCAAGCCCTTGACCAAGCACTAGAAAAATAATATTTAAAAAATAAACTGAAAATGATTAAAAGAGCAATAGAACAAAAAGACATGAAACACTAGGAAACAAAATGTAAATTGGTAGCTGTAACTCTATCAATAATTGCATTATGTGTGAAAAGATTAAACAATACAATAAAAAGTTAGAGATTGTAAATGTAGACATAAAAAAGTTAGATCTAACTACATGTTGTCTAAGGAAATATTTTATATACAATACAAATATGTTGAAAGTGAAGGATGGAAAAAGAGATATAATATAAACAGCAATCATTAAGAGGCTGAAGTAGCTATACTCGTATCAGGAATAAAAGTAAGCTTTAAAACAGTAAGTCACTTGATATAAAGAGGAATATTTTCTAATGATAAAAGGACAATCTATCAGAAAGAGATAGCTATTACAAACATATATACACCTAGCAAGAGAAACTCAGAATACATGAAACAAAAGCTAAGTTAAAGGAGAAAAAGACAATTCAATAATAATAATAGATAGATCGAATATCAACAGGATGTAGAAGACTTTAACAACAAGATGAAAAAACTACAACTAACAGGAGTCTATGGAACCCTCGGCCCAACAACAATAAAACACAAATTCATCTTAAGTGCACTTGGAATATTCTCCAAGGCACGGCATATGATAGACAATAAAACAAGCGTTATTAAATGTAAAAGGAATGAAACATAAAAACTGTTCTTAATTATAATGAAATGACTAGAAGATGAGAAGCACAATATCTGAAATAAAAAATGCACATGATGGGATTAAGAACAGATTAAACACTGCAAAAAAAAAAACCCCACATATTGTATTCACAGTCAGAGCAATAGAAACTAGAATATGAAGCAAAGAAAGAAAAGTGAGAAAAAAAACAACAACCTAGACATATTATCTCCCTGTACAAAAATATCAAGCAACCAAATATATATATAAGTGGAGCCAACGAAGGAAAAGAATGATAAGGACAGAAATAATATTTGAGGAAATAGGGGTGCTTGGGTGACTCAGTCGTTAAGCATCCAACTCTTGATTTCAGCTCAGGTCATGATCTCATGGTTTGTAGGATCGAGCTTCACATCAGGCTCTGCACTGACAGCACAGAGCCTGCTTGGGATTCTCTCTCTCTCCCTCTTTTTCTGTCCCTCCCCTGATCACATTTATTCACTCTCTCTTAAAATAAATAAACAAGAAAATAATATTTGAGGAAATAATAGGCAATTATTTTCCAAATTAGTTTTGAAAAAACTATTAACCCATATATGTAAGAAATTTAATAAACTTCAAGTCAAATAAATAAAAAGAAAACCACATCAAGGTTTATAATCAAATTGCTGAAAACTAGTGATAAAAAGACACACTTAAACCAGTCAGAGATTAAAAATACACATTCAAGAAACACAGAATCATAGCATATTTTTCATCAGAAGCTATGCAGGTCAAAAACATAATTGATCAATAACTCTAAAGTATTGGGAGTAAAAAACAGGAACTATAAAACTAGCATTCTATACCAGGTAAATGTTTTATTTTAATTAAGGTAAAATAAAAACATTATTAACAAAAAAAAGTGAAGAGAATTTATTCAGCAGACCAGCCTCATAAGTAGTGTTAAACAAAATTCTTCAGAGAAGAGGAAAATAATCCAGAAGAAAATACGGATCTACATAAAAGAATGAAAAGTAATTATACAGGTAATTATAGAATGTAGTTTTACTGATTTTTAATTTCTTGAACAGAAAATTGACTATTTAAGCAAAAATAATAATGTTTTTACACTTTATAATAGAATTAGAAGTAAAATATATAACAATAGAATACACATCAAGAGAGAGGATTAGAAATATATTGCTCTAAACTTCTTATACCATATGTAATGTGGTATAATATTTTTAGAATATGGACATTAATAACTTAATGAAATATATTGTAAACCCTAGATCAACTATTCATAAAATAATAAACAATCATAGCTAGTGAGTCAAATATCAAGATAAATTGGAGTGCTAAAACTATTTAATTGATACACATGCATATATACTCATTTATTTTCAACAAATATCAGGCTATTTTTTAAAAATTTTTTTGTTAAATAGTTTATTGTCAAGTTGGTTTCCATATAACACCCAGTGCTCATCCCAACAAGTGCCCTCCTCCATGCCCATCACCACATTCCCCTCTCCCCCACCTCCATCAGCCCTCAGTTTGTTCTCAGCATTCAAGAGTCTCTCATGGTTTGCCTCCCTCCCTCTCCCCAACTATTTTTCCCCTTCTCCTCTCCCATGGTCCTCCGTTAATTTCCTTCTAATCCACCTATACGTGGAAACATATGGTATTTGTCTTTCTCTGAATAACAGGCTATTTTAATGGTAAAACGATAGTCCTTTCAACAGAACAGTTCTGGAACAACTGGATATTTTTAGTTAAGGAGAAAACCACTCACCCTTATCTCACAACATACATGAAAATTAGCTCCAAACATATAATTTAATCATATATCCAAATATGGAAAAAAACTTTACAAAACTTCTACAAAAGTGTTTGTGACCTTGGAGTAGGTAAAGCTAAGTATGATAAAAAATGATCAAATGAACATAAATCATAAAAGAAGAAATTGATAACTGGACTTTCAAAATTTAAAACATTCTATCTTCCAAAGATACTGTTAACAAAATTAAATTCTCAGACACATACTTAGCAAAAATATATGCTATTATAAATGATTTGGGTCCAGAAATTATAAAGAACTTTTTCAACTTCACAATAAGACAAACAACCTGATGACAAAATGGACATATATGTCTACAAAAGATTTCACCAAAAGAGATATTAAAATTGCAAATAAGCACGTAAAAATGTTCAGCATCATTAGTCATTATGAAAATGCAAATTAAAACCACAAAGAGATGCCACTGCACACCCACCAGAATAGCTAAAAGTGAAGACTGACAATGCTATTTTGGTGAAGATGTAAAGGAATTAGAACTCTCATACACCACTGGGGGAACTGCAAAACTGTACAACCACTTTAGAAAACAATTGGGCAGTTTCTTCTAAAGCAACTTACAAAGTTAAATATAGACTTATCATGTGACCCATAATTTCCCCCTTGATATTTCTTTAAGAGAATTAAATAGATATGTCCACACAAAGATGTATACATGAATGTTCATAGCTGCATTATGCATTATAGTCAAAACTGGAAATGATCCAAATGTTCCTCAGTAGGAGAATGGATAAGCAAACTGAAGCACATCCATGCCATGGAATATTAATATTACTCAGCAATAAAGAAGCTACATGCATGTACGATTGCATGGGTGTATCGCAAAAGCATTTTGCCAATTAAAATAAGTCAGACATAAAAGACTACATTCTATATAATTTCCTCTATACAAAATTCTAGAAAAGGCAAAAGTTTAATGATAGAAAGTAGATCAGCAGTTGCCTGTGTACAGAAGATGGAGAGGAATGCTTGCCAAAGGACATTAGGGAACATTTTCCTGTGATGGAAATACTCTCTATCATGATTAATAAATTAATTAATAAGAATAAATTAATATTCTATATCATGATGATGCTTACAGTCATATATGGAGTTACCAGAATCATCACACACACACACAAAAACCACTTAAAATTGGGAATTTCAATAAGGCTCATTTGAAATATACATACTCCTTAATCTATCCCCAGGCATATTGAATTAGAATTGAAGGGAGGGAGCCCAGGAACGGATGGTTTTATGGTTTATGATATAGCCAGACAAGCAGCTGACAAGCAACTAAGTCATCGGCCCCCAACTCCACAATTAGCAAGAAATGGTAGTTCATTACTCCGTCCTGGGCAATGCTAGACTTGAGATGACTGGAATAATCTGCCACTTGTTTAAATGTTTCCTACTTTGCGTCTTGATTGGTCAGAAAACTAGGACATGACTCTGCTTTTTTACAGGGCAGGTCAATGGGCCAATTTGGGCAGGAAATATAGGAAAGAAACAGAGCTGCAAATAGTGTTTATTACTATTACCACCACTGTTATTGTCATTATTATTGTTATTTACTACTCTCCTGATGTATCTTTACTTTTGAAAGAAAATCTAAAGCCAAATAAATTTAAAAAATTTAAAAAAAAAACAGAGCTAAATGTCAAAATAACAGGTGAAAAAGTTAAAACTTTTGTTCCATTTTCTCTTTCAAATATGTCCTGAGAAAACTCATTTATAGTGCACACCACCAGAGTCACAGTGTAGATGTAGGCGTCTACACTGGTATGGTAGTAGTTCTGAAACATAACTCATTTTCAGTCTTTAAAACAAGAGGATCCAAAGTCCCTCATCAATAAATTGTATTGTTGGTTTGTGGTGGGATCCAGTAATGTGCATTTTTAAGTGCCCATATTGCTTCTGTTGTGCGGCTAGGTTGGAAAGAAATGCACAGGACCTACAAAAATGTATTAATATAAAATCACTGTTGTCTTTGATCAGCCTCAAACACAAACTTGACTAAATTATAATGACTTCTTTTTCATCCAAATTGAGCCAGTGCCTTAGAGATACAGAGGGCACCCCAAAACCTTTCAGTGTTTCTAGTGCCCTAAAAGCAAGTAGAGACCAAAATATTAGTCTTTCAGTCTTCTTTTAGAAAAGTCCATTATCTGAAATGTGGAAATTTGTAATGGTGTAACGGAAAGGTTAATCATATTGCAAGTCAACCACCCAATTATTGTGAAAATTCTGAGCATTTCGGTGGCTGAGATCTATGCTCACAACACTTGTCAATATCCTCCTACAAAGAATGTTTATTCTCCAGAGTCCTCTAGACTAAATCCCCTCTCCCTCCCTAGAATACATTTCTCACAGTCTTTTTCTAACAGTGTAATCTTCCGTAAAGCTCTCATTAATCTTCCTGTGGAGGAGGAATGTTTTAAGAAAGGGATCGCCTGTCAGCTGGTTAGCAATCATTTTCTGCCTTTGGGAACTTACAGAAGGCCAGGCTACATTTCTATAAGTCAGGACCATCACACATCAGAAAATGCTCATCAGCTTTGCCAGACTCTTGATTATACCATCTTGGTGGAGGTCAAGTTTCACTGAAAGTCCACATTTACTTTATAATATATAACCTTTGCAATTTTGTCTGAATGCTGAAAACTTTAGATATTTTCCCCATTTTTTTCCATAATGGAAAGATAGGATCTAAAATAACTCTTTTCTCATTAAAAAAAAAAAAAAGTGTGTGAAACATAACACCATGGTATATCATCTTGTTTCAAGGGTATAAATGTTACTTTTCCAAATATGTGTTTAGGTTCTGGAAGAAAATGACAAAAACATTACCGTGTAAAAAACAAAAGAAAAGAAAAAGTTATTTCCTTTGTTTTAAAATGAAACAATAGCCATCTTTCCAGATAAAGCAATTGCTCCTTTCCAGCCTTTTTTTTTTCAGTATGTGCTTAATGTTGTTTGTTGTAGTTTCAAATAAAAAATCATAGTATCAGTGTTTTCATGGATCAAGTTTTAGAAGGAATTTCTCTGCAGTGACAAATATTGGAAAGTAGGTCTAGTGGGTTAGAAGATCAGAGTTGGGAGAGATGATAGATAAAACAATACCCAGCAATAAGGAATAAGCATTTGAAATGTAAGGATTCTATACTTACAGTTTGATTGACCAGGATATAGTAGGGAGAGGGGGCAAAATGAAAGGTTATTGACTTCATTATCTTTATTGGATATTTCTTTTCTATAGTGGGTAAATTAGAAGATGAGGTTATAATCCAATAAAAGGGGCTAGAAAATATATGATTAAATATGGCTACCCAATATATTTAGTCATATATTTAATCAGAGGCTCCTAACAAGACAGAATGTAAACCTACTATAAAGGCTTCCCAAGGTAAGTAAAACAGGATGGATAATGTCAACACTTGTCATACATATATACATATATACATTCAAACACACACATACATACATACATACATACATACATACAGCCAGAAAGCTCTCACTCACCCTCTGAGAAGAGTGTGTCTTTAGGTCCCCACAAGACATCTATCACTAACACTCAGCTATAGTTTAACAGGCAAGTAGGCATTTTGTAATTAGAAAATACAACTTAATGGGGTGCTTGGGTGGCTCAGTTGGTTAAGCATATGACTTCAGATCAGGCCATGAACTCTTGGTGCATGGGTTTGAGCCCCGCATCAGGCTCTGTGCTGACAGCTCAGAACCTGGAGCCTACTTCGAATTCTGTGTCTTCCTTTCTGTTCTTCCCCCATGCACACTCTGTCTCCTTCTCTCTCTCTCAAAAATAAATAATTTTTTTTAATTTTAAAGAATAATACAATCTAAGAGGCAAGCAAAAATGAGCTGTAATTTTACAGATGAATTCTAGAAGTTGAGGCTGACTGAAGAATATCAACCTTACCATGTTAGGTAAAACATACTGATCCTGGAATATGAAAGGATAATCAAGGGCCACACAATGAAACCACTTGCTTTCTCTCTGACTCCCCAAGATTTCTGACACAGTTCAGTTTTTACTGCATCAAAACACTGTGTTAGGCTTGATGGGAAAATTAACAAGCATATAAGACCTGTTCAACTTTGAGAAGGTTATAATTTGATATTTATGTCTCTATATGATTTATGGTATAGTAGTAAGTTTGAATCTTGTCTTCACCACTTATTAAATTCAGGAATTTGGTTTAGTTGTTTAACTTCTCTACCTTTCAAATCACCCTTTCAGGGTTGTTGTGAAGACCAGAGATATTAAATCTTAATAGTCTAGTACATACCAAACACTCAGTAAATGGTAATTCTTATTATGTGTTCATACACATGAACCATGCTCACTTTCACTTTCTTCAAATAAAGGAACAAAAAATAGAAATTAGAACAAACCAGTCAGTTAACAATTATAGTTTTAATAATTATAACTTAAGATTTCAGAGAAATATCGCCCACTTATCCCAAATTGGCTTCCATGTAAGTATAGTTCCATAGATACAGACTGTGTGCAAAGAGAATTAGACTGTGGAGTCTCATGTTATGATAAAAAAATAATGAGCTTGAAAAGAATAGCCCCTTTATCTAATTATCATATAAAACCTTTAATACTGGGAGAGGAAAAGAATTAAAAGAAATAGAAAATAATTAGAAATGGAAAATTTTCTTAGAGAGATACTTCAGTTGATTTTCCATGAAGGTGAATTTAAACAATAAAATAAATTTTGAGAAGAGAGAGCAAACTAAAAGGAAAGTAAGGTTAATGCTAATATCTCTTAAACAAAACAATCACAGCTTGACACAGTATAATTTAAGTGATTAAGAGCATGAATTCTGAAGTCAAACTGCTGAGGTTCAAATCCTGGCTCTGGATTTACAGTACTTTTTGACAACTTTTTTACTTCTTTATACATCAGAATGGGAATAATACTAGTACATTTCTTATTATAGCATTATGATAATTAAATGAGTTAACGTATGCAAAATGCTTAGAACGGTGCCTGGTGCATAGTAGGTCCTAAACAAATGTGATTATCATCATCACCATCATCATTACAATTATAATTACAGATATGGTGAGCACAATTCCGAAAACCATCTGAAAAGAGGCAATTTCATAGAGCCAATATGGAACGTTTCTTCTGCATATTGATTAACTTGTGGTTAGTTAATTTATTTGGTGAAATATTCTGCCAATGTGTCCAAAACCAAAGGTTTGATTATCCTGTGGGTCTGCTGGCTGCATTCCATGACCACATTAAGACACTAATACTGACCAGCTGTATTCAACAAATTCTCCTGGTTTTAACAAAGGTGACAGGTAAGAAAATGTAAACTGATTAATCTAAATTCATGAAAAACTTTAGGAAAAATGAATGTACAAATAAATTCCTATTGATCATAGTTTTGTCACACGATCTTAATATAAGTTGTTTGTAGAAAAAAAATAGAGACAAAAAAATGACTTAAACAAGATCACATGATTACTTTGTGTCAGGGCTAGAAATCTTAGCCCATATTTCTTTTTGTTTTGTTTTTCCATTATCCTGTATTCATTAAATATAAAATGCTTTTGTTATCTTTGAGAACTTCCTATTTAGAAAATTCTATTTCTGTCATTATAGTTTATTATGCCATTATGAAAAACTTTGTTTCAACGACAGAATGTGGAATTTTGAGGCCATCATAAGACTTCCTTATGAGAAAAATGGGAAGCCATTTTGAGGTTTTGAGCACAGAAAGAGAGACCTTACCTGACTTAAGTTTTCAAAAGATCACTTTGCCTTAAGAACAGATGATGGGGAAGGGCAGGGATCAATTAGGCGGTTATCACCATAATCCAGCTGAGGGATGACAGTGCCTTGGACTGGGATTGCAGCAAAGAGAATGGCAATAAGTTGTCAAAGTCTGGATATGCTTGGATGGTAGCACAACAACATTTCCTTTTATGTTAGATGTGAAGTGTGAGAGAAAAGAGGACTCATGAACGCAAGAGAATATAAATCTTCATTGAGGAAGTTCTAATGTTTTTAACTAAATGCCTCTTGCTACAGTCTAAACAATGACTTACTCATCTTCACCTCTATGAAAAGAGGTCCATCACCATCTGTACAATGTGCTCTTGTAAATCTGGACTCAGCCAGAATCATATACTATGTGCTATGAAAAATACTGAACAATGGCTCCTGAACTCAAAGGAGTTTATCATTTAGTAAATGAAACAGTCTCTAAGTAGAAGGGAGATATGTTTAACAGCACTGCAAATGTAGCCAGAAGTTGCAGCCTTATGTTAAACTGTAACCCTTCTGGGTATGCCTGCACAAATAAGAGAACCAAGCCCACCAAATGTCCATCAGCAGGAGAGACAGAAGAGAAGGAGATAGAATGCATTTCTCAGGAAGTGGAAGAATCAAACATCTGAAGGGAAAGCTAATTCTAGTTATAATGTAGTGTTACTACTTGGCTTGGTTCCCTGTTCAGCTCCCTATGGACTCATATATGAATTCATATCTCTTCCAGGGAAGGGAGAGAACTGTGAACTAAGAATTTAAAAGGCCATTTCCCCCCAAATTCTCTAAGATATGAGAGTAACGGCCAATACCACTCTGATAGATGCCCATAGAATATAACCCAGAAAGGCAGAGAAACACCAAGTGTGGCAGGCTTTGGCATCTCAGGGACCCCATGCATCATTGTCAATAACCACTGGTACAGGGAACAGCATCTTCAGAAGCTCAGGTGTTCACTGTCATGACAATTCCCTATGATCTGTCATTAGGACCCAGCAGAGGTAAGGCAGACAGAGAGAGGAATATAAGAGGTAGATGTATCATGTAACTGACTTTTTCACAAGCAACCATGTAAGAGACTCAGAAATACTTGTCTGAACTCAGCTATATTATTAGCAAAAGCCAGAGAGGTAAGTTATATTGCCATCTTTGTTCTGCTTTAAAATAGTGATGAAAGGGGCCCCTGGTTGGCTCAGTCAGTTAAGCTTCCAACTTTGGCTCAGGTCATGACCTCGCAGTTCGTGGGTTTAAGCTACACATTGGGCTCTGTGCTGACAGCTCAGAGCCTGGAGCCTGCTTCAGATTCTGTGTGTGTGTCTCTCTCTGCCCCTTCCCAACTTGTGCATTCTCTCTCTCTCTCTCTCTCTCTGTCTCTCTCTCTCTCTCTCCCTCCCTCAAAATTAAATAAACATTAAAAAAATAATGATGATGGGATGAGTTCTTTACATTCTAGTTACTCACTGCAATATTTTATATAATTATATTTCACAGTTAGGCAGTCTGTATACCCCAAAGCTCACATATTTGCCACATCTGTTTAAAGTACCCAGAATCCAGGAAGACAGCCTCTTCATGGATATTTAAGAGAATGAATTTTGAAAAAACAGACAACTCTTCTTTTGGAAATGGCAAACATGAGAATATTTTTAAGACAAGTGCCCTTCATAAAAGCAGTCATTTTACAAAATCAATAAAAACAATATCTGTAGGTCCTCATACATATATTACCAACCTTATTTTGTAGAACACAACAATGCTGCTTACGTCCCTTTCACTCATGAAGGAAATAATATTCCTTTTTTTAAATACTTTTTTAAGACTTGCTTTAAATGGCTTCACACAACTGCATCATGTTGAAGAAGCCAAAATGACATTTGTGGCAGTATGCCAATTTTACTCAAATTTAATAATTTTTTCTTAATTTTGAATTACTTTTTGACCTGAATTCTGTTTATCCCCAAAAGAGAGTATTTGTTTGTTTATTTATTTATTTGTATTTCTAGCCTACCTTCTTTTCAAAAGTCTCTAGTACCTCTAGGTCCAGATGATACTGAGATTAGTATTATTACTATTACAGACATTATCACTTCAAGGACAGAGGGACTCCATGCACGTGGTGAGGATGTCCACACCATTACTACTCAGTGTCCTAGAGAAGAGGATTAGCGGTTGAGGTATTTCAATAGGTGAGATATATGTTGTATTCTAGCCAGTAGTGGAGATACAAGGAGAAAAGGAATCTGGAAGATGAGTGTGACAGAGTCAGGGATCAGTGGAGGCTTTCCATTAAGTAAACTCAGTAGGTTCCTCAGAAAAATTAAGCAGTTCCTTTGCACAATATTATTAATAGGCAAATTAAACAAGATACCTGTTATGTCAAAACTGTGTGAAAAACACAGTGATACTGAAAATCTATTCCCACAAAAGTACATATGATCTAGAAAGAAGAGCATAGGTTTTGGAAGCCACCACCTGCTTTTTCAGGAGTCACGTGCTGAAAGCATCGCTCAGCCACCCCATCCATGTAAAAGAACACATTGTCAGCTTCCACGGTTCAGCTGCATTTGGCCAGCCATTCATGTTCCCTATCTTAATATATACTTCACTGCTACCCCTCCTCCACAAACACCTCATTAAGACTTCTATGCTTTTTGAAGGCATAAACATGGGTGCGCTTTAAGGGGCTGGGGGGTGGGAAGGGCCAGAAGCAACTAAAAAGAATGGTTTTCTAGAATAAAAAACATTCTGGCAACAACTTCCCACCTTTTTCTGAAGTAGTTTCATCGTCATGTCATTGACTGCCCTGCTCTTGTCTAGCAGGAACATGACAATGAGATCTAGAGCTAAGGTTCAGCCCAGCAGACCCTCTTTGGAGTCAGATGTCCAGATTTGTGACAGCAAGTATATGTGAGCCAAAATGTGCATGTGTGTGTATGTGAGCGTGCATGTGTGTGTAAGAAAGAGTGACAGAGATTGAGGTTTACCTTCCAATGAGGGAGAACTCTCCCACAACGCCAAGGCGCCGCATGGCACTCAGGAGGCCTCGGACAGTCATGCCTTCGCAGAAGCAGACGACCACTCTGGCTTTGGGAAGCCTCTCCCGAAGCTTGCGCAGGAGTCTGTCAAAGCTCTTTTCCCCAGCATTGCTGTAGATTTTGTCTGAGTGGGCGATGCAGAGGCCTTCCTGGGCAGCCAGCTCTTTGAAAGCATCCATTCCGCTCTCCCCATAATTCCCTGTCCAGAAACAATCAGCAGATGTTCAAGACAACCTGGCAGTGCAGCACTAACAAGCTTGAATAAAGACTCATTAGTTGCAAGGAATGGAGAGGACAGACTTGCCAAATAATTTGTAAATATAACTGGAACTGAAGGAAGATTTGGATGGATTCAAGAGAGTAATCAATTGTAATCAAATAATCAACCCTGTGAAAATAATGAGAAACTATCTAACCAGGGCATCCCCAGTGAAACAAGTTTTGAGAAATAAAGGACTACTGCCCTATTTTACAGCAGCAATTAGTAGTGGTTGTCACAGATTTTAGCAATGTGGGAAAGATCACCATATTGAGGTAAGAGGTCAATCAATACAATGAGAAGTCCTGTTTATTTGAAGGCTCACTTCTCTGGCTTCCAGTTAGTTAAGAGGCAGACACTCATGATGATAGCAAACCCTACAGCACTTTCATGAAGAGTAAGCAAAACAAATGGAACACTTGGCCAAGCCAGAATAAGTAGACAAGAACTAGATGCATGGTTTAGTCAAAATCCATGATCCTCTGATGAAGTGATAGGATAATGGGAGATTTGGCCTTATTTAACTATAATTCTAAAATAAAGCGTACTTTAAGAACTTATAGAAATCAGTGAAATAAAAACAAATATCACATTATACCAGTTTTCCATTTCTCTATTTCACTGCTGACTCTAGCCCCCATCTTAGTGTCCTCTATACCTCTACCCGTTTCCCCAAGTTTGGAGTTTTTGACACCTCTGCAGATGATCCAATACCACATCCCCCAAGTTTCTCAACCCCCTCTGTCCAGTGATATTTCCTATAACTCCCCCCCCCACACACCTCCATGGTCACACTTTAGACCTTGTTGTCACAAATGTTTCCAATATCTCTGAATGTAGATGTCAAACATCCCAGTCTCTGTTTATTTCCCCTTATCTTTCAAGCGCATACATTCTGCTACCCCTACTCCAACATTTCTTCAA
Source organism: Hyaena hyaena (assembly GCF_003009895.1). Lineage (NCBI taxonomy): Eukaryota > Metazoa > Chordata > Mammalia > Carnivora > Hyaenidae > Hyaena > Hyaena hyaena. Next base: position 1,514,177 of record NW_024080684.1, read on the forward strand.
CCCTATGGAAACCTCAAATCCATTCACTTCCCGATCTTTCTTTCCATCCTCCCTTTCATTTGCCTCTTAGCCCAAGGGCTCATATCTTATAGCCTATCCTCATAATTACTCCCTTACAAATTCTTTAACTCCCTGTGTCTTCCTGACAAACTTCAATTCTAGTTAAACCAAACCATTCACCTATTCTATGTCTACACTTGAGGACCTAAGTATGCCTGGAAAAACCCAGTCTTGATGATTGGTCTTACTAAAACTTCATAAGCAATCATATGAAAAGGGGCATTCAATATTGCAAGGAAATCATACAACATATCTTCCATAAATAAAATCCCCTAGTCCCTAACATGATTATTTCATCCTTACTCTTTCCTCTTTAAATCTCCAAGCTATTGACCCCACCTCCAACCCTCATCTCAGCTGGAATCTTAATTTCATATTTCAGTAAGAACACAGAAACAACCAGACAAAAACTAACTCAGCCACACACCACAACATCTACAAAGTTTTCTTTGTTGGCACTCATTTCTCTGGCGTTTCTCCAGCTGCAAATTTGAAGTGTTTCCATCTTAGGAGAGAGCCAACTCTTACTCATAAACACTAGGTCTCATTGCTTTATGTCTATTCAAGAACTTTATCCTGCAATTGTCCCCTCTCTTTGGTAAAAATCAATTATTTCCTTCTACTGGTGTCAATAAAAATTAAAAAATAAAAATATTTGGACCCTTTTTCCCACTTGAGTTACTACCTCATTTGCCACTCCTAGTCACAGCCTAGCTCTGTGTTTGGTTCACCATCTGCCATTCTCTCCTTTACCACTCTTCCCATACCCTCAGAATCTTCTCCTTTTTAAGTCACCAAAAATTTCCCTGTTGCCTATGTTATGATCTGTTCTCTGTCTTCATCTTTATTAACTACTCAACTGCATTCAACAGCTGGCCACACCCACCCTGACATCCTCTCAGTATCAGTCTCTGTAACGCATTCTTTCATGATTTACTCACCATTTACTGACTACTCCTTGATGTATGTTGCTAGATTTTCCTCCTCTGCTCAACCTAGAATATTGCCATGCCATGACCTGATCGCATTCAGTCACATTCCTTCAAACACCATTTGAATATTATGGTTGAATCCCAAACGTAAGTCTGCAGACCAGACTGCCCTTTGGAGCAAGATTAACATACTCAGTTGCACCCTGATACATCCACTTACAGACATCACAAACTTATTTGAAACAGAATGTTTTCCCTCTCCACCTTGCAAACCTGCTCTTTCCAGGCATCTGCTGCTAGTAAATAATGCCATTGCCCACCACACTACTCAATAACAAAGTTTAGGAACTCTTTTGATTTCTAGCCTTTTTTCTAATGTTCCAGATCCATTCCACAGATTGTGTCTCTAAAACATTTCTAAGCTAGTATCCTCCATTTTAACCTCAGTCATCCTAAACCAAGTGTCTTAGGTCAGGTTCCCTGAAAACAGAGCTGAGATAAAGATTCTTGTTCAACTTACTTATTAAGAAGAAGAGCTAGAGAATCAGTAGACAGGTCAGGAATCGTAAGCAGGAATGTCATCTAGCCACTGATTAGCTTCAGTATGATCCACAAGGAAGTGCTACAGCAAAAACTATAGCACAAAGTTAGCCCCACCTTTAGGCAAGAGGACCCCTTTGACAGTCAGTCATTGGCTAAGGTCCATAAGATGGGAGGTGGGCCACAGGTAGCCTCTCAGGAAGGAATCAACTGAGATTTATAAACGCTTACTTTCAAAGTAGCTGGGAGGTTGGGGTACAAGGCAGCTACACGGAATCTGGACATGCCATTAACAGCATTCTCTATTCCAAGTAATTGTCAGTTCATGCCTCTACAGCTATCCTATACCCTGATTAGTCTCCGTGCATCTACTCTTGTTCCCAATGATTCATTCCACACCTGACAAACAGAGTGATCAGTTAAGGTGTAAATCAGATTATATCACTCCTCTTCAAAAACTTCCAATCGCTTTCCAACATACTTGGATTGCCTCCTTCCCCCAAACTGCCAGGCCTTTACAAGGACTAAGCCTTTCTACTTCTCCACTCTCATCTCTGCTCACTTGCCCTCTCCCACCTTCTCTAGACCAATAGCCTTCTCCCTCTCCTTGGAATACCATAAACCCACTTATGCCTCTATATTACCTGTTTCCATCTTATCTCAACATAAATATCATCCCTTATGAAAAACCTTTTCTGATCAGTTACCTTAAGGAAACCTCCCAGTAAATCCTGTTCATGTCCCTTGATATTATCTTAGAACATATATCTGATACTTTTTCTTGTTTATTTTTCTCTTCCCTCTAGAATATAAGCTCCGTGGGAATACCTCATTATGACTTATCCAATGACGTATCCTTAATATTTAGAATAATTCTAGACACTAAATAAACATAAATGTTCATTTGTTCTAACAGCACAATACAAAAAGGAGCAAAGTTTAGAAGTAAGCAACTTGAACAAAATAAGCAAAAGTGGATGATAAGCATATGAAAAAAATTACTGGATCTCATTAATTATCAAGACATGCCACTAAAACAAGGTATTTTCTCACCTAGCAGATTGCCAGAATTACAAAAATTAATAATATTCAATGTTGGCAAGACAATAATACATTTCCTTTTGGTGAAAGCAATTCAAATTTTTGGTAGACAACTTGGCAGTAGTTTTCAAAAATTTTTGAGGTAAATATCAGTATTTAATATATACATGATACAATAAATACATTAATACTTAAATAGTTAATGGTTAAATAGTTAAATTTATTAATAGTTAAGTCAAAATAATTTTAAAAGAATGATACTCCTCCAAAAAAAAAAAACAAACACAAAGAACTTAGGACTTAAAGTTCAACATCTATAAAAGTTTCATGGGCACTATAATAAAACCTAATTAGAGTTTTCTATATTGTTGTAATCCAGTCCAATGAAGCCCAAATGGAAGGATTAAAACATCACAAAATCCTCAGCTCCATGGACTGTGGAAAAACATCATGGCTCAGACAAGAGGCATTGACTGATTATAGGGGTGAAAACTAGCTGAAAAGTGAACACTCATTTGTCTACAGAAGAAAGTTTGAGAAAGGATATCAAATGCCAGTTTACCATAGTAAATACACCAGGTACACAAATACCACTAGCCAACTCTCTTAGAAAAAGCACTATCATCAGTTTGTTGTTACAGGGCAGTAACTTCATTGCTAAAGTGCCATCCTTGGATTTCAATTACAGAAAACTATTTTATTCCCTGCTTAAAATAAATGCAGACTAACTGAGCAAGAATGTTCTATGTATTCAAATAACAAAATCTTTGTTTTCTAAATCTAGTAAAGGTCTTAGATATACTCTGTCTAAACCCCTCAGGTTACAGACAAGGAAATTGAACCACAATGGGGCAATGGCTCACCAACAGGCATGAAGCTTGTTGTGTTAGAACTAGAGCATCTGTGAATGACGTGACTCCTAGGTTACTGCTCTTTTTACTTAATAGCAAAAGTCAATTAAATGTGCATGTTTTCATGGTCCAAAAAAAATGTCTGCGTAGGTCAAATGGTTTCATAAAATATTTGTCCCATTTACTGTATTCATATTTTCTTGTTCACAGAGCAATTCTTCATTATAGAAATTGATAGCTGAATATCATGCATTGGGCCATGTTTAAACTGCCCATTTTTCTCATAGTGCCCAAAAGTCTCCAAAGTAACACATAAATTTCCATGAAAGGAGTTCTACCATAGGAAAAACAATAATACCTTGCATGTTTATAAGTGTTTATACTTTAAAAATTTAATTCATAAACATTATCTTCTCTTAGAACAACTCTTAGAACAACAGCCCTATTGTACTCATTATATTGATAATAGTACTAGGTACAAAGACCAAAAAATGGGAAAAATTGCCTACACATAGTTCAAAATCATGTTACTTTCATTTAGTAGCAAAAGAATTAATGACATGACATGGACAAGTATAAGTATCTAATAGAGGTGCTATCGGTTAGGAATCAGGAAATCCTGCCTAAAGAATGTGCCACTTGTTAGAAAGGATATGGAGAAAAGAGATACTTTGTACACTATTGGTGGGGATACAAACTGGTATAGCCATTAGGAAAACAGTATGAGGTTCTTTAAAAAATTCTGAGTAGAACTACCATAAGATCCAGCAAACCCATTACTATATATATTTAAAGGAAATAAAATCAGCATTTCACGGAGATACCAACATTCTATGTTCATGGCAGCATTATTCACAATAGCCAAGATATGAAAACAACCTAAGTTCCCATCAATGGATGAATGGATACAGAAAATGTGGTCGAGTATATAATGGAATATTAGCTAACAATAAAAGGAAATCCTGCCATTTGCAACAACATGGCTGAACGTGGAGGACATTATTCTAAGTGAAATAAGCCAGACATAGAAAAACAAATACTACAGGATCTTATTTATGTGTGGAATCTGAAAGAGTCAAACCCATAGAGCCAGAGAGTAGAATAGTGATTACCAGGGGTTGAGGAGTGGAAAAAATGAGAAGATTTTGGTCAAAGGGTACAAACATTCAGTTACAAAATGAGTAAGCTGTGGGTGTCGAATGCACAGCATATTGACTATATAGTTGATGATATATATTATTATACATAATAATATATAGTTAATGATATATATTATATACTTGAAATTTGCTAAGAGAATAGATCTTAAATGATCTTACCCCCTCCACCCCCACCCCACATACATGTAACTAAGTGAGGTAATGGCTGCCTGTGTAAATTAACTTGATTGTGGCAATAATTTCACAATGTATATGTCTATCAAACCATTACATAGTACACCTTAAATAGCTACAATTTCATGTCAATTATACCTCATTAAAACTGGGGGGTACCTTTATTCTTTGTCTTAAAATATAAATAGATTTTCTGCAGAGAGAAAGAAAACTGGTGAACAGTTCCTCTTTGCCTCTCTCCCAGGTTATGAGCAAACAGTGCCAGACTGAAACCAAAATACTCCGCACTGAGCCCACCTCTGCCTCCCCTCCCCCTTCCATTCTGTTGCATAGGCCTCCTCTTGCCCTTCTCTGGCATTGAGGAACTTATTTAGATAGTTCTGTGTGCAATCCTAAAAGGAACTGTGAATGAATAAAGAAGTGACTCTAAATAAAACTCTCAGGAAATAAAGGGCTATGTAAGTGTAAACACTTAGACTTGGTATAGAGCTTCAAATTTTCATTCAATTAGCAAACAGTTTATTGAACTCTCAAACTGAAAAACTTCCTGGGCTCTGCACTTAAAGAGTTGCCAAGAAATATTGGACATTGGCTCCTTCAATTTGATGAATATTTACTATGTGTCTGTCACTGTGCAGCACATCTTAGCGTTTCGTTAATTAATCACAACTCCACAAAAAAAAAAAAAAAGTTTTACAGAAGAGGACATAGAAGCTCTAACATGTTAAGTAACTTGCCCAAGGTCATACAGAGATGGATCCAGGATTTCACATCTAACTCAGAACTTATTACTTATCACCATCACTTCATACTGCCTCCTACATGAACTTATACATATAGTGGTGAGAGCATGACACAACCACATAAAATACAGCAACAATAATAAGTTATAAATGCTACATGGGAAATGAAAAATACCATAATACCAAATTTCAGAATAAGAAAATAGAGATGATCAGAAAATGCCTGTTATAAAAGTAGGAATGAAACTGGACTTTGAAAAATATAAGCAAGAGACTGGCATTCAGGGTGAATGGGAACAAATGAGAATCCACAAAAAAGATATTTTAAAGCAATGAGTAGAGAAGTCCCACTGGAGCAGAAGGCTCATGCTTTATAGAACTATACTCTATATAACGGATCCCTAGAAGCATCTGGCATACCACTACAAGACTGCAACATGGAAATGTGCTATATGTTGTTGTGTTGTAACAGATTTTATAACAGACTTTATCACTGTTATAATGTTGCCTAAATCCTAGAGAGTGAGGGAGAAAGGGAAGAGTGGCATCTGAGAAAGCCCATAAAATATAATAATAAAATATGTTGGAAAAATCTTAATTCCTATCTTATGTGACAAAATAAATTACAGAGTAAATCAAGATTTTCTATAAAACTAAGCTTCTAAATAGAACTTAAGGGGGAGGGGCGCCTGGGTGGCTTAGTCGGTTAAGCGTCCGACTTTCGCTTAGGTCATGATCTCGCGGTTTGTGGGTTCGAGCCCCGCGTCGGGCTCTGTGCTGACTGCCGGCTCAGAGCCTGGAGCCTATTTCGGTCTGTGACTCCCTCTCTCTCTGACCCCTCCCCCCCTGCTCACGCTGTCTCTCTCTCTCTCTCTCTCTCTCTCCTAAAAATAAATAAAAATATTAAAAAAAAATAAAAACATTAAAAAATTTTTTAAAAATTTAGAAAAATTTAAAAAAAAGAACTTAAGGGGGAGATTTATAAGAGAGAACATGAGTTTACAAAGAAATTCCCATTTTTTGAAAAGTAATTTAAAACTTTATTTTCTTAATGTTTATTTATTTTTGAGAGAGAGAAAAAGAGAGACAGTGTGTGAGCAGGGGAGGGGAGAGAGAGAAATGGAGATACAGAAGTGGAAGCAGGCTCTAGGCTCTGAGCTGTCAGCACAGAGCCGGATGTGGGGCTTGAACTCATGAAATGTGAGATCATGACCTGAGCCAAAGTCAGATGCTCAACTGACTGAGCCACCCAGAAGCCCCAGTAATTTAAAATTTTAAATATAACAGAACTAGATATTATTGTGCATACAGAGTAAAGTTTTAAAAGGTACTGAAAATGAAGGTGAAAAAACAATCTCAGGAGAGAAAAAATAATCATTATAACTCTGAATTTTCTAACCCTACATAAGATTTTAAAGTTATATATGATTATCCAACCAAATCAATATTCATTCATAAAAGATTGATTTGCAGTGATTTGGTAGCTAAGTTTCATTGAGCAAGCCAGCTATAAAATAAAATTGTCTTGGATTTCATAATGACTTGTATGAACCTCCATTATGACAAAAAGTAGGCAATGAAGACAAGTCCTTACATTGATTATTTTTTTCTTCTACTCTTCAGATTAATTGAGGACCTATTTAAGAAACAATCTGAGCTCCATTTGGTGACTATAATAACATTTCAGCCATCATATTGAACCAAGTTCAAACCCTGTTATTACATTTCATAAATTATCCTGGCCAAACAAATACAGTCAACACAGCTCATCCCTATATATTTATACATTAGTTATATGAGGAGAAACATTCATACAGGGAAAATACATAGATATTTCTTCACTTTCCTTAATGAAAAAAATGCTTTTGCTTTGAAAGATCCGTCAGTATCATGCTTTAGACTTCTGTAATCCCTGCTCTATTTCATGCTTATATACCTTACATACCTTCTTTGGTATTCCAAAGTAGTATCAGGTTCCCAGATGATGAAATCCCTTGGTTTGTGAACTAGTCCCTGTCTGACAGCTTGAAAACTTACTACTTTGCTTCCTGGGACGCCTTGGGAAAATAAGATAATAACCCATCTTTCAAAGAATTATGAAGAAATTTGTTTTCACAGCACCTTCTAGAAACCTACTACAATATTCAACAACTATCACTATCAGGAAATTCTTCATGTTTTTTTAAATGTTTTATTTATTTCTAGGAGAGAGAGAGAAACAGCGTGAGCAGGGGAGGGTCAGAGAGAGAGGGAGTCACAGACTCTGAAACAGGCTCCAGGCTCTGAGCTGGCAGTCAGCACAGAGCCCGACGCAGGGCTCGAACCCACAAACCGGGAGATCATGACCTAAGCGAAAGTCAGACGCTTAACCTTAACCGACTAAGCCACCCAGGCGCCCCATGGAAATTCTTCATTTTGATGTAAATTCCTTACAATGAAATCTAAGTTAATTCCCTCTTCATTTTCAGTGAGGAAAGATAGCAGCTAGCTTGAATTTTGTTGCTGTTGTTGTTTGAATTCTTTCTGGAAGCCACAATTCAGTTTTTTCTTCTCCCAGAAAAACAATCCCTGTTACTTCCACCCTTCCCGACAACCTTTTAATTTGTCTGGTTCTCCCACTTCATACCTAAAAAATGTTATGACTCCCTTGCCTCCATTCTCATACCTGAAGTCAGCACTCTGGTCAATCAGAAGACGGTGAATTATCAGCTGCGTTGGGGGGCAGTAAGGGAATTTATATACAAGGTCAGTGAGGGAACTGCCCCACACAGAGCATTCAAAGGAAAAGGGAATCATTTTTACCAGCAATTTCCCAGTCTGACCAACAATCCCATTATGGGTTGGTATAGTGATAGCATCCAGTTGGAAGAAGGAAATTTACCAGAGTGACTGTCATCTCTTAATAGGATGGAGGCCAAGTAATCTTGCCCCCTTTTTTTTTTCTAAATTTTTATGTTTATTTATTCTTGAGAGACAGAGCATGAGTCAGGGAGGGGCAGAGAGAGAGGGAGACACAGAATATGAAGCAGGCTCCAGGCTCTGAGCTGTGAGCACAGAGCCCGACATGGGGCTCAAACCCACAAACCGTGAGATCATGACCTGAGCCGAAGTCAAACACTTAACCAACTGAGCCACCCAGGCACTCCAGTAATCTTGCCCTTTTGCAACATCAAGTTTTCAGGTACGTGTTACAGGTGAGTGAATAAGAGGATGAATCTTGGAGGCAGAGCAACCTGGTTTGAATCCTGGATCCTGGATAAGGAGACAGAGAGTCTTAAAGTGCTTTCTTTAAGCTTTGATTTCCTTTTGTGTGTAAAATGGGGATGAGAATCGGTATCTCATTATTATATGTCATATTATATGTCACTATTATTAAATCATATGTGTTAATGAATACAAAGTTCCTAGAACATACAAAAAGTTCAGAGAGTGGTATCTATTTTTACTTTCCGTCCATGTTCCTCTCAAGTTATAGAATCTAAAATTGGACATAAGCTTTAGCACTGACCCAAGAGCTTTAGATTCCTTTATTTCCATGTTCCTATTTATAAAATCCAATCTTGTGATTTTTTTTTTTTTTAACTACAGTGCTTCACTCTCCATTCATGGTCACCTTGTTTCCAGGTTGTCCCTAGTTTACTTTTTCTACCACACTTACACAAAGCAATTCCTCCCCTATTTTATGTTTGGACTTTGAGTGCTTATATGCAATGCATTCAAAAGTCTGTTTGTCTACATTGAGTCTCTCTGTCACTGAGTCTTTTAAGTCATAAATGTCTCATATCTATTTTAGCATTTTATATGATCACCCAGTTTGTTGTTTCTCTCACTCAAATCCTTTTAATATGGAAAAAGACGTTAAGAGAAGAAAAAAGTGGTATAAAAATACAAAAGGGGATCATTACTCCTGCAGAAAAGCCATATTTTTTCCATTTCAGTTTTCACATGAAGGAAGGAGGTTCACAGAGGCAATTCTTCTCACACCTGTCCACTCTTTCTGCATATCTGGTATCATATGCACAAACAAACCTGGGAAGATTATATACCGCAACAAGTTCAGAATAAGTACCCCAATGCACACACACACACACACACACACAAAATTATGTATATATTTTAATGATAGCACGGTGTAGGCAAGAGTTCAAGGAAATAAGCATTCTCATATACTACCAATGGTAGCATAAACTGTTCCCATATTTTCGGTAAAAAAAAAAAATTTACCATATAGATGTTTTAAATTATATTTGTATTTTTGGACTTAAAAATTTAGTTTTTGGAAAAATATTTCATTTCCCACCAAGCTACAATTATAAGGACATATATCACAGCACGTAATTGGAAAACCTAACAGAAACTAACAAACAAAAAAACCCCTGTGCTCTACAGTAGAAGATTGGTTGAATAATTATTGTGTATTTACATTAAAAATATGCAACTATTTGAAAGATGACGTAAAACTGTGTTTAATGTCATCAAAAAGATTTATGTCATATTATTAAGTATAAAACAATAAAAATAGTGTGCAAAGTACAAATTTTTACATTTTAAAAGTACAATTTTACTGTTTATTTATATGTGAAGAAGGCAAAGAACATGCATGAAAATTTTAACAGTGGTTTTCTGTAGATGGTAGAATCATATATAATTATGTTTTTATATTTTTATTATCTTTGTCTTCTAATTTATCTACAATAATCATGTATTATTTTGTTAATAAAAATGTTTGGAATAAAAATAAATATGGTACAATTTTCAACTGAATATCATGCTAACCATAGCTATTATGGGGTATTTGGGAAATTTTCCCAGAAGGGAAATGAGCCTCTCATAATAACTGCATAATAATCTTTCTTCCTAAAAAAATAAGAAATACTAATGCTATTATGAATGTCTTTAGCAAAGTTGACCATAGACCTTGTGCCATTTCCTGAGATATATAATCTGCATACTTGGATTGAGAGAGCATGTGTAATATATGGCTTTTATATGAAACCCTGAAATCTTAAATGAGCCACCCTAATTTATTAAGAAACAGTTACTCTCCCTCTCTCTCTCTGTCTCTCTCTCTCTTTCTTTAAGATCCAATGAGATTTAGTCTGGGAGATGTAAATTTCCTCATCTATTGAGCTTCTGCCCTAAAAAAAAAAAAAAGGCTATAAAAAGCTCTGAACACCCTCTTTGCTTTCCTACAAGCGCTGGGGCATTCTTCTCCATGACAAAGAAGCACTTCAGGTTGAGACCAGAATGGCTGGCCCAGTAAAGTTTCTCCCCTTTGAGCAAAGGGCTAAAAGCAGTGTGAATAATGTCTTAATATTATTTGGGCATTATTTCTAATAGGGAATAAGATAAATAAAACCTGTTTAACCAGTTTCTGTGTCTTGGTGTCTTTCTTTTTTTTAAAATTTTTTAAATGTTTTTATTTATTTCTGAGAGAGAGAGAAAGTGTGAGCAGGGGAGGGTCAGAGAGAGAGGGAGACAGAATCTGAAGCAGGTTCCAGGCTCTGAGCTAGCTGTCAGCACAGAGCCTGACGCAGGGCTCGAACCCACAAACGGTGAGATCATGACCTGAGCCGAAGTCGGACCCTTAACCGACTGAGCCACCCAGGCGCCCCTCTGTGTCTTGGTGTCTTGAACATTCTGTCTGAAGTTAAAAGATATTAAAATATAGCTTGTCCCAGGGAGGGTAAGGAGCACCAATGTTATCAGATCCTAAAGCAGTGGTATAGGGTGAAAACTTATGGAGATATTATTATGTCTTAATCATCCTTTTTTAACTTCACTACACCCTTATTACCTCATTTTGCCATAATTATCTCCATTCACAAAGGAATCTGAGGCCTAATGAGATAAAGCAACTTATCCAAAAATTGTCAGGAATGCAATTTGAATTCAGATATGTCTGTCTCTGAAGTCTATGGCTTTTAATTACCTACTCCCAGCATAGCTGGTGTTTCAAACTCTAGTCATTTCCTCCACATTATCCATTCTCTTATCCTTCTTTCAAAAAACAAAAAAAAAACCTGATTATGTCTGGGGTGACTGTGCATAGCCAAAAGCATCTACTTTCTCACAGCCCCTTGTGGATAGAGATGCAGATGTGACCCAGTTCCAGACAAGGAGATTTAAGGCCAGGTGAGGCTTCTTGGGGATTTTTAAAAAATTTTTTTATGTCTTTATTTTGAGAGACAGAGAGCGAGCGGGGGAGGGGCAGGGAGAGAGGGAGACACAGAATCTGAAGCAGGCTCCAGGCTCTGAGCTGTCAGCACAGAGCCCAATGCAGGGCTCGAACCAACGGACTGTGAGATCATGACCTGAGATGAAGTCAGATGCTTAACCGACTGAGCCACGCAGGCACCCCCTGGGGGATTTTTGAAAAGGTCAGATGGCAGGCATGCTTCTGAGGCCTTTTTTCCCTTCTCTCTTTATACCAGGACATGGACCTGAGCCTGGAGGTGCAGCAGCCATGTAGTAACAGTGAGGGGTGAAATGCGAGGAGAAGCGTACACATGAAGCCTGGGGCAGCAGAAGACAGAACGTTCCAGTACCTGGTAGCAGTACTATGTTCCATCCTGCACCTGTACTCCCTTCCTCTGGATGCTTCCTTGCATAAGAAAGAAAGATGTATTCTTTTTTTTTTAGAAATGATAATGATTTATTTTTGCTTTAATATGCAAAGTGGAAAAATTGCATTAATTAATTTTAATGCATTCCTGTGGAAGGTCCAACTGACCCATGATATATTATCCTTTGTACAGTTTTCACCTTATTATCTAATATTTTCCTTGGGATTTTTGTATGAATGTTCTTTTTTTTCTTTTACAGTTTATTGTCAAATTAGTTTCCACATAACACTCAGTGTTCATCCCCACAAGTGTCCTCCTCCATGCCCATCCCTCCTCCCCCCCACATCCATCAGTCCTCAGTTTTTGTCAGCATTCAAGAGTCTCTCATGGTTTGAGAAACAATGAAATCTGGCCATGTGTAGCAACATGGATGGACCTTGAGGGTGTTATGCTGAGCAAAATAAGTCAGGCAGAGAAGGACAAATATCATATGTTTGCACGTATAGGAGGATTAGGAGGAACTTGACGGAGGAACCATGAGAAAGATGTATTCTTATTGGCTAAGCCACCTTCAAGATGGTTTTCTGCTATTTGCAGATGAACATATTCTTCTTGGTCCTCTATATGACATTACTCTAAGAATTCCAGGACAAGAGCCAGAAGTCTTGACTATCTCTAGCTCTGACCTTGAACTGCTTATCATTCTGTCTTTTTTGCTCATGCTCAATATGCAGGTTCATACCAGGCGATCTTTAAGTTTCCTTATAGCATGAGCATTTGGTGATTCTAGAACAATATGAATCAGCACTCTTTCATAATCTAGACCTTCATGTCAAAACATATTTCATATTCACAGTACTCAGAGTAAGCATCTGCTTAGCAGAATTTTTTTCAACAGATTTTTCTTCCCCAATCTGATCTTTTACAAGTGTATTACTGTAGGGGAGGAGAAAACATTTGTTGTGTAACCATTTAAAATGTATCTTGCCCGCAGGTTTATTTTTGCCAACTTTTAGGTGTAGAGTCACTGAGAATCAGAGAACAAGACACTGCCCTGCAGAAACAGGCAACATATGAGAAAACAAAGCTGCTTACACAACAAGCTCATTAGGTGAACCAGAAGGAATAGAAAGACATACTGCTCAGTGTCACTGGGTTGACACTCAGCAGGATCCAGGTGTTCCTTTACCCCTCCAAGTAGCTGCTCTTTGTCACCTTTTGTTCAGTGGAATTAACCCAATCCTATTACTAAACTCTTGGTTTCCTCCTATTAACCTATTTTTTTTTTTACATCTTTTACATGATTGGTATAAAATTCCATTTAACTGAGTCAAATAGATTTTACCTTGGGTCAAAAGGACATTAGCCTATGGAGGAAGATTGTCTGTAATACAAAGGACAAGCCAGCCTCCTGTAGTAAATGTAGCAGACTAAAATCCCTTAAATTCAGAAAGGTTCTATGAAACATAACCAGGGCTTGGCTCTGCCTCAGCCTACCACCGTGTGCAAACTCTGGGACTTCCCTGGGTTCCAGTTTCCTTATCTATAAAGTGAATTTGTTGCATGGGATAATATCTGAGTTCTCCTATTATGAAGTGGTAAGGCTAGCCCTGGTATTCTGCCTTATGGTGAGAAAGCTTATTCCACACCACTCTGCATTACCGAGCCTTTGTATGACCTGTATTTCACCTGTATTCACGCTATGCAGAGGAGCTTCCCAATGGTGCAGTCAGTAGAGCTAGAGTAATATAATATCATTTGTTTATAGAAGAGGTAGCATGGCAGAATGGTGGAAAGCAGGAACCCTGGAACCAGAGAGCCCTGAGCTCAAAATCTGATTTCCTACCTGTGGGACTTCGGGTAAGTTCATCTGTAAAATGGAAATAATAATAGTAACTACCTCTTAGAGTTGTTTTAAGAATTAAGTGACATGTTATATAAATGAATGTTAGCGTAACATAAGTACTATATGAGTTTTTATTATTTATTTAGCTGACATTTGTTGAGCTCTATGTGTTAAGCACCAGAAGTCCTTTACATCATTCTCTCCTTTTGCCCTCAAAAACCCACAGCATACCATTTATCATATGATAAAACTGAGGCTGGGAAAAGTTGTTTATATCCCCATACATGGGAAATAGGAGAAAAGGGAAATCAGCCCTGGTGCCAGAGTCCAGAGCCCACAGTCTTATTTGCCATGCTGTAGGAGGACCAGATGCTTGCATACGGGCCTGTAGGAATGAATCAGACAGGTCAGGGAGACTGCAAGGAAGGGTGACAGATTGTGTCCATGTTTGATGATGAGCAAGGTAGAGTCATTGAAGTGCCAAATAAGAACACAACCAAGTAAATGTCACTGGGCATTTTATTTGCTCCTCAGGCCAGTGTATTTGGAATAAGGCCTACACAAAATGCTATTAAAAGTGCTGGCAAAGTCCCATCTAACACAAGATGCTTCCTTCACTGGTACCTGAAATTCTGCCATTGGCAAGACATGACTTTTCTCTTTCTACTGGAAAAAAATGCTCCTGGAAGAGGTAACCTATTAAAGCCCTGACATCCTGATCTGATTTGGCTTAGCAGATCTTTTTGAAGCAGTGGGCAGCTGGAAGGGTCATGATACCATGGAGATGCCAGGCTGCAAAGCAGAGCAGCACACAGAAGGCAACTTCTCAATTCTGTAGCACACCGGGTCTTGGGTATTTTCCTGTGGTTATCCTTGAATCATATGCAGGCACGCTCTGATGGTGAATAATTCTTTACATCTGTTATTTAAAATCTTCACAGTACATTTTGACAAGAAGACTACCAAGAGGGAACTGGATGGGCATTTAATGAGATGACAAAGATGATACAGTTAATGAGAAAGCTAGAGTTAAGACATATATAAATAAAATATGAAAGAAGAGTTCACAAAGATCTGAGAAGAAATCATCCACTGTAATTTCCTTTATCTATATGTTGTATCTGTTTCCTTATCCCTATGTAGTAACACAATATATGATTAAATAGCTGAAAAATGAAAATGTGTAATGGTTCAGTTTCCCATTTTCATATGAAATCATCATTCATTTCACCATTAAAAACAAGAAAGGAAACATTATTTCTAAGGAACCCAATATTGGGAATCAAGCATTTTAGGTAAGCTTGGGCTATAACATTGCAGTCCAGAATGAATCCTTTGTAGGATTAGATAACCTCTAAGCAGCCTTCCAGTTTGAAGAGCTTTGAGTTGATGAACCACACAGGAACCGTTGATTAAGCTCTTCCAATGACACTTTGCCAAGATCTATGAGAGCCAAATCACAACCATCCAATATCTCTGACTTATAGAGAAATGATAGCAGATATGTAAAAACTCAAATAAGCAACTCTCTAATCTACATTTTCCTACCATCATGAGGGAACACAGAAAGATAAGTACTACATCCCAAGAATGGATATGATCTCTTTGTTGTTCAATATCTTCTAGCGTGTGTGTGCCAGGCAGGGGTAGGCACTTATGGGCAAACAAATGAACAGAAGAGAGTCCATGCCCTAGATAAACTCAGGTTTCTGGAAGAGTCAGACATGCAAAGGAATGATTGCATCACATGGATGGTGCTGAAGTGCAGGCCAGAGGAAAGAGCATCTACACCCTGCTGGGTAGAATAGGAAAGGCTTCCCCGAGGAAGGAAAAGTTTTACTTGGTTTTAAAGAAGTTAAGTATTCTGATTCCAAAAGACTAGAAAGTTAAAGCATTAATACTATATTTTACACATATGTCTGTTCCCTGGACCCATTCTAATACAAGAATAATTATAGGTCTTTGTAGTTAACTGAAAAAGAAGAAGAAAAAGAAGAAGAAGAAGAAGAAGAAGCAGCAGCAGCAGCAGCTGGGGTGCCTAGGTGGCTCAGTCAGTTGAGCATCTGACTTCAGCTCAGGTCATGATCTTGCACTCTGTGAGTCCAAAGCCCCGCGTCAGGCCCTGTGCTGACAGCTCAGAGCCTGGAGCCTGCTTCAGATTCTGTGTCTCCCTCTCTTCCCCTCCCCCTGCTCTCACTCTCTTTCTTTCAAAAATAAACATTTAAATTTTTTTTAAATAAATGAAAAAAGAAGAGAGGAATAAACAATAAAATGTATGACAATTCCATGGGGCACCTGGGTGGCTCAGTGGGTTAAGCATCTGACTTCGGCTCAGGTCATGATCTCACGGTTCATGGGTTCGAGCCCCGTGTCGGGCTCTGTGCTGACAGCTAGCTCAGAGCCAGGAGCCGATTTTGGATTCTGTGTCTCCCTCTCTTTCTGACCCTCCCACGATCATGCTGCCTCTCTCTCTCTCAGAATAAATAAAACATTAAAAATATATATTTTTTAAAATGCATGACAATTCCAAATACATACATACACAGACACATACATGCATATAACTATGTGTGAACGATACACTAAAAAGTTTTCTTTAATGAAAACTAATTTAAATATATTTACATGCACATTAAAAATGAAACCATGTGATTTCCTTACTCTTTCTCACCTAGAACCTAATGGGTTCCTTAATCTATGTTGAATCTATCCACTGTCATTACCGTAGTCCAAGCCTTCATTGTCTCTCTTTCCAGGAGTACTGCAAGTATTCTATGTGGTCTCCCCATATCTCTCTTATTTTTCTCCAATCCATTCTCAACCCAGAAATTATGGCTATCTTTTTTTTTTTAATTTTTTAATGTTTTTATTCATTTCAGAGAGAGACACAGTGAGCAGGGGAGGGTCAGAGAGAGAGGGAGACACAGAACTGAAGCAGCCTCCAGGCTTTGAGCTAGCTGTCAGCACAGAGCCCGATGTGGGGCTCGAACCCACAATCAGTGAGATCATGACCCGAACCGAAGTCGGACGCTCAACTGACTGAACCACTCAGGTGCCCCAGAAATTATGGTTATCTTAAACACAATTGGATCATTACTGACTCAGATCTCCTTAGTGGTTTCCCCAGACACTTAGGATGGAATCCAAAAGTCACATGGCCCTGTGTGATCTCCTGCCTTCCTCGTGCCAGCTTCACTTATTGCCACTTTGCCAATCATTTCTGCAGCCACATAGGACTCCTTTTTGTTTTCAAATGCACAAATCTCTCTTTGCTCAGAAACTTGACTCATTTGCTTCCCTCTATCTTTGCTAGACTTACTTTTCTATTCATCATTCAGGTTTCAGCTTCTCAGCTCCTTCTCTTCCTCATGGACATCTTCCCTAACCACCTGATATAAAGTGACTCCCATCTTAGCTCCATCACCACACCCTGTTTATTTCCTTCATAGCACTTATGATGAGATGTGGATAAATATGTAATCACATATATATTAGTGTGGTTATTTGCTTAATGCCTGTATATATTGTGTATACTTGTGAAGGTAAAGGCCATGTCTGTATCTCCTTTGTCCAGTGCAGTGCATGGGCAATGTTTCAACTCAATAACTCTTGTTGGACAACTCATGAGTATTGACCAATTCAGGTGGCAAATATATGATTAGTCTGCCTGATAAAAACTCTTTATCCCATTGAAATATGATTACATTGGATTACAAGTCACAAAGGAATTCAGGAGGTATGTATCTAATATTTTATGTATATAATTCTAGAGCATGGGTAATCTTAGAGATTGTTTTATCTCTAACTCTTATTTTACAAGTGACTTTCCAAAAAAGTGAAGAAAATTGCCAATGTCACAAAGAAAGTTAGTGACAGTACCACATCAAAACCCAGGGCTTCTCATTTTGGGGACAGCAATCTCTCTACCACATAGCCCTATAAAATAGAATTCTACATTACCATTCATAATGCTACACACATGCAAAAATTGAAACACAGGGGGAGAAAACTAGTTCTGAAATTTACTTTAAGATTATAGCATCCCGAGACAGTGGGAACACATTTATCCTCAGCCACTGCTCAATGAAATAATCAATGAAATGTGTGCTGCCCTCCCAGTTCTCAAGTTTTAATTGATTAAGTAGCTACTTACAAGAGTACAGAGTGTTTACCTTTTCTAATTCTGGAAAAAATATATAATGTCTTCATAGAGTTATAATGGAGCTAACTTTCTTCTAGGGAGAAAACATAGCCCTTGGGGAAGAGCTCACTAGTGCTTTCCAATACTGGCTAGAAAAGTGGCAACAATTTTGATCTGAGGTCATCCGTAGTGCTAACAGCGAAAATTCCACTCTAAGAAGAATTAGTTAATGAGAAAGTTGAAGATCATGACAGTAGATACATTTTTCTGTGTATATTTATTTCTTTCATGTAATTAGAAGGAACTTCATAGAGAATTTAGCCCAACAAATGCATCCTTCTTCACATTACAGCCTGAGCTTGGGTAAAAATCTCTTGCTTCTTAATATTAAACCTCTCAGAAATTAATTGTCTCCTTTTTTAGACTTTTCTAAGTGAAACTAAAGATGATTTAATGGTGAAAATAAGATTATCCAGAGCTTTACCTCTGAAAACACCAAATAACTTCATCATTAATAAAACATAGTAAAAGATGAGGGAAAAAATAGCTTATTACAATGTTTCCTTTGAATATTAAGTTAGTATTGGGTGTTACCTACCATGAAAATTTAAAGAACTTTAAAAACATAAAACCAAATGAATTAATTTTCAACTATTTATTTATTTTCTCTTGACTATCATACACCCTTCACCTGTTATCCTTTTAAAAACTTTATTATTTACTTTCATTATTGCTTATTTACATTTAAAACATAAATGTTATAACTCATTAGTGCATTGACTGATACAATGCCA
Source organism: Hyaena hyaena (assembly GCF_003009895.1). Classification (NCBI taxonomy): domain Eukaryota; kingdom Metazoa; phylum Chordata; class Mammalia; order Carnivora; family Hyaenidae; genus Hyaena; species Hyaena hyaena. The sequence goes on from NW_024080684.1 coordinate 1,533,025, forward strand.
TATAAAGTTATTTGTATTTTTCTTTGAAAAACAGGAAGGAAGAGAGGGAGGAAGGAAGGAAGGGAGAAGCAGGGATGGGAAAGAGAGGAAAAACTAAAATCTAGAGTATTAGGAAACAATAATGCAAACACAGTCAAACCTTATTTTAACCTGTTTTCAAAATCTTGAGCCATAGCAGTGTAATTTAACTCTATTATGGTAGAATTCCCCATGACTTCTAATTACATGAATTATCCTAATTATACACAGAAGCAGCATCAGGATTGAATGTCGAGAGCCAACATTTCTTCCTATAAAATTGCCTTGCTAAAGCCAACATACCTGAAATCTTAGTCTGACCACAAGAAATGTCAAGATTGCAAAATGGAGGCCTGTGCTCTAACTGATCTTTTTGCTCTGGATAGGAAAAGAAAAAAAAAGATCCTGACATCTGTGATTCTAGCCTTAAGCATGTGGGTTCCAGACAAACCATGATCCTGAATTGATAATCCAAGTTCCCTCAAGAGTCAGAAAAACCCACCCAGCCACACAGAAAATCAAGTAGGGCCATTTCTGTTGCCGAAGAAGCTTCTGCAATATGGTGACCCCAATCCTGGCCACACAAGACAGTCCTGGTCTAGAGTTTAAGACCTTTAACAACATGCAGTTATCATTCAAACATGACCTTCTGTCCCAAATGGGCAAGGAGTGGCCTACCTTAAGTAGGAACGGAGTATGAGGTTCAGTTCAAGGGGAGCCAGGGCCCGCATCCTTGCCACCTTCCCGGGTTATTCTGTGCAGCCTCTCTCAGCATTCTACAGAAATGCTCCAAGGAAGGTCTTGGCTTTGTCCTGCCAACAACCTATTCTCAGTGAGCTTCAAGTGGAATAGATGGGGAGTGGTGTTTAAAAGAATGATTGGCATCGATTTCCCTGTCACACATACACTCATATACACACATGGCTCTCTTGGTCTTGTTTCATGAAACAACTATACTTCAAGAAATCCATATATCCTGAATCATAAGCCTCTGCTAGTTTGAAACCAGTCACTGTTTCTGGAGGCTGCTTCTCATGCAGTACAAGCTGGAGGATCATGAGGAATGTTATCTTCTGTTTTCCTTCCTGGGCTACACACATATTGCCATTTGGTTAAATATTAATAGATGACAAAAAGAACATTGCAACCCAAATATTTAACCCAAATAATAAAATAAAAAGTCTTTCACCTCAAATCTGTCATTCTTTAGGGTTGTATAAACAACTAAAATGAAAACATTAAGGAAAAAATACTCCATATCAGTATGAAGTCTGATTCTGAAAGGTCATTAAGTTTCTAGAGGTCACAACTAAAAATTCCAGGAATACATAAAGGAATTGGCCCAGAATACCTATGGCTTATCATAGCTTTAACCTTCTCTGATGCCATAATGGAAATATAGGGCATGGCCAAAGATGCTGGAGTAGGGAACAGAATGATCAGTGGGTACAAGAGAAAAGAAGACTCTCAGAGGTTTTACCTCCTGGAAACATCAAATAATTCCATTACTAATATAATTTATTAAATTAATTTTGTAACCTACTCAGACATATATGTACTGTACTAAATCTGAAATATTGATATTTCTGAAAATGTTTCCAATTTTTTTTTCTTAAAATGACTTAAATTTGCATAGCAAATTTATAATTCACCAATTACTTTCAGGTATATTATCTTATTTAATTTTGAAAACAATTCTGCTATTGGGAATTGAGTATGCATGAACTCTAGGAATCTGGGTTCAAATTTTGACTCTCTAAAACTCACAATCCCTCATTTTCTTCATCTATAAAATCGAGACAATAACAGTACAAACCTAAGAGTGTTATGGTGATAAATTAAATGAGGTAATATATGTATGTAAATCACTTAACACTTGATGTCAATTAAATATTCAATAAATATATGCTATCACTATCCTTGTGGCAGACTGTAGTTTCCAAAGAGAGTGACACATTGTCCTCTAGTATGACATTGTCACTTCTCTATTGAGAAATGAAATCTGTGTTCCCTCCCCCTTGAAATGACCTTGTTTGACTTCTGAAGCCAAGTTATAAATGTGATTCAGCTTTGCCTTGCCATCTAGGGATACTTGCCCTTGGAAACCAGCTACCACACCATGAGGAAGCCAAGCAGCCATGTGGAGACACCATGTGTAGATGTTCAGCCACAGCCAGAGGTCCTAGGAGATAGCCAGCATCAATCACCAGACCAGCGAGTGAATAATGTCCTAGATCATTTTAGCCCCCAGCCTTTGATCCACTGTATCTAATGCCAACTAGAGAAGAGAAGCTGTCCCCACTGAACCCTGCCCAAATGCAGATTCATGAAAAAAGTAACTTTGTTACATTAAGTTACTAAATTTCAGGAAACTGAATCTTGCCCAAGATTACCCAGCTATTAAGAGGCAACAAGTGAACTCAAATGCAGATTTTTTAAAATTCCAAATCATGTTCTCTCTCCGTAGTTTAGAGTTTGGAAAGTTATCTTACTCAAGAATATCCTGAGCATAGGCCAGACTCATTGTCACATCATAGGTTGATCCCATCCCATCTCTGATCATTTGAACCCAGACGGTCATGGACAACAGCACCTGCATTCACCAAGGGCTGCCTTTCTGGTTTCCTTCTTGGCTCCTGAGATAGAGATTTCTGTTTCCATTTCTGACCTTCTCCTTATTTAGCTACCTGTTTAGACTGCCTTTTGTGACTTCTGAACCTGAAATAATAATGCAATAGTATGCCACCCACTAGGCCATCACCTGAAGGTTCAAGCACATAAGAGTCTTAGCCTGCAGAGCCTTCTGTATAGGCTCAGTTCTCTCCCTTACATTTCTTTCCATGGAAATAAGTAACTATAAATCTACAATCAGTAAAACAGTGCCGTGAAATGTAACTATGCTTCTCAAATGAAAACTAATTTTAACTCCTGAGCCAAGGAAAATGTTAACATGGAGCTAATGAAGCCTTAAGCTCCAGAGCTCCTCATTTACAGGGGCTCCTTCCAAAACTCTGGGAGGTGCCATAGTAGTGCACTTACAAACATACATTTTTATTAAATTTTCCAAATGCAATATATTTATTTTTCTTAAAGAAGACCCTCCAAATCAGACCCAGCAACCTTGAATCTGCCCCTACTCCTGAGAGTGGCTTAGTCAAAATGGATCATCCACTGCAGCTATTAACTTCTGTTAATAGCTTCTGTTTCTGCTTAAAACAACTTCATAGCAGCAAAGTTAGAGAGATTTCTTCAGAATGGGTTTAAAATTTTCTTCAATAGTAAAGGTTATTGGAGCTACTCAGATTAAGGAATAAAATTAGGGTTTCAATAATGAAACACACAGGGGAACCTATCACCTCTCCCCCATGATTACAAATTAAAGTGATATGATTCAAATAATGAGAGATTTAGAAGAACACTAGGATTTGAAAATTCTTCTGTAACAGATCAGTTTGAAATGAAATAATTACTTAATTCAGATAATATTTTGATGCCTTGTTTCAGCACATTTAAAAAATGATCTTAGCTCCATTTGAGCCAATAAAATTGATAAGTTTGTTAAAGTTTAAACGATACACACAGTGTGCTTTTTAAAAATATGTGTAGAGGTACGTGGGTAGCTCAGTCAGTTAAGTGTCTGACTTCAGCGCAGGTCATGATTTCATGGTTCTTGAGTTCAAGAACTGTCTCTCTCTCTCAAAAATAAATAAACATTTTTTTAAATTTAAAATATGCATATATTTGTGCACAAACAAAAAATATGTATATATTTTTGTGCCAAAAATATACAGGAAATCAATATGTTAAAAAGTTACAGTAAATATCTATTGGCAGTGAGATTGTTTTCTTTTATATTTTCCTCTATTTTAGAAACATTTTATAATGAATGTGGATTATGTTTATAATAAAAATATAAAGTAAACTTTCATTGTCAAGAATCCTTTTATTTCAAGATGTGGTTCAAATACGATTATATGTGCAGTTACTTCAAGCTTCATTAAGACTAATTCAGTTTCCCCAGTTTGGGTCAACTTTTGATCCCTCTGTTAGAAGAAGCTTCCCTAAGGATCTATTCAAAAATAGAAAGTAGCAACTTTTTGAAAATTATTTTTCTCTCATTTCTGGCTCCAGTATAACTAGAAACAGGTAGAAATGTATCCACATGAATTCATTTTCACGTAATGTTTTGATTTCCATTTACTTTTAAACATTTCCAGAATAGGCTGCTTCCTTCCAGAACCAGGTGATAAAATGAAGGAGTAATTCTCCACTAATTAGAAGTCTGAGTAAGTGAATTAGAAACAAAACCTGGGAACATATACCAAGTATGGTAAGCACTCACATAAATTGCAACTCCGAATGGAGAAAAGAGGAAAAAATAAAAGAGTCTAGTTGCTTAAGGAAGCTACAAAAGGTGATAAAGACAAAATTGTTAGCCTAGCCTCAGATAAATTTAGAAGACAGACTTAAACTCTCAATGTACAAATGACACCTTCGATCTACAATATAATGATGACAACTAGAAAGGAAAAAAAAATAACGAAAGGGAGAAGGATGGGAGATAGAAGAGGGGGGGAAGAGAAGGGAAGAAAGGAAGGAAAGAAGGAGAAAGAGAAGGCAGAGAGGGAGGGAAAGAAGAAAGGGAGGAAGTAAAAAGGGTGAAATTACCTCTATGGTCTAAAAACTAACTGTACCCCAAAAAAGACTATGCAAATGGCCAAAAATGACCAGAAAATAGATAAAAATAAAGTTGTGTATAATAACTAAGTTAAGATGCAATGTTCTCTGTGTATTTAATTGTCTCAAATGAAATAATATCAATTAAAAATAAAGTTAACTGTTTTGTGGATGGGGGTGGTAATGATGTATTTTTGTCTACTCTTTTTTCACAGAGAATATAACAGCATCTATTCTAATTCCATGATTTGGCAAGTGGCAATTATCAAAGGTAAGTTACAGAGAAATATAAAAAGTAGTTTGGATCATTCTTAAAGCTCAAACCCATATGGAGTGACAGCAAGTTACACAACGCTAAAGCATTTTAAATGATTCTTTTGTCACTTAAATGATGTCAGTAGCATTAGATAATTAACATAATTTTACTCACATTGCTAATAAATAGTTTCATCTTTTTGTTTAAATAATGAACTGAAGTTTTAAAAATTTCCTTATTTCAAGAAACTTAAGTCATTTTTCTCTCCTCAGACTTCTGTGGCCATTAATGCAACCTGGAGAAATTTATTGGACTAAACTCTCTAAATTATAAATGACCACAGACTAGCTGTTAAAAGATAAGCAAATGTTTAAAGTTAAGAGGGGACTAAAAATGCTCAGTGTCCCTATTCTTCAAACCCTATCATGACTATGATGATTGAACTGTTGTATGTTTATTTCTCAGAAATGTTTATCATACTATGGCCAAACCTTTATTCCACAGAAAGAGGTGTATCTGATACTTAGATCATGGAAATAATTATTGCCAACACAACAATCATGTAGATATAGACATAAATGTTGATAAACACTTAGTTATTAATGTATTATAGTGATTGCTGTCTCTGAAAAGATAACACAAATGGACAACAGAAAGATATATCTGGAGAAGTCAAACATTAGGGGATTGAGACCTCTTCCAAAATCAGTGCAAATATTTAATGTCTTCTTTGAAATCAATGATGAGGAAAATGTTACATATACCTGTAGTCTTTAGCCAAATTATGAAACCATAAAACTTAACATTTTAAGTAATGCTATGAAGTCTCCAGTGTTCTATATTTAAATTAATTTATTCTTTTGAAAAATACGGCTTTGGAAAGCATTGGGTTGATTAAAATCACTTACTAGTTCATTCTTCCCAGGCATTTGCTTTTTAATCTGTAAGATGGGAAAATAATTTGATTTCTTTTTTAAAACTTTTTTAGGTTTATTTAATTATTTTGAGATAAAGAGGATGGGGGAAGAAGGGGAGAGAAAGAGGGAAAGATAGAATCCCAAACAGGCTCTGCGGTGTCAGCACAGAGGCTGATCCAGGTCTCCATCCCAGGTACCCTGAGATCATGACTTGAGCTGAAACCAAGATTCCAATGCTTAACTGACTGAGCCACCTAGGCATCCTGGAAAATAATAGTGAATTTCTACAGTTATTAAGATATTGAAAAATGTGTGCAAAGCACGTTGCACAGTACCTGGCATTTAGTATTTTTGAAACAATATTTCAAAGCTTAAACTAAAAGAAAAATGATGCATTTTGTAAAATAAGCTATGCTGACTCCTCAGAACTAAGAAACTTTCTTTTTTTGCTAATACTAAAAACTGAGTTTTTTCTGCTTTGTGATGGGTATCTGAGCATATGTATTAATCATTCCTACTTCCCAGGATGCCACTCAAAGAACACAAGAGATTTAAAAATAAAAATGAATCCATGGTAGCACAAGAAAACTGGGAAGGGTTTCTCAGACCAGAACAGCGGGGAATTTCTAGAAGACACAGGCGGATGGGTTCAGATTGATGGTAAAATCTCACAGAGCTGAGCCTATAGCACTGAAAAGGCACAAGAGAAGGTTACTAAGGAAGGTAGCGTTCCCCTCAGAATCCAAGAAGAACACCAAGATCAAAGACAGCAGGGACTGGAGCACAACTGGGTGGTGGAATGGTGAGCTGAAAAATTACTGTACTGCTGATTGTACCTTAAGTCTCCAGACTAATGCCTCAAAAAGAGCTCTTTCAATAAAATGTAAGCTCTGCCATAGAAATCTTACAGAAGTTATTGGGACAAAAGGATAGTACCACATGGTGCTTCAGTAATTTTGGTTCCCTTGTGAATACATGGCCCTTACATCTATTAAGCAAGCTCTGTGAGTAATCTAGAAGAAAAGTCTCCTGGTCACAACCACGCACCCTCTCTCCACCCAAATCTTTGTGAATCGAATCTAAATTCACTCATTGAAAGAACTATTTTCTTCACATTTGCTCAGAAATCATCTCTAGCTATCATCACCTACCAATCTCAGACCTCAATTATGAATACAAATATTTCAGAAGAGCCAACAGTGTGAAAATGGTTGTTGGACTCAACCAAGGAAATAATATCTTCAAAACCAAAGTTAATATATCATAGAAGTTTAAAATAAATAGAATTCTTAGAAACTTCAAGAGATATTATATCCATAAAAATTAATGAAGATACTAAAAAAAAGAAGTAGCTGGATGTGTTCATGGCAATTAATTGCAGTGATGGTTTCACTCACTTCCAAATTCATCAAATTGTATACATTAAATATGTAGAGCTTTTTGTGTATTGATCATATCTCAACAAAATGTTTTTTAAATTAAAACTAAGATTGCTTCAATGACAAATTTAAGTAAAAAACATCAGAATGACACAGGCTTAAAGCTAAAGTAGTGAACTACAAAACTGTGCTGAGAAATCCTCCCATCTTCAATGCAGCAGAACAAAATGATAAGGAAGACTGAGACAGAACAATCCAGAAGACCTAACATCTCCCTAACAAGAAAGAGTTAAGGAGTAGAAAATGATGAAGAAAATAATAGAGGAAATTTTACTTGAACTGATGAAGTCCAAATTTTTCAGAGAGGAATTTCTTGAATTTTCTCCAGGGGTTTTGTAGTAGGCATAGGGTAAATTGTGTAATATAATCTAGATGCCACCCAATAAAATTTGCAAATTCCAAAGATAAGGAATAAAGCCTGTCATCTAACCAATGAAAGAAAAATGTTTACAAAATAAAATCTGAAATCAGACTGGCATCAGAATTATTACACTTCTTAAAATAAGAGTCTGGGGGCACCTGGGTGGCTCAGTACATTGAGCATCTGCCTTTGGCTCAGATCATGATCTCGTAATTCACAAGTTCGAGCCCCACGTCAGGCTCTGTGCTGACAGCTCAAAGTCTGGAGCCTGCTTCAGATTTTATGTCTTTCTCTCTCTGTCTCTCTCTCCCCAGCTTTTTCTCTCTCTCTTTCTCTCTCTCTCTCTCTGAAAAATAAATAAAAACTTTTTTTAATTTTAAAAAATAAATGTCCAACTCTTGATTTCAGCTCAGGTCATGATCTCACAGTTCATGAAATCAAGCCCCTGGTTGGAATTCTCTCCCTCTCTGTCTGTCTGTCTCTCTCTCTCTCTCTCTCTCTCTCTGTGTGTGTGTGTGTGTGTGTGTGTCTCAAAACAATAAATAAACTTTTAAAAAAGAGATTTATCTCTCCTCAGAAAATACACTCAGATAACTTTCCAAGTAAGTTTTATTAAAACTACAGGCTTCATAAAATAGTAAGAAGTGAAATTTAGTATACTTTATATTTGATTCTAGAAAAGAATTCAAAACTGATCACAAAAATGTAATACACACATGAATGTACACACACACTATACTATGGATTTTTATCTCTTGCGGAAAACAGTTGAAAAATTCCTAAACATAATATCTGAGTGAAAAAATACAGAAGGATATTAAAAGAAAATACTATTCAATTGCCAGGCTGGATTTATTCTAGAAGTAAAGAAACATCCAACATCAAAAACTGCATTAAGAGTCAGTGTGTTCATGTACCCCAATGTTCATAGCAGCACTCTCCACAATAGCTAAAACATGGAAAGAGCCTAAGTGTCCATCAACAGATGAATGGATCAAGAAGATGTGGTTTATCTATACCATGGAATACTACATGGCAATGAGAAACAATGAAATCTGGCCATGTGTAGCAACATGGATGGACCTTGAGGGTGTTATGCTGAGCAAAATAAGTCAGGCAGAGAAGGACAAATATCATATGTTTGCACGTATAGGAGATTAGGAGGAACTTGACGGAGGACCAAGCGGTAGAAGAAGGGGGGAAATGGTGGGGGAAAGGGAGAGAGGCAAACCATGAGAGACTCTTGAATGCTGACAAAAACTGAGGACTGATGGATGTGGGGGGGAGGGGGGGATGGGCATAGAGGAGGACACTTATGTGGATGAGCACTGAGTGTCATGTGGAAACTAATTTGTCAATAAACTATTTGTAAAAAAAAAAAAAAAAAGAACTATCAGTAGTCAAGATAAAAAAAAAAAAAAAAGAGTCAGTGTGTTAACTATTTTCTTACATGATCATCCTAACATGAGGAAGAAGTGTTTGATAAAATTGAAGACTTGCTCTTGAGTTTACACTGAGTACTTGTGACACTGGTTTCCATCTCCTACAATATCTCATGCTCTTCCTTCTCAGCCAGAGCTGGGTAGAATGGCTCCCACAAAGAAGGTGGTGAGAAGATAAGGGCCACTCCGCCATCAACAAGGTAATGACCTGATAATACACCATCAACATTCTCAAGCGCATCCATGGAGTGGGTTTCAAGAAGCGTGCCTCTGGTGCACTCAAAGAGATCCGGAAATTTGCCATAAAGGAGGTGAGAACTCCAGATGTGCTCATTGACACCAGGCTCAGCAAACCTGTCTGGGCCAAAGGAAATGAGGAATGCTCCATACTGCATTCATGTGCAGTTGTCCAGAAAACACAAGGATGAAGCTTCACCCAACAAGCTCTCTATGTTGTTTATATACCTGTCACCACTTTCAAAAATCTACAGTGAATGTGAATGAGACCCAATCACTGATAGTCAAATAAAGGCATAAAACTGCAAATAAATAAATAAATAAATAAATAAATAAATAAATAAATAAAAATTATAGCAAAGTTAAAGATAGATAAAAATCCCTCGTAAATTGATGAATGGTATCTACCAAATACAAATAAATACATTAAGAGGTGAACACTGAAAAGACTTTATACAAAGATGTAGAATTGTTCACAGTTAATGCAAAAGACAAGAAAAGAGATTAATCATTAAACATTAGCTGGTAATCAACAAAAGTCCTTTTGCAGACTTGTCTGTTTATTTAACAAAGAGATAAACCAGAAAACTAGTTAGAACTAAAACAAAGGCACACAATGGTTGCCAGGTACAAGATCATCCAACCAAAATCAGTAACTCTTCTAATAACCAATTATGAAATATTATGAAAAACCTCTAATTCACAATTAAAAAAGCAAATCTAAAATTACTAGGAATCAACTGAACAAGAAATGTACCCGACCTATATGAATGGGAAGACAGCATTACAAAATTATAGCTTAATTTTCATTGCCTTTGTTTTACTGAAATTTGGTAGTTAGTGCCAAAATAAATTTGAAGAATAAGCAGCCGATATAATCAAGTAATAGGGAGAATGAATAATGGGAGGGGATGACATGCTGCATATAAAGTTACAACTAGATCAACACAACTATAATATTGGCTGCCACTTGTTGAAAACTTAACTCCGTGCCAAGCACTGTTTTAAAGCATCGCTTCAAGTTTGAGATATGACACACATGCACACACACTTACTTAATCATCAAAACAAATCTATGATTATTATCACCATTTTAAGATGAGGAAATTGGCCACAGAGAAGTTAAGAAATGTGTGTCACATTGGAAGTACCTTAAAAGTCTATAGGATTGATGGAAGTCACTCAGTTTTCTCTATCTGAACAGCAATCGTCTTGACAATAGAGTTTTTGACTGAACCATAATCTTAGCATCTGAAGTGCAAATTTTTTGGGTTGTTGGAAGAATCTTCATGTACTTTAGTCCTTAATTATGCAATTGATAAATTGATACATTTTCAAGGAAAACTAAAGACCCTAGCATATCTTCAGTATCCAAACTATTGGAATAATGCCTGAACAATAAATCTGAACACTAAGTTTCTGGCATAAGGCTTTTTATTATTTATGTATTCTCCTAATCTTTAAAATGGAAAAGCAATGAAAAATTTGCATTTATTATGAGAATTACATGAGAATATATGTGATTTACATAGTATATTTATTGGCTGAATAAATGAATATCCCCATTAGCCAAACATAATTAATATCATAAGTTTAATACATTTCTTTTGAGCCAGTTTGACAATTGTAATGCTAGAATAATTTAGGAGTCAGCCTTCTTTCACTAATTGTGTAATAATATTTTTTACCATGCTTATATTGTTATTTAACTATGATTTTGAAGCCACTGAATGGAGGTATACTAACTTGAATAAGCATTCTACAACTATCGCTCATTTATTTTGAGTTCATTGTGTTGTTCTTTTATAATTATGCTCACCACATCAATGAATTGTTTGTGCATTTGTCTCCTGCTTCCAATTACTTTCATTAAAAAATGGAAATCCTGAAAAAAGACTATAAATGTTTTTATTTTCAATCCATACCAGATTGTCTTCCAATTTGTGGTAGAAAACAATCTACCACAAATGTACAGGAATATCAGTTTCAAACTCTTTGCAATTTTGAGTATTCATTATTTAAAGCTACTTTTGCCAATTTAAAAGGCTCTAAATAATCATTATTATACCAAACTCTTAAAACAATGTTCCCAATACATAGTTGTTTTTAGTAAATGAGATCTTCCTTTCCAAATTCTTGAGGTGGTAAAATCAAGCAACAGATTCCACAGCAGTTCAAATTGTCAAAGCTCTCTTTTCCGCTTTGACATGTTGTCAACCAATGTAATCATTACATAAAAGGAATCCAGATAGATCCAAAAATTTACCAAGGCTAGCTAAAATTTGGGAGGGGTACATAACTTAATTTTTGAGACTTATGGCAAGAAACTATGTGCAATACAGAGCATTTCTCAATCCAGAGAGAAGATTCAGGACTTATGGTTCGAAACACCTGCCTCAGACCACTCTCTCTCATTCTCATAAGAAATGCTACAGGTTAATAGTTTGCTGTCACGTCTTTCTTAATATACCTAATAGAAGTGAATCATATACTTTTGTCTTCATAAGACCTTACTCTTAAAAGTATCATCTGTTTCACTGTTATTCATAATCTTGTTGCAAAAGCTTGGGGAGAAAAACAGTCGATGTTCTAGACATCAAAACATCACTACCATCTCACCCTTAGCCTCCAGTAAAAAGCTTTAAAGAACACTGTTTTGTATTTCACAGATTTTAGAGAGAATGAAATTAAGCTATCCTCATTTGAATTCTCACTTTCAAAGTCTTCCTTTTTTTTTTCTTCTAAAAGAGCACATATGCTTTCTTCTGGAGGGCCTGAATTAACAGCACAAATGCAGCAGTGTATTTAGTATAAGATAAGGCCCTGTTAGTACTCCATCTTCTCTTGCATTGTGCCAAATTCAAGGGCTCAGTGGGATATCTTAAGGTTTTAGGCTGCAGGAGGAAGTCATCAAACAACAATGTAAGTTTAATGGCTCAACTGTTCTAATCATCTTACTATGTATGTGTGTTGAGTATCTAACCAGGTTTTGGCCCCACAGAAGAAACAGAAGTATGCGGCATGATCTGTACTCTGAAAAAGTTTCCATATGGGCTGGGAAACTAAAGTTACATCCCACTTACTAGTAAAGATTGGGCAAATAAAAGGAATAAAAGTAGTTTTGATTTCATGGTTTTGCTCCTATCTTGTTGTTGGATTTTATTTGACAGTTTTGTCAAAAAGAAATATGAAGCTTGAAGATTTACAGGAGTGAAAAGAGAATTTTATCAAATAATGATTTGCCTTTAACTTATTAAGGTTTTATCCTTTATGTTGATTATTTTGAAAGGTACTAGATGACTGAAAATCAAAGTTTCTTAAATGATGTATTTTGAAGCTGAAGGCAGTCGGTGTACTTATTAATCACCTGAAGGTGACCCTCTATGAAGAAAATGAGGAGAGACAACAAAAAGGGCCACCAATTCAGGAGAGAGCTAAATTGGCTCAGTTCTGGAGTTGCATAAAACCCAAGAGGCATCTTTAATTCCAAACAGAAGACAATTTAAAAACCAGTGCATGTCCCTGAGTGAGTGATCTGAATGTGAACATACAAAGGAAAAATGTAAGAATCTTCCCACTTCTTATGCATAGAAACAGTGACAAATGGCTCTTGGGAAGCTGTCCTTCAGGACAAAACCTTTACCAGGAAGCCCAGATAGAGGGGTTTCTATCTTGATCTCTCTTCTGTAAGAAAGAAAAAAATAATACATGCTCTGAAGTACAGAAAAATTCAAATGCTTTGGCATTTCCAAAAAGAAATAAACTTTCAGGGTCTAAGTAACAGTATGTATCTCAATAAAGGACTTCCTAGTTCTGCTTATCTGAAAAGCAGATGGTGTGGCAAATAAAAAAGAAAAAGACTTTTCTGAAGATATTCCCTTCCAAAATGGTAAATGGAGCCTTCATTCCTTATACTCGAGTTGTCCTCTCTCTCTCTCTCTCTCTCCCCCTCTCTCCCTCTCTCTCTCTCTCTCCCTCTCTCAGATAATCATATAAAAGTCAATGTTTTTCCAGAATGGTCATTAAATATAGATTGAGGTGATAAATATGCATACTTGCACACTCCACCACATGTGAGTTGTTATTACAGAACTCATCAGATAACCTCAAGTACTTGAATTACTCAGAACAGTACATGTCTGTATACAGAAATGCTATTTCTGACTAGCACACTGGACTAACACTGACATCTAATGAACCCTATCAGGTTTTCTATGTTACAGTGTGCCACACTATGTAGGCAATGCAATAGTATGACATGTAGACTCCGCATTTAAGGAGCTTACAGTGTAGTTATAATAATAAACTGTATATATGAAGGTGGAATAAAAATATGCTGAACACTTAACTCTCAGGATTTGAGCTAAGTGATTTTCTGTGTCTCCTATTCAGCATCCCCAAAAGTAGGGGGGACCTTGTTGTCCTCTCCATTGACTCCTTATAGCAATTAGAACAAAACCCAAACTCCTGACTAATACCAAAGGCCCCCCTGTGATTTGATCCCTCCCTTTCTCAGCAGTCTCAACCCCTATCTCTGATCACAGCACCTGCTCACTATTCCCCAAATATTCTGGTCTTCCCTCTGTTCCTCCAAGATATCTCAAAACCTGAGGGATTTCCCACTTCCAGGTCTTCCTGCCTGGAGAACTCCTGACATCAGATCTTTGCAAGGCTAACTCTACACATCAGTCAAGTGTCAGGATGAAGTATCAGTTTCCTCATAGAGACTTTTCAAGACCACCCTAGCTAATGTAGACTTTTCTCACAGTTATCACTTTATCAGCTGGTTTTATCTTTAGTAACATTTCACACTTGCTTACATTCTCTTGTTTGTTAGTCTGTCTCCCTTCACACTTTTTGTTGTATCTTTTTTTTTTTTTAGTTTTTTTATTTTGAGAGACAGAGATAGCATGAGTGGCAGAGGGGCAGAGAAAGAGATAGAAAGAGAGACTGCCAAGCAGGCTCCATGCTGTCAGCACAGAGCCTGATCCAAGACTTGAACTCATGAAATCGTGAGGTCATGACTTAAGGCAAAACTACAAGAGTTGTATGCTTAACCAACTGAGCCACCCAGGCTCCCTATTGTATATTTTTCACCACTGTGTACACCTGGAATATAGTAGGCATCAACAAATACTTTTTAAATGAATTAATAAATCCTCACTTTACAGATGAGTTAACAGAGACCCAAAAAAAAAAAAAAAAATGCCATAAAGCTGGTAAGTAAGAGTAAAGATTTGAGCCCAAAGCCTATGTTTTTCACCTAATCTGTATCTATCTAATTTGGCATAGTCAAATAACTACACAAAATAGCATATAAGTAAATGCAAAATAAATGGCATAAATAACAAGTATTTATAGAAAAATACCTCCACACTGGCTTTGTCAGGGAAAACTTTCAAGAAGGAGATGAACCTAAACTGAGCTTTAGAAAATGGGTCATTTCACCACTGACTAGGAGAGAAAACTGGGTGGGCACAGACAGGCAGGAGAAGCACGTGCCACCTCTGGAATAGCAGGAGAGCCTTCTGGTAGGAGATGGCGGAAGTACACCACATTTTGAATCTTAACACTCACATCTCAGCAGGAACATTGCCATTCATCAGCTAGGTGATAGTAATCCTGTAACTTCTCTCTCAGTTTCCACGTTTGTAAAATCTGCCATACTAATTTCACAGTGTTAATGTTAATGTTGACAGAATATGAATGTATTAATATTAATGGAAGTACTCATATATATGAATTATATGTAGCATATTCCTAATATATATTTACATGTAAATATACAGAAATAAATGTAACATCTTTTATATATATATATATACGTATATATATATATGAGCATTTGAAAAATGTAAAGTTCTCTGAAAGTAAGAAACAACTTCAGCATAAAATGAAGAAAGCAAGTTAGAGTTAAATAGCAGAAAACTTAACTAATGCTAGTCAATATAAATACGAATAATTACAATTATTTGTAATTTTAAAATGTTTATGATTATGACCTACTAATTATAAAATCAAGGAGACAGACCTGTAAGGGGAAACAGGTATCTCCACACATGAGTAAAGTAGTCCCTCACTCAGATAACCAAGTCCTGATGTGGAAATGGGGTTCTCAGATCAGAGGCATGGGAAACATGCCTCCTGACTTCCACAGATATTCTTTAAGAGTTCATTTCCTCAAAACCTACCTGTCAAATGTATCTATTTATCTCTCTAATGTTTTGTGAAATACATGCAGCGGAGAGGTGATTCAAAGGAGGAAAATCAACAACCATCTAATGAGATGTAATGAGTTCCCAGGGGTAAGCCCATTTCTGACTTGAAGGGTGAGAGCTCCAGTAAGAACAGCCACCTCTGGCCTCCAGGAAGACACAAAGCTGCAATTTCCTTTTGGAAGCCTCTGAGGGCCCTCAGGTTAGCCACACCCTGGGGCTCTTTTAATGTGCCTGGAAGCATTATAAGTACATAAGTGAGTATTAAAGCCAGAGAAAAACTATGCAGACATTGACAGCAGAAAAATATGTTTGAACTGGCATGCTACTGCACTTTGCCCAGATGTTTGTGTTTATGTTACATATTGTTCCTCTATTGTATTTTTTTTGTATTTTGTCTCCTATGGAATAGTAACATCACTTAAAATAAATATTCACAGAAAAAACTTTCAAGAAGGTGCTAAATGGTTTTTAATCCTAGCAGAGAAGAGAAAGGAGATGTTACAGGAGGCCATGCTCCCGGTGACAGAGACAGAACATTGGAGGAACTGTGTCAAGGGAAACCTTGCAAATCCAGCTTACTAGAATAAAGGCACATTAGAGGTCACTGAGACCAGGGAAAGAGAAACTATTTATAGTCAAACCACCAAATGCTGCCCAGAGCATAAAAAGCAAGCTAACTGCCCTTGGACATACAGAATCAAAAAAGCAATAAGGCTAGGAAACATTTGTCTTTGCTTGACTCATAATTATAATAACTTAGTGTGTACCTATCATCATTCTAGGTGTACTGGGGTACACAAAGATTACCCGGTCTCATAACATGTCTTCAAAATACCTATAGTCTGGTAGAGGAGTTGATCCTCAGACACAGGGACAGATATCACAAAGTCGACTAGATTTAAGTGGCTTGAGAGTTACAGATGATGAAAGTAGCTCAGTGAGGTGATAAATTAGAAGATGTCATTGATAGTCACTTAGAAGGTCAACAGCTATAAAGAGTTGCAGGCTCCCTGGGTACAAAGTTCTACTCAATTTGGGAGATGTAGCCCTTACAACAGAATCACTGGTTAAAAGAACAATCCTGGTGAGAGCTAAATTGAGAATTTGCTCTCTGCATCATATGGGATGTCACAAGGGACACTACTGTTCAAGGAAGGAAGGATTCCTGTAAGAAGGCCAAACTAAGAATAAGCTCCCTGAAGGCCAGGGTTTATCTGAGAATAAGTCCCTGGACCCACCCCTTGATCAGGCAGGGACTATTTTCTGCACTCTACCTTGAGAACAGAAGCCCTGGCCATCCACAAAGATATCTGAGATTCTGGAATGAGGCAACATAAATGTGCTCATGTTGTATGGAAGCTGACAAGATTACACAGCTGACCTTCTGTCTCAGAATTTAAGCTTGCATTTCAAGTTGCATTTACAGTGAATTTCCATTAATCAAGACATTTTCCAATCACATTCTACAAAGGAAATTAATTCTCCCTAAATGAATGATACCACCCCAAGACTAACTATAAATAACACTTAGTGAAGTATTCAGTGTTTTCAAACTATGACTTAAAAGAAAACAATTTTCAAATACAGAACATTTTAGTTATTGGTACAGATCAAATTCCATTATAACAAAACCCTAGGACCTGTTTGGAAACTTCTGGCACACAAAGATTGTAGGGAAATTATCACAGGACTGAGAAGTGAGAGACCCAGGCTTTGGTGGCTTTCTAATCACTGTGTGACCTGGGTGCTGAAATAAACAAGTTGAATGATACCTTAAAAGTTCCCTTTTGTTCGTAACATTCCTTGATCTCAGCAGGAAGACATTAGTGTGGGTGTCAAAATTAGGATTTTCATGAAGGTAAATAAATGTGTTGTAATTTGCTGTATAAAAAATATTACAAAGTGCAAATGCTGTGCTAAAACTAAAACATAGTAATATACCAAAGATTCCAGCCCCTTAAAAGCATATGATTAATGACATATGTTTGAGTTGCTTGTGTTTAGTTTATTTACCTTTTTTCAAGTAGTCACTCCCTTTTTATAATTCTAAGTTTCTAAGAATCATTCATTAGATTAACATTAAATAACAACTATGAACAAAGCTTTCAAAAACCTGTTTTTTAAAAAAGTTGTTTGTAACCATGAGTTTTAACAATGTTTTGTTCAATTATTTATAATTTACTTCTGTTTACCTGCATATGTTATACATTTTAACTAAGGGCATTTAGTTTAGGATTATTACTAATTTAAAAGTCACCTACTCCAAAAGGCCAAATCACCTCTTCTTACTTCCCACCAATATGAAGAAGATGACCTGCATTTCCAGATATTGTTGTTTTAGTTTCTCAGTCAAGCATAATCCAACCACCACCACCCATCACTCTCCTGAAACTATTCACCAAAAACTACCATTAATCTGAATTAATCATTCCAACTGCTTATTTTTTCAGTCCTACTTATTTTGAAATATAAACTATCTCACAGAAAAACTCACAAAATAAAACTGTACAGTCCAAAGATTTCTTCCACGGGGAATACCCATAAAAACATCTCTCAGATCAAGAAAGAGAACATATCAGACCCCAGAAGCAGCTCTAATGCCCATCCAGGTCATTGCCCCTTTCTCCTTTCAAGGAACCACTGTTGTAATTTAGAGCACTCATTCTTCTAGCTTTCTTTTGCACTTTTACTGTGTAAGTAAGTATTCCTAAACACTATAGGTTTAATTAAACCTGACTTTGTAGTTTATCTGACTTTTCTCAATCAACATCATGTTTCATGTTTTTATCCTTTGTTCTTGCATGAAACAAGAACATGGGTATACCCATTTGCTTGCCCATTCCAATGTGGGTGCAATGGCTAATTTTGAAGTACTCAGCCCACTGACCTTCTCTGGAGCACATACCAAGACTGACCATCACCTCTCTGAAATCTCCTCTCCTGTCTTTTACAGCAAAGCTCTCCCAGTTTTCCCTCTATCACCTTAATGGTTCTTCAGGTTTTTTTTTTTTACTAAAGTTCTTCCTCAATGTTCCCCACATGGAGTGTAGGTCTGCTTTAGATATCTTTCTTTATCTCCTCCTTGTACATTATCACTAGGCAACCACTCCTTCTGTAGCTCTAGTCCCCAACTACTTTTCTAGGATAATTTTTCATGACTTTCACCTTCATCACAGCCTAGACCCCCCTTCCCATTAGACACTTTACACAGCTACTCCCCCTAAACATGCCATTCCCTCTTCACTTTTGTGCCTTTTTGTATGCTACCACTCCAGCCTGCAACTCCATCTCCCATCTTTACCCTTCAATTTCCCAATTTCCTCCTGTGAAGTCTTCAGGAACACTCTGACAGCTTTAACGGCTCTCTCACCTGTGTTCCATGAGCACATTGTGCAATCCTCTGCTACAGCATTTATTGTGTTGTATTGTGACCATTTGTGCATGTCTATAGCCCTCACCAGAGGACAAAGAGTTGTGTCTTATTCATCTCTGTATCCACAAGAGTGCCTCCTGGTATGTAAATGTTGCCAGAATGAATGAATCTGTTTACTTGGTAACCTTTATGAGTTTCCTGTGCTAGGGGAAGCCTCACAGCATTTGCGTTTGTGCTATGTTCGTCTGCCAAAGCTGCATCAAACTTTTATGTGGTAGGTGTTGCAGGTTGGGCTCTCTCGGAAGTACACTCTGAGGTAGAGACTGGCATGCAGGATGTTTATTATGTAATGGTCTAGGGTTCAACATCTGTAGAAAGAAATGAAAAGAAAGAGAAAGAAGCAAGTTGAGGCAGAGGAAAACATCAAGCCGTGATGTTGTCTCAGCGGAAGCCTCTGCTGACACTACAGAGGGTTCTGAGGCTACAATATCCAAGGTGAGGTTGCTAAGCTGGGACTGTGTATTCCCTCACCTGCATCAAAAGTAGCATGACCTCTTTCTGGCCAATTCCTGAAGGGCGGCTCTTACCACTAAAAGTGACACTGTCAGTCACAATCCTAGCTTCATAGTGTCCATCACAGTATAAAATGCTGTTTAAAAGAAGTTTATAAATCAATATCCTAAGTTATGCATAATGTCTATTAAGTAGGATTTCCTACATGACGTATCTACATCATTACAAAAAAATGACCATTGCCAGCTTCATCGTGCTTGTTATAAAAGTTCCTGTTCTAACGTTAAAATCTTTGTTTTCTTCCCTTTGGCTTTGTGCCAACACTCCTAAAAGTCAGTCACCCCATACATAAGGTCCCCCAGAAGGACATCACAAAAGCTGTACACAGAGACCCTTGCAATGAGAATTTAACATGACTCCATTTGGAAAGGTTGAAGTGACAGAAAGCAAGGTATTTGGGTCTTCAGCAGTTAACGTTAATGAAGTGCACAGTTCCATTTTCTCAGCTACATTTCTGTGAACATTGGAAATAAAAATTTTGAAAATCTCCACTTAGTGCCAAAGCATCTGAATATCTAACTTCTGGCTAAGTATCCCAGTTTCTTCACAAGTTTTTTCTTCCATTATTTTGTATACCTAACAGTGTGAAGAAGAAGAAAAAGGGGAGGGGTGGGTATTTGTATGATTCTTCCTTGGGCAATCTCAAAACATAAGCTGCCAAACTAGAGGGATTCTTTTTCTTCACAAGGGAAAACCATAATGCTGTTTACCCCAGAAAGGGTAAAATCTGCACTTTTTCTAATTCTTCTAGAATAGCCCAACATATGAATCACCAACATATGAAACACACAAGTGTGCCAAAAAGGACCGCAGCAGGAGACAGGGCAGTAAAGACTAGAGTGCAAGAAATCTGCATTCATAGATTCTTATTACTGTTTTCTGAGGCTGGCATAACAAAAGGAGTTATGTGACTGCCAGTTTTCTGGAACAAGCAAATAGATGAAGTGTGGTGCTTTTAACCAGGATAAGATATATATAAGAGGAGGAGCAAGTTTGGGAGAGAAAGATTATGAGCTCAGTTTTGTAAATCTTCAGCCAAGATGGCTGGACACCATCCAGTAGAGATTTAAGATAGTTTTAGATCTCTCAGTCTTCTGAAGGCTGAGCTAGGAATATGAATTTGGCAGACATAAGTTTAGAGACTCATTCATTCATGCATTTATCATCCAGCTAGCTATGAGCCAGGTACATGCTGGGCTCCAGAGAAAAAGAAGTTAGTATGATGAATAATAGCTGATACTATGGAAGTGGATGACACCACGCAAGGAAGGAGAGGAGTAGTGAGAAGAAAGCTGATGAGAAGACCCTTGGAAAGATCCAGATTGAGGACACGGGCACTAGAAGAGAAACTTGAGAAGAAGACTAATAAAAAAAAGCCTGGATGGGCAAAAGGAGAACCAGAGGAGAGTAGGAGCCCAGAATTTAAAGGAGAAACAAGAACTGGACAGAGTTGAGGCTGTTCCATTTGAAAGGCTTCCCTGTAGAATTTACCTTGAATGTTGGAATATGCCACTTCGCCTGTGATAATACCTGGCTACAACAATAATAGATCTAGGGTGCTGCCATATTAAAACACTCAAAGGCAAATTTTGTCACTGACATCATTATTAATGTAACTATTATAGCAATTATGAAGAGTATCACCATTATCAACAATGTTCTATAATTTTAAAACATCAAAATATGGACGTTGAAAAATAGCCCTGGCTTTAATCTTCAGGAGGTCCTCTGACAGATTAGGTGCAGCGTAGTGGATGGCAGTGATTCAGATCACAGCAGGTTAGGAAATGACTGACTGGGAGGGAGGACAAGAGACAGAGTGCAAACTAGCATGTCTAAATTGTTCTTCAGGAAAGAAAGAGAGAGGGGAGTAGACAGGCAGCTACTAAAGGTTTTTAAATGTGTACGGAATATGTTCATATGCTAAAAGGATAGGTCAATGGAGTAAGAAATAGTGAGGATACAGTTAGAGAGATAGAATAATGAGAAAGATTCTTGAAAGATTCAGTAGGACAATGTTCAAGAGCAAAGGCAAATTTCTAACAGCATCAAAAAATATCAAATGCCCCAAAAAAGGTTCTAACAAAGATGTATAATACATTATTTGGTGATATTAAAATGACTTCAAAAACTGAAACAATCATTTTTACTATATATGTCTATTATTATATCATCATTTTGTATACCTCTTTTAAAAATCACATTGTGTAATCTAAAAATATAGTTTTTACTTGTCAATCATATCTCAATAAATCTAGAGAAAAAAGAAAAATTAAAAAATTAAAATCATCTGGAAATACACATAAACACTTCTAAGTAATTAAATATATATCAAATTCACAGATTGGAAAGCTTACTAGAATAAATATTTCTCCTGCAATTAATATATAGAGTCCATGAATTCCATATTACCAGCAGATTACATTAAGGTGTATATGGATATTTAACAAATACACTTACTTGTGCATTAAAAAGACCAAGAATATCCAAAACATACTTGAAGAAGAAAAAAGATGGTAGAAAGGACTTACCCAGATATCAAGTCTTATACAAAGCTACAGTAATCAAGATGGTAAACTTTTATTGCAAGGATGGACTTTTAAATCAATAGAATATAGCTTAAGTTCGGAAACAACTCTACACACAAAAGGACACTTGATTTATTACAAATGCTGTAACTCCAGAGCAATGGAGAAAGAGCAGACTTTTTAATCAGTGAAACTACAATAATGGGTAAGTATATCGATATGTAAAAATCACTTCTACATGAATTAAAAATCTGAATGGGAAAAGGAAAACTTTTAAACTTTTGGAAAAGAATATAGAGGAATATCTTCACAATCTTGGGATAGAGGTCTTTAATAAAACACTTACTAATAAATACTTATTTAATAAAACACTTATTATAAAGGAAGATATAGATAACTTTGACCACATTAAAAACTGAGAACTTCTGCTTATTATAAGACTCCATGGAAAAGGTAAAGACAGACCACAGAGTGGAAGAAGATATTTGTAAGCTGATAATGCTTGATCTGAATACACTGCCAACTCAATGAGAAACTCAAATTAAAAAAACAAAAAAACAAGACTATCCAATAGAAAAATAGGCAGGGTGCCTGGGTGGCTCAATCAGTTAAGTGACTGACACTTGATATCCATTCAGGTCATGATCTCATGGTTGTCAGATCAAGCCCCATTTTGGACTCCATGCTGACAGCACAGAGCCTGCTTGGGATTCTCTCTCTCTCTCTCTCTCTCTCTCTCTCTCTCTCTCTCTCTCCCCCGCCTTCTACCCCTCTTCCACTTGTGTGCACACACACACTCTCTCTCTCTCAAGATAAATAAACATTAAAAAAATTAAAAATTGCTTAATTTAAAAAAAGAAATAAAAATAGGGGGGAAAAAAGAAGTTTCAAAAAGTCAAAATCCAAATCACCAATCAACTTACTTTTTTTAAGGTACTCAACTTCACTGGTGATAGAGTAAATGCAAATTGAAACAAGTTGTTAGCATTAAATGCCCTTAAGATTGGAAAAAATTTTAAAGTCTAATACCAAATATTGGCCAGAGTTTGGAACATCAGAAATTGTCATATGCTGCTGATGGGAGTATAAATTCATACACTCTCTTTGGAGTGGCATTATCTAGCACAGCTGAAGCACATTTACATTTTGATCCAGCAATCCAACTGCTAGGTTTATAACTTAAAGAAATGCATGCACCAAGAGACATTGTTCATAACAGTCCATAACTGGAAATTTCCCAAGTTGCTATTATCAATCAAATGCATAAATAAACTGTGATATATTCATTGACTGGAACCTATACAGTATTAAAACCAAATGGCCAAATTAAAGTTCCATGCAACAATACAAATGAACCTTACCATGATAAGGTTAAGCAAAATTAAGACACAAAGGAATATATACACAATGTGATTCCATTTACATAAAGCTCAAAAATAGAAAAATTAACTTTTTTACTTAGGGATGGATACATAGGTGACAAAATGATAAAGACGGGCAAAGTCAGTATCACTATAAAAGTCAGCAGCATGGAAACACTGGGAGAAAGATCTGAGCCTACAGCTGGGATGAATTTGCCTGGCTTGTTCCTCTCACTCTGTAGCTATTCCAAACCTTCTATATAAAATGTTCTATTTCTTGGTCTAGGCAATGTTTATAAGGTATTTACTTTATTTGTAGAATTGTACATTTAGATTTTAAGCACTTTTCTGTTTGCGAGTAATATTTCTCTATAAAAAGCGAGAGGAGAAAAGGTATAGGTGAGATTAACTTTAGACAACAGTGGCAGTAACTCATGTGAGAACTGAACATATTCTACATACCATACACGGCTATACATCTAAGATGAAACATGTGTTCAACTATAATGATTGTATTAAAGTACTTATAAACAAAAGCAAGCATGAGAAAAATAAAATGCTGTGAACAGCTGGGCTTTTTCCTTCAGTTCAGAAATACTTCAAGATATTTTCTAACTACTTGGGACTATTTGTGGTCACCAGAAATCCTAATCTATTTCTTTAGCTGTCCTATGGGATAGCAATATTATTAATTAATTTCCTTTCCAAATGGATAAGCAGCTTACTGAGGCATCTGGTTACATGTTATCCTATTGAAATAAGTTGTTTGATCTGTATATCTTAAAGTGTAGCATACTAGTATATTAAAAATGAGTGTATCTCAGAAATGCTGATGCATAAGAGCACATGTACCCCAATGTTCATAGCAGCACTCTCAACAATAGCTAAAACATGGAAAGAGCCTAAGTGTCCATCAACGGACAAATGGATCAAGAAGATGTGGTTTATCTATACCATGGAATACTACATGGCAATGAGAAACAATGAAATCTGGCCATGTGTAGCAACATGGATGGACCTTGAGGGTGTTATGCTGAGCGAAATAAGTCAGGCAGAGAAGGACAAATATCACATGTTTGCATGTATAGGAGGATTAGGAGGAACTTAACTGAGGACCATGGGGGAGAAGAAGGGGAGAAATGGTGGGGGAAAGGGAGAGAAGCAAACCATGAGAGACTCTTGAATGCTGAGAAACAAACTGAGGACTGACGGTTGTGGGGGGGTGGGGGGAGATGGGCATGGAGGAGGGCACTTGTGGGGATGAGCACTGGGTGTTATATGGAAACTAATTTGACAATAAAGTGTAAAAAAAAATGATTGTATCTTAGATAATTCATTTTCTTCCCCCAAATGCTTTAGTATCTAATTTTAGAGACTGGTACTCAAGTCATATGAGTTAACCACTCTGATTTATCCAAGCATTACTGATTGTGAGACTTGGAAGCAATATTTATTCTTTTAAGTGCTATGGCTTCCACAAATACATGTGGAGCAGTGAGCAGTGTGGGATACAATGAGCCAGGGGTGGGAGCAGGGTGTTACATAGAATAATGCCTAGCCAATGAGAAAGTCACAAAAACTAAGTTCAGTAGATCAATATGAAATAAGTCAACCACAAAACAAAGCTGTTACAAATGCTAAACAGAGGTGTAAGCAAAATACTGTAGAAATATTTAATTCAAATTGGGCAAATCAGGACAGATTGTTATTTGAAGGAGACTGAGAGAATCCAGATTTGGCATGAAATTTGAGAAAGTTCCTCGGGCACTGCAAAATAAAGAAACTGCAGAAGTAGAGGATAGAAGTTCTGGATATACTCAAAGATTGTAAAAGAGATTGATAAATTGGTAGTAATCGTGTTGTGGAGGGACGTAGATGAAAAATATATTGGATAGGCAATTTGGAACTCATCTTTGAGAATACAGAAACAGTTTGAATTTTTAAGAGTTAGTGGGTTACCGGTTCTAACACAAGACAGAAAAATATGACCCAGCGCATGGTGTGCAAATACATTCCAGAATTATAAACCTTAATGAATTCCATTTAACAAATTTTCCTCACCCACATTTACTTGTTACTTGAAGTACTTTCTCCCCTGTACTAACAAACACCTGTTCTATATCTTCATACATTTGTTCTACTGCACAGTATTAAAACTCTTTTTTACTCAAATTTTGGAATTTTTGCACGGACCAGATCCAGAGACTCCTCTTCTTCCAGCCTCTGACCACCTCGCAACCTTCTGAACAACGTTCCTTGCAGCCCTTTGCCTCTGGGACCAGCCAATACCATATTCTGAGCTTAGCTCCTCATCGCAAATCAACCATCAGCTCCCAGATTCATCAGAGTTATCCCACGGAGGTGAGGCCACCGGCAATCGCCTGGTCAACTAGCACCTGGGGGTCTCCTACACCTATTTCTCTGAGCTTCTATTTAAACCAAGACAATGTCTCTGAAAGGCGTGGGCTGAGGTGAAGCACAAGGGCTCTGAGCATCTCCTGAAGATGCAAAACCAGCACAGCAGTCACGCCCGCTTCCAGGATATGCAGCGGCTGTCCCACTGTGAATGGGGAAAATCCTGGACACCACGGAAACCACATGGTCTTAGAGAAGAGCTGGAACCAGGCCCTTTTGGATCTTCACACACTGGGTTCTCTGTGACTTCCTGGAGAGCCACTTCCTCCTTGAGGAGGTGAACCATCAAGAAGATGGTGGTCACCTGACTCACCTCCAGAGGCTGCCCGCCCAAAACTAGGCTGGAGAGGAGCTCCTCCAAAGGCTCACACTCAAGCACAACTAGAAGCCTCCAGACCCACTCAGCCTTTGAGGGGTCCCTCTCCATCCTCTCAGTGCCAGGGGGTTTTTCCTGAGCCTCTCCTGGGGCCACTAGGCAGACTTTTAACCACCCTGGAACCCTCTCTCAAGCTGTGGACCAAATGGAGGCAATAAAGCTTTTTGCAGCAAATAAGTAAGTAAATAAGTAAGCTCATTCATTAATTAACTTAATATTTAAGTA
The DNA here is from genome assembly GCF_003009895.1 of Hyaena hyaena. Taxonomy (NCBI): domain Eukaryota; kingdom Metazoa; phylum Chordata; class Mammalia; order Carnivora; family Hyaenidae; genus Hyaena; species Hyaena hyaena. Next base: position 1,559,441 of record NW_024080684.1, read on the forward strand.
TTTAAGTATTATATTATAAGTTACTATAATATTTAAGTTAAGTAACAATATTTTAAAATACATATGAAGAGTTTTTCTGAAGTGGCATGTCAGAAAGATGAAAAAAAGAGTAAATTCAGAATTCACTTTAAAAACCCCCCAATAAGCAAAAGTCTCACTAAAACTTAGTAGATTATCCCACAGATTGTCTGTATTTTAGTTTCAGAACAAAGTTAAAACATGTACACTATTTTGAGTATGTTACCCATAAACAGAACCACCTTTCAACTCAAACCATTTATTTCCCAAATTTACTATTGTCAGTTACATAATCTGTCATTCCCTGGCATAGTAGAACATAAAATTATTTTAAAGTAAGCAACAATCTGGGGTGCCTGTGTGGTTCAATCAGTTAAGCATCAGACTTCAGCTCAGGTCATGATCTCATGGTTCATGAGTTTGACCCCCCACATCAGGCTCTGTGCTGAGAGCTCAGATCCTGGAGCCTGTTTCAGGTTCTCTGTATGTCTGTCTGTCTGTCTGTCTGTCTGTCTCTGTCTCTCTCTCTGCTCCTCCCCCATCTCATGCTGTGTCTCTTTCTCTCTCTCTCTAAACTACAATAGACATTAAAAAAAAAACTTTTTTTAAGTAAGCAATAATCTGTAAGGAAAGAAGAAGAAGAAGAAGAAGAGGAGGAGGAGGAGGAGGAGGAAGAAGAAGAAGGAGTAAATTCACAGAGTGTTCTCAGTCCAAATATCATCAATTTCTTATGTTCAACCCAAATCCATTTCACTTGATAACATTAAATGCTACTTACCATTGTAACAAATGATCTCTTTTTGAGAATCAAAACTGTCTCATAGCTAAGAATTATATCATCAGATATATTACTCAAGCATGTTCCTATGGTGAATTTCCTATTCTCTCTTCTTCATGAAATTAACACCCACCCAACATCACTCCTCAATCAGTTGACACAAGACAAACAGTTGTCTGCGTGGTCATGGGTGATATGCCAGCAAGTGAACCAGGTGCTAAAAGGAAGGAGACCATTTTTTATGCTTGTGATTAAGTTCATGCTATTAATACTGTATTTCATTAATATTGTATTTCAAATTGAAAATCTTCTGTTATGGCATTTGAAAGTCATGTCTATGTGAAATATGTGGGAATAAATAGTTACTGGGTCTTTAAGCAGGCCAACAGCTGAGAATGCCTTCTTCCTCTCCATGCACATGATGACTGCAACTGAGGCCCCTAAAGCTATGTGACCTTCAGCAATTCCCTTCTTCTCTCAAGTCTCAATCTGATCTTCTGAAAATTAAGGTGAACTAGCTAGTCTCTAGATCTTTTTCAAAATTTTGAATCCATGAAAGAAAAATTTAAAAGGAAAGAGCTGCAGAAAATCCCAGCAAAGTCAGGCAGAATGTAAATAGCTCTAGGCTTTAGACCGATTAAAGCAAGAATATTTTTAGTCTAGTTAAGTTAAAGTAACCTTAGCTGGGCTGATAATAAATGTGAATCTCGGGGTCAGGAGAGAGGGAAAGAGATTCACACATGGAGCTGTCTGAAACGGAATGGACTGCCTCGGGAAGAGACAAGTTCACCAATTACTGGAAGTGTGCAAGGAGAGGCTGGGAGTTCACCTGGCAGGATGGTTGAGGAGCTTATATGCGGAGCTCTGAGATCATATCCAACCTTAAAATACAAAATGGCACCATAAGCTGCTGTGCCAGAATCCAGTGTTCTTTCCTCTCATGGACCCCCCCAGCCAAACTGCATCAGCATTCCGTTACATTCAGCTAACACATTTATTGAGTCCTCTCCTTGCCAGGCACCAGGCACCATGAAAGTCCTATAGGGCATGCAAAGATGAATTGGAAAAAAACTATGTACTGCTGAGGCATAAGACAGGAACATAATAGCTACCAGGGAAGTAGTGATAAGTGACACATGGTAAACACAGATAAAATACCAACAAAGATGAGGAGAGAGAGAGAGATCACTTCTAAGTTTGCAGAACAAGGATGGAGAACTAATGCAGAGTTTATGAAAGAGATTAAGGTGGAGCAGAGTTGTAAAGAAAAGCATGAGGTACAAAGGGATAATTAATGAGTTCTAAGACTCTTTTCCACTCCTGAGATTCCATGTATTTCACTAAATGCTATGAAAATGAGCACAGACATGTTAGTTCTCTTACCTTAAAATGCTAATTCTGCCCATCTTCTTGACCCATTAGGCTAATAAGGCAGGGGCCAATGGGTCACAGCCTGCCATCAGGAGGAGTTGAACTAGATAGAGCAGGGGTTCACACTAGATGAGGAATTAGGATCACATTATGATTATCTTTGGGTGATGTCAGCAAACTGAAGCATCACATGCAATTTTAATAGCAAGACCAAGTTTTTAAAAAGACATTATATAGTTAGATAAGATGGTTTTTTTCTATGGTAATTGGCTTCAATTTTTATTCCAATGATAAATACATGCTCATTATAGTGCTGACCTTATGTATATTTCTATCCCCTTGATCAAGCAGATGGTTTAGTCAGACAACGTACTACTATCTGAACATCAGAATTCAGTAGGAGCTTTTAATTTACTTTTAATTACCAATGAAATTTTACTTTTGGCTCTTTGGAGGAATTGCTTAATTGTAGTTCATATGAGATGTCAGCCTTCTTTTTACATAACTGCTGCCCTGGGCCCCCTTTTTAGCTACTACATGATTCTTAGCACATATTCTAGATTTGGGAATTTAGTCATGAGTCTAGTAAATCCTTAATGACATATCTCAATAAGGTTGATTATTATCCTATTCTAGTGCAAGTAATTACAGTTTAAAATGAGTTTCCAAGCCTTTGCTATGCCCAAGCACATGCCATTTAGAATAACTTTTTTTTCAATATTTGATGCCACATCATTAATAATGAAATGATTAATTATGTTTACATAGAGTAACGTAGGTATCTATTTTGAAATGCAGATAGTCTGGTGTTACCAAACTTATGAAATGATTAATATAGTATAGACAGTACAGTACAAGCTGTGCAAAGATAGTATTATGATTGATTCCAAGAACTAATGACATAGAAATGCTAATATATACAAGTATGGGGAAAAGAAGAATTGTAATGCCTCAGATCTATTTTAACGTAGTACCTACCAGAAAAGGCTATACCCCTGACTGCTGGCTGCCTATCACCTGGAGGGAGCAGGTTCCCCATATCAAGAAAAGGAACAGCCACTAGAGATTTGCTATTTTCAGCACTCACCCTGCCTCAGTAGTTTGGGCATACCACCTTCTCCTGTTTGCAGAGATCTGGCATTCACTGTGTTTAATCCAAACTTCATAAAGCTTACAGTTGATCTTTTTTTGTTAAAGACTTCTTTGTCCCTAGTGTTATCTTTATGTATTCAAAATGTATTTGTATCCAAGAAAAACATGTGACTGATTAATGTTAGAGAAGTTTGAGAGGTTTTCTTTGCTTTTTATAAGTACTATCAGTAGAAATAAGCATTTAAATTCTATGTCACTAAATAAAATTCCGCAATTTTTTCTTATTTTCATTCTATATTTTAGGAGGCCTGATATGATATGAACACTGAGATTTCTTAATACAGTTTTATTATTAATCCCTCTATTATACAAGTAAGAAAGTATCAACAGAGAAATAAATGAATATTATTCTAAGTCTAATGGGGAAAAAAATGCTAGCTGTATCATAAATAGTTTCTAAGGAGGATGAACCCTGTTCCTGGGTAGTCCTTTATAAAGCATCTTAATAGATTGTCCGTGTGTGTTTGGGAAAAAGAGCTAGAGGAAGCTAAACCTCTTAGCATAATGGAGATTGAATTATTTAGAATTTCTAGGGAAACGTGGAAATAAGGGTGTGGGAAATCAAGTGGAAAAAAAGGGAGAATCATCAAAGATAGGGGGAAAAATGCATGAGCCTAAGACTGAAACAGAAAACCCCGGTGAGTGGTAACTGCAAAGGATTTTGAAGAACATGAATGCATAATGTGGATGAATAAGTTTTTGAATGAGCTATGCATCAAGGGACTCCTCTCCTTATCAGCTTACCAGTCAAACCTAGTAGATTCACAAATGCTTTGAGTGTAAATATTTGTTGAATATTCCGAGGGTTACCCTTGAATTAATTGCATATTCAACCAAGAGAGCACATGTGGAAGCAGAAGACCAGCAGTCAAACAAGACCATGAAAACATAAAGCCCTAGGAATAGACAGAAATCTTACAAAGACATTATTGAGTTTAAGTCAAACTCACCTAGATCTTGAGTAGTAGTGAGCCTTTCTCACATGACATCCCATTTTGGATATTTCCAACTAATCTAAATATTTCTGTTCAGAATATTTATTGTTGTGATATGAAACCAAAGAAATATACATAGGCCTTCTAGCCTCAGAGAGATTTCAAAGTAGAAATAAAAGGTGTATACCTTTTTATGTTGTCATAGAAAGGGATAATGGTGACAGCAAAAATATAAAATGGAAGGGGGGAAATGACAGAATCCATAGGCAAATAAATACAAGTTGCTATTAGTAGAAAAAAAAAGACTATTTTATTTATGAGACTTTTTTTTAAAATATTTTTTTATTTATTTCTAGGAGAGAGAGAGAGACAGCGTGAGCAGGGGAGGGTCAGAGAGAGAGGGAGACACAGACTCCGAAATAGGCTCCAAGCTCTGAGCTGGCAGCACAGAGCCCGACGCGGGGCTCGAACCCACGAACCGCGAGATCATGACCTAAGCGAAAGTCGGACCCTTAACCGACTAAGCCACCCAGGTGCCCCAATTTATGAGACATTTTATACATACTTCATGGTAACCACAAAACAAAAATCGAAAACAGACATGAAACATTGGAAAAGGGGAAACTGAGCAAATTATCATGGAAAATCACCAACTTAAAAAGAAAGATAGACACACAAAAAAAAGAAACAATGGAGATGCAAAACAAGCAGAAAACAAAAGATAAAATTGCATAAGTCCCTATATAATAATCACTTTAAATGTAAATGTAAATCTAAAAGTAAATGTAAAAGGCACAGAGTGGCTGGATGGATTAATAAACAAGACCCAACTGGTGCTGCTTTAAAGATATTCATTTCAACTCTAAAGATACACATAGACTCAAAGTGAAAAAGTAGGAAGATAATACCCCAAGCAAATGGTAAACAGAAGAAAGTGAGTGTAATCATACTTCTTTCAGACAAAATACACTTCGAGCCAATAATGGTAACAAGAGACAAAGAAGATTATTATATAATGATAAAGGGCTCATGACATCGAGAAGATATAACAATAATAAATATATATGTTCCCAACACCTAAGCATTGAAATATATAAAGCTAATACTAATATATCTTAAGGGAGAAATAATGATAATACAATAACAGTAGGGGACTTCAGTAGCCCACAAACAGTGATGGATAGATTGTCCAGACTGAACAACAACAAGAAAACACTGGGATTGAATCATTTTTTGGAACAAATGGATTTAACAGACATATATAGAACATTCCATTCAAAGGCAGCAGAATACACATTATTCTCAAATGCACATGAAACATTCTCTAAAATAGATCATATAGTCGGTCACAAAACAAATCTTAGCAAATTTAAGACGACTGAAATCATACCAACTATCTTCTCTGACCACAAAGTTATGAAATCAACAAGGGGAAAGTGACTAGGTCTACAAATATGTGGAAACTAAGCAACACCTTCCTAAACAATCAATGGGTTAAAGAAGAAATCAAAGAAGTAAAAGATTATCTCAAATGAAAATGAAAATAAAACATAAAAATTGTGGGATATAGCAAAAGCAGTTCTGAGAGAGAAGTCTTCAGTAATAAATGCATATATTAAGGAAATAGAAAGATGTCCAACAACCTGATTTTACACCTCAAGAAACTAGAAAAAGAGGAAAATTAAGTTTGAAGTTAGCAGAAAAAAGAAATAGTAAAAATCAGAGCTAAAATAAATGAAATGGGGGCCAGAAAAACAACAGAAACCAAGAGCTATGTCTTTGAAATGATTAAAAAAAGAATTGACAAGCCTTTAGATACATTAACCAGATAGAGAGAGAGGGAGAGAGAGAGAGAGAGACATAAACAAATAAAATTAGAAATGAAAGAGGAGACATTACAACTGATAGTACACAAATTTATAGATCATAAGAGACTACCATCAACTATTACATGCCCAAAATTACCTAACCTATAAGTAATGGACGCATTTCTAGAAGCACACAACCTACCAAGACTAAATCAGGAAGAAACAGAAAATCTGAACAGACCAATAAATAGTCAAGAGATTGAGTCAGTAATCAAAAAACTCCCAGCACAGAAAACTCCAGGACCAGATGGCTCCACTGGTAAATTCTACCAAACATTTAAAGAAGAATTAACACCAATCTTTCTCAGAATCTTCCAAAATATTGAGGAAGAGGGAACACTTCAAAACTCACTCTATGTAGCCAGATTTACATTGATAAGGATATCTTGTAAGAAAGAAAGAAAGAAAGAAAGAAAGAAAGAAAGAAAGAAAGAAAGAAAGAAAGAAAACTATAGATCAATATCCCTAATGAGTATGTAAAAGTTCTCAACAAAATATTAGCAAATTGAATTCCAGAATACATTAAAAGGATTATATACCATGACCAATTGGGATTTATTACTGAGAAGGAGGATGATTAACATATGTAAATTAATAAATGTAATTCATCACATCAATAAGATGAAATTAAAAAAATCACATGAGTATCTCAATACACATTTGGCATGCATTTGACACAATATCCTTTCGTGATAAAAACCCTTAACAATATATCGGAAATAGAAAAACTTATTTCAATTGAATTCAATTGAATAATTTGCCATATATGACAAACTCATAGCTAATTTATACTCAGTGGAGAAAAATTGAAAGTATTTTCCCTAAGATCAAGAACAAGACAAGATTGGCCACTTCTCTACTCCTATTCAATGTAGTACGGTTGTCCTAGCAAGAGCTATGAGGTGAGACAGAGAAAGAATGTTATCCAAACTGGAAAGAAAAAAAGTAAAACCCACTATTTCTACATATAGAAAATCAGTCAATCAAAAAACTGTTGTAATTAATCAATGATTTCATTAAAGTGGCAGGTTACAAAATCAACTTACAGAAGCCAATGGCCACAAATGGAAAGACATGTCATGTTCATGGATTGTGAGAATTAATATTGTGAAAATGGCCATATTACTACCAAAGCTGTTTATAGATTCAACACAATCCCCATAAAAATACCAAAGGCATTACTCACAGAAATAGAAGAAACAATCCTAAAATTTATGTGGAACCACAAGAAACACTCAACAGCCATTAACAATGCTGAGGAAAGAAAAAGCTGAAGGTATCACATTTTCTGATTTCAAAGTATAGTATAAAGCCATAGTAATAAAAGCAATGTGGCACTGACACAGAAATAGACACATAAACCAATGGAACAGAATAAAGAGACAAGAATTAAGTCCCAGCATATATGGCTAATTAGTGATCGACAAGTGAGCCAAGAACATCCAATGGGTAAAAGATAGTCTCTTCAATAAATGGTGCTGGGGATACTAGAGAAACACATCCAGAACAATGAAATCAGACCCTTATCTCAAGCTACTCACAAAAGTTAACTAAAAGTAGCTAACCTGATACCATAAGACTCCTAAAAGAGAACATAGGGAAGAAGATTGTCAATATCAGTCTTGGCAATGATTTTTTGGACATGACATCAAAAGCACAAATAACAAAAGCAAAAATCAAACTCAAAAAATTCTGCAGACCAAAAGAAACAATTTACAAAATAAAAAGACATAGTTAAGGTAATGAGGGCCTGGAAAAAGTGAAGAGGACTGGAGGATAGAAAAATCAATCATGGGCTTTGGAATTATTTCAAGGAAAAATTGATAGCTTGAGCGATTGATTATATAAGAAGTAAACAGAGGATGGCAGCAATTCAAAGATTCCAGCATGTTTGAGCCTCTTTAGCCTGACTTTTCTCTGGATTTGCAAAGTTTCTCCAGTTACATATGATACTAATTAAAGTGTTGAAAAGCCCCTCCCCCAATTAATCTGAGTTTTGTTTCCTAATTCTATTAAAATGGAAGACATAAACTTGTCACAGTTCTTCACCACAGTCCTTGTTTATCTGCTGAGCTCCATATCTACACTTCAATGCTATGCTTTCATCAGTCTAGTTATTGATTGAATTACCATTCAAAAAATTTTAAATAAATAAATATCAAAATCATCTCCATACTTTATATGAGTCTCAATAGAACAAACTTCAAAGATTTAAATATAAAATAAAGTGCACTTTAAAACCCAGTCCCAGTGGGACTTGCCACCCTCATCTCTGGCCACTTTCCTCAGTGTTCTAGCCACACTGGACCCCTCACTACTTCCTAAGCACGCCTTGCAATTTTATGATTCTCCTCCTTATGGATGCTGTTTCTCTGTCTAAAGTACCTTTCTAGCTCCAAAAATCTAGCACACTTCTACTCACCTGTTAATGCTCAGCTTCCATATCACAACCCCGTTTCTCAGCCCAAATCCTAATCCAAGATAAGTACCTCATGAAGAACCTTTTATATGCGCACTATCATAGAGGGGCACTTACCTGCCTCCCACTCCTCATATTTTCAGAGTGGAGAGGAACTATTCTCAGCAGGGTGCTATCTGCCCCCTCACCTATACTTTCCTGAAGAAGGAGAAACTCTTTAACCTTGACATCGGGAAGAAGAACTGAGACAAATAGTTCAGCTCCTTTCTCTGTTTCAGAGCAAAGTCTTCGGGACACATCTTTCTTTCCTATCCACTAGTAACTATACTAGGAAGTCTCTGTTTTTATAAGACCCCAAATTATGAGAAGATAAGTTCAATTCACAGATGGAGCGAACATATGACAGAGCCAGAGTGTGGCTGTGGATCTAGCAACGCTCTCTAATTTGTCACCATCCATACAGAAGCAGATATTTTTCCTATTATCTGTTTGAATTCCTTTATGTGCTTTTCGGTTTACTTTTGCAAACTCAGGATATAAAGAGGAATGTTATTGATTGGCCACTCCACCCCCAACTTACTGGTTAGAGAACTAAAAATACAGAATAATAAACCCCAGGCCATAATGTAGGCAGTGCATGGGAAGACAGAGGAAGAATTTGAAGCTTTTGATGCCTTAGGAAACTTAAGCCATCTGGGTTTTGAACTCAATGGTTTTCCTTGGCTTTTATTGTCACTATGTGGCTGGATTTAATTGTTGAGGGAATGTGGGGCTTAGTAATCATCGTCTGTGTGGTACCCTGTGGCTAAACTTGACCTGACTTATACCAACACAGCTATGGCATAAAGCAGGCCAATGGGATAGGGATTATATTACAGGTAAGAGAAACTCTTCTGTTCCAATAAAGACTAGCCTTAAAGTAGGCAGAGAGCTTTAGTGCACAGACTCTTTAGGCACTTATGGGTAGATCAAATTTAACTTGTTTTATTGCATTTCTCAGTCAGATCTACAGACCGCATATCTGAAGTACAGAAACAGCTAAATTACTCATAGAACACAGCATCCTACTGGAGTAGGCCTCATAAGTAAATAGTACTTCAGTACCAAGCATAAGTAAATAGTACTAAATATGCTGCCCCAGATGCATTTCTGTAGGTTGTTTTGAAATACAATAGTAAAAAGAAAATTATGGAAAAACTAACACAGCTGTTTTAACAGAAACACAGGTATTGTCTGTGCCCTAAAGACACATGTCCAAGAAATGCATGAAATTTGGACAACTGACAACAACCAAGGGAAAGTGCATCACAGTAATAACCTGCATTCGGACATGGTTCTAATGGGAGAATACCTGCTGATCTTAGATCCAGAAATTCAAACAGCAGGGCAGAGACACAAGATATCATGAATACAAATACCTGATCCTAAACAGAGGGGAAAAGAAAACAAATGTAGACCCTCACAAGTAGACAAGTTTTATGAATATGATAGAATTCAGAGGCTCTGCTAACAAGCACACCATCTAAAAAAAATTAATAAAATAACAAGACAGGTCTCAAGAATGCAATGAAAAAAGACTAACAATCAATTTTTGACCTATGCATATATCTATAATCAGAGTACTAAATTAGGACCACTTTCCATACAAATTTGAAAAATAAAATTGAAAAGTAAAGTCACCAAGGAACTGAATAGCTATCAATTGAATAGAAATAAAGAATATACAAATTTTGAATGTCCATGCAACATTCACTGAATTTACAAAATTCAAATATATAATTGGACACAAATGAAATCATTTCTTTAATGTTCATTTATTTATTTTAAGGGAGAGAGAACACAAGCTGGGGAGGAAAAGAGAAAGAGGGAGAGAGAGAGAGAGAGAGAGAGAATCCCAAGCAGGTCTACATTGTCAGTGCAGAGTCCAATACAGGGCTTGAACTCACAAACCATGAGATCATGACCTGAGCTGAAACCAAGGGTTGGACACTTAACCTATTGAGCCACCCAGGCTCCTCGGGCACAAATGAAATCTTAAACTATCTTAAAGTCACGAGGAAATGGTCTAATCAAACATGTTAGATTAAAAAATATTTTCTTAGAAATTAAAAATAATAGTTCTAGATTACACTTAGATTAAAGAGAAAATCAGAAGGAATAGAAAAAGAAAACTTTAGCCAAAACTTAAGGAGCAGAGCAAAAGCTAGACTCAAAGACAGCATAAGATGATAAATGCTTTTATTGTGAAAAAAAAGAAAAGAATCAAAAAGGAATAACCAAATATATATACATATATATACGTGTATATATGTGTGTGTATATATACATACATACATGTATATATATTAAGTTCCTCTTAAAAGAACTTAATATATATACATGTATGTATATATATATATATATATGTGTATATATATATATCTTTTAATTTCTGTTAAAACTCAAAAGAACATACAGGAATCACATTCCTGAAAAATCTAGCCTATAAATAAAGGCATCAATATATAAGGACCTAAAAACTAAAACTAAAAAATTTATTTAGCATTCTTTCCAGGACATAAATAAATAAATAAATAAATAAATAAATACACAGAGAGATGGATGATGATAGATAGATAGATAGATAGATAGATGATAAATAGATAGATAAAAATCCTAGGAGAGGGGGAGTTGTATTGGTTTTCTATTGTTAGGTAACAGATTACCACAAATTTAGTGACTTGAAACAACACACATTTTATTATCTCATAATTTCTATGGGTGAGATTCAAGGCATAGTTTAGCTGCATTCTCTGCTTAGAGTCTTAGGAGGTTGCAATCGAAGTATCATCCAAGCTGCATTCTCAACTGGTGAGTTGACCAGGGAAGAATCCACTTCCAATCTCACTCAGTTTGTTGGCCAAATTCATTTCCTCATAACTATAGGGCTGAGGTCTCTGGCTTCTTGCTGGTTCTTGGGTAGAGGCTGCCCTCATCTCTCAAACATCACCTGATCTCAAACATCACCTGTCATAGGCCCACAGTTCCTTGCCAGATGGGCCTCCTCAACATGGCCACTTCATGAAGCCAGCAAAAAGAGTCTCTAGAATGAATCTGCCAGGGGGTCAGAGTCTTATATAATGTCACATAATCACAGGAGTGACATCCCGTCACCTTCGCCATATTCTCTTGGTTGGAAGCAATTCAGAGGTCCTGCACACAAGCTGCAAAAGTGTGAATACCAAGAATGGCCTTCCTATTCCTTAGAATCTGTACCTCCACAAAAGTTAAATCTCATCAGCTCAAGAAGGCTAAGTAAATTGTTATATGTCCATACCACTGAGTATCATTCAGTCTTATAAGGAGTAAATTTATATCACCTGATCTGACAGGATTACCAAAGGCATTGTTGCATGAAAAAAGCAAATGCAGCAAAGTTGAATAATATGATCCTAAATTTATAAAACAATTAATTCCTCCCACTCATTGATCCTAAGGGAGTTCTTATTTGGAAGAAACAATGGCAGCTTTTCTTAAGGTGTCAGCTAAAGGAGAACAGATGTGGGGACAGAGAAAAATTGCCTCTAGGAATCCGATTTCATCCACTGAAGCAGGAAACCTTACAGAGAGGTGGATTTTTTTCTCCCCATTTATGGTAAATGTATGTTGTCAAACTAACATATTGATAAACAGTTTCTTCCAGTTCAGTTTAAATGTATATCATATGGTGTCTGGACTACTGGCATACACTAGAATTCTACTAAGACTTTAAACAACATTGCCTCAGGACACCTGGGTGGCTCAGCTGGGTAAGCATCGACTTCTGATCTCATGGTTCATGAGTTCCAAACCCGCACTGGAGCCTGCTTCCAATTCTGTACCTCCCACTCTCTCTGCTCCTCTCTCGTTCAAGCTCTCTCTCTCTCAAAAATAAATAAACATTTAAAAAATTAAAAATAAGTAAATAAATAAAACATTTCCTCTTTCTACCTTCTTCCTTCTAACATCATGGAATCCCTGTTGTGAACTTTGGTGACGGTTCAGAGATCTGCATTAGACCAAACACTAGGTTCTGGAAACACTGTTGTGCTCAGGATCATAGTTCTAGTACTCAAAATTTTGCCCCTGTTTTAAATCTCATAAATGAAACACAAGTAATATGTTATGGGTACGGGATTGGTCTTGTAATGTCAAGTGTTTAATCATTTTTTGAACTTAAAAATGAAGCCTGGGACCACATACCTGACAAAATATTCATATCTGGAAAAAATGGCAAACTCAAAACTCAACAGTAAGAAAAGAAATAATCCAATTAGAAAAAAGGCAAAATATAAGAGGAAACATTATACTGAAAAATAACCATATGAAAAGATGATCCACATTACTAGTCTTTAGAAACACACAAATCACAACTCCATTGTATTATTCTGCACATCTATGAGAACGGCTAAAATAAAATAATAGTGACAACACCAAATGCTGGTAAGGATATAGAGAAAATGTATCATTCTTGGTATACTCTCCTGGTGGAAACATAAAATGGTGCACCCACCCTGGAAAATAGTTTGGCAGTTTGTAAAAAAATCTAAATGTATGCATACTTATCATATCACCCAGCAATAGCACTTCTGGGTATTTCTCCTAGAGAAATGGAAAGTTTGTCAACACAAACATGGGCATACAAGTGTTCATAGAATCTTTGTAATATTCTCAAACTGGAAACAACTCAAATGTCCCTTAAAGGGGCATGATTAAACAAACTATATACATCCATACCATGGAAAACTACTCAACAATAAAAAGGAATGAACTCTTGATTCGCACAACAACTTGAATGGATCTCAAGAGCATTGTGCAGAGTGGAAAACTCCAATCTCAAAAGGCCACCTGCTGTATAATTCCATAGATTATAACATTCTTTAAATGACAAAATCATAGAGATGTAAAAGAGATTACTGGTTGCCATGGATCAGAGATGACACAGGGTGGAGGGTGTGGGTATGACTATTAAGGGGTAGCACAAGGGATTTTTGTAATGAGGAATCAGTCCTATATTTTGATTGCAGTGGTGGTTACACACCTCTATACATATGACAAAATCTCACGGAACTACATATATACACATACACATACACACACAAGTGCATATAAAACTGGTAAAATCTGAATAACACCTGTGGATTGTACCAGTGTCAAAGTTTCCTGGATTTGATAAAGTTCTGTTGTCACATAAGATGTTATCATTGGGAAAAACTAGGTAAAGGGTACACAGGACCTTTCAGTAATTACTTCTTACAACTACATGTAAACCTACAATCATGTCAAATAAAAAGATTTAAATTTTTTTAACATTTATTGTTTTTTGAAAGACAGAGAGAGAGTGTGAGTAAGGAAAGGACAGAGAGAGAGAGACAGTATCCGAAGCAGACTCCAGGGTCTGAGCTGTCAGCACAGAGCCTGGCATGGGGCTCAAACTCACAAATTGTGAGATCATCACCTGAGCCAAAGTCAGACACTTAACCGACTGAGTCACCCAGACACCCCGTCAAATAAAAAGATTTAAAACTTGAGGCACAAGAGAAAATTAAGGCTGGCAGACCTTACTCATTCCAATACAAAGCAGCTCAAACTGCAGCTCATGAAAGGGATCCAATTCTATACAGACTTGTGAAGACCTTGGCTCTACCAGACACTTGAGAAGAAGGAGAAACTGGGTGACATGATTTTTGAAAGTCAATTATTTTCCATTGCAACTTAGAAATCAGAACTTAATATTTCAGAGAAAAGCAGGGTAATTTTGATATATCTTTGACATAGGAATTTTTTAAAGGGGGAAAAACACATTTGGAGACATTTTTATATTGCCGTTATGTTACTAGAGTACCATCGTACGGTCACTCCATCTCCCTGAATAGCTTTTGGGGAGTTATGTTGGTCACAAGGCTTGACATAATTTGAGATGGGGATAAGAACAGGGAATGTTTACTAATCTTACATGACAGCAAGGTTTTACAACTGATTTAATTGATGTGCACTTCTGATGTGCTGCATGTCTACACTCTCCGCCAGTGGTTTCCAAAGACAGAGTAAGGAGCAATGGTGGTATTAGGGATTGGAGTTCATGAAAGTAGAACCAGGATACATTCATGATCTCCTCTCCACTGAGGGAGACAGTCACATCATGGGTAACCACAATGGATTGAAATAGAAATAGATTGAGAAACAAAAAGCTTAGGGAGTGTTCAAGATAGTGCCTACCTCCTACATTTCACAACTCTCTACAGGACAGCAAATTCTGCTCCTCTAGTGAAAATAGTATCTGACCCCTCCCTACCTGACTTTCCACAATTTGATAACTGGCTTATCTAATCAATGGGTTTGGTGAAGAAGTGTGGCTCAGCCCCTTTCTCTTACTGAGTAGTCTAACTTCCAGACACATATCTTTCTGCCAAACTATGTTGTGGACGGGTTTTCATCCTTCAGACTGAAGGCTGCAATTTTAGATCGGTGAGTGCAATTCAGTGGGATGCTGTGGGAAGGGGTGTTGAATCAGAATTTGTGTAACTTATTATCACCCTAGGTCAAGCCAAATAGTCTTAATTAGCCTTAACAAAAGGCAAAGTAATACTCTGATTACTATGTCTGATTCCTCCATAATCATTCTTGAACTGGAAAGAAAAGAGGTGTGTAATGTGTTGGCTATTTTCAAATCTAATATATGTCACCTACCATAACAATGCAAGACATGCCATTCACACACTCCAGCACTGTCTTGATAGCTGGCAAAATCTACTGTTTATGTATCCCCAGAATGTAAACTGCGTCAGCACGAAGGACTAACTATGTCAAATTTGTTAAATAACCTCATCAATTCCATGATGAACTTTCAGCACTCATGTCAAAGTAGCATTCTCAGTTTTAAACTTATGTAACAAAGGAAATTACCCAAGAAAACTCAGGTCCTGATTCCTCAAAACAACTAAACATATAATATTTGGATCAATAACAATTTTCAAATGCTAGTAAACACTTAGAATATTAAAATCAACATATACTGTAAAGAACACTGGTTGATACATGTCTACAGGCAATTAAGTTCCAAGATCTTTCTCCTCTCTTTATGAAATACAGAAAATATCACTTTTATCCATTTCTTTTTACCTAGATATCTAAATAGAAAAGGACTAAGATACTAAAATAAAATTTTGAAGCTTGTAACCTAAATTTAACAAAAGATCTAGTTACTTTAAATATCTGGAAGGTGTCATTTAACCGAAGAGCCTTACATGTGATCTAAAAACAGCGGAGGCAAATGGTGACATGTCAGAATCAGAATTACTTAAAAAGAATAGTCTATGTCGATTTTTAATTCCTTCTCTAAAACCTGCTCAAGTTCTCTACCCATTTTTCTTTGAAAAATTAGTGTTTTTCTTATCAAATTGTGGCATTTCTTTATTTGGTAAGGGTAGAAGCCATTTGGCATCTCTATTGCAATTATTCTCCCAGCTTCTCACTTCTCCTTTGTTTTATTTATAATGTGTTTAAACATATGCTATTGTTTTCACTGTTATATAGCTATATCAATCACCCTTTTCCATGGTTAGCTCTTTTATTGCTTAAATGTTTAGAAAATCACTTTCTGTCCAGATATTTAATAAACATGCACTTGTGTCTTCTTCCAAGTTTTTTATAGTTTAAAAAAAACTGCAAACATTCCTTAGAGACAAAGAAAAACATGACTAATGAAAAAGCTTAACATGCTTTTGTATGGGAAAAGTACTGTAAAGAATTGAACAATTCTAAAGGTGCCAGTTCTTTCCAAAATATGGTTTTATGTAATCCTGGGTAAAAAAAACAAACAAACAAACAAGGATTTGTAGGTTAATCTAGACAGAAAAGAATAGGTACAATGAATTTTTATTTTTTGAGATGACATCAAAACATACCTAAAAGTTGCAGCAGTCGAAATAAAGGGTAGGAATGTCAAGAAGTATCGTACAATTATGATGATGATGATGGTAGATAGATGATAGATAGATAGATAGATAGATAGATAGATAGATAGATAGATGATAGATAGATAGATAGATAGATAGATAGATAGATGATAGATGATAGAGTGGGAAAGATTAAGGTGGTCCAAAAACAGACCTTAAAATAAAGGTGTTAACATCTGACAAAGAATACATCACTAATCAATAGGAGAAGAAATGGATTTGATCACTCAAATCATACATTTGATCTATGTACCATAAGCCCCACTGGGTTTTGGGAAGGTAAGAAAGGCAAAGTTCTGCCTCTGTGGAGTCTGTAATTTAGTGGGGAAGACAAACCTATAAAATAAGTAATTAAACCCATGGAAAATGGGACTTGTGGGGCACTAGGGGAGAATTTTAAAGGATGAACAAATCTATATTCGGGGATTTGGGAAAGTTACCATGAAAAAGTGACTTACAAGCTGAGATCTGAAGCAGCAGCTAGGTAAAGAGTCGTCCTGGCATGGAGAAGGGCATGGTGAACAGAAAGAAGTTCTCAGTGGCTGGAACACAGAAATTAATGAGAACCTGGCAAGAAATGAATCGACAAAAGTAGGTAGGAGCCAGATCATCAAGACTGTGTGATATATTCGAGATTTTGAACTTTATGTAAGGGTAATGAGAAGCTACTGAAGAATTTTAAGTAGGCAAATGACTCGATCAGATTTGCCTTTTTAAAATGGATGAGAAGGGAAAGAGGTGGATGCCAAGACTAGCAAGAAAGCTACTGGTGTCGCTATTCAAGAATTCAGGTGAGAGATATTTGTGGCTTGAAGTGTTGATGAGGAGGATGGAGAAAATGAAAATATCTGAGAAATATTTAGAGAGATTTGATAGAACTTGGTGGTTTATTGGATGTGTAAGTAGGTGGAAAAGGTCAAAGATAATTATTTAATAAATAATACTTAGGACAATGGACTAGCTGTGGGGAAGAGGTTGGATAGAGTATTTTATTGGATCCTTACTTCAAAATAGATATCAAAATAACCTATAGATAGGGGAAAAAGTCCAATGTTTAAAAAGATGAACCCAGTGAACTCCTTTAAGAAATCAAGGACATCTGGACTGTGCTCCTGTGCTCCTGACTATGTTCCTACCTATTCCACCATACCTATATCCCAGTCCCTGGGTAGTACTGTGTAAAATACCCATCCACCTTGTACTCAGCACCCTTGCGTGTGCTTGTATTTTGGTTCATATTTGTCTTTTCAAAGGGGCCACTCTCCCTTTACATCCCATCTCTATCCACTAAAATCCTACTGATCCCTCAAACCCCAGCTGAAATGCCATCTTCTCCACAAAATCTTTCCTCTCCAACACAAATAATTTTTATTCTGCTGTTATGCCATGATCCTTATATACTTTGTATAGTAATTCATACATTCTGTCATCCCATAGTTGTTTTTATATATGTCAGTCACTCCTAAAGACTCATAATCACCTTGAAAGCATCACATTTTTATTAGCTACAACCCAGCCATGTTCATTATAGCTCCCACTATACCAGCTCAAAGTGCTTAGAGTTAATTAAAAGTATATATGCTTTTATCAATGAATTCAAAGATAAAGGCATTAATTTAATTTTAAATAAGTGCCTCTATGTAAAAGCAGACATTTGCCACTTAACTAATTCATGAAAAGTTCAGGTTTTCTAAATCTTATCATCCTGTGAACTATTGGCTGCCTCAGGTCACATCCGGTTCACTTTATATTAACTTCAACTTAAAATAAATTATCACTCCTCTTCAGTTCTTGTCCTATGTGTCCTCAAGCCTCATTAAGTCTGCTCTTCCTTCTCTTTTCAGATGTAAGAAGGTAGGCTCCCAGTTATTATGAATTCAGTACTGCAAGGTTACGATTTTTGAATAAATGATACACTGTTGGTTTCTAACACAACCCAGACATTTGAGCTTTAACTTTTATTCCTTAGCCTCTCTCTCTCTTTCTTCCTCTCTCTCCCTCTCTGTTTCTCTCTCTGTCTCTCTTTAGTTTTTAAATTTTTATTTCGAAATAGCTTCCGACAGATGGATTATACAAAGAATTTCTATGTATCCTTCCTCATATTCCCCAAATGTTAATATTTCACCACAATTGCCTTGTCATTTTCCCACCCCACCCCAAAACACGTGTGAGCAAGTTGCAGTCAGGATGCCCCTTTATCTCTAAGTACTTTAGCAACTCCAGGTGTTTGAAATGATACTTTGCCAAGCTGGACATTGTTCTATCTGTCCTGGGTCATCTATTCTCAAGGGATGCTACTGTGTCCCTTTCACTACAACAGCAAGGTCACTCAGGTGCTGCTCTCTTAGCCATCACTTCATCCCTTTAGGGCCCTTGGGAAACATTTAGCTATTCCCACTGCACTGAGGATTGTGAGATATCCAGTGGAAATGTGTAAGTTAGCTCCGTGCCACATTTGAGCACGTAGACAACAGTGTGTTGCCCTCACCCCTACTGGGATACAAAGAACTGTGAAATCTTCTTAGTTCTATATACCAAGATACCACCCCACCATTTCTGTTCCACAGCTGTGAACACAAAAAGATAATATTGCTGTCTGCATTATCACCTTCCTTCTACCCCTTATGTCACACCCCATTTTCCCATACTCTACCAAGGTCTAGATCCTCCCTGTTCTCAGGTCCCCCAAAACTACCTGACAGACTCAGGTCCAGGCTAAGAGAATATGGTAGAGGCCCTTCCTTGGGAACCTCAATATCTAGCTCTTTTGCTTGCCTCGTGCCTTTCTCCCTTCTTCCATAATAAGGACTTTCTTCTCGTTTTAGGCATAAAGAACCGGCTTTCCCTGAATATAGAATCATCAGTAATTCTATATTCTGTGTCCCCATCTGCATCCCCCAGGACCAATGTTTTAGAAATACAAAAGGAAAGATTTTATTTCCGTATTTTCATGTCTGTTATATCTTCCCTTCCTTGAAGCAGTGAAAGCAGAAGCTTGTATGCTCAGAAAGATAAAAGAGAGGAAAGTAATTCATTATTAGTTCAAAGCACTATCACTCCATCTATATGCTAGGGTACATAAAATCCTCATAATAGCAAAACGTACAAAATGGTGCATAAACCATTGCTACATCAGCCTCCACATCAGCTTCCTGTACATACTAACAAAGTAGAATCACCATCTCCAATGGGAGCTATGACTCTATCTCTAATAGTTTCTTGAAGATACTGTGATTCTTTGGGCCACCAAAATCGCATGTTTACCTACTTTATTAGTAACAGTTTGCCAGCACTGTACTCACTTTACAGTTGTGTGTTGTCACTGTGGCAGATCTCTAAAGAAAATTTCAGAAAGTTCCCCCAAGCCCTATTTTCACTAAAGACATTGAGAACAAAGTACAGAGTGAAATCCAAGTATCTGCTTACCCATCTCTTAACCTATTCATGGTTTTAAAGAGATGTGATGGATGTGCACAAACAGGCAGTGAATATGAAAATTCTAGAGGATAATTGATTTACAACTCCTGGCTTAAAAAAATAACACTATTAAGTCTGGTTTTGATTTTTGATAATCCATAAGATATCAATGTATATATCCTCAAAGTTGAGAAGACACAGCTTTTATTGCTTGCTTAGGAGGAAAAAGACATTACCTATGCCCTTTACATTCAAGGTAACTTGAATGTACTTAACTCTACATTTCCAGGTACAAGCTGAAGGTTCTGGAGGTAGAGGACTGGACAGACTCCCTATCTATGCCTTAATTTTCTCTCAGAGAGTTACAAAACTGTATTCTTTTTGACAGTTGGAACAAGATAGTAAGTTTTTAATAATGGGAATGTTTCTTATAAAGTTTCCATAATTTAAAAACAAACACAAACACTGTTCCCCAACAACCTGTTCCAATAAGGAAAGTTAATTCGGGGTCTTTTGTTCAAAGGAGATCACCGCCTTTTCTCTGCCCCCCTTTCTCCTCTCCCATTGTACACACAGATGGTCTTCCCATCCTGCCAATGACCTCAGATTTGCATAAACCTCACATCCAAGACCCGAAAGTGGGTGCTGCTTTTAAACTAAAAATCTCTTTTGAAACTGCATACTACTCATTCTGATTTCCAGCATGTGGGCTTTCCACAACATCTATGACAATGCTTTTGCTGCCATGTTCTTATAGCCATAAGGAAACCTATGAAACAAAACAGAAGATTGGAATAATTAAAGCGCCCTCCAAAAGCAGCCCTGAGAGGAAAGTACATTGCATTCCAGGCCTATTTCAAGAAATTAGAAAAAGCACAAATACAAAATCTAACAGTGCACCTAAAGGAACTAGAAGGAGAGCAACAAGAGAGCCCCAAACCCAGTAGAAGAAGAGAAATAATAAAAATCAGGGCAGAAATAAACAACATAGAATCCAAAAAACCAGTTGAACAGATCAATGAAGCCAATAGTTGGTTTTTTGAAAAATTAAACAAATTTGATAAACCTCTAGCCAGGCTTCTCAAAAAGAAAAGAGAGAGCACCCAAATAGACAAAATCATGAATGAAAATGGATTTATTACAATCAATCCCTCAGAAATACAAGCAATTATCAGGGAATACTATGAAAAATTATATGCCAGAAAACTGGACAACTTAGAAGAAATAGACAAATTCCTAAACACACATACACTACCAAAATTCACACAGGAAGAGATAGAAAATCTGAACAGACCCATAACTAGTGAAGAAATCGAATCAGTTATCAAAAATCTCCCAACAAATAAGAGCCCTGGACCTGATGGCTTCCCTGGGGAATTCTACCAGACATTTAAATCAGAGTTAACACCCATTCTTCTCAAGCTATTCCAAAAAATAGAAATAGAAGGAAAACTTCTGGACTCATTCTACAAAGCCAGCATCACTTTGATTCCCAAGCCAGACAGAGATCCAGCAAAAAGGAAAACTACAGGCTAATATCCTTGATGAATACGGATGCAAAAATCCTCAACAAGATACTTGCAAATTGAATTCAACAGCACATAAAAAGAATCATCCACCAAGATCAAGTGGGATTCATTCCTGGGTTACAAGGCTGGTTCAATATTCGCAAATCAATCAATGTGAAACATCTCATTAACAAAAGAAAAGATAAAAACTATATGATCCTATCGATAGATGCAGAAAAAGCATTTGGCAAATTACAGCACCCATTCTCAATAAAAACCCTTGAAAAAGTCAGGATAGAAGGAACTTACTTAAACATGATAAAAGCCATCTATGAGAAACCCTCAGCTAACATCATCCTCAACGGGGAAAAACTGAGGGTTTTCCCCCTGAGGTCAGGAACACGACAGGGATGTCCACTCTCACCACTGCTGTTTAACATAGTGCTGAAAGTCCTAGAATCAGCAATAAGACAACAAAAGGAAATAAAAGGCATCAGAAATGGCAAAGAGGAAGTCAAACTTTCACTTTTCACAGACAACATGATACTCTACATAGAAAACTCGAGACTCCACCAGAAGCCTACTAGAACTGATTCATGAATTCAGCAAGGTCGCAGGGTACAAAATCAATCTACAGAAATCGGTTGCATTTTTATACACCAATAATGAAACAACAGAAAGAGAAATCAAGAAACTGATCCCATTCACAACTGCACAAAAAACCATAAAATACATAGGAATAAACCTAACCAAAGATGTAAAAGATCTGTATGCTGAAAACTATAGAAAACTTATGAAGGAAATTGAAGAAGACACAAAGAAACAGAAAAAACGTTCCATGCTCATGGATCAGAGAATAAATATTGTTAAAATGTCAACACTACCCAAAGCAATCTACACATTCAATGCAATCCCAATCAAAATTGCACCAGCATTCTTCTCAAAGCTAAATCAAACTATCCCAAAATTTGTATGGAACCACAAAATACCCCGAACAGCCAAATAATATTGAAGAAGAAAACCAAAACGGGAGGCATTGCAATCCCAGACTTTAGCCTCTACTACAAAGCTGTCATCAACAAGACAGTATGGTATTGGCACAAAAACAGACACATAGACCAATGGAATAGAATAGAGAACTCCGAATTGGACCCACAAATGTATGGCCAACTAATCTTTGACACAGCGGGAAAGAGTATCTAATGGAAAAAAGAGAGCCTCTTTAACAGATGGTGCTGGGAGAACTGGACAGCAACATGCAGAAGAATGAAACTAGATCACTTTCTCACACCATACACAAAAATAAACTCAAAATGGATAAAGGACCTGAACATGAGACAGGAAACTATCAAAACCCTAGAGTAGAAAACAGGAAACAACCTCCTTGACCTCAACCGCAGCAATTTCTTACTTGACACATCCCCAAGGGCAAGGGAATCAAGAGCAAAAATGAACTAATGGGACCTCATCAAGATAAAAAACTTCTGCAAGGCAAAAGAAACAATCAATAAAACTAATAGGCAACCGACGGAATGGGAAAAGATAGTTGCAAATGACATATCAGATAAAGGGCTAGTATCCAAAATCTATAAGGAACTCACCAAACTCCACACCTGAAAAACAAACAATCCAGTAAAGAAATGAGCAGAAGATATGAACAGACACTTCTCCAAAGAGGACATCCAGATGGCCAACAGACACATGAAACGATGCTCAGCATCCCTCCTCATCAGGGAAATACAAATCAAAACCACACTGAGATACCACCTCATGCCAATCAGTGGCGAAAATGAACAAATCAAGAGACTATGGATGCTGGCGAGGATGTGGAAAAACGGGCACCCTCCTACACTGTTGGTAGGAATGTAAACTGTTGCAGCCCCTCTGGAAAACAGTATGGAGGTTCCTCAAAAAATTAACAATAGAACTCTCCTATGACC
Organism: Hyaena hyaena; assembly: GCF_003009895.1. Classification (NCBI taxonomy): domain Eukaryota; kingdom Metazoa; phylum Chordata; class Mammalia; order Carnivora; family Hyaenidae; genus Hyaena; species Hyaena hyaena. Next base: position 1,582,823 of record NW_024080684.1, read on the forward strand.
CAGCAATAGCACTGCTAGGAATTTACCCAAGGGATACAGAAGTGCTGATACATAGGGGCACATGCACCCCAATGTTCATAGCAGCACTCTCAACAATAGCCAAATCATGGAAAGAGCCTAAGTATCCATCAACTGATGAACGGATCAAGAAGATGTGGTTTATCTATACAACGGAATACTACATGGCAATGAGAAAGAATGAAATCTGGCCATGTGTAGCAATGTGGATGGAACTTGAGGGTGTTATGCTGAGTGAAATAAGTCAGGCAGAGAAGAACAGATACCATATGTTTGCATGTATAGGAGGATTAGGAGGAACTTAACGGAGGACCATGGGGGAGAAGAAGGGGAAAATATTTGGGGAGAAGGAGGGAGGCAAACCATGAGAGACTCTTGAATGCTGAGAACAAACTGAGGGCTGATGAGGGTGGGGGAGAGGGGAAGGAGGGTGATGGGCATGGAGGAGGGCACTTGTTGGGATGAGCACTGGGTGTTAACTAGAAACCAACTTGACAATAAACTATGAAAGAAAAAAAATAAAAATTTATAAAACTAAGAATATGGTTCCCTAATCATAATTGATCTTCTAAGCTCCTGCTGAAATATTTATTATTAAATATTATTAAACACTTTATAAATAATAATAAATAAGATGATTTTGCCCCACGGTTCCTCCAAGTATATTAAATCTAGTGATAATGTAAGTCTTTCTTTACCTTTACCTCTATAATTGATGCTAGTGGAATGGTAACAAATACACTTTCTTCCTTTTCTTTCTCTATCCCAGCATTTTAGGGCAATCAGTGACTCCCAGCAGATACCAGCTGAACCAACACGTATCCAAATGCCAGTCTTAGTTAGCACTTGTGCTAAACAAGCAGCATCTTTTCTTTAACAATGTATTTTCACAGCTGCTATCTAAAGTGAGTTATTCATCCGGAGGTCTCCCAGACTGCCATTAGAAACAACACATAAAGAAGCCAGTTCAGACCCGGCGCAGGAAAGCAGTTTAGCAACAAAAATCCTTTCTTTCATCTTCCATCATGCTAGTAGATCTCAACCTGAATAACAATGAAGATGCTTTAGATGGGATGCTACACGGAACACCAGGAAACATTTCCAGCCTGGGCTACATTTTTGTTGAAAATGCCCACTTTTCTCATAACAAAACAAAAAAAGGAAATTTTTTCCCTAATAATGTCTGTTTGCTTCTATTTTGTTGAATGTGTCGACTAAACTAGCATGTGCTCTGTTAAATGAATTTTAATACAGAACACCTTTGTCAGACTACCTGTATTTTCTTCTCTGTGGTCAGCTTAGTATCTTCTCTTGTTCCCAGTCACCTCCATCATTTGCCCTTCTGGCTCCTGCAAGCAGCACAGCAAGCTGGGAGTTGCCCTGCCTCACCTTGACCTCTTAGACCAAATCCTTCTGCTCAAGTGCAGTACAGAATTAGCTCTGTGCCCAGATCAGTGCCTGGTACATGAAAATATGCAGTAAATACCTGTGCTTATAAAGAGTGGGCCAGGTAATTTAGAAATAATTTTTGCAGGTGAAAAGACATCATTTGAATTTCCTGGTTAAAAAAAAATGTAGGTGCTGCTCTCTGAGTGTATTTCAAAAAAGGTTTGATTTGCCAAACTTTGACTTAAATAAAATTCTTCAAGAACACAGAAAAAAAAAATGTAAGTGCTGTCAGATTTTGGCCCCTTCAGGATTTAGATATGAAATTTATTTTCTAATTTTTGGAAGCAGAGGATGATTGGCTATTATTTTTATTCCACCTGAAATTCAACAGGCACTATTGATAACTCTGAGCCTTAGTCCTGACAGTGCTTGTTCTATTGCAAGACTCTGCTTCTTAACACTCCCTTCATGCTGAGGAAAATTTCTGTCTCTTCGGTGCTGAATTGGAGCAGCAGTGATTGAGGAGATGGGAAAAAGAAAGCAAAAGGAAGCTGTGCAGGAGGTGGAATGGGTGAGAGATCAGCCCCTGAAACAGAGAAGCAACTGACTGAAACCTGCTTGGGTGAAAGCCAAGTATCCTGTTGCCCTCCTCCACCTTCTGGGCCCCCGTGAAGTGCCACCCTCCAAAAAAAAGGAATAGATGTATTGTGTGTGCCTGTCTGTGCATGCCTTAGCAGTGGTGGTATGGGTAATCCATATTTCAGGTTGAACCACAATGCTTAGTGGTCTTTAAGTCTAGTTATTAGAAAACTGGGCCCCAAGTATTTCTGTTTTAAATAACTATCACTCACTCCATGCTGTGGCTTCAATCACAAAGCCCATAATAAATTTATTTAAAAATAAACAAGGTAAATTAAGGGTCATTTTTTTTTATCACAATGTCAAAAGAATAACAATTAACAACATGACCCCCCCAGGACAACACATAATATACTCACAACAAATGTTCCTTATGAAAGGTGCAGTAAGTCCAACAATCCAACAATTCTGGGGGCTTACACAGAAAAGGCTTTGCAAGCCTGCCAAGTGTTGAGGGGGCCACCACACCTCTTAGCAGAACAGTGAGGTAAGAGTTCTCAAGATGCCTTGAAATGCACTTGATTCCATTTTCTCACCAAAACTTGGTAATCTTAACAGTCTGTAAATAACCAGTAAGTATCTTTCAGTCATAAATTTTAAAAAGAGAGTATATTGAACTGTGTGTGTCATTGACAGGTAGAAACAAAGAAGAAATTTGCATGTTTGGTCCAGTCCCTTAGCCTGGGGAGGATCCTGGCTTCCTACAGGCATTTCTCACCATCAGTCAAAGCCAGTGAAGAAGAGACCCCTGTATCCCTAGAAAGAATATGCTAGTGTCAGTATCCCTCTCCTCCTGCCTTTATACCCCTACTTTCCTCACACCTTGGCCACGGTCATTGTGAGTAAGAGAAATGAAAAATCAGAATCTGATTCTCCAGTGGAGAAGGGAAGGAAGAAATGGCCTGTTGAACACCCTTCTCACAATGATGTTTATACGGTTAACACTTTCATGAAGGATCTCAGGTAGATGAGAAGGTGACTGTCACATCCAGAGCCTTGCTGGTCCAGAGGGAGTACTTTCCATAATTTCAGTCACCACCTGGCAAGAGGCAGCACTTCTGTTGGATGTCTCCCATGGGCTCCTGACTTTTATATACAACTAACTATCTAGGATCACCACTCCAGTTGAAAAGGCATCTTGGACTTTGCAAGAGTTCAGCCAAGCCTCTCTTTCTGCCCACAATCATCTTCTCAGTTGCTTGTGCCCAAATCCTTGTTCTCACATTCACATCTATCAGGAAATCCCTGGGCTGTACCTTTCAAATACCCAGAATCCAGCAATGTATCACCATTTACACTTGCTATGGAAATGATGCAAGCCACCATCTTATTTCACCTGGAATATTGCAACAGGCTTCTAATCAGATTTCCTGCATCACCCTCTGCTGCCATAACTTATTCTCAACACAGTTGCCAGAAGGAACCTTTAGAGATGAAAATCAAATTCCAAAAGCTCCCTATCTCATCTCTATTAAAAAGCCAAGCTCTGATAATGGCCCACAAGGCCCCTCATGGGCTATCCCCTCGTTCTACTCTGACCATACCCCCTTTCACTCTCCCCCTCACTCACTCTGTATCAGAAAAATATCCTCCTTCATGTACCTCAAATACACCCATTGTGCTCCCTCTTCAAGGCCTTTGTACTGGACCCTAGCTCAAAACACAAATCTTCGCATGGCCAATTATCTCATTGTTATGATTTGAACTGTGTCTTTCAAAAAGATATGTTGTGGGGCGCCTGGATGGCTCAGTCGGTTAAGCGTCCAACTTCGGCTCAGGTCTTGATCTCACAGTTCGTGGGTTTGAGCCCTGCATCAGGCTCTGTGCTGACAGCTCAGAGACTGGAGCCTGCTTCAGATTCTGTTTCTCCCTCTCTCTCTGACTCTTCCCTGCTCTCTCTCTCTCTCTCTCTCTCTCAGAAATAAATTTTTAGAAAAAAAACCAAAAAGATATGTTGAAGTCCTATTCCCTGGTATGTAGGAATGTAACTTTATTTGAAAATAAGATCTTTATAGATGCAATCAAGTTAAAATACAGTCATTATGGTAAGCCATAATTCAACATGATTCTTGCTCTTATAATTAGTGGAGAGGACACACAGACACACACAGAGAAGGTCATATGCAGAGATGGTGACAGAGATTGGGGTAACGTAGCTGCAAAGAATGCCAAGGATTGCCAGGAGCCACCAGAAGCGAGGATGAGGCAAGGGAAGATTCTCTCCTATGGTTTCAGGGGGATCATGGCCCTATCAACATTGATTTAGATCTTCTAGTTTCTAAAGTTATGGGAAAATAAATCTCTATTGCTTTAAGCCAGTAAGTTTGTGGTATTTTCTTATAGCAGCCACAGGAAATTGTGTAGATGTTATATTCTCAATGCATCCTCTCTTGACCACTTTATTTAAGATATAGCCCACATTCTATACCACCATTACGCTGTTTCATAGCTTCATAGTGGCTAGCTTTTAACATAGTATGTAATTTAGTTATTTGCCATTTTTATTGTCTTTTTTCCAGTAGAGTATCAGCTCTCTGAGGACAGAGAAATTTGTTGACTGATACACTCCTAGAACCTAGCACAAGTGTCTGGCACATAGTACATGATCAATTAGTAGTTGGCAAGTCAATAAGGAGAAATAGTTGTGCCTCCTTTCTTTTAGAGTTCGGTGCTGGACTTTCTAACAATGAAATGTGCTACGGGATTGCTTTGCTAATCAAAGCAATAATGTACTTTTTTCTGGAGTATACCAAATATCTCCTTTTTATTTGAAAAGGGTTAACATCTAATACTTCTTCCATATCAAACACTTTAAAGAAGCCATCAAAGCACTGAGATACATGAAATCTAATTTGAGGAAATATGATTACATTGTTTCATAGTATATGAACTCTGGAAAAATACACCCTTAGTTACATGGTAAAAGGCAAAATGATGTAGAGTAGACACAGGAAAAAAACCAAATTATAGTTTCTATGAATTAAAATATTCTTACTTGGAAGCAAAACTGTATTTCCCTAAGCTGCCAAAGTCTTTGATTATATGTAATTTGGGAAGGTATTTTGGACCTCCCCACTTGACACAGAACCATGGTTTAAGGTCATTAAACTGTATGTGAAAGTAAATAGGCATTGCCTATGGGATATTTGTGTTAGATTTATTACTTTCAACTATTCAATAAAACATTGTTGTCACTTATAAAAGACAGAAGCCCAAGTAATTACAACCAAAAGCAAAAGGAGCCAAAGGGAATTAACAACAAATCTCCTTGGGCAATATTACTGTGAACCTAACATCTGTAAACAAAACAACTTACTGATGAAGAAACCTGCAAGGAAGTGGCTAACTGACTCAGGCCAAAGGTGAGCATAGCCCCAGGTTTAGGGGAAATAGTCATGACATGTCCCATGATTGGCTGATTCATTCATTAAAAGATATCTAGGTCTCTGCATTTAATCCAGGCACACTACTAGTGGCCCTGAATGCAAGGGAATCCCAATAACCCTGCATGCTCGCAGGCATGAGGGATACTCAAAAGTCGAGAGGTGAGTATATGAGCCACACATTGCCGGTCTTCTTAGCCTCTTGGAAATTCTCTCTGGGATGAAGCAGGAAGAAAGGCTGCAGGGCAAAAACACAGAAATGAGGTACCCCATACTTTCTAAGATAAAGGTTGCCCCATCTTGCCCCTGCCACTCCCTCTCCCCCTAGGGAGGATAAGAAGGGATATGAGGTGATCTGGCTTCCACACCTCCCACACCATCCATCTTTGGTACATGTGCTCACTCAAGGTTACCTCCTAAATAAAGTAGAAGTATCAACTTTTCTTCTCAGCACCCTTTACAAACTTCAAGGGATAGCTGCTCCTAAAATCTAGTATTCCTGCAGTGATGAAACATCCATGCAGTCCTTAATCTTGGTGATTTTTACAGATTTTAATTCATAGATAATATTAACCATCAACTTTTCGAAACTAAACAGTATCAATATTTCTATTCACTCCATATATCAACGTCTGTCTATCCACTTGATTGTCTTCATGGCTGGTTACTTTTTTGACCCATATATGTTTACTTTTTCTCAAAATTTAATTCTAGAATTTCACCTTTCCAGGTGCAGATACATGAAGTTTTATACAGTTGTAGCTATTTCTCTCAATGTCTTTCCAGATGATGCTTAATATATTTTTGGCCACTTAAAATTATTATTAAATAACACTTGTGAGGGTTTCCAGTTGTTTTCTCTCCCATAATTTCCAGTTTTCCAGGAAGCAAGCAACAATGAATTCTAGATTTCATTTTTAGCTCACATTTGATATCTTAGAGCTTACAATTTTATAATAATTTACTACATTTTCATTGTGCTTTGTAGTTTTCAAAATGCATTCATATATACTGTGTCCTTTGATTCAGGCATATAAATAGGCCAACAATTAGCTCCAAATACAAATGAAACAACTTGCCCATTCACATAGCTAATAAGTGGTGAAGCCATTTAATTCATATCCCACACTACACCTAACTCAAAAGTACAAGCCTCTACTTTATTTTTTAAAAAGGCACTTTAAAGTGTTTTCTTCTAAACCCTTATAATGTTTTAACTCACACTAAAAATGTTTTGATTTCATCAGGTTTAGTGCCAGATACCTGCTTCCAGCCACCGAGGCCAACAAACTAACATAGAGCTTGGCATGCTAACCAGAGAGTTAATTTTCTCCTGTGCAGAGATGTCAATTTCTCCCCAGTCATTCTGATCTCAGTAATAGATATCCCCGGAGCTAATAAGTGCATCCTGATATGTTAAATATACCTATTACATAACATATAATTGCATTTGCTCTACAGATATTTAATTGACATATCATATTAATTTCAAACAGAGTTGAAAGTGGGAAAGTTAGAGGAGTATTACCCAAGAGACTAAGCATTTGGAGGTTCATATTCAGGTGGCCACTGAGACCCTTGTGCATATTTTCTCTGTTCTTCATCACCAGAGAACAATTTGGTTGACAATAGGCAGCATTCTTTATTCATCTTTGTATCCCAAGCACCTAGCATAACATAAACAATGAATGCTTGCTGGTGAATATATCAAGCGCCTTCAGAATTTTATAAGAGTTTCTGCTTTTATGATCAATTCCTCCTCTGATCCCTTAACAGTCATCATCTTTTTTTTTAGAGTTTTCCTTCACCCACACCATCTATTCCTTCCTCTATCTGGCACAAGTTAGTAATCCCCATATTTCAACATGGATTTCCCATATGATATGTATGTGATGGCTATGTATGCCATTTGACCTCGTAATTATTACCAATTCAATTCTCTTCAGGGCCAAAAAATAAAAACCCAATTTAGGTTCTGATGATTAATTTACTTTGCCATTGATGTAGACCCTTCCTAAACACTTTTGAAAGGGAAAGCAAATACTCCATTGGTTCCTCCTTTTCACATTAATTACCTGATCTTTTGTGAGCATTTGGCATAGTGCTGGCACTGCTCAGGATATTATAGAATAATGCACCAAAGGAGGGTGGGATATCACAGCATTGCTATGCAGATTTTACCCTGGTATTTTGCAGAACGTATCAGAAAATATTACCATTCAGATTTCTGCATAAGGGAGGCTGAGAAGGAAAATTAGAAGGAAGGGGAAACAAGAGAAAGTACATGTCTCCTAATTGGGCATAGCATATACTTGCATCCAGTGGAACTATGCAAAGTGTGCAGATTATCAGTCAAGAGCCAAATACCCCTCTGATATATCAGAGTCACATTCTGTGTTTATCAGGAAGAGTTATGATTTTGAAAGGTTGAGAAAGATTGGTTTAATCTATTCACTATTTCCTCTTCATGAAATACTAGTGTCATGGATGCTGCATTGTGCTGCCAAGATCCTGTCTTTAGCAATGATGGATTTATTACTCAGCTATTGAGACAGTTCTCAGCTGTCAACCTTTTTCCAGAATTGCCTCTGTGGAAAAAGTTCCCTCACCCAAGGTCAACTTCAAGGGCAGCCTACAACAAATGACAATGTGGAGGTAAGAAGACTTAGGCCTTCACCGTAACTAAATATAACTTGGGTGGGTTCAATACTTCAGCTGCAGGACTCCCTGTCAGGTGAACCAAGGCTTTATGGTGATTGCACCACATCCCTTTACCCAAAATCCTATTTCCTTCCTTTACCTTTGCTCACAGGTATGGTTTCAAAAAGCATCTGTAATAATCTTCCCACAGTGTGATCTCTGTCTCAGAGTCCGCTTCCTGGTGACCCAACGTAAGACAACTAAAAAGGAACAGATCTTCATAAGGCTTCATTTCTCTTAAAGAAAAGTCTAGCTTTTTGAGCCCATAAGATTGTAGGAAAAAATGTGAGTAGAATAAAACTCCAGAATTGCCTAAGTGAATAAAGGCATATAACAATATTAAGCACAAAGTGACATGGCATCCATAGTTCTGCATAATGAGATTCATTTCTATTTGGAATTTCTTCTGCAGAAAATAAACAAAGCAAAATCCCTTCCACAGGGAAGAAATGATGGGTGGTGGGTAACAGTCCAGAGCAGTGCTAGACTGCTATACCAAAAAGAAACTAAGTTGGGAATCATCTAACAGAAAGTATATTAGTAGTAATCCCCCTTTAAAGATAATAGAGAAAGACTGTGTACTTAAAATGACCTCTGAATAATAATCACATGGAAAGAGCCCAATAATTTCCTGTCGATGTAATAATAACCTTGATGCAAAGAAGCAGACCAGAGTGAGACAAGAACAGCATGAATAAAGAGAATGACTCGCAAATTTGGAAGAGAAACCCAGATAGACCAAAAGCAGGTGATGGTGATTTTTCCCAGCCCCATAAGGCTACGTATCTCAGTAGTTACTTGGTGAATCAGAAATAGACATTTATACCAAAGCCTGCCTTGTAATACTTATAATAGCTGCATATAATTATGCCTCAGTTAAGTGTTTACAGTCCTCGTTAAATGGTGTAAGCTCAACATTTTCAACTAATGTTTATGTTATAAGGTCTCAAGCTAACAAATCTTCCTGATCATCATTTAGGGAAACCTTTGAACCAAGTGGATTTGTGAATTACTAGTAAGGCCTGGAATTCTGCTGGAAGAATTGACAAATAGATTTAATAGCATTTCTTATAGATTGGACGTCGGAACCAAGTTTATTTAAGTCTGGTTTTTGCTACCTCTTACTTTAACATCTTAAAAGAATTTTAACATAGATTCTACTAATCTACCTGGTATAAAAGCAAAACCTGCTGTTGCTCTATAAATCTCAGATTACCTGGAGAGTGCTCTCCTTTTCACGGTTGCCAGACTAGAAATCAGGCACCAAAAACTATGTGGGAAATAGAAATGGCATGATTCCAAAAGAAATGTAAAGATTTAGATACTTCCAGATAAGATTAAAATTCTGGCATTTTCTACCTCCAAGTTAGGTGACCTTTTGCATCTCTCTTAACATCTATGAGTCTCATTTTTCCCCTTCATAAATCTTACATAAAATACACACCACAAGACTGTTGTAAGTATTAAATGGAATCAGACATATTGATGGTTCAAAATGTGTCCATTTATTCCTAATGTATCCTCTGAATTATGTTCTTTATACTCTAAGCCTTAGGACAATTTCCTTTGGTATGTTCAATTAGCATTAAAAACTAGACCTTGGTTTTATTTTTCAGTATTACTTTGGCTATTCGGGGTCTTTTGTGGTTCCATACAAATTTTTGGATAGTTTGTTCTAGTTTTGAGAAGTATGCTGGTGCAATTTTGATTGGAATTGCATTGAATGTGTAGAGTGCTTTGGGTAGTAATGACATCTTAACTATATTTATTCTTCCTATCCATGAGCATGGAATGTTTTTCCATTTCTTTGTGTCTTCTTCAAATTCCTACATAAGTTTTCTATAGTTTTCATCATACAGATCTCTTGTATCCTTGGTTAGGTTTATTCCAAGGTATTTTATGTTTTTTTGTGCAATTGTGAATGGAGGGTGTTATGCTTAGCGAAATAAGTCAGACAGAGAAGGACAAATATCATATGTTTGCACGTATAGGAGGATTAGGAAGAACTTAACTGAGGACCATGGGGGATAAGAAGGGGGAAATGGTGGGGGAAAGGGGGAGAGGCAAACCATGAGAGACTCTTGAATGCTGACAAAAACTGAGGACTGATGGATGTGGGGAGGAGGGAGGAGATGGGCATGGAGGAGGGCACTTGTGGGGATGAGCACAGGATATGGAAACCAATTTGACAATAAACTATTTGTAAAAATAAATAAATAAATAAATAAATAAGCATTAAAAAAAACTAGTCTAAGTGATCATTAAGAAATAAACTCATTAGAGGAAAAGATAAGAGCACTGAGGGAAAGATGGAGAAGTGTTTTGAGGGCTTTCCATGATACTATAAACTCCTCAAAGGTATCAAACGGGTCCTATTTGTCTTGATTTCCCAAAGGCCAAACACAGAAACTTGAACATAGTGGAGTAATACTTTTAGTAGTAGAGTTTTATACAGAGTAAATAGGCTTATATATTTAAAGCACCTTGTGTCATATTAAGTATATAGTAAACAATGGAGGTAGGGGTGACAGTGATGATGACAGTGATGGTGATATAACACACACACACACACACACACACACACTCAATAGTTTGTTTCGTAGGCTTCCCAGAATTTTTCATAACTTTCGTAAGACAACGTTAAAAATCTTTCATCATATGAAAACATTGAGTCACATTTTAAATTCAACATGGAATCACATTTGCTATTTAAACATGGCCAAGAGTAAAAAGAAATTTAACTCATGGTCTTTATTAAAAGAATTCTCTGCGTGAGTTACTGACTATAAGGAAGCCCAGTGGATATGACTAGAAACTGGCCTCCAGGGAATCTGAATAATTTGTGTTAACAATTATAAATGTAATAGAAAACATTTTATTATATTATAACCTTATCTGCATATTTGAAAAAATTCATATCCCTATTACTCAAAAGACAACCTAGAACCAGTCATAGAAAATTTTTTAATGTTTACTTATTTATTATGAGAGAGGGGAGCAGACAGAGAGACAGAGAGAAAATTCCAAGCAGACTCAGCGCTGTCAGAGCCTGACAGGGATTCGTTCTCAATCCCACGAACCCTGAGATCATGACCTGAGCCAAAATCAAGAGTTGGATGCTTAACCAACTGAGCCACCCAGCTACCTCCTATAAATATTTATAATGTTTATAATGTTTAACACATGAAAGTTATTTAAGAAAATCTTTAAATCTCAGCATTAACATAATGTAATATGAACACTGTTGTTCAGAAGCTTGTAAGATGGTAAAGAAGATTTAATAAAATCTACAAAAATAATCATGAAGTTAAGATACAGTGAGTGTCCTAAAAGTTATACAGGGTCAAGAAGTGACAATATTCACCAGGAAAAATACTTTTAAATTTTTTTAAATCTTTTATTTATTTTTGAGAGACAGATAGAGTGCAAGTGGGGGAGGGGCAGAGAGAGAGAGAGGCATAGTATCAAAACAGGCTCCAGGCTCTGAGCTCTCAGCACAGAGCCCAATGCAAGGCTGGGATCCACCAACAGCGACATCATGACCTGAGCCAAAATTGCAAGCTTAACTGACTGAGCCACCCAGATACCCAGATATCCCCGCCAGGAAAAATTTTTAAATAATAGTAATAATAATAATAATAATATAATTTGAGACTCTACTTCTGGATATTCTCCTTCACTGGGTCTAGCAAGAAATATAGAAGTATCTATACTTCAAAATTCCACATGTGATTTTGGTATTTGGCCCACTGATATAGAGAAGTTATCAGTTCAATAGTTTAAAGGCTATTAGAAATTTAGAACCCTCATAAAAAACACAGAAGCAGAAGAATACACAGCCAATATGAAACATGAATTTCACATTAAAAATTTTAAAGAAACTGGCTATACTTTCAAAATGCAGTTTTAAAAAATACGTAATTATCAAATGAAGTTCAAGGATTGTTGGATTGCATAAGTAAGTTTTTTAATTAGGAAATGCTAGTGAGTAAAAACCATATTTTGTTCAGGTAATGAATTATAATCACAAAATAGAATGAGAATCTCAAGATATTCAAGCCAACTATTTGCCTTTACTACTTCCTATATGTCCCAAAATGGATCATTTAATACTATCTGATTATCCATTTTTTAGATTAGCTTTGGCTTCGATTTTAATTCCAAATAGGTGTTCCTCAAGACCAGCCACATCCCTGGGACTTCTCTCTCTAACTTACAAATAGATTTCAATTTTAACTCAGGATGGGAAAGAAAAAAAGATAGAAAAAAATGGATGCAATGACATCCTTTATCATATCACAAAGTCTAAACAGAGTTATTTAGAGATTTTAAGGTATTTAAATTACATATGCCATGAACCCTGCCAATTATTGCCAATAATCAAGAGTTGTTTTGCAAGGAAACTAAAAGCACCTTTTAAAATGCAAAGAGCTTTATAACTTTTCTCTTCAAACCCTGGAATAACAGAAATAAAGAGATAAAATCAGCTCATTTTCCCTATCATTAGAATTATAAAAGTCATGTTTCATTTTCATTTTATCATGTCATAACATAAGCATGTAAAGTTTGGGGAATTGACTTGTAACAGCCCTTTAAGAATTACTTGCTGAGTCACTGATGGGATTTCTTTCATCTTTGGAATCATGGTTATTTTTTTGTTTGTTTTGTTTTGTTTTAAGATTTAACTTGGGGGGCGCCTGGGTGGCTTAGTCGGTTAAGCGTCCGACTTTCGCTTAGGTCATGATCTCGCGGTTCGTGGGTTCGGGCCCCGCGTCGGGCTCTGTGCTGACTGCCAGCTCAGAGCCTGGAGCCTGTTTCAGTCTGTGACTCCCTCTCTCTCTGACCCTCCCCTGCTCACGCTGTCTCTCTCTCTCCTAGAAATAAATAAAACATTAAAAAAAATTTAAAAAAAAAAGATTTAACTTGGTTTTCATTAAAAAAGAGAGTCTAAACCTAGTCCTTATCTTAAGCTTTTGTTTTTATAAAAAGAGCTTGTGTTAGATAGGTTAATTATAACCTATTTTGAAATAATTCAAATAGTTTAAGATGATTTTAAATAACTTTACTAAGGATCATGTTCGATTACTTAATTCTTTAATAATTTTTTTAATGTTTATTCTATTGTTTGAGAGAGAAAGAAAGAGAGCAAGAGTGGGGGAGGGTCAGAGAGAGAGGGAGACAGAGAATCCCAAGCATGTTCCAGGCTCTGAACCCAACACAGGGCCCAAATTTATGAACCACGAGATCATGACCTGAGCCAAAGTCTAACACTTAACTAACTGAGCCACCCAGATGCCAAACATTTTTTTTAATGTTTGCTTGTTTATTTATTTATTTACTTATTTATTTGAGAGAGAGAGGGAGAGTGGGTGGGGGATAGTCAGGGAGAGAGAGAGAGAGAGAGACAAAATCTGAAGCAGGATTCACATGGACCAGCATAGAGCCCGACATGGGGCTCCAACTCAAGAACCCCAAGATTATGACCTAAGCCAAGTATGAGCCACACAAGTACCCCTTAACTCTTTTTTATTTTACTTTTTTTTTACTTACTTAATTTTAGTTCATTTAACTCTCTCCTACTTGGATAATCATAATATTTTATTATTTTTTCTATCACATTCAAATAAATTTTAAACACATCCAAAATTTATATGTTTGATAATCAACTCTCTAAATTATAATCAAAGTAATACTTGATAGAAACAAAATAGACCTTGTTACAACAACAGTGGCTGAAATATGTCTGAAATGACACACACATTTAATTTACACACTGCCTACTTCCACAGAAGATTTAAAGCACGTATCATAGAGAATATATATTTGAGCAATAAACAGACAAACAACCAAGTTTCCAATTCATGTTTTACTCTCTGTAAGGAATTTTTTCTCTTTCTCAATGCTGATGAGCAAATTTAATTATTTCATTAACATGAGATCCATTAATAAATGATATTGTTCTCTCCATAAAATGTGTCAATGTCAGAGTCAAAGGTGTCATACCAGAAACTTAATAGTTCTCTAGTCCACCTGCCATTATTAAGCACAATGGCTTGATAATTAACGATGTTTCTGGGCTCTCCCTGTCTCCAGTAAGCATTGATGAGCATATGTAGTTAAATACGAAAGACAAAAATAAAATCACATCTAAACCATAGCTCAGGGAAATCAAATGTTGAATAAAAATGTCAACATTTTGTATTAGAAATTTGGAGAACTGAGTGCCAGACAACCATGATTAGCAAAGCAAGGTCTCAGAGGCCTGAGAGTGTTCCCTAAAGCTCCCACATTTGTAGGAGTCATAGAATCAGACATATTTACTGGTATCTCTTCCTCCTTGTCTATTATTACATATAACCTTCTCTTTAGCAAGTGATTTTAGACCTGTGTTTAAAAATCTTCATCAGCAACAGGCATCCCACAGCCCTACCATACTCTAATTCCACTTCAGAATTCTAGTTTGTTTATTCCCCTTGAATTACAGGAATCTGATGTCCTGCAACTCCTATCCATATGCTCTATTCTCAACCTCTGTATCTACATGGAACAAGACTAATCCTTCTTTCACAGAACGGTACTTCTGATCTTGAGGACCACTGTTTTTGCTTCTTTTCCTTTGTGATTCTTATAACCTTTCCCCACATAGCACGGACACCAGTTGCTTCTACTTGCCCAACATTTCTTCTACCTTCTCCTACCTGGACTACTGCCTTCTAACTTCACGAAGCTCATTTCATGTGGATCAGGAGCGGAAGACTGCCTCTTCTCTTGCTCACAAAACTGAAGAGGCCATGCCCAGCAGCAATAAGTCAATAAATGCTCTTTTTTGCTACATAATTTACTTACAGCATCTTATGTTACTGAATAGTATGTAATAGTAATGGGAACAAAGTCGACCACAATGCACTGTGGGTCAGGCCCGATTTCATTTAATTGTCACTTAATTATCCTAGGTAAGATGATGATTATCTCCACTTGAAAGATAAGGAAATGAAAGCACAGAGAGGTTAAAGAATTTGTCTAGTAACTGGCAGAGTCTGCATGTGGATCAGAGGCAGCCTGGCTCCAGTAACTCTATTTTTTTCACCCCTATGCAGGGCTGCCTCAGCACTGGCATTAGGACACTGAGTGAAACTCTATCTCAGTGTGGTTCACAGACAGGCTGAGTACATGCCCAGCACAGAATCACTACATTTTCCTCCAAAACCAACCTTGAACATTAATAAAGAAGCTAATAATTGAGAAAATTTTGAAAATATTGTTTACAGGACTCACATTAAGAAAGTTCTTTTCTGCATTTAAAATAGTAGTTTGGGGGGCACCTAGGTGGCTCAGTCAGTTAAGCGTCCGACTACGGCTCAAGTCATGATCTTGAGGTCGTGAGTTCAAGCCTCACCAGGCTCTGTGCTGACAGCTCAGAGTCTGCAGCCTGCTTCTGGGATTCTGTGTCTTCTTCTCTCTCTACTCCTACCCCAGTTGCACTCTGTCTCCCTCTCTTTCTCTAAAAAATAAATAAACATTAAAAAATAAACATTATATTTTTATTAAAAAATAGTTTGGGAGGTGGCTGGGTGGCTCAGTCACTTTGAGAGTCTAACTCTTGATTTTGGTTCAGGTCATGTGATCCAGCCCTGCATCCGTGCTGAGTATGGTGCCTGCTTAAGATTCTCTCTCTCTCCCTCTTTGCTCCTCTCCCAATGCTTGTGCTTTCTTTCTCTCTCTAATTCATAAATAAAATAAAATTAATTAAATAAATAAATATATAGTTTGGGGATTCAAGAAGTGTACAAAACTCTGGAAGATGCTTTTTCTAGATGACAGTTTTAAAGAGTGATTTAGTATACTTTTTATATTAAAACAGTTTTAAAATAAAATTTTAAAAATGTATTAAACAAGATAACAATTCCAGAACTTTAAAACAAACTATCAACTTTGGCAACAATTTTTAATAAGGTAAAACACTGTGCAAATTGCCATCCAGTACTTACATACTGATGGTTTGTTCACTTTAAGTTAAATACCCAAAAAAAAAAATCTGTACATACCAAGATCATTGAGTATTCATCATTAAAAAGAAAAAATTAAAGAGGAAAGGTCTGACCCCTCCTTTCTCTCTCTCTCTCTCTCTCTCTCTGTGTGTGTGTGTGTGTGTGTGTGTGTGTGTGTGTGTGTTGGGTGAGAATAGAAAGAGAGAGAGATTAAAAATTAGTGGATCAAAGAAGTAGAACAGATATTATACACTGAGAATCAGGGAGAGTGCCAGATTTTAGTAAAAAATAATTCAAATAAGGGGCGCCTGGGTGGCTTAGTCGGTTGAGGGTCCGACTTTTGCTTAGATCGTGATCTCGCGGTTCGTGGGTTCGGGCCCCGCGTCGGGCTCTGTGCTGACTGCCAGCTCAGAGCCTGGAGCCTATTTCAGAGTCTGTATCTCCCTCTCTCTCTGACCCTCCCCTGCTCACACTGTCAATCTCTCTCCTAGAAATAAATAAAAATATTTTAAAAAATAATAATTCAAATGAATTTGGACATAATATCTTGTATTTGAATATTTTCTGAAAATGGAGAGAGCTTGAATAGAACATTAGTATAGAATTGCAGAGTTTACATATTACTTAATGTATTTACTAATCAAAGAGTTTTAAACTAGAGTAATTTATAAAAGTATACTTAATGAATTAAGATTGAAACCATGTAACAACTTAATCATTCAATCTGACACTAAGGAAAAAATATAACTACAATTCTCATTGTTTTAATTAACTGTAATACCATTTTCATACTAATCACACCTTCAATACAGACAAACACATACACATAGATGTGCACACATGTATAACACACTAGGAACTCCTAAAAACTCCTGGGATGATGGGGGGTGGGGGAGAGGGAAAATGGGTGATGGACATGGAGGAGGGCACTTGTTGGGATGAGCACTGGGTGTTATATGGAAACCAACTTGACAATAAACTATAAAAAAATTAAAAATAAATAAATACATAAATAAAAATCCTGGGGAAAACTTGCCAATTGTTAACTATTTGCAGAGTATCCATTTTGAGAATGATCCATTTTGACTTTTATATCCTGGGTTTTTTGTTTTGTTTTGTTTTGCTTATGAACCAATATGCTAATTTAGGTAATTGGTATGTTCTTAGAGAACCCAAGCAAATTTGCATGTTAGTTTAGTTGAAACTTTAATTGTGCAACTATGAAACCAAAGAAAAATATTTAATGCATATGAATTCAAAATAACACAGAAATGGTTTCTGGATTGCTTTATTTCTGTGATATCGCATCTATTAATTGGCATACATAATCTGTTGACTCTTTGAATATACAATGTATTTAAGTATTATTAACTCCTATACTATTAATACAGGATCTGAAGTGATTCCAGTGTGGTATGTATGACTGTCCTTGACCTCAGTGTGCAACATAAGAGGAACAGTAAGGATCCATAACATTGATTCATGGAATATGTATTGTGCAGCCTATAAATAGTGGCATGCTAAAATAAAAGCTTAAAATATAACCAAAAACTCACCTGGTTTCATTGTGTATGTAGAAGTGAGTAAATAAAATATGGTGAAGTAGAAAATCAACAAAAACAAAATTCAATGATTTTTTTTCTATGTAGAAGCAATACTGAGGAAAATAAAAGTAACAAAAAACTCCTTCTTCAAGTCACCATTAAAATGTCCAAGAAAATGTCCAAATTAAGAAATAAAAATGTCTTAATAAGTTTGGAAACCAATTAACACAAGGAAAACGATCTTCTAGAATATAGTCAACATTTCTATAAAAAATGGATGGGAGTGGATTAGGAAGCAACATAAGGAACAATCTGAGGTCTGTTCGCCTATATCAAAGATTTCTCTCTTCAACCTGAATTCTGACCAGTCCTTTCACAAGTAAACGGGGAGACTGGCATTTGTTGAGTGTCTGCTCTGCTGCTGATACTTTGTGTTAGAAGCTGTGCCGAGTGCCCTGAAGTCAGCCTGCCCTCAATATCAGGCTGCGAGGGGATGTTGGGGGCAGAGGCGCAGACAATGGCGGCTCTAAGGAAAGTCCTTCCTGTCGGTTGTCTTGACCTGTCAAACCTGGCCAGACTTCGCCCCAAAGATGGACAATGGGGAAAATAGTTATCATGGGTCCATAAAAGAAAATTTGTAGCACAGAAAAAAAAGTAACAACTCTCTAAAGGCAGGGCAGTGACTGGGGAGCCTCAAAAATAGTTTCTTGGGGTGCCTGGGTGGCTCAGTCGGTTAAGCGTCCAATCAGCTCAGGTTATGATCTCATGGTTGGTGGGTTCGAGCCCTGCGTTGGGCTCTGTGCTGACAGTTCAGACCCTAGAGCCTGTTTCAGATTCTCTGTCTCCCTCTGACCTTCCCCTGTTTATGCTGTCTCTCTCTCTCAGAAATAAATAAAACATAAAAAAAAATTAAATAGTTTCTTGAGGAAATGTAAGGCAATTTTAGAAATTTAGAAATCTACTTGACATTTAAAAAGAGATCTTTAACGTAACATCATTTTTTTCTTTTCTTTTTTTTAAGTTTATTTATTGATTTTTGAGAAACAGAGAAAGAAAAAGAGAAAGAGAGCACACATGTGCAGGATCAGAGGAGGGACAAAGAGAAGGGGAGAGAGAATCCCAAGCTGACAGAGCAGAGCCCAAAGTGAAGCTTGAAGTCACAAAATGCAAGATCGTGACCTGAGCCAAAATCAGTCAGAGGCTTAACTGACTGAGCTACTCAGGCATCCCTGAAATGACATCATTTCTGTTAAAAATAGAGGAGCATATCAAAAATATCACATTGGAGGGAAAAAAAGGGCAAAACAGGCAAAGTGGAAAACTACATTAGTGATGCAGTGGAGAAACTCAAGTATAAAACAAAAAAAAACTAGAAAATAAAAATAATAAAACACAAAAGTTTAAAGTTATATGCAGGGGGCCCCTGGGTGGTTTAGTCAGTTAGGTGTTGGAACTTACATTTCTGCTCAGGTCATGATCTCATGGTTAATGGGACGGAGCCCTTCATTGGACTCTGTGCTAAAAGTGAAGAGCCTTCTTGGGATTCTCTCTCTCCATCTCTCTCTCTGCCCCTCCCCTGCTCTCTCTTTCTCTGCCCCTCTCTCTCAAAAATAAATAAATACACTTTGAAAAAAAAGTTGTATGCAGAATGAGACATAGAATAGCAAGGTTTGCCAAAAAAGAAGACAATGGGGCCATAGAAATGATTACAAATGTAAGAGCAAAAACCAACTAGTGGAAGACTTGGAAACTGAGAGAATTTACCAGGTTGCACACAAAAAAAGTTGTCCTTTGACAACCTATATATACTCGTAAGTTTTATTGTTGTCTCAAAAATAAAGAAGGCTACAAACTATAGGCTGGAAGAAAATAAATTCACCTTGAAAAGAAATAAAATTGGTATTTCCAAAGATTTTCTCCTGTAGCAATATTTACCCAAGGACAATGAGGCAACATTCAGAGGTTTAGGGGACTCTGACATGTGACATCTCAGAAACTATGATACCAAATACCTTTTCTGCAAAAAAATAACATCATGATATATACTATGATTTGAAGTAAGAACCACCTCATGGGGAAATGATTGATAGAACATGACTGAAGTAAGCTTTGGAATATTTTAAAGATATAATGCAAATCATTTCCAAAAAGATTGAAGACTGGTCAGTATAAATAATTTTGCAACTAAAGAAAAAAATAAAAATTTATCTTGAAATCTAGTAATATATTTAAATCATTCTGTTTTTAAAATATGAAAACTATTATATAGATATATGCATAATAAATGTGCCATATTCACTGCATAAAATTTATAATATACTAATATTATAATATAATATAATAATATAAATATTAAGTATAGTTTGTAAATAATAAGCCAATGATAAAAACATGCTTAGAGCTTTTCTTTTCTATGTTGACTAACATGTTCATAATTGTACTATGTAGTTATGGGCTGGAGCTGCTCACATGGGCTCATGGGATCGAGTTAGGCACTATCTCTTCCCAACGCCATGTACAGTGATATAAAATCATTACCTTGAAACCAAAAATGGTGGCAGAATTTACACCATGGAAATCAGCAAACACTACAAATCACAGGGCTTTTGTGCACTTTTCTGGGGATCAACACACTACTGGATGTATTTGAGGTAAAAGAAAGACAAAACAGACCAGAAACATCATGAATGTTTAAAATGAAGGAAAATTTAGTACATCCAGTATTGGAATATCATGCCACCATTTTAGATCATTGATATTGAAACTAGGTTGACACATAGTAAACTGCTTATTATGTAAGATTAAGTGGACAGAAGTGACAACGTGTTCTCTAAATAATTCTGTAGGTGCCATTACAATCACTCAAGCTCTTCAATTCTAATACTTAATGTGGAAAAACTGGAAGAAGCCCAAAGAGAAGAAAAGAATGTGGAGATTAAACATATAACTCTTTTTAAAGAGTAAATCCAAAGGATTATTTTAAGGTCCTTCAAGGACCAGACAAATTCTTTTTTCTCTGAGATTCTAAGTTTGATTCCATATATCCGGTAACACAAGTCAATTAAACTGCTGGAATATGAGAGATGGGTTTTTTTTAATTTTTAAATATTTTATTTATTTCTGATAGAGAAAGAGAGAGACAGCGTGAGCAGGGGAAGGTCAGAGAGAGGGAGACTCAGAATCTGAAACAGGCTCCAGGCTCTGAGCTGTCAGCACAGAGCCTGATGTGGGGCTCAAACCCACGAACAGTGAGATCATGACCCAAGCCAAAGTTGGACGCTTAACCGACTGAGCCACCCAGGTGCCCTGAGAGATGGTTTTATGTGGAGGGAAGCAGGGGTGTAAGTGGGAGGCCAATTCCAAATCCTAAAGAATTACAGCTGCAGTGGGCAAAACAAGCTACTTTATTCACTTCGTACTTTCATTCTTCATGTTTGAATGAGGTAAGTGATGGATTAGTATGTTATCTCATTCACAAGCCACACTTTATGTTTAGTAAAATACTTTTACACCTAATTGCTTGCTGTGACCCTTGAACCTCTATGAATTGCAAATATATTCAATAGCATTTTTATCAGTGAGGAAACGTAAATTCAGAAAGGTACACAATTTTCAAGGTCACCTGCCTAGTTATCAGCAATGACGGAAAGGTGCTTAGTGTTATGCCTAGTTGTTTCAACTGAAGTGGGAATTGTTCCCAGTTGACCACATATGATGTGTGTAGATACATTTATTATATTTAAAGCACCTAAAGTTCCACATTGAAATGGCTACAAAGGCAATGTATTATTCTTAGATCTGGCTCCAAGGAATTGGATAATAGAATTGTGACAGAATGGAAAAAAAAACAACTTGTCATTTTATGTCATTGTATATCTTCCCTTAGGGCTTGAATTTGTGCATTTAAGATACCGGTTACAATGAATGATGTTGCTACTGAATTCGTGAACTATGATCTGGTTATGACAAAAAGGAGAGTATTTACTAGGATACCACAAGCAAGTCTTGCCTCACTAGGAGAAACAGACAAGTAAATGTGACAGGGACACTGTGTTTTCAAGAACTGCATCTGTTCACAGTTCTTCTGGTGAAAGCTTATTAATATGTTTACTACATCAGGAGATAGCCAAGTTCTGCAACTCTGTTAACAATTTGCTTAGACTCAGACACAAGTTGACAGTATTTTCTCTGGTCAGTTTCAACAAATGTTCATAAACAGTTCTCAAAGGGTCCAATAGCAGGCAGATTTCAAAGATTTGGGGAAACTGCATAAATCACAGTGAAAATAAGAATGGTAGTGGATGTGACGATCAGCTATTGCTCCTTAAAAAACCATAGATGTTGTAAGGCTTGAAAAGTCACTAAATTGCACATCATTTGGCCCAAATCTATAATTTTAAAAATGAGAGTGACTTGCCCAAGGCCTCACATCTAGTTCTCGCTGAATTAGAATTCAAGGTAACCAGGTCCTAAAGGATGTGCCCTTCGTTCACCCCTTGATTATCGAGAGCAGTGGTCACAAACTGGCAGCCAGCTAGGCTTTGTTTGGTCTGCACAGTGTTTTAAAAAACACTTTTTTAAAATTTTTTCTTGAAATAAGAGAGGCCCACATTCTCCCACAGCTGCAGTTGGCTGACGATGGTATGGCTCCTGCTCTCCTGTTCTCCGATTTTCCTACAGGGTGAGCCTTGACTTTCTATCCTCATCTGTCTGTCCCCTGTGTACATTAGAGTTTGTGGTCCCTGCTGCTGTGCAAGATGCTTTTTAAAAATAAATGAATAAACAAATAAATAGTAACTAATTTTATAGAAAGACATTACATTCCAAATATATCAACTTTTCCAATATGTCTCCAAGATGAGACATAGGGATTCTAATTTGACACTGATTATACACATGAAAGCTAGTTTGGGTGTGGGGTGGGGGGGAAATAGATCAATTAATAGCAACCTATTATTTGAAAGCATTTTTTGTATGGTTTTAAGTGAGACTGAATTCATATAAACAGTAAATATGTTAATAACTAATGAATCCATGGGAAGGTTTTTCCCACTGATTAGCCTCTAACTTCTTCCCTTCAAATCAATTTAGTGATTGACTAAATTCAAATTTTTACCTTTTTTTTACTTAATGAACTTGTGTCTATAAATAAAAATCATAAAAATTCACTAAAGAGGGTAGGCGGGCATTTCTTTCACCACTGGCAATCCTGTTTCCATTTCCCCTAAGTGATTTCACTACAATTACGTTCCCAGATTTGTTGACAATCATTTTTATTTCCTTTTTTCTACCAATGCAAAACCAAAGATTACCCGTTTTTACAGCTGCTAAGGGAAATCATGTATTGCTCTAGGTGCTGCCTACACGCTGTCAGAAAATAAGCACACCTATCCAGCCCTTAAATTCTGTTCCCACAAACACAAACGCATCAGCCCGTGGTAGACCACTGGGTCTGTACTCAGAGTTTCAATGCAAAGTCAGTGTGTAGAAAAGAAGGAATAATCAAGTTAATACGGTAGGGGCTGGAAATCATGATTTTAGAGCAACTCCAATTTTGAGTGAAATGAGTTCTCTTTCTCAGAGAAAATTTAAAAATCAAAAATGAAAACAGAAGCACACTTTTCTAAAAATTAAAAAAATCAGTGCTCTCAGTTATCCTAATGCATTTAAATTGTTAAAAATCTATAATGCTGAGGTACCTGGGTGGCTCAGTCAATTGAGTGTACAACTTCTGACTTCACTTCAAGTCATGATCTCATGGTTTGTGGGATCGAGTCCATGGTCAGGCTTGGCACTGTCAATGCAGAGGCTGCTTGAGATTCTCTCTCCCTCTCTCTCTCTACCCCTCCCCACTCAGGCACACTCTCTCTCTCTCTCTCTCTCAAAATAAAGAAACATTTTCTAAAAATCTGTACTGTTGATCTCAACATGAATGCTAGCAGCCTCCCCATAAACTTCTTTATGTGCCAATTATGTGCAAGGTATGATGCTAGAACCAAGAAATTCATCTCAATCTCCCTACTCCTGCTTATTAAATTTCAAAATAGCCTCTTCAAAATAGCCAACATAATTGTGCAAACAGTTATTTATATATACACTCATTTAAAATGTTTTCAAAAAACAGCAGATATGTGCCAGGCAGTATACTGGTCTCCAAGACTGCAGCATAACTAAGATAGGCAGGCTCCTATCTGTATTGGAAACTTAGCCCAGACCTATCTGTATTGGAAACTTAGCCCAGACCCAAGGCAAGTAAGTTTGTTCCTCCCCATCCCTATGTAGTCTGTGCTCAGTGCTCCCCACTCACCCACATACCACAATCACCACTGCCTTATCATTTGCCTTCCACACTCACCCACACATCTTCCCTGCCTTAGCAGGCAAGGGAACGGGCTGTTGATTACACCAAAAAAAAAAAAATCTCTCCTTCAACTCCCCAGTTCCAGTAAGCCTCTGGGGGGAAAATATTCACATATTCCCTGTCAGGTAGTTGAATCCTTGCCCTACTTGCTATGAAACAATTCTGGTAGATCATTAAAAAACAAATATAAAAACAAATATGGCACCCCAGTATACACTGAATTTCCTAGTGCTTCTTTGAGTCTCATGACTGTCTCAGGAATCTTTCTTTGCCTCTTTCCTTCCCATAAATATGAGAAATGAATTTCTATATCTTGTGACATAAAACATGTCAGGCCCAACAGTCTTTACAGATACCTTAAGATAAAATATGAGGCATAGAAACTGAAAACTGGTTAGTGTTTGCTATGGATATTTTACCTCCATAAAAAATTATATCTGTTATGCAATTATTATATCAATCATATATTGAAGTCTATTATATTACTGCTCAATCTGAAAATATGGGATGGACAAAATATGGTGCTCCCTTCTCATTTCTTCCTCTAAGTACCCATAAAATATAAATAATGAAAGAGAACTTTGGGTACTTATAATCTGGTAAATAATTCCACAGTAGTAAAGTAAAAAGCTTAAGTAACTAAAAAGCTGCTACTTTCATTTAACAATAAATCAGAACAAATTAGGCATCCCTATGTACTTTATAAGGTGCAAGACATTTTGCTGGCAGCCAGACAAATCATGATGATTTAAAATTCAAGGTAATACTAGGATTCTTTGACTTATTTCCTTCTATTTAAGCAGGATTTAAAGAGTCTATATTAAGAAGCATGTCTTACTCATTTTTATATCCCTCACACTCAATAACTTAAATTTAATCAAATGTTAGAGGCAAGTCTTTAGTTTATTGAGATTTAACTCAACAACTGATACCGTGCAGCTAAGCAAAATTCAAAAGAGTTTTTTTGAAAGTTGGTACTCTCCATACATTATGTGGAATGTCCTCATCTCCACGGTTACAGGTGAGGCAGATTCATGCGTTAAAAATATACCCAGTGGTCCCCAAATTTGGCTGTGCAACAGAATTACATGGGGGAGAGAGACGGTAATAATGCAAGTCCCTGACACATCTCAGAATTTAGCAATGTCCCCAGATGGTTCTAATCACACATATTTAAGGATCACTGATAGGGACAAAAGAGCCCTGGACTGAGAACTTGGTTCTGATGTTTCCTGTGACACAGAAGAATCACTTGACCTTGAGCACCACTCAGTCTGTCAGTTCTTTGTTCATCCTGCAAGCATTCATGAAAATCGAACTATTATCCTCTCTGGATTTCAACTTCCTCATCTCTGAAATTAGGCCATTGGAATAGATGATCTGAAATCCCTTTTACTAGAGAATAATTCTAATTCTACCCCATAATCTACATTATAATTATTCCACCTACAGCTATCTTATATAGCCTTATATAAAGTACTTGTCTATCTCTTTTAAAGCCCATGTTAAATTAAGTTCATAAAATATATATCGAAGGATGCCTGGGTGGTTCCGTTGGTTGAGCATCAAAACAGACATTCAAAAATATCTATTGCAAGCCCTTTAGGTACCAGGCACTGTTCTAGGCTCTGGAAATACAGCAGCATCCTGTTAGTAGGTGAGATTCATAATAACTATGTAAGTAATTGCATAAATTAGATAATTACTGATAATTGTAAATGACATAAAGTAAATAAAACGAAACAATAAGATAGAAAGTGAGAGGAGAAGAATGGTAAGTTAGATGGAGAACACCTTCCCGAGGAACTGACATTTGAACTAAGTAAGTCTTCGGTGAAAAGAAGTGGCCAGCCACTAAGACATCAGAAGGAAAGAGATCTTAGTCAAAGGAAAGCCCTAACACCAAAGCCTCAATGAAGGGGCATTCTTTTTTCATCTGCTCAAGGACAGCAAGCAGACCTAGGGCTACAGAGTGAGTATTTGAGGAAGGATGGAACAGGTGATACCAGATGATACTAAAACAGGCTCACCCTCTATATTTCCAGAGCCAGACCCACTCTCTGCCACCTTCTCTTTCTGCCTCCAGACACTTCATCCCTTGGAAGGGCCTTGTACATAAGGGTATGAACACCAATGTCTGCTTTCCAGACTTCATCAGAATCTCTGCAGGTGAGGTCAGAAATCTGTAGGTTTTAAAGCTGTCCAGTGAGTCCAGTGTGCAGTCAGAAATGAGAACCAGTGCCCTAAGTAAAAAGTAAAGTCTTAAGATATTAACAGAAGAGGGGCTGAATTTACAGCTCAGGAAAAAAAAAAGGAAGAAGAATGTAATAAAATAAATAAAACGTTTTAGGATTTTTGGGTACAGAAAATGCCCACAAATCTATAACTCCTTTCCTAAGACAAATAAAAAGAATCTTTTCCTTAGCCTCACTAGTCTGAGAAACAATTCCTACTTTACAAGGTCAGTGTATTTCAACTAACATATACAATCTGTGCACAAGAAGTTGACATAGATGCTACATAAATCACACACACACACACACACACACACACACACAAAGGGATCCTACCCCCAAGAAGGTTATAACCACACAAGTACCTACTTTCAGATGATCTTAGTGATGTGACTTAAAGCCTCCACCTTGTAGCGCTATTTCTGCTTAGTGTCATCCATTTCAGATTTCAAAGTTATAAATAGTAGAAGCAATTACTATATATAAACCAAGATTATATAAGAGTGCTTAGGAAATGATAGTGATCATGATTAAAGATGTTCATCAGAGACTTTCAGAAAACAGTGCTATACCTATGTTCATAGCTAGAACCAAATAAACACAACGAAATAAGAATAACTTTTGATGTCCTCCAACTGGCCTATGAGGGATCAGTTCTCTCTTCTTGGCCACTCTGCCATGCCCACTCTATGCTTCTCTGATAACTCTGAGATAATAACTGAAAAATAGCTTTAAGTGCTATTCTTTCTAGAGGTACTACCTTTTAACAGGAGCTTATTAAACACTCAAAACTCCCCAGATGGAAAGTAGTATGTGGGGCATTCTTTTTCCTCCTCTATCAATAAATTCTATGCTAGTTCTGGAAGGTATCATATTTACAAAGTCCTTCCCAACAGAAACCAACCAAAGTAGAATATGCCATATCATACTACCTATTTAGCTTTTATGTATGTATGTGTATATATGTGTGTGTGTGCATGTTTTACTGAGTTCTTATGATATGTCATCTATTATCTTGTTTAATGCCATGAGAAGTAAGTATAATTACAATCCCTAGCTTACATATTTGAGAAGTGAGACTAAGAAAGGTTCAGTGACTAGCCTAAAGTCATAGAACTCAAATATGACAGAGATTGGATAAGAAACCAGGGCTGTCTAACTCCAGAAACTGCCCTCTTAACCATTAATCTCCCTCCTTTATACCTACACTTATTGTGCATCTGCCTGAAAAACTAACAACAAATGGAAGAGCCAAAATTTAAAAGGCTGATAGCTCCATTAATGAGCCGAAACCATTGGTAGACCACTACCAGGAAAGAATAGTTATACTGCTGCTACAAGCCATAGACTCTCTGAACCACTCAAAGAATCACAGCTTCTCAGGCCTTTGGATTCATTCAGTCCAACTCCACCTAACACCTGCATTCTTGCTACAACAAACCAAGAATCTCATATACATATGCCCGTAACACTAGAAACCAAACAGGAGAGACTGGCTTCCACTTAAACTAACACACCACCGGAAAATCAGTTGGCAGTATTTGTACATTGTGCTTTTGAGAGTGAGTTAGTTTAGATCACTGTTAAATTATAAAATGTAATAAACTCCCCAAGTACTAAAGTCCTAGAAATTTCCAGAAAGAGGATAAAGACTTTCTTCCCCTTTGTCCACTTGGAAAAAAAAAATTCTTTCCTAGAAATATAGGTATGTTTGTTTGTTTTAATTATTGGACTTTTCTGGACACAGAAAAATGAAGGTATAGCTTTTCATCATAATTTATAGGAATATCAAATTTGAAGTTTTTTAAAGAAATGTCAAGTATGCTTTAGAACAAATCAATATGTACCCATCCTATGTGATAAAATGCTAACTGGTTATTTCCTGGAGTTGGAATTATGGATAATTGTCATTTGCTTGATAGTATTGTTCTGCATTTCTCAGTTTTCATGGAAAGCATTTACTGTATTTAATTTTTTAAAAAGCCACACAGAATAATCTGAAAAGATTCATGTTAAAAGATTAATAGTGATGAATCTTCATACTTTGTTACAGCAGGCACAGGAAATGTCATCTTAACACTCTCACATCTCCCTCTGTCTGTTCTTCTACAGTTAAACAGAAGCAAGCTTTAGAGTGGACCCACATTTTTGCACATGAAGAGAACTGATAAAGAAGACCCAGGATACATTTATTTTATTCTTTTCTGAAATACTGATAGGCTGAGCTATGTGGTCCTCCCGATTGACTAGGGCAGGTGTATTGTATACAATCTAGTTCATGGACCTGATTTTTTAAGACATTTTCTAGCTTATGGTTATAGAGTCTTTACCTTTATCTGCATTTCCCTTACTCATTTAAATAGGCATTCAAATGCTGACAATATCCAGACCAAAGCTCTAATAGTGTAAACCAAAAGCCATAGTGAAGCACCTTTTTATACAAATTATATAGCAGTCAGACATCTGGGCTTTGGAATAAGATTGAGCCTGTGTCTTCCAATTTTTACCTGTATGACTCAGAAAAACACTTTTAATCTTTCAGAATAATAAAGTACCTTCTTCACAAGGTTATTAGGAGGACCAAATGAAGTAATATACATAAAACACTCAGCACAGTACATGGCACACAATAAATGCTCAATCAATGGTGCCAGTATCATTACTATTTTTCAATAATAATAACAATAGACATCTAAGTTATATTACCATTTATGAGTAGAATGTGGTGGGTCAGATGGGGGGAAGGGAGATTAAAAGCTTAGCAACTAATAGTCCATAAACATATGAGCATCAGTTGTACCATAAAGACTAATGTTTTTCAGCACATTCAGGAAGTACCTGAACCTAGCCCAGGTTCCACAATATAGTAACCTGAGAACACCTGCAATTCATTTCCTATGCCTACTGTAACAAAGTGCAAACCACAGGGCTTAAACAACAGAAATTTATTGTCTTACAGTTGGGAGGCCAGAAGTCCAAGATCAAAATGGCAGCAGGGGTGGCTCTTTGTGAGTCCTAGAAGAGCAAATCTGTTCCAGGCCTCTCTGCTAGTTTCCAGCAGTTTGCTGACAATCTTGGGTATTTCCTATCTTGTAGATACGCCATTCAGTCTCTACCTTCACCTTCACATGGTATTTTCCCTGTTTGCATGTTTCTTTCTATGCCAGGATTTCCCTTTTTTGTAAGGACATCAGACATATTGCATTAGTGCCCATCTTACATGTCTCATTTTACCTTGGCTAGTACTATAATGACCCTGTTGCCAATTGAAGTCACATTCTGAGGAACTGGGCATTAAGATTCAAACTTTTTTGGGAGGCCACAATTCAACCCTGAACAAGAACAAATGGTAAAAATGAAAATTACATTTTAAAAATGTTTGGAAAGTATATATTTTAATATAGTTTTTTTTCTTGAATGACTCAAAATGCATGAGAGAACACACTGTAAACTCTAAAGTCCAACACCTATACCAAGATGCCATTATTATGGCAGACAGAACTTGTATCTCTATAAACATAGAGCATTGTTGGTTTTTAAATATTTCTTTCTTAGAAAAATAGGAAGCCAAAAGATTCTAGTACTGTCGCCAGTACAAATGCCTATTAGATTACCTTTTAACAGAACCACTATTTGATTATTCATTCAACATGTGTTAATCAAGCACTTATTTTGTGCTTAACCTCATGCCAGACCTTACAAAGGAGGAAATCTAAAATAAGGTATATGCTGTGAGGAATGTTTCACCAGTTTGTGAAGATATAAATTATGTTTCTTTTTTGTAGTCCTTAAAACCTGATAGGACATGGTGCCTAATGACTCCAGAATGTGTGTTCTCTAAGGCTGATTTCCAGGAATCCTTACATGTCATTACAGAGTGAAATAAAGTGTGATCTTGCATATCACCAACGGTGGCATCACAGCTAGGTGCTGAATGGAAATATGAGTTTCATATGCCATTTTTCACATGTGAGACAGTTTACATCTTCACTCAACTGATGTCCTCAAGGTTACAACGATTCTTCCAGACTAAGATTTGGCCCCAGTGAATATGAGCAATAATCCCCAGTTCAATGAGTACAAGAATGAATTCACCCCAATAAATACCATGGAGAAATATGCTGCAAGAGGCAAAGAACACAACCTCCCCATATGCAGAAGTGAATCAAAGTTACCCGTGCACGATGCCAGAGGGGATGGCAGCTTTGGGTGACAGGTGGCACGCCTCTCCGCCAAGGAGAAGGCGTTGCTCCTGGCAGTTTTTTTTAACTGAGGCATGCAACCTAAGTAGTGGCATTTCACAGCTGAGAAACCAGCTTGTAATATGCCTTTGCTTCACTGAGAGGCGGGACACATGTCCACATAGTCTCCAAGTCTAGCTGCAAAACATTGCAATACATTTGCCTATATCCTTCTTATGACCAAATATTTATATTGCTATGGAAATGTAAATGGGCTATATGATTAATGCCTTTTTTCCAGACAAACAAAGAAGATGGCTTCCCTGCAAAGGTGTCACTTTCTAGCACAAATGTTACAAGGAAGAAAAAAGGACCAGAAAATGAGTGGGTGGGAAGAGTTAAAAATAAGTCCCTATTTATCTATCGGTCTTCAGTAGAAATTTGCAAAAGAGAGTCCACTTTACTTTGACTAAATTAGCAGATGAAAGACAAGGTCAAACTGACATTCTGAGTACTCTGAGATCTGGGTCTACTTTTCCAATAAATTCTTTCTCAACTCCTTTTAGGTAAGTTCTGCCCCAAATTAACCATTTTACCATTCCCTGTATATCTGTTAGCATTTTATTCAGAGCCCTTATTTACATGACTTCCTTCATGGGAAATTCCTTTCCCATTTAGTTCTTCCCTTGCATGGCTAGCTCGCATCTAAAACCAGATTCTAATGCTACTTATTCCAAAATAGCTGACTAATGTCCCCATCTAAAAGTAGATCTTGAACCTCCATACCCTCTCTTTATCCACATCCATCCAGACACATAGGTGGCAAAAAATTATTTCTATATCTCTCCTTCTGGACTATAAGCAATTGTAGGAACTACAGAGTATCCACAAAATCTGAAAGACACATAGTTAATATTATTTTATCACATAATCATATATATATGTGTGTGTATATATATATAATTTCAGTATCGTTTCTCATGGCTATTTGCCTGTGTTAGCACCCATGATGGACATCTGCAGTCTGGATTCATTCTTGATACCTGATGCCCGGGATACTGCTGGGTGATTCGTGGGATCTGCATTTGTTGACTAAATGAATTAACTGGTTGGCTCATTGATATGAAACTAAGGCTTGCCCTTCAAAGCCACGTAGAAAGACGAGGGGTGGAGGAAAATCAGAGACTAGAAAGAGAATATGAAGAGATAAAGGCAAATGATCTGGAGATACTTCAGTGTTTATAGACAGCAAAAGCCGAGCTACAAGGAAAGTCTTCTTACAGTAATGTGGAGCTGTGCTCCACCTCAGGTAAGTCATCTAACCTCAAAATTTTTTTCTTTTCAAATCAAGGACTTAGATAAATGTTTCCTTCAACACGAAATCTATCATTCTAAATAAATACTAAATAGAAGTGTCTGCTTATAATGTTTGGGGAAAAGTAGAGGTCAGGAAGCAGTTATTAATAATTAAAATGAGAATATAATTAATATAAGCTATAATAGAATATACTGCAACTAGCTGTATTTATGCAAAACTTTACAGTTTCAGGGCACCTGGGTGGCTCAGTTGGTTAAGCATCTGACTTAAGCTCAGGTCATGATCTCACAGTTTGTGAGTTTGAGCCCCATGTCAGACTCTGCACTGACAGCTCAGAGCCTGGAGCCTCTTCAGATTCTCTCTCTCTCTCTCTCTCTCTCTCTCTCCCCCCTTCTTCCCTCCCTCTCCCACTTGTGCTCTCTCTCTGTCTCAAAAATAAATAAATAAGCATTTAAAAAACAACTTTACAGTTTCAAGAGCACTTCCATAACAGTTCACACAGTCCTCATAGGAAGCTGGGAGGAAAGCATGACAGACCCTTTACACAGGCTTAAAATGGTTTGTTGACTTGTCCCGACTCACAAGGAATAGATGATGGAGGAATAAGACTCTGCCAAGCTCCTCCCCCTCAGTATACTTCCCACTGTATGTTGGGCACTAAAGTCTAAGGAGACTATTGTCACACACCATCAATATTCATGAAAAGGAACAGTGCCTGGGTGGTGCATTTGGTTAAGCGTCAGACTCTTGATCTCAGCTCAGGTCATGATCTCACAGTTCATGAGATAGAGCCCTGCATTGAGCTCTGCACTGATAGTGTGGAGCCTGCCTGGGATTCTGTCTCCCTCTCTCTCTGTCCCTCCCCTGCTTGCTCTCATTCTCTTTCAAAATAAATAAAAATAAACTAAAAAAAATTATAAAAAGAAAGAAAATGAAAAAATATAACAACTTGAGAGTTTTAATTGACAGTAAGTGTAGTCGTTTTTCCTCAATCATTAGAAAGGTAAAGAGGAATATTAATTAAGAAAAGTTTGCCCACAAAATATGAAATTAATTGGATGTTTCTTTTCTTTATTCTGCCAGTATAAAGAAATCAAATAAAAAATTTTATAAAGAATTAGCAAAAAAAACCCAAACATTTCCAAGGTTTTTGGTTCTCAGAAGTTGAACAGTCAGTCTATATCTTGTTTCATTTACATTTATAGTGCTAGCAATAAGAATTAATGCAAAATACAGCAAGCTCTTAAATCATCAAACCCTTTAATGAAGGCAGGAAAAAAAATTGGAACAAAAGCACTCCTTTCATAATTCAATTAAACTAATATTTATTGAATGTCTACTATGTGGAAGGCAGTGTTTCAATTACTGGGGATATATCAGTGAATGAAACAGAACAAAGATTCCCATCCTCCAGAAACTTATTTTCCAGCAGGGCAGATATTCTACTGGAGCAAAGTATTCCAAGAGGAGAAGACACACATCTAACCAGAAATTTGGTTAACTGCAATACCACATTCATTAAGTATTCAGGCTAGTTAATGCATATTTTAAAAAATCATTAAATGTAAGAAATGAATAGATTAAGGTCTTTCGTGTAATTTTATAAACATGCATTTTTAAAACCTATTTTTTGCCTATTTCAGGTGCATAGAACTTTGTCTTGAGACATGTGTAAATGACTCTACAGGAAATAATTCATAAATGTGTGAGAAGGCATAAGCAGTGCACTATCCCAAGAAAGACATTATCAGAAGTGTCCCGAATTTCTATCCAAACTGTGGCCCATGGACCACCTGAGAGCCTAGGAGAAATGCAAACTCTCAGGTCCCTCCCAGGCCTACTGAATCAGAATCTGCAGTCTATGAAGTTCCCAGGTGATTCGCATGCATACTAAAGGTTGAGATGCGCTACTGTAGTACATTCCTTTGTACCTAAGACAGCCTAAAAATAAACTACTGAAAGGGAGAACATAAGCACTTCAAAAATTAATCACTCACTCAATAATTTTTTTTCATTTTCAAGAAATTGTTTCTTTTCAAGTAAAATTTTACTTTTAAAATGACAGATCAAGGAGATTACATACTAATCTTTCCTTCAGCACATGTCAACATTGAAGAAAAAATGAAATTTGCCTTTTCACTGTTTCAAATCTGGCATTTTGAGCCAAAAACAAAGGGTAAGTTATCCATCACATGTATCAGTCCACAGGGGTCTCTCTGTATACTCTGTGGTTTCACAACCATCATGATGAACAGGAGTAAAAAACAGAGGATGCCTTTCAGGTACTTAGTTTCCCAAGCAATTATGGTCTGGAAGACACAGGATAAAAACATCAGGAAAAACTAGGAAGCGGGTGAAAAGCAAACTCTCTATCCATTTGTCACAAAACAGTCACTTTAAAATGGATTTATTTTTCCCTAAAGATAAAAAGGGGAGAACAGGAAAGGAGGCTGTTGGAAATTCATAGAGACACAGCAGCCCTGCTCAGTGCTGACCATGGTAAAGAGATATACCCTGCTAAAACTGGGCAAAACACTCCAGGATAGCCACATAGAAGACTCTAGAATGTACTAAAGAAGGAAAAGACAGCTATGGCAGAGCTTCTGTGAGCCAAGGAAGGCCTTTCTCACTAATCTAAAGGAGTATGATTCTCCTCTGGTATGTGATCAATACTCAAAGATTCTTCTATCATACTAAATACAAAGCATTTTTTTCTTCAAAGATTCTTCTATCATACTAAATACAAAGCATATTTTTTCTTCCATCTTCAACTATGAGTGTAACATAAACTTCCCCTCTTCCACAGTTTAAAAAACCTCTCAGCCTGTCATTACCCTCTGCTTCATAACATACAGAAACTTCAGCAGGGATCTATACCTATAGCAGGGTCACTTCCATTTACATACATATTAAAGTCCTTACTCTTCTTAAAATGGATTTGAGGCACTTTACAAAAATATAAAGTATAAAATAATGCTGTTGAAGCAAGGTGGAAGAAGCTAATATCTACCCATGTAAACTAAAAAAATTTTTTTTGTAATTGAGCATCAAATTTACCTTTGAGATTCCTGGTAGGAAAAGAGAAAAATGAAAAACACAATTCTCTCATTACCAATTAAGTTGAAACATGTCAGTTCTTCAAGAGAGATAAATGATTTCATAGTATTAAAATCTAAAAAGAATTGTTAACAATGGACTTTATAAAAGGGATATTGAACAACATACTAAGAAATATCTTCTACAAATCTTGAAAATTATAAGGCATTATTTACTTTTCCAATGCTTGTTCTGACCTTTAAATAATAAACAAGGACAGGGGCTCTTGGGTGGCTCAGTCAGTTAAGCATTTGACTTCGGCTCAGGTCATGATCTCGTTGTTTGTGGGTTCGAGCCCCCTGTCGGGGTCTGTGCTGACAGCTCAGAGCCTGGAGCCTGTCTTCAGATTCTGTGTCTCCCTCTCTCTCTGACCCTCCCCTGTTCATGCTGTCTCTCTCTCTCTCTCTCAGAAATAAATGAAACATTAAAAAATTTTTAAAAAGAAATTACAAGGACAGTATTAAAATGCTATTTAGAAAAAGCAGTTCTTCAAGGAGAGTAAACAAAGTCAGGTATGTAGTTTTCTGAAAAGTTAATTTTATGCAAAGTGGCATAAAATGGTATGATATCTTTGGTGATATTCTTAAATATCAATTCCTTCAAATGGCCTTGTGACCATTTGTCCAGGAGCTGGACAAAGTATACTTCGTGGCTATAATCTTTGACAAGTACCTGGTATCCTGTGTAATTAACTAAAGAAATATTCTAGAGGCGCCTGTGTGGCTCAGTCAGTTGAGCGACCGACTTCAGCTCAGGTCACGATCTCATGATTTGTGGGTTCGAGCTCCACGTCAGGCTCTGTGCTGACAGCTAGCTCAGAGCCTGGAGCCTGCTTCTGATTCTGTGTCTCCTTCTCTCTCTGACCCTCCCCTGCTCATGCTGTCTGTCTGTCTCTCTCTCTCGAAATAAATAAATAAATAAATAAATAAATAAATAAATAAATAAAACATTTAAAGAAATATTCCAGTGCTTTGGACATTGGGCCAGCAAGGGGCCAAGTTAATGAAGTGCTAAGAAAGATGGGACTCCTCACATGCATCTGGGGACGGTATACTTCTGGAGAGAATATCAAAACAGTAGGCATTCACACTACTAGAAATACATGGTTTCCGATCTCTGTTGGGTCCTTTAAAAATTTGTCCTGTTTGGTTTTGAACTACTCCATTTCCCTTCCTTTTCCCTCACTGAATAGTTGAGAAAACAGAGAATACCAAATATTATTTTTTTTCTCCTCTTTCCCAAACTTAATTGTATCACCACCCAGAAGAAAGCCTTTTCCTATTCAGTATGGCCCAGCCACAATTTCTTCTTGCCTCCTCAGCAACTCTGTTTCAACTAGCTTCAAATTCTCCTTTTCTACCACTGCTTTCCATTATTATTTAAAACTGCTTAATGGAACAAGTGTTGTGCATTATTGCATTAAAAATAATAAATTAAAAAAATTTAAAATAAATAAAACTGCCTAAGACTTTCTCATCCTAGAAAATGTTTTCACTTAGAAGTACATCTCCGTCTGGCTACCATCCTATCTCACCTTCCCTTCTCAGTCTCCAGAAACAATGCTACTTACTTGCAGCCTTCACTCCCTCCTGGCCTCTGCCCTTCTAATAGGTTTAGAAATGAAGAGATCCTTGAGTAAGTCATGGGAATAAAAATACAACACAGGAGGGGCGCCTGGGTGGCTTAGTTGGTTAAGCGTCCGACTTTCACTCGGGTTATGATCTCGCGGTTCGTGGGTTCAAGCCCCGCGTCGGGCTCTGTGCTGACTGCCAGCTCAGAACCTGGAGCCTGTTTCAGAGTCTGTGTCTCCCTCTCTCTCTGACCCTCCCCTGCTCACGCTGTCTCTCTCTCTCTCCTAGAAATAAATAAAAAACATTAAAAAAAAATACAACACAGGCAATATA
Organism: Hyaena hyaena; assembly: GCF_003009895.1. Lineage (NCBI taxonomy): Eukaryota > Metazoa > Chordata > Mammalia > Carnivora > Hyaenidae > Hyaena > Hyaena hyaena. The sequence continues at coordinate 1,619,578 of NW_024080684.1, forward strand.
GTCAATGGTATTGTAATAGTGTCTTATGGTGATGGATGGTAGCTACACTGTGGTGAACACAGCATAACATCTATAGATTTGTCAAATCACCATGCTGTACATCTGAAACTAATGTAACACTGTGCATCAACTATACTCAAATAAAAAAATTAAAAGAAAAGTAAACAATGAAATTGAAAAAACTTTTTGTACCAGAAAATAGGAAGTTTTCAAAAGAATATAAAAGCCAGCTTGACAATTTAGTACCAAAATAAATAATGATAATAGCTATTAATAGATTAAAATGCACTGAATAAAATAAGAATCCATAAGTTCATACTCACATAAATAGATGATGAATAAATCAAAAGATTGATGATTAACAGGATATTTACAGAATTTCAAAGCAACTTCCCATAAAATATTCATTAATTACTAACTTTACAATGTAGAAGTCTGAGAGATACAATATTAATCTAGTGATCAAAATTAACATTATCAACAATGGGAGAAATTTAAATCATACACCTTTTAGCAGTGCAGTGACAGGAATGCAGCACTGCTTCCGGAATATTCCTAACAAAGAGGTATAACAAATCTAATCATGAGGAAACATCAGTAAACCAAAACTGAGGGACATTCTATAAAATAACTGGACTTGTGGGGCACCTGAGTGGCTCAGTTGGTTAAGCAACCAACTCTTGATTTCAGCTCAGGTCATGATCTCACGATTTGTGAGACCTAGCCCCACACTGGGGCTCTGTGCTGACAATGTGGAGCCTGCTTGGGATTCTTTCTCTCCCTCTCTCTCTATGCCTCCCCAATTCTCTCTCTCTCTTTCTTAAAATAAATAAACTTTAAGAAAAAATAAAATAAAATAATAAAATAATTGGACTTCTTATCTGCAAAGCTGTTAGGATCATGAAGTCAAGGAAATACTGAAGAACTACTCCAAACTGAAAGAGATTAAGAGACATGACTGATTCTATATGAGATCCTGTTTCTACAAAAAAACTTTATTGGGACAACAAGTAAAACTCAAATGGTGTCTGAGAGCTGAATGGTAGTAATGCGTCACTGTTAATCTGCTGGTTTTGATTGTTGTATTTTGGTTAAGTTTAAGAGTATCCTTGTTTATAGAATATCACATTAAAGTATTCAGACTTTTGGAGAAAAAAATGAGAGAGATTCTTGGGGAAGCAGAAGCTAAGAGGAAGTGGAAGCTACTGGTACAGAGCACTGTTTCTATAACCCTACCTTCCCTGTTAGCTTTGTGGTTCCCTTCATGAAAATCTCTCCTCCTTTGGCTGCAATAATGTCTATTCTTTCCTGGTTCTTCTTCTTTCTCTTTCTAGTCTTGTTTTGTTTGTTTTGTTTTGTTTTTAATTTTTCAGAGAGAGAGCATATATATGAGTCAGGGGAGGGGCAGAGAGAGAGAGAATCACAAACAAGCTCCATACTCAGCACAGAGCCTGATGCAGGGCTCCATCTCACAAACCTTAAGATTATGACCTGAGCTGAAGTTAAGAGTGCCATGCTTAAATAACTGAGCCACCCAGGTACCTCTCTCCTGCTAGTTTCTAACTGTTCCTTGTACAACCTTTTTCTGGATCTTCTTTTTCTTTTTCACCTTCCTCAAAGTCCTGCCCTTTACTGTTCTTCTCTTCACTCCATATCCTCTCCCTTGGTAATCTCATCCACTCGTGTGGTTTTAATTACAGCTATTTGCTGACAAATCACAAATCTACCTCCCTTTCGAGGTCTGTGGTCTATGGGATCTCTCAACTTTTTTTCCCATAGATACCTCAAATTCAACTACTCTAAAACGCATGTTTTTCCCAATCTGTGCTTCCTTTTTTTTTCACTATTTAGTTGTACAAAATGGAAACCTGGAGACATTACTGACTTCTCTTTCTCATCTATCCTTATAACCAATCATTCACTAAATCCTAATCTCCCTACTAAATTCCCATCAAATCAATTCTCCTTTCCATCCCAATGACAATTACTTTAGTAAAGCTCTTATCATCTCTTGACTAAATTGATTAGTTAAATTGGCTTTTTCTCCACCACTTTCCTAACTATCAATAGCCTGCCAACTCGTCCTAATTTCCAAACTGACTTCTTTTCTTAATCCGTCCTCTCCAAAATTTTCAGCATGCCCCTGTCAAAATATAAATCTGATTGTGTTTACTCTCTGTTTAAAATCTTTCACTGGCTCGCCATGTTTACAAAATAGAATCTAAATTTCTTGGCAGGGCAAGCCTGCCCCTTCATGACCTAAGTCTTTCCTCTCTTTACAGCCTGATCTTTCCCCAGTCCTTTTCCCTGAACATATATTCTGGAACTAGTGATATGTTTAAGTTCCCTGAGCATGCTTTGTTTTCTACATCAATACTTTTACACATAGCCACTCTTCTGTGTGCTTTAATGGGGTGAATTTGAATGTCATATCCTTTGGAAGGCTTCTATGAGGTTACCCTCACTTCTTTCCTTGGTCCAGAAAAGGTAATGACATTTCTCTCTTACCTGTTTATTAACACCTACTCCTATGGTTGCATTTATCAAACTGAATGGTAATCACCACATGATGAACTTCTTGATAGAGGGATTATAGTTCGGCTCTGCTCATTGATGATTATAGCAGAGTTTGGCCCAGAGAAAGTGTTCACTAAACATCTGTTTAATTACAACAAACATCTGAATGTATCTTCTTTTTACCATCAGAGTAACATCTGTTAACCAAAAAGTAACAATAATATGGTACATTTATCCAGGAAAGGGGGATATTATTTCATTAAGTTGTTTCCCTGTTTCAATATCCTCATATCACCTTGTATTCTGTTTTACTGTAAACAGTTTATCCTCTTCAACATACTGTCAGCAATTTGTTTATTGATCTGTTTCGTTCAGCCCTTTATAACATACAAATTATAAAATGTGTCAGAGCACTACAGAAAACAGAGGAAACTGCCTCAAAGTATCCAGCAATAGCTGAAGAATAATCTATCCAACTCTAAATGAAAGCCCTCATCTATAACCACATGCTATGGATGAAACTGTTATGAAGGAAAAATACAGGAAGCTAAGTGTGCTACTCAACATCAGAAAATCAGCAAAACATACCTCTTCTTCTTTATTTGCATACCTTCACTCTAGAACATTCATATATTTACTTCACATGGGCTCACTTAGACTAGAAACTCTTCTTATTTAAGGTTGGAATAGCCTAACAACAACAATAATATCTTACATTTATTTAGCTCTATCTCATCTGTACAATAAACTTAAGGATGATTTGATTTTTTGTACATTTTACTCTGATGGCTCTCTAAGCATGGCAAACTCCATGAATCCTTTGTGTCCATCCTACCCCTGATCCCTAGAATCCATCCTTTTCTAATCTTATCCTTATGTACTACACACAACCCCTGATCACTTGCTGTAGAGACAGCCATCTGGCATCTGACCTCCCACTCTTGACCACAGCCCTCACAGGGATAGAATCCTTTCTTTCATTAAAAAAGGTACCCCTTGATGGCCTTTATGTTTCTTCACTGAAGAGGCTGGGGGGAAAATGGAAGTCAACTAGAGTTTCATATGGAATGGGCACTTTAAGTTGGAAGTTCATTTTCTCTAAGAAAGGAACTTTACTACAAGATGGTAACAAATATAAATATGGAGACAGAGTTGCATTAATCCTGGGAAGAAGTCAGATCCCATAAGAAAATGGCTTTATCCGGGCTTTCAAGAAAAACGTGAAGAGCAGGTGGGCTAGGAGCAAGAGAATTTGAAAAGAACAAGCTTCTATTGCTCAGAACTTTTTGATGTTTAAGAGTTCAGATATAGAACAGTTCTTGGCAATGTCAAGGTGCCAGATCATGGTCAGAGTAGGTGGGTTGAGGAAGTGAAGGGAAAGGACACAGAGTTTATGTCACTGAATTAAGAGGATATGCATCAGTGGATCACACACATGAATATTGGAATCATTCAGATGTATGGCAAGAGTCCATATTGGAAGGAAGACTATCAGAGTAAGAATGAGTTTTCAGTGACAGCAGAGTCTCCTAGAAGGTACTAAATGAGAGCAGCAAAGTTGGGAAGAATGTAGCTTGGTTGGATGATGTAAACCTCAGAGAAGAGAAGAATGCATGAGGTTAAATTCATATAATTTTAAAACAATCAATCAAATGGGGCATCTGGGTGGTTCAGTTGGTTAAGCATCTGACTCTTGATTTTGGATCAGGTCATGATCTCATGGTTTTGTGAGTTCAAGCCCCATCTCAGGCTCTGTCCTAACAGTATGGAGCCTGCTTGAGATTCTCTCCTTCTCTCTGCCCTCGCTTGTGCTTGCACTCACTCTGTCTTTCTCAAAAATAAATAATGTTTTTAAAAACTTAGAAAAAAATCAAACCAAACAAACAAATGAAATTTGTTTTTTAAAAATATCTAATACCAAGTTGAATTAGTCCTTGCTTTGTTACTAACAAGTATTACAGTCTTAGGCAAGTCATTTTATTTCCCTAGGCCTTTGTTTCCTCATTTATAGCATGAGAAAGATTCCTAAAACCTATAACACATACTACACTTTTAACCATGAGTTTCATGTTTGTCTTATTTTATTAGGCTTTATGGTCAAAATCTACACCTGATTAACTGATTTCATGTACTTACTCATTATTCACCAGCTAAACAAGGGCTAATATCTTAAGAATCTGTCATTTTGGTGGCAGTTTAACAAAAGCAGGTAAAAATTAGTTGTATATGCCAGCTCCTTGTTCTCCAAAACACTGTTATGAGGTAAATAATATATCAGTGATTATCTTTCCCATCTTACAAATAAAACTGAGATGAATATACAGTATTTCCAATAGTCTTTGATGCACTTACTTTTTGTGATTAAATTTTTGTAACCCCTGAGTCTATAACTACATATAGGTCTCTTATGACAGACTATGGGACCATTCAGGATAATAATAATAGCAATAGCAATGATAATAATAGTTAAAATTTCTTTAGCTTACATATTCTTAGCACCAAGACCAGTATCTGACACATAATGGACACATGTGTTTACCAATGTATAAAATGGCCATGTCTTCATTAGAATGCAAAATAAGTTAGTTAGGGATCAAAGAATTGCTACTCAAAATCCTTTTGTACTTCAGTCGCCAATTCGGGCTTTTATTAGGATCATTTCGATAATCAGCCTGAATCTTTAATTGCTAGACCATGAAGTGACCAAAATAGATCATTGTAAAATTGATAAATGAGAATGTTTGTGTGAATCAATAAATTATCTTCATAAAAACATTAACACTATATTTGGTACCACAGTACCTTAAGTTTAAGAAAGTAAAACTTCCCATGAGATTGAATAAAATTAAAATTATAATTTTTCCTGTAAATTCAGATCTTAAGTATTGTAGACATTCATAGAGAACAATTAGGCATGAAAAATAAATAGAATAAATAAATAACACTGAAAACAGAAACTACATAAATATTTCTACATAAAAACTTTAACGATAGGTCTTTGATGGATAAGACAGTCACATCATTTTGACTTCATGTCTCAACCTGACTCTGGTTTTCAACTATCCCTTCTCTGAAAACCTTCTCCTACTGAGTTGTTGCTTCCAGTCTAATATCAGGACCCATTAACTAGGAGTTGCTTTTTTGGTGGTTTTAGGTACTCACGAAAATATTCTATCCTCCACTGTTATTTCACAGCCCTCTGTGGCCTTACTATGGGGCATGCTGAAAATATGGCTTCTGACAAATTTCTTCAAGATGATGCCACTCTAGCTACTGCCTAGAAAGTTATTAAAAATCCATAAAACAGTCATTGTATATTAGTACCATAGATCACTAGGAGAGAAATGTTAGTGCCTGAAGAGGAATGGGAACTGCCAAGCCACATGATGGAAACATAAAATAGGAGATGCCATCGCCATCTACCCTATGTAGGCCAGCTACTTGAAAAATTTGTTCCAAAGCTAATGAAGTCACAGAGTGATTGATGGTATGGCAGAAGAATCAAGAAGAGTTCAATCTTTCTAAAAATAATGAAGATGTCTCTTTTTTTCATCTCTGAACTTCACCTCAATTCCTTGCACATAGTAGCTGTTCACTAAATACTGACTAAATAACTTATAAAATGGTTTAATAAGTCTAGCCAATATAGGGAAAAAAAACAAATATAGAAACTGAAAAGAATAGCAATCTAGGGCCATTTTTCTGGTAGGAATAAATGGCTTTATATATATTTTAAAGTCTATATATTCATTTTGAAAGAGGGAGCGAGAGAGAGACAGCACAAGCAGGGAAGGGCCAGAGAGAAGAAGAGACAGAATCTCCAGCAGGCTCTACATGATCAGCACAGAGCCCAGTTTAGGGCTAAAAATCACAAACTGGGAGATCATGACCTGAGCCCAGATCCAGATTCAGACACTTCACCTATTGCACCACCCAAGCACCCCTAAATGGCTTTACATTTTTCAGCAGGCTTCAAATTATACATGTAGCAATTTATATTGTATCTATTAAAGGAAAGTGTCTATTAAATCCAGCACTCTTTTTTTTTTAATCAGAGAACTATATAGTTTGCAAAGATCAATTTGTAAAATGTTTAAAATGTAAAGTATAGCATAGGAAATATAGCCAATAATATTGTAATAACTTTTTTATAGTGATAGATGGTAACTAGACCTATAGAGATAATTATTTCATAATTATGAAAACATCAAAGCACATGTTGCATACCTGAAAGTAGCATAATACTATATCAAGAGTAATTCAATTTTTAAAATGTAAAAGGTTGAAATTCAAAGAAGCCAACTCTCAAGTACACAGGCAAGTCAGCTGGAGAATCAAGGTTCTGGATGCACAAAGTTTTATTTGGATGTGAACCCTTTCTTTAAATCATAAATAGAGGATCTCATAACTATCCCTGGATTTTCTTTTGTCCACATACCCATGCCTGCTAATAATGTGTGTGCTCTTAGCCAAGGTACACACTGAGTTAAATATATTAAATCTTAGTCTACATTGTTTAAACTTAAAGAATCATGGTTTTGGAACCTACTCATGACATGCCTGTGAATTACACCAAAATCTTCCTGGTCTTCCAGGATTGCAAAACTAGACATAGTTATCACTAACAAAGGAACACCTTTTGTTGTTCCTAACTATTTCAACAGCCTAATACCTAGAATTCTACAATAACTAACATTTTCATAGTTAGTTTTCCCCCTTCCCTTTAATGGATCTCCCCTACATATTTCAGTAAAATTCACTCTAATTATTTTTGCATCACATCAAACTGTGCTTGGGTATATCTTTCTTGAAACCAAAACTCTCTGGCACATGTTTCAAAATTCTCCAGTTTTTGTCCTTCATATTAATAAGCAGTCACAGAGTCACAGAATATAAGAGTCCACATTTGAGTTACTATCTGTGTTATTAGTTATTAGACCACACTCGTCACTCCAGCCAAGCTAACCTGATTATTTTATCCCCTTTGGGGACATTCATACTACTGCTTCTAACTTTTAAAAGAAATGTCATATTTAAAAAAAAACACTAATCAAAATTCCCTTTCCTGTGGCTTTTTTCTAGCCAATTATACTCACCAATATTTTCCTTCAAAGTTCCCTAAACATGTTCCAAATGTCTACACTTATCTTTTACTTGGCTTACATGTGTTCAAACTGTATCCTCTTTACAGTGTAAAGTACTTAGTAACTGAGACCAAGTATAGTAAATCTTCAATTAGAATTGAGTAACTATTGTGATGACTTTTCATTTAAATTACTTGTATTGATTGATTGATTTATAAAGTAGTACAGTATATAATGGAAGAGCATACTGTCAAGGGAATTCATGAAGGCTGAATGACCACCAGAGTCAGCCAGCAAGTAGTTTGTTAGTAATGGACTATGGGACTTTAGGCTTGACACTCTCTTACTTAGTTTTAATGTATATAATTAAATCCTGAGGACACAAAGCTGGTCTTAAGGTGATGCTAAGAGGAATTAAATAATCAAATCCCAGAACTTATTGATAAAGTCAATTTAAGCTAATAATTTTAGATTTAAAAGGAAACAAGAAGCAAAGTCTTACTCTCAGATATAATAACAATTTCAATATGAGTAACTGATCAAGCATAAAAAGAAGGGAATATGGTCCAGCACCAGTACGTGTGTTTTAAAACACTTTTGGATAAGAACTTATCTCAGATCTACTTGAGTTGTCTGTGATGATGAAGGAATTAAAAACTAGAATAAATGGGCAAGAGAACTGGTGAGCTACAGTATAAAAGAGAGGATTCGCTGATGACAAATATCACATAGAAGAAGAATTAGAAGAAGAAGAAGGAGGAGGAGGAGGAGGAGGAGGAGAAGGAGAAGAAGAAGAAGAATTATTACTTAAATTGTTTTGGATGACTCCCGGGGGTTGATGAAGAATTGGTGGAAATTTCAGAAAGTCAGGTCATTATATAGAAAAGTTGACTAGTAGGTGAAATACTGCTTCTGAGTTTAAATCGTATATTCTCTCACTTTCATTAAAAATCCTAATCATCAATAGGAAACTCAGAATATATGGGAACTGCTTCTTGGGAAAGATGTAATCATGGTGTTTTAAGCATCTTTAATTGATTGACCTAAATAACCTTTGATGACACTCCTATCCCTTATTTTGTGACAAAATGGAGCAATTTATTAAGGTAACTTATTGTGAAATAGGTTGGAATCAAGACAAGAAAGATATGAAGAAAGTTGCTTGGGCATAGGTAGAAATACGATATTGAGTAGAAACAAAACTCTTATATGTAAGTGCATTAGCTAAAGTAATAGTTCACTGACTTTGGAGGATTTTCCTCTGATGCCATTAGACTGCTAAAGTAAGCTTCATATCAAATAGAAAAAGGTTTTTAAGAAGAAAAAAGATTCTGAAAAGAAGCCCCAAAAATGCCAATCTCATATAAAATGTAAGCAAGCATCAAAAAAAAAAAAAAAAAAGTCCACTACAATGAAAATGTAACTGTAAACAAAAAAGCATCTTACAGTCAAGGGCACTGTATAGCAGCATAGTTAAGCCCTTTATCTTAGCAATACTCCTCTGACACTATAAGACAAAATACTGACAGAGAAAGGCTTAAAACAAATGAAAATGTACCCAATCAAAAAAAAAAAAACTTTCTGATATTAATATTCTTTATAGGACTTGTTCAATGCTTTTAATGTAATCAACCAGAATTATGTTTAAGTGCTGCTTTCTCTAACTTTTTGAAATGATAAATTTGATTCTTGAAGGGGAATCTGCATTTCATCACAAGGATGAAATCCAGTGTCCTTGGCCAAGATATTCTTCACAGAAGTAGGCTATTTTTGTATTTTATACTTAGCATATTTAAAGACACACAATCCAGGTGAGCAACTTGCTCCAAAATGCACTCAATCTTTACTTGTGAATAAGGCTCTATTGCTTCAGTACTCACCCCTCGACAGATCCTATTTCAATATTCCCCTCAGTAACTAATCCTGAAATTTTTTCTGGAGAGCCTACTGCAGGTAACTTCACATGCACCAATACTCTTTGATGTCAGGTAAACTGACGGTTGTCATGGCCAGAGATTAAGTGTGGCACAAATGATGTGGTAGTAGATTGAAAAATATGTAAAAGAATAGAAAAACTGAATTCTAGCTGGTTTAAAAAGCAAACAGAAAATATCTCCCAGCTTAACTTTGATATAAAATGAAATAAGAAAGGGTTATAAAAACAATTGGGGCATTCAAATAATGGGATGCCCAAACTGTGATTGTAAAGTCCATCAAAATTAACCATGGAAATGTCACTTAGTACTTTTACAATACTATGCTAGCTTAACTATATTAGCTATACTTCTAATATTAACTTAACTATACTAACTTAACTTCTAATTTAAAAATTATGATGATAAATTGACTAGAGAATGGCTAATTTGGAAAGGAGAGGTGAAGGTCACTGGAGGTTCCAGAATTTCTAAGCTCCAAATTGTTAATATCCAAACTGGCCTCCTTCCTGAATAGTGCCCAGATGGCAGAGACAACACTGATATGTGGTCTTAGCTGCTTTTTGACAAGGAACTGTCACCAGTAGGTGACCCCATCAGTCTTAGGGCAGGAAAATTACTAAATGATGCAAGAAAATGCCTGCAGGCCAGTACACCATGGATCCCTGAGAAGCAAGAGGACAAAACCTCAGGAAAAAATGAATTTTCAGCTGGTGCTCATACAAAAGAGACTGTTACGTTTCTTTGCAGATAGAAGAAAATAAAATCAATTTTGTTTCCACACATATATGTCTAATAAGAAAAGAAAACATTCTCCTTGAGAAGAAATAAGATCATGTATAAAAAGTGGGTGAATGGCATCATCTCTTGATAATATACACAAAAGTTAACTCTGACGCTGCTCTATGAACACAACATAGTCTGGAATCAACTACTACAATAGTATGGAGACATTATCTCTGCTGCACAACATTAGTCAGAAGGCAGAAAGGAAACAAAGTAATCCAAACTCATATAGGATGAAATTTTAATATCAGCCCTTCCTGAACAAAATTGGCAAACACAAGTCCAATTAATTTTCCAAAAACATAATTCTACTTGTCAGAAAGCAACCCACTATAAGCAATTATTTTTAGCAAACTGATGCCACTGGAAAACAAGTTGAATATGGATAGGGATGTCTTGTCTCTACTCTTCACTGCCCCAACATAAAATGATATTATATTAACATATGGGGGAAAAAAGTAATGAACTATTACTTCTGGAAGGAGGAATTTATATTTCTAACATCTATAAACCATTACCTAGCTCAATGGAGGGAGAATTATTTAATATTTAAATAAATCACATTCCACCTCCACCTAGATTTTGCCATTGCCTTTTAGAGAGACTAATGCTGATAATTAACACATCTTTAATTTGTGCTTTCAAGACATTCCACCCAAGCACTAGAGGAAACTGTTAAGCATTTAAAAATGTAGGAAATTAACATTAAACAGTAATATGCAAGATATTAGCATTTGAACTTAAAATTGTGTCTTAAAATAGTTATATGAGATTTTGTTGAAAAAGAGATATGCCCTTCTCTACTAAAAATCAAGATTCAGAAATATGAGTCAGCTGTTAAAAGTCACAATATTATAGCAGAAAGTTTTTTCCCCAAAGGCAAATTCCAAAATTATAATGCATAATTCTACATTATTTTTGTTTGTCCTGACAACTCTGCTCCCTGTATAAATTAAAGCATTGTCTTCATTAACAATCACTATCTAACTACAACAGTAAGAACGTTTTTTAATTTTGAAATCAGAGTTCACACCAGTAACTGAATATTGTGTAACTGTTGCAAGAATATGAAATCATGCCTTTCTTTCCTGGCCTTTCTTTTTAATAATTTGATATTTAAAAATATGAATGCAGCAATATCCTCAAGATTCTCTTCCATATGCTAACATATATACATGAATTGTTTTAGACATTTATGTTTAATCCAGATCTCAGTTTCTTTATAAACCTAGCAAGGGAGTTAAGAGTAAATGACTTGAAAGTCTCATTTTATCCCCAAAGCTATATAGGCTAAGAGGAGAGTCGGGGAAATCTTTAAGGGAAATACTTTGAGAATTCATGTAAGTAAGACTCTATAAAAATCAAAGTTTTTAACCTCAAATAAATCAATTTCTTTTTTAAAAGCCATTTTAAGCCTAATATCTACTATCCTTTTATTATAATAGATCTAACTAAATTCTAATGAGCAAGAAAGGAAGAAAAAGACTAGAAACCAAAGCTCAAATCTAAGAGGTCACCAGTGCTATTTCTCATGAAACAAGATAATCCTGGGGAAGACTGAGGGCATCTGGATAATTTTAACATGTGTAATAGAAAGAAAATAAATAGTTGGTTTTAATTATTTACTTTTCCTTTGTATCTAAGGCACCCTAGAATTTGAAATAAGTTTCTGATATACTGAGGGAGATGACTGCATGAATCCAACATTCACAAGGAAGCTTTGGATGAGAAAGAAGGGGAACAGCACACTAAGACAAAGAAGCACTTTCAGCTGACCACTAGTGGATAAAGCTTTCAAGACCAATTTAGGTGACAGCAAGTTTTGTTGTTGGTTTTGTTTGTTTTCCTAATTGCTCATGTTGGATTAATCTATTAAGCTTGGAAAGTCATAGCCAGTCATTTAAGGGTAGTATACCACGTTGGGCAAGCAAGCCTTTCAAACACAAACTCAGAATGTGAGGCAAATATGTAGCCCAAAAACTATAGTTGGATACTGGTCATAGAGAGTTTGTATCTTACAGCTCCTACTATCCCCCCCAAAACACCATGGGACACAGTTTTCCTACACTATCATGACGGAAGGAGGATAAAAGGTAATGCCTGGGTGGCTGTGTACTGACAAGGGTAAAGTCTATTCCCCACAGTGCAGGAAATAAACGGGGACGGTACTATGATCAAGAAGGCACATCATGCAATATACTCCCTTCCTCTGTACCTTTCTTTCCCAAATGCAATGCCTACCTTCTGTGTGGACTGCAGAGACATAGGTCCAATTGTAACGTTTGACTATGTCAAGCATTGCCCTTGCTTGCAAAGTGTCAGAAGGGACAACCCTCAGGAAGTATTTGTATAAAGTTTTGTCACTCAGGTCGATGCTTGTGGCGGAATATGCAATCTGGGGAATGTCGAAGAGCTGAAGCAGGTTCTGCACTTGAATGGCTACGGAGCTGGAGCCCGGGCCGATCACGCCCGCAATGGGCTTCTTAGTCCTGCCTAGGGGAAGGGACTGGCCGTCAGGCAGGCACCGGTTGAGCCCATCCTTTTCATCTCGAATGGAAATCAGAGAGTCCCTGATGAACTCAATGCTCTGCTCCAGAGCCACAGAGGAGTGCCAGCAGGAGTCCCGGATCTCACTGCCCAGAGTGATGTTGGGCAGCAGGACCGGGTCCGCGTTAATCTTATCCAACGTGTGGAACATGGCCTCCACTCTCTGGATGCCATACTGCTCCCTGATCTCTCCACACTTTCTCTCCGGCACCTTCTCCGCGGGAGGCTGGTGGTGGACTGAAAAGAGGGCTCCAATGATGACATCTCCATCCATTCTGGCCACCGAGCGCTGAGACGAGGCTCCCGCCAGCAACACTTTCCTGCCGGGCGCCCTGGGAAGAAGGGACATCTCCAAAAAGATCGCTGGGAAAAAAAACAAGAGGAGCCGGACCATTGTGCTGAGGACGCGGTCCACAGCCGGCTCGCCGCGTTCCCACGCTGGTCCTGCCCGCCGGCTCTGCGCGCTCACAACGTAGACAGACACCCGACGCCTGCCTCTCCCTGCTCGGTCCTGCTCGCCAACGCTGCTGGTTCAACACTTTCGCCGCCTGCACCCTTGCCTCCTTCCCTTCCTCCGCCACCTAGTCCGCCACGACCACCTCCGTGTCCTGGAGACGTTTCTGAAAGGGAAATTCGAGCCCCCTTCTTCGCCGGTGCATCAAAGTAAACTGGTCAAGAGTACAATGGGCATCGTGGTGGCAGTCGTGAGCTGGACGCTGCCGACAAAACAAGGGAAGAAAATCAAAGCTCCGTTATCACAAGACCTGTTTCAAAACTCTGGGTCAGCGATGTTAACAGTTGCCCGGTCCATTTCATTTCAGCACGACAGGATATCGGCTGGAGGGACAGGTCGGGAGACAGCTGTTGTCAAGGCAGGAGGTGGTGCGTCCTGCCCGCAGTGCCTTCATCGGTCCCTGGAGGCGCAGACCCTCCCCCTCCTCCAGCTCCAAGCCTCTTCCAGGTCCCCAAATGCCCATTACACTCACAGACTTGGTGGGGGGAAAGGGGAATAAAGGAGTGGAGGAGCTAGGTCTTTCAACCTAAGAGAACTTTCCGGATTTGAAAAGATCAACTTTTTTCTCAAAAGAAATTTGGAAACTCATTACGAAGGTGGAAGCACTACTTCAAGATGAACGCAAAAACGGAATGCACGTTTTACTTTAAATTAGAGGGGTTGAAAAGACCTCAACATACCACCCGAGTAGTAAATACAATTTGCCAGCTTGAGGAAATCCATATTAGTTACTAAGGCAACGCCTGGTAAAGTCTCAGCATGTCGGAGTTTGGTATGTCTCCCACCCCCCCCATACACACACCCAAGAAGTCGGGCTTACTGTAGATGTTCAGGGAGGAAGGGTGCAGATAAGGTAACTTGATTCCCGCGATGGAGGGTGGAGAGAGTGGGTGGAGGGAGCCCCTGCACCCGCCTAAATCGGGACCTTTGGCTTTGCACATTTCTAGAAAGGGAACGGAGGGGAGCTCTGGGTAGCTTTTGCTGCGGTAGCTCAAGCCCTGCCGCCTTCAGAACCCTGGACAGTGCTCAGTCCAGCAGCGAAAACATTCCCCCACAGGGCCTGGGGGGGACGCTTTGACCAGCGCGTTGCAATTACTTGACACCCCCACCCCCCATCCCCGACTTCGCTTTTAACCCTCCTCCCTGCATTTTTTACACACACACACACACACACACACACACACACACACACACACACACACACACCTTCCTTCACCTCCCACCATCCCTCCATCCTCATTCTCTGCCTTGCAGCCGGGGCTCCTGCAGGTATATTCAAATCCGTCCGCTTCGGGGGCAGAGGCGCCAAATCTCAGCCGCCTGTGGGGCTGAAGTTGGCTCCCTCTCGTTCCTCCCCGGCTCCTTTTCTCAAGGTGAGAGTCGGACGAGAAAGGAGCTAAGGGAGCGGGCGGGGAGCAAGAGCCCAGGAGGTGAGCAACCCAGGCATTCACGGGTCCCGACGCTTCCTAGGGATGCTGGACCTAAAGAAATAAATAAGCGGGGATGTCTCTGAGACCAGGAGGAAATCCCATAGATTGGGACTATGTCTGCCACTGTGGGTGGGTTTCATCGCCCGGAGGTGTCTGCTCACCTGGGTCTGCTTGGAGAATTGGACTTGAGACGTACCTGAGTCCGGGTAGACAGCGCTGTGGTCCTCGGGCTAGAACACCACTCGGGCCACGCTCGGTTCGCAGACTCCTCAGCTCTAATCCAGACGGTGCAAGGATGCGATCTGGGCTGTACACTAGTGCCCTCTTTCTTCAGCACTATTTTACCGCAAGGAAAAAAGAGGGAGGGGGGAGGGGGAAAAAAAACAGGTCACCCAAGGCTTGTCTATTATCTCATGCATAAAAATCAGTCGTTTGATGGAGGGGTGGGGGGTGGGGGGAACCTAGGGAGAAGTGAGAAATACTAATTCCTCTACAACCAGTGGATTCTTATAGAGGCTGCCAGATATATGAATAGCCAGATCTGATGAAAGGAGTGGGGAGCTTCTTAGGCTGCTTTAGGTGAATATTCTTTGTATATATTTCAAGGACCCAAATACATGTATTCTCCCTAGAAGTAAAGTCTCTATGGAGGGAGACAGAGTTAATACATGCGTAGACATTTAGATAAAGTCTATTAGTAGGTTGCAGGGGAAAGGCTGCATCAAGTGGGAGTAGGGGAAGGAGAGATATGCACATGATGAATCAAGGTAAGACAAATGAACAGAGGCAAACATTGGCTGCATTTTCCAGGTCAAGATGTAACTAAATTGAGATGAAAGTCAAGTCACATGAAAACAGTGGAGTGAAAAACACATATCCAAATTCCTCCCAGGCTGCTATCACCCTCCCGACAGGTCTCCAGTGTTGCTTCTTACTGTGTGAAAAGTGGAAGTTAAATCACATTCCTCTGGGAACATGTTGGCTGAGCAGAATGTGTCCCAGCTTCTTCAGAGGGGAAAGACAAGTGACCGTGTGCCTTTCCACTCTTGCTCAAAGCTTTCTATTTGTGTCATCTGCAGAGAAGAAAGATCAACTTATGTGGGTCTCTGTATAATCATCTTGCTCATGTCATCATTTTCCTATGGGCTGGTGCCACATCCATCTGGAAGTGACAATACACGTGTGGTGGTTTTAAATACTCTTTTAAGTGTGCTCCATGAATCTTAGAAAGAAAACAATACATCCTGTCAGAGACAGATCCTCTTTCTGGTTTCAGTTCTGTTCTTTTTCCTCGGGTGTCAGATTTTTCTGGACTTTAATTAGACAACATGAAAAGGATAGGATTTTTTTTCTTTTTCCACAAGCAATGCACTGAATCAGGTAATAGCCTTTAGACCTAAATGTTCTCAGTTCTGGAAGTAATAGTATGTTTACTCAAGGAGGATAGGAAGGAGGTTCTATCTTCACACATAAAATAAAATGATTCTCTGTCTGTGCTCTTAGGAAGATGTCTGCTCTAAGAAGAGCAAGTCAAAGGTGTTCACAGTGCATCATAATATCTCACTTCCTCTAATAGCCATTTAACTTTCATTTTAGATAATGCTATGCTAGTAAGATAAGCCCTAAATATTATTTTCCTGGAACATTTCATAGATACAGTGAATATACAAAGATTCCTGCGCATATAAAAAACATTAAACATGATTTGCAGGATTCAAGAAAGAAATGTCTCTGAAGTCCTTCAATGTGGACTCCTCAAACCTGAATATTTTTAATATATTCCATTGACATAGCGCGGAAAAGAATCTGCTACTTAGAGAATAATTAAATATTCAGATTTATTTGTTTTCAGTACAGTCCAAGTAAAAACTACACATTCAGGCTGGCTGAAACAAATCATTTTAAAGAGGGAAAACTTGGGGATTTTGACATAGGAGGTCTACACATATGCATACATTATATAGCAGAAGTGCTAAGAAAAATTTTAGTTTCAAATGTATAGTTTCAATATTATCTATTAAATTTATTGATAATTATTTAAGACCAACTTTAGAAAGCACAAAGACAAAAATAAGACAAGAGGAAGGCATTGAGAAATAAGAAGACAACATCAGCCAAATATGCTTTCTCTTTCTGGAAATTAAGACTTTACCAAGGCATGAAGGATATAATACATGTACAGACACCTAAAGGAAGTTTCTATTAGTAGGACTGAAGAAAATTACTAAAAGGATGAGTTACATACAAATTAACAAACATAGGTGGATACACTGATATAGGCACAAATAGTAATCTATACAAGTTCAAAGAATGTTAAAGGCACATGAATCCAGAAATGCTGTCAGTATGAATAGTTATTCACTGCTGGTAGTGTAGAGTATTACATTCAGTATGTGATTTGTAGCACAGTAGAAAGTGTTATGAGCAGTTCGGTTTGGGAAATCTATTTCATACAACATGCAGTGGAGATCAAGCAAAAGAATACCTCAACATACTATCTCAAGACAATGATTTCATGTGCTGCTGTAGCAATAAAGACAACAAAATGCTCATTGTTTTTCTATGGTAATAAAACAGTATTATCCATAAGCAAAATTGTGATCATTTTTCTTAGGAATGTATGCCCAGTTTTCACTGACTCCAATCATAAAGAACATCGTAAAGGAACTGGTCTAAATTTTAAATGAACAAAAGGGTATAAAGTTTTCCACATAAAATCAGTTAAAATTTCATACTTTTCAAAGTGAGCAAGTATAAGTTTTTTAAAGAAAGAGATGGATAAGTCAGGCACATATCCCAAATTATACTGTATTAGAGTGGGTGTTTTGAAAAGTAGAGTTTACACAGTTGTTGGAATATGGAAGTGAAGCATACACAAGAGGTAACAGACTCATAACTGAAGAGGTAGCACTGACTGAAAATAGAAATGGGATCAAAGAAGGCCTTTGTAGAAAACTGATTTGTGGAGAATTGATATGTAATGTATTACTAAGGAAATATAATTATGTTCAAGTAGATCAATGTTGCGGAGAGCAAATACCATGCTTTTCCATAAAATAGCATGTTCCATGGCCAATTAATCTAATGTGGCATTTCTTATATTATTAAACTCATGAGTTCAGCAAGATAACTCAAGCCCCAGTGAGATTTTTCAGTTTCTTTTTCCAATTTTGTTTGTACATTGCTTAAATCAAGAGAAACTGCTGTATCTTAATAGAACTTTATGTTCTGAAGCAAAGGCAATAAAAATTATGAAATAAAATCTTTCAGAAACTCAAAATATTGTTACAAAACATGATTGATTATCAAAGTAAACATTTTAAAAGAACTAAAATAAGCCAAATTTAGTGTACATTCAATTGTTTTATTGGTATGATTAATTAGGCTATAACTATTTATGCAGACACAGGACCAAAAGCATCAGTTTCCATGAGCAAATAGAAATCATCAAAGGCTTTGCAGACTCATGCAGATAGGCCAGAAAACATACATTTTGCCACATAGTGTTCTGTCACAACTGTCCAAACGTTTGTTTTTTAAATATTAAAATGCAATTAAAGAGAATAAGGCAAACACGATTATTCTGGAGGCACATTTTGGGCCACAATTATTGTCTGTTTTATACCCTGCTGTATCCCATAGTCTAAAACAATGTCTGGTTCATAATAGGGGCTAAAATATTTCTTGAATAAATGAATTGATATGTACTCCCTGAACACTAAAAATATTATCTTTTTTATGCTTTTCTTTCAGAGTATCAAAGCCAGATAGTTTATAGTTATTTCTAATTTATTCTTCGTATAATGTAAGAAGAGTAATTATTTTGCAACTATTTCTCAAGTCAAAGTAACTAGCCTAATTAGTGTTAAGTCATTTGAAACATATTAATGCAACAAACTTTTTTTCACTTGAAGTCCTGAAATCTGTTCCAAATGTGAATAAATGATTTTCATTACTGTTTTTGCATTTGCACTAAGAGCAAATGAAACTTTAAAATTTTATAAAGGTAAAAAAGATGATAAAACATAAATGGAAGCTTACCTTTATCCAGTGTTGTGACTATGTGATTTGAAAATAACTCTTTGAAATAATTCTCAGAACCATCATATGAGAAGTGTAAAATGGCATATTATCCTACTCCTATAGAAGGGGAAATTGAGGCACCAAGAATCTGTTCCTTGTCTAAGCTTAGTGAACAAATCAAGGGAAGTGACACAACATACTACCCTTATTCCAAATTCATTAGTTCATAAAAACCAACTATATTGAGCTAAGTGTTACTTATTTTCATTCTTTCCTTAAGCCTTAAACTGATGCTCTCTTCTCAGAAAATGCTTAAGTAACACAGAAAATGAATTTGAATTTCTTTCCTTTGGGCCTTTCATCAGTTGAGGGCATAAGCATTACAGGTGATTGTTCTATTTGCTTAAAATAGCCATCTTTTATAACAGTTCTAATAACAGCAGTAACCTACTTGCACAGGCTCACAGTCAACTTCTGAACAATTAAGAAGGAAACATATCTAAATTTTCATATCCAATAAAAGCCTTCACTAGAAAAGGCTTTATATTACTACAGTCTCATTTACACAAGAAATTAAATGATTATTCCTGTTTAAAAAGCAGTACATTGTATTCCTGCCTTCTCCGTAACAGAAAAGCTACAACATGATTGTTAACTCTCTAGAACACCACCAAAACACCAATCTACCTAAAACACAGCCCTTCTCCTTTTAACGCATGGTTCAAAACCTGTAATCGATAATAGAAGAATGTCTAAATTCCTTAACCTGAAAACTAAAGTCCACAGACTGGGGAAAGGGTTCGTTCAAGAAAAACATTGTAACTATTTGTATCCACCCCTTCTCTTCCTTAAAATGGGCAAGCAGTTGACCAGAGAAAGAGAACTTTGTCTCAAATAGGCCCAGGGAATTAACAGAATAGGGAAGGCATGTTTTTGAAAGTTTCATAGGTAATTCTGATGTGACCCTTAATTGAAAGCTATTGATAAAATTTCATCCCATTCTCCAATTCATACTTTTTTCTAGCCAAATAAGCCTTGTGTTTTACCATACTTCAGCTCATACCACTCACCCCACAATAAAAAAAAAAAAATTACCCATCATTCATTTCTTTTCTATGTAATTGTCCTTCTTCAAAATTCAAATTCAACTTCTCCACAAAAGCTCTCAGTTCTGAAGAAAATCATTTTAAAAATGCTTATTTGGCACTTTTATGTGATATGACACTATAAAATGATATTACTAATTTTCTTAAATTTGTGTTTTACCTAGCCCCATTCACAATTGCTATTGTCACTTTCAAAATAGTGACTTATGCCAACTGTATATATGCCATTAATCATATTTTTGAATGGTTATATTTATTTAATAAATAGCAATGTATTATTTTTAATATCATTAATCACAACAAATAATCATCCTTTGAGTGTGGATTTAATTTTCTGAGAGTGGAAAATTATTACCAAAATTCTTAAATAATTAAAAATAACCAAGAAGAGAGAGAACTGTGTCTTCTTCACCAGTGACTCTCCAGAAGCTTAAATAGTAGCTATAACTCAACAAGTATTGTTGAATAAATGGATACGTTTTGGATGAAAAATTAAGTGTGATTCTAAATAAATTACACTTTTTGGCTCTAAAAATAATTCTAAAGAGTGGGCCCAAAATATTTCAGCAACTGCAAAATCATTGGCTTTCTGAGGGGAGTAATAATTATTTGGATATAAAAATATGAGTCTATATTTTTAAATTATTGTTATTTTTGGTCACATCTCACGTAAGGATTTATTTTGGGGGTTATTTAGTAAACAGTGATTAAAATTTAAAACTGCATACAATATTTGATACAAGTTTTATTTTTAAATAATCTGTAAGGCACGTATACAACTAATAATGACTGGAAGGAAATTACATCAAAATATTAACAGTTATTAGCTATAGAATATAGAATTAGCTATAGTATTAGCTACAGAATATAGAATTTCATTTTTTCTGTATTCTTTCCTAAAATTTCTGAAATAAATATGTGTCCATGTATTAAAATGTTACACCATGCAGTGCCTGGGTGGTTCAGTAGGTTAAGAGTCCAACTTTGGTTCAGGTCATGATCTTGCAGTTCCTGAGTTCAAGCCTTGAGTCGGGCTCTGTGCTGACAGCTGGGAGCCTGGAGCCCGCTTCAGATTCCCACTTTCTCTGCCCCTCCCCTGCTTGTTCTGTCTCTCTCTCTCTGTCTCTGTCTCTCTCTCTCTAAAAAATAAACATTAAAATATTAATGTTATACCAAGATGGAAAGCAAAACAAATAGTTACCAAAAATCTTCTATAAATGATGGTGGGTTCAAGGAACCTAGTTTACTAGGTCACAGCTGCTATCTTCACCTGCCTTATCCTCCATCTAAGATATTCCATCAACCCTGTATGTATTAGGAACTCCTTTCACCACGCAGACACCATAGTAAACAAGACACATGTTCCTGGCCTTCCAGGAACTTCGAGTGAGAAACACAGCTGGTACATAATCAGGACAGAATAGTATGGAAATCCCAAAGCACTATGGGACCATGAGGGAAAGGCACCAGTCTTCAAAGATCAGGAAAGGCTTTCCAGGGAAAGTGACATTTAAATAATGATTGAGAGACAAGCAGGAGTTACCTAGGTGAAGAGAGGAATAAACACGCAAAAAGATAGTCCTGACAGAGAAACTGAAATGGTCCAGAAGTAAAGGAGAGTGTGGTGTTTTGAGGAAACCATTAATGGTTTAGGAAAGCTAATACAAAGTAATAGAGTATGAGGATAGAGGTAAGCAGTTCCTTTGAGAAAGGAAGTCATGATGAAGTGCTCTGTAAACCATGTTAAGAACTTGGAAAGATGATAGTAAATAGACCTAATAAGGTTCAGATTGGTGGAGGAAGGATAAGTCACATCATTATATTTAAGATTTCCAAAAGTGACTCTGATAAAATTGAAATTATAGACCTCAACAATGTGAGAAGTAGGAGAACAGTTTAAAAGCTGCTAGACTATAAAGTGTTGTTTTTTTTTTTAGAAGAAATCAGGGAAGAATAACTTTGTAAGTTTGGAGTATGAAAAGATATCTTATACACAAAATGAAATAACCATAAGTTTAAAAAATTGGACTTCATCAAAATTTAAAACTTCTGTTCTTCAAAAGACATCAGTAAGAAAATTAGAATGCAGCCTACAGGTGGGAAATATATGGCAGATATAGAGATAGAGATGTATCTGACAAAGTCTTATACCTAGACTATGTGCATAACTCCATATCTGGCTGAAACAGATATATCCTTCGAGTATGAGTAATTCACTAAAGCTCAGAATTTTCATGAAAAGAGTTGCTTTGTATACTTATAATAAGCTCTTTTCCATACTTGAATAACCTCATTTCAGCCATTCAGATATATTGAACTTATACCAATATATAAATCCTTCACATGGTCAAATCAGCCAATACAGTTCACCATGGAAGCACTTGACAATCAATACACCATGTTGTATCATTAATATCATTAGGACTATCATATTGATTCTGGTAGCTGGGCTTAGCAAACCAAGCCATAGTTTGGTTGTCCACTTATAAACCCAGATTGGAATTTTGAAGTAAATTTATTATTGCTAAGTTTTTGAATATTGATACATCAGCATTTTTTAGACACTGTCTGCATTTCTTGCAATTAACATTTTTTCCTGCTTAAATCTCATTTTTCCTACCCCTGAAGTCATGAAATGCCTGTAGATTTGTTGATTGTTTGAACAATTAGGAAATTTGTACAGTCTTGATTTTTCAATCCTTATGGTATATATTTTTATGTTTTTATTTATTTCCTTAGTTTATTGTCAACTTGGTTTCCATTTAACACCCAGTGCTCATCCCAACAAGTGCCCTCCTCCATGCCCATCACCCTCCTTCCCCTCTCCCTCACCCCCATCAGCCCTCAGTTTGTTCTCAGCATTCAAGAGTCTCTCATGGTTTACCTCCCTCCCTCTCCCCAACTATTTTTCCCCTTTTCTTCCTCCATTAAGTTTCTCTTAATCCGCCTATAAGTGAAAACATATGGTATCTGTCCTTCTCTGCCTGTCTTATTTCACTCAGCATAACACCCTCAAGTCCCATCCACATTGCTACACATGGCCAGATTTCATTCTTTCTCATTGCCATGTAGTATTCCATTGTATAGATAAACCACATCTTGATCCGTTCATCAGTTGATGGACACTTAGGCTCCTTCCATGATTTGGATATTGTTGAGAGTGCTGCTATGAACATTGGGGTGCATGTGGCCCTATGCATCAGCACTTCTGTATTCCTTGGGTAAATTCCTAGCAGTACTATTGCTGGGTCATAGGAGAGTTCTATTGTTAATTTTTTGAGGAATCTCCACAATGTTTTCCAGAGGGGCTGCACCAGTTTACATTCCCACCAGCAGTGTAAGAGGGTGCCTATTTCTCCACATCCTCGCCAGCATCTATAGTCTCCTGATTTGTTCTTTTCACCACTCTGACCAGTGTGAGGTGGTATCTCAGTGTGGTTTTGATCTGTATTTCCCTGATGAGGAAGGACGCTGAGCATCGTTTCATGTGTCTGTTGGCCATCTGGATGTCCTCTTTGGAGAAGTGTCTGTTCATGTCTTCTGCCCATTTCTTCACTTGATTATTTGTTTTTCAGGTGTGTTGTTTGGTGAATTCCTTATAGATTTTGGATACTAGCCCTTTATCTGATATGTCATTTGCAACTATCTTTTCCCATTCCGTCAGTTGCCTATTAGTTTTACTGATTGTTTCCCTTGCCGTACAGAAGCTTTTTATCTTGATGAGGTCCCAATAGTTCATTTTTGCTCTTGATTCCCTAGCCTTTGGGGATGTGTCAAGTAAGAAATTGTTGCAGTTGAGGACATGAAGTCTGAGATTCTAAAAGTGAAGTGGGAGTTATAAGAACTATTTATATAGTAATAATCAACATAATACAATACAGTACAATACAAACAATAATAGTTATTGGTAGTGACGGTGATGATAATAAGGCAGGATAAAGGAGTCTGGGTACAAACTCTAAGAAACTCCAAGCGGCTAAAGGAAGAAAACCCAACAGAGGGGAAGAGCCTCCAGGGAAGTATAAGAAAAACTGGAAGGATAAAATGTTAAAGAAGCTCAGAAAGTAGAGGATCTCAAGGAGGAATGGGTGATTTGTATGGGATATTGCTGAAACACACAAATTATGATTAGAACAGAAAAGTGTCCCCAGGATTTAGCAACTTGGAGGAAATTGCCCTAGTAAGAGCAATTTCAGTCAAATGTTGGGAGTAGAAACCAGACTGGAGTGATTTGTATAGTTAATTAGATACAGAACTACTTGAGAGAATTTAGATTCATTTTTAGAATTAATAAGAGAGCTTTGTAAAGATGTTATACCAAAACCAACTTCTTTCCTACATACTAACAAGTAAGAGGAAAAATCTAATTTAAAAAATGCACTTTAGATCTGGGTAAAGAAGGTAAGTCGAACACACTCATTTACTTTTGTTCCCTCAATAAACCTCAGTAAAATGACAATAAAAAGATTTTTAAGGCATAAATCTTTAAGGCAATGACAACAGGAAATGTGAAAGTGGGGGGAGGGGAGAAATAAGTAAAAAAGCAAATAATTGAAAAGATTCAAGCAAGTTAAATTTTAAATTGTCAGTGAGAAAATTCACAGGCAATTTTCAGTTATACCAAAGAACCCATATCCAGAAACTGGATGTATCAGCTACCTCTAAAAGTAGAGATGAGGGTAAGACTGAAAATAAGAGAACTGGTTAAAGTTTAAGATTTATATAGATACTCAGACCCCCTCATTAACCCCTCATAGCCAGTTAACTCCCCGTCCTCCCTCATCTTCCACAGGAGAGAGGAAAGGAAATAGAGATCTGAATGATAGGACCCACTCCCTTGCCCTCTCCTACCCATGTGTCTGAAAACTGGCATACAGGTTTATGCCTTCCATGTAGGAAATTAGAGGATGCTTCTCTGGGTAGTGCATTATGGGTGATGAGTCCAAAAGGAAAGACTAAAGTACTTTTATGTTAAAGGTTCCTAGGAGAGAAGCCAAGACAAAGCACCCTGCAATACACAGATGAGCACAAAGGCTGTTGATTAGCTTTCAGGCATAAGGAGATGAAGTAATTTGCCTACATCATGCAGCTAATAACTGTCACAGCTAGGATTTAACTTAAGACTCTCTGGCTCCTTAGACCATACTCTTAACTGCTATACTATGCTGCTCTCAAAAGGTTAAGAATGGAGGGAACATATTGATCATGGATTCATAGTTCTAAAATGCATATTACAAGAGTTTGAGAGGGTCAGGGTAGAATTTGGGCCAGTGTAGATGATAATCACAGCAACAACTCATGATAGAAAAGGCTTGCACTTTAGGCAGAAGGTGACCATATGTCTGGTTTGCCCTGGACAGACCCAGGTTATTCTTCTTATAGATTAACTAATGCCTGCTAATTTTTAGCACCTCCTTTTATCTTTAAAAGTATATGAGTTTGAATAATAAAGTACACGGTCAACCTGTCAATTATCAATGCTCCCAAAAATAAAAGCAAAGCAGAATTACTCCACAACAGTTTGGAGAAAGAGTAACAAATACACCTAACAGTCTTCTTCTGTGGCCCAAGGATTACAAGGTAAGGCTATACCTCTTTTCACTCCTGTTTAGTGGATGTTGTCAAATTCAGTATATACAGAATGATTGTAATAGTGAGAAAGCATAATTCATCTTCACAGGAGAGTAATCATCTTGAAGAAATATGGCCCACGATCTCTGACAAATTTTTATTTCTGCTGGTTCAAATCTATCAGACCTCAAATGTCATAGAATATTCACATTTTAAATTTTTATTGAGATGAGGTTAAATTCTGAAGTGACCTTACTTTGAAAGAAAACAAAAGATCTATAACAGTTGCTCCTCATTCTTCCTTACAATTACTGTCAATAGGATAAACTCTTCTCATGTTCTTGAGTCAATTCAAACTGTAGATGAAAATTGCTCTCTTGCAGCAGAAAACACTAAAAGGAAATGTAACAAGGATACTAACGGAAATATGGAAATTTTGGAGGTCATGATTCCCAATCCAGGTCCTGCAATATCCAAGAATGTCTTCAATTATCTGTTGGAGATTATGATGGGTAAGTGTACAGGAAACCAATTAATTAATTAATGGATTAATAAATCAATTGATGTTCCCACAAAGCATAAGAAGCTATAAATGCCAGTATAGTTACGTAATTAACAAATAAGTAAATACCCACAATTAAGTAAATAAATAATGTAAACATTGTAAGAGAGTGAGATTAAATGAATTTGGAGTGCACTGCGATGTCAAAAATCAATGTGCCTCTCCCAATTCAATATAAGATATCTTAGTACATATACATGGAGACTTGTGATATATGTGCTAAAAGCGAAAATCTAAGAAGGCCTAATAATTTATTCCCAAGATTTTCTAAATCTGGGGATTGGGCTTCATAAGGTAGTTTCTACCTCAGAGAACCATGAAGTTATTTCAGTTAGTAAAGAGTTCAATCTTCCCTGAGACTTTAAAAGATACAACACTGAGGTCAAGAGGTTGTTGCCTGTTTTCTCCTCTAGGGTTTTAATGGTTTCCTGTCTCATGTTTAGGTCTTCTGTCCATTTTGAGTTTATTTTTGTGAATGGTGTAAGAAGTGGTCTAGTTTTAATCTTCTGCATGTTGCTGTCCAGTTCTCCCAGTACCATTTGCTAAAGAGACTGTCTTTTTTACATTGAATGCTCTTTCCTGCTTTGCCAAAGATTAGTTGGCCATACATTTGTGGGTCCAGTTCTGGGTTCTCTATTCTATTACATTGGTCTATGTGTCTGTTTTTGTGCCAATACCATACTGTCTTGATAATTACAGCTTTGCAGCAGAGGCTAAAATCTGGGATTGTGATGCCGCTCAGTTTGGTTTTCTTTTTCAACATTACTTTGGCTATTCAAGGTCTTTTGTGGTTCCACATAAATTTTATGATTGTTCTAGCTTTGAGAAGAATGCTGGTGCAATTTTGATTGGGATTGCATTCAATGTGTAGATTGCTTTGGGTAGTACTGACATTTTAACAATATTTATTCTTCTAATCCATGAGCATTTCATTATTTGTGTATATAAATGCAACCAATTTCTGTACAGATTTTGTATCCTGAGACTTTGCTGAATTCATATATCATTTCTAGTAGCATTTTGATGGAGTCTTTCAGGTTTTTCATGTAGAGTATCATGTCATCTATGAAAAATGAAAGTTTGACTTCTTCATTGCCAATTTTGATGCCTTTTATTTCATTTTGTTGTCTGATTGCTGATGCTAGGAATTCCAACACTATATTAAACAACAGTAGTGAGTGTGGACATCTCTATCATCTTTAAGTCATTTCTTGCTCAACATGTCTCCAAAGGCAAGGGAATTCAAAACAAAAGTGAACTATTGGGACCTCATCAAAATAAAAAGTTTCTGCACTGCAAAGGAAACAATCAACAAGACTGAAAGTCAACCAATGGAATGGGAAAAGATATTTGCAAATGACATATCAGAAAAGGCTTAGTATCAAAAACCTATAAAGAAACTTACCAAACTCAACACCTGAAAAACTAATAATCTAGTGAAGAAATGGACAGAAGACATGAATAGACGCTTTTCCAAAGAAGACATCCCAATGGCCCACAGACAAATGAAAAGATACTCAACATCACTCATAACCAGGGAAATACAAATCAAAACCACACTGAGATACCACCTCACACTGGTCAGAGTGCCTAAAATTAACTACTCAGGAAACAACAGATGCTGGCAAGGAGGTGGAGAAATGGGAACCCTCTTGCACTGCTGGTAGGAATGCAAACTGGTGCAGCCACTCTGGCAAACAGTGTGGAGGTTCCTCAAAAAAAATCAAAATAGAACTACCCTAACATCCAGCAATAGCACTAGTAGGAATTTATCCAAAGGATACAGGAGTGCTGATGTATCCTTTGGGGTACACGTACTCCAATGTTTAGAGCAACGCTTCCAACAATAGCCAAATTATGGAAAGAACCTAAATGTCCATCAATTGATGAATGGATAGAGAAAATGTGGTTTATACATACAATGAAATACGACTTGGCAATGAGAAAGAATGAAATCCTGCCAGTTGCAGCAACGTGGATGTAACTGGAGGGTATTATACTAAGTGAAATAAATCAGTCAGAGAAAGACAGATATCACATGTTTTCACTCATATATGGAACTTGAGAAACCTAACAGAAGACCGTAGGGAAAGGGAAGGGAAAAGAATATACAAACAGAGAGGGAGGGAGGCAAAGCATAAGAGACACTTAAATACAGACAAAAAACTGAGGGTTGATGGGGCAGCAGGCAGTGGAGAGGGGGAAATGTGTGATAGGCACTGAGGAGGGCACTTGTTGGGATGAGCACCTGGTGCTGTATGTAAGCAATGAATCATGGGAATCTACCCCCAAAACCAAGAGCACACTGTGTACACTGTATATTAGCCAATTTGAAAATAAATTATGTAAATACATACATACATGCATACATACATAAATATTAAAAATAAAAAGAACAACATTGTATTTCTAGGATGATTTAAAAGCAGATCTCTCCAGCCTGACTCACACACTATAGTTAATATTCACTTATCAATGTATCTCTCCACTGTCCTCATGAATACTACTCTTATACTTGCCTCTTTATCTCATGCTTGTCTTCTCCCTGCCACACCAATCTTATCCATCCTAGAAGGCCCAGCTCTGGTTTCATCTCCTGTTTGGAGGCCTTCACAAAACATTGATCTGCATTGATTACTGTTTTTTCTCCTCTCTTATAAACTATGTCACTTAGATTTACACCAAAAAAGTATCTATATTGTACATGTCTTACATGACCAAGAAGAAAGACTACATAATTCTTGAATTTAAGAATCAGATCAGATTTTATTCTTGTGACTGATGGTACGGATACATATATATATCACAGATTTTTTAATGTTTATTTAAAATTTTTTTTAATGTTTATTTATTTTCAAGAGACAGATGGAGTTCAAGCAGGGGGTGGGCAGAGAGAGAGGGAGACAGAATCTGAAGCAGGCTCCAGGCTCTGAGCTGTCAGCACAGAGCCTGACGCAGGACTCAAACCCACAAACTGCAAGATCATGACCTGAGCCGAAGTCAGATGCTTAACCAGCTGAGCCACCCAGGTGTCCCAAATGTTTATTTATTTTTGAGAGACAGACAGACAGAGCACAAGTTGGGGAGGGGCAGAGAGAGACGGAGACACAGAATCTGAAGCAGGCTCCAGACTCTGAGCCATCAGCACAGAGCCTGATGCAGGGCTCCAACCCACTAACTGAGATCATAACCTGAGAGGAAGTTGGATGCTCAACCAACTGAGCCACTCGGGTGCCCCATAACAGATTCTTAATACAAATATGTTGTATTGAAAAATAGTGAGAGAATTCAGAGAACAGCATGTGGAATGCAAGGGATTTCTGGGTTTCCTTCCAGTTTAAGCTAGTGGAGTGGTTTTTAAGTGCTCCCAAAATTAAGCAGCTTTTATAAGGATTCCTAATTTCTTTTCAAAACAACACTTGGCTTCACTATGCAATTGAGTTCTCAACTTCTGACTCAAATTCAGTTAGTGACTTCACTTTAAGCCTTGATTCTATACTATACTGACAATTCTATTTTCTTATCTTTTCTGTGGGGATAATTACCTTGTAATAATTACCTTGTAAGTGATTTGATGAGTCAAAGTTTTAATAGCACCGTGAAAAAGGGCCTATATAAGGTGCAGCTTCAATGATGCAAATAATGTATAAATAATATGTTTTGTTGGCTTTTAACTTGCTTTCCTAACATGTGAATACACAAGTGTATATATGTTGTCAACTGACTGATGTATTAGCATTTTACCACAACAGAAGTACTGAAAATAGACAATGAGGGAGAAAATACATAATTTGAACTATATATGAAAATAAAATCCATTTCAGAGTTGATTATAAATAATAAATTAGTTATGCATATTACAGTTGAGTTTGTCATTTATATAATAAATGTCATATATTTTATATGCATCTATTTTTAAAGTACCAGCATGTACACCTCAAATGATCAATAACTACTATTATAAAATATTTTCTGAAAAAAATTTAGTTTTGAAGCTAGGTTCATTATCAAAGCATAAAATTTCAACTTTTAAGGCAACAAAATTTGTATACTATGAAAGTATCAATAGAAATTCTTTTGCATATCCTTATCACATTACATTCAATTTTGTCCCACAAATAAAAGAAGGGAGGTAAATCTTTAAATTCCTTTTAGGGTCACCTGGGTGGCTCAGTCGATTAAACATCTGACATCGGCTCAGGTCATGATCTCACATTTTGTGAGTCTGAGCCCTGCCTTAGGCTCCATGCTGACAGCTCAGAGCCTGGAGCTTGCTTTGGATTCTGTGTCTCCCTCTCTCTTTACCCTTCCTCCACTCGTGTTCTCTCTCTCTGTATGTCTATTTCTGTCTCTCTCTGTCTCTCTCTCAAAAATAAACAAACATTAAAAAAATTTCATCCTCAGTGTTAATTGTATAGTAGATTGCCTTGAAAAATCTAAAAGATATTATTTTCCAGATTCAATCATAGAAACAGAATGACTGAAAGAAATCACCCGAAGGAGATAATGTGTCTTAAAATTTTAAAGCTGTAAGGCCTAATCCCACTCTTATAATATATTGATGAGTAAGCTAAGGACCAAAGTGGCATATGACAAAGATTTTATGTGTCAGAACCAAATATAGTATGTTAATAATCTGACTCCAAGCACTGCTTGCCACATCTCTTGATATTCTACTATGATTCACTCATTCAATAAACACTGAGTACTACTATAGGCCCGATAACATGTTAAGGGTGAAGGACAAAAGTGTAAAGTTCTTATACTGGACAAGTTCACAACTGTTAGAGAAGATAAATATTTAAACACCTAGATTGAAGTGTAACATGGTAAATGTTATAATACAAAGGAGGAATGAGCAAATAATTTTGCCTGGGTGTAGGGAAATCAGGTAACCTTTCATAAAGTAATGTTTCATCCAAGTCCTTAAAGGATGAGTGCTGCCTTAACAAATTACTTCAAACGTTGGCTAGAAATGACAAAAATTTATTTTCTCACAGTTTTAGAGACCAGAAGTCTGGAATCAAGGTGTTGGTAGGCTCAGTTCCTTCTAGAGGTTCTGAGGGAGACTACATTCTATGCCTCAATCCTAGCTTCTGATGGCTACTAGCTTATAGATGCATCACTCCAATCTCTGCCTCTGTCTTCACATCATCTTCTTTTCTGTGTGTCTTTCCTCCTTCTCTTTTCATACAAAGGAACTCGTCATTGGGTGAGGGTCTACTCTATCCAGATATTATCTCAAGATCTTCACCTTAACTACATCTACAATGATCTCTTTTCCAAATTGGATAATGTTCACAAGTCCCAGATGAACATATTTCTTGGGGAGCCACTATTCAATACATTCCAGAGACAGCCAAATTTTCACAGGTGAAAAAGTTTGAAAGAGTACTCTAAGAAATAATGGCACATGGGGCAATGCATAAACACCATGAAAGGTAAAGAGTAAGACGTATAAAATAATTAGGATGAATCTGGAGAAGAGATGGGCAATAAGATTTAAACAGCAAGTTGAGGTCAGATTGAAAAGCACCTTGTAAACCAAACTAAGATTTTAAACAAATCAAAACAATTTTGGATTAGATTTCCATAACAACAACTTAGGAGTTAGAATATATAGAAAACTAGGGACTGAGATACTTTACAACAGGGTTAGCAAGCAAGTTTTTGCTGTAAAGAGTCATTGTAAATATTTTACACTGTAGAACTATCTCTGCCCAACTACTCAACTCTGTAATGTAGCATGAAAGCAGACATAGACAACAGTTAAGTGAATGAGCATGGATATGTTCCAATAAATGCTGGGCACTGAATTTGAATTTCATATAATTTTCATAGGCCATGAAATAGCATTCTTTTGATTTTTAAAGCATTTTAAAATATAAACCCCTTTGTAGAGATGATACCAGAAAAAGGGTGGAATAAGTAACACCAAGGGCCCATCCTTCCACAGAAACACCAAAGAAAAAGCAAACATTGTCCAAATCAATTTTGTCAGAACTCTGAAAATTAATCAAAGCTATATGGCAATCTAGTAAATATTGAATCAAGAAAAAAAGGAATCTTAGAATGGTAGGAAAGCCCTATGTCATTTATACTTGCTCTTGCCCTGTCCCCCTCCCCAGCTTGACAGTGATAGTGAAGATAGCCTACATTCCCACTATGGGAATTTGGTCCCTGGTTTGTGAAAGAGTAAAGAAGACCTCATTCTCAAGGAATTACATTTGCCTGTTTTGACCTGTCTGGAGGCTCCCAGAAGGGGTGATGCAAGGTGTTTGACTTTGTTTCACTTAACTCAGAACTCCTTCGAGTGAAAAAGCAGCTACTCAGAGGGCTGAAAAGCACTGTATTCAGAGATTAAAACCACTGTAAGGCAAATGAGCAACCCACTGTGACCAAAAGCAAGAGATTACAATAGAGGCAAACAAGAGACCTACTGAATTCCTGGGAAGAAAAGCAGGAATGTTTCTTTAAAATAATAGGGCACTGAACAGCACCCATCTAAACAGGGGAATATAGAAAGTTTTATGCATGACCAGGACAGCAGACATACTTCGAGTAAAACTTAAGAAGACCTTAGGCTTTCACCTCTGACTGATCCTTAGACATAGCACAAGCAGGAAGAAAAGGTGAAGGCTGAGTTGTAAACAGCTTTGTTGACTTGAAGTAGTATCCCCAACACAAACCAAATCTGCAAGAACTCAGACTTTCTATTCTTTTGTTTTCACTCCTTTCTTTTACCTTTTTCTTCCTTCCTTTTTTTTCTTCTTTTGTTCCTTCTTTTTTTGTCTCCAGGCATTCAAGGAAAATTCTGCCACCACAGTAGCTAAATGTAAGCTAAACAGTTCAGAGACTACACACATAAAAGAATACAGATGTTGCAAAAATAGTTTAGAAAATTCATTCCACAAGTGAACAATTACAACCTATGGCAAGCCCTAAGGAGGGGGAAATATCCCCAGAGCTATCACATATTAATATTTTTAATGTCTAGTTTGCAACAAAATTTACAAAGTATGCAAAAGAAAGTATGACTTAATCAGAAGAAGAATTAAGTATAGACCTTGGGCTTACAAGGCAAAACTTTTAATCAACTAGTCTTAAATACATTTGAAGAACGAAGGAACAATTGAAAAAAAAGCTAAAGGAAATCTTAATAACAAAGTCTTAACAAATAGAGAATATTAATGGAGAAAGAAATTTTCTAAAAAGAAACCAAAGAAATTCTGGAGCGAAAAAGCACAATAACAAATAGAAACTAACAAGAGGGTTTCCACAGCAGATTTGAGCAACCAAAAGAAAAAATTCAGCAAATCTAAAGTTAGCTCTGTTGAAATTATCTAGCCTGAGGATCACAGAAAGGAAAAAAGAAGGGAGGGAAGGAAGGAAGGAAGGAGGGAAGGAAGGAAGGAAGGAAGGAAGGAGGGAAGGAAGGAAGGAGGGAAGGAAAGAAGGAAGGAGAGGAAAGAAGGAGAGAGGAAGGGAAGAAGGGAGGGAAGAAAGAAGGAAAGAGAATTAACAGAGCCCCAAGGACCTATGGAACACCATCAAGTATACAGTCATATGAACAATAGGAGTCCCAAAAGGGAGACAGAAAGGGCCAGAAAAAAAATTTTTATAGTGGTAAAAATTTTCCCAAAGTTGATAGAAGACACAAGTCAACATATCCAAGAAGCTGAATAAATTCCAAGGAAGATAAACACAGGAAGATTCACATTAAGATACATCAAGTATGAGATGCTATACTGGTATGAGAATTCTGTGAGGTCAATCACTATGTCTGGTTACATCCTTAATTTCCCAGACATTAGCAAAATGTCTCGGAGGAAACGTGGAAGTAGAGCATAAGTAAAGTTGAAATACCCTTGAGATAAACAGAGAAGGAGCTGGATAGGGGAATTTAAAGACAAAATGGGGATTCAATTGAGAGAAAATTTTTTGAAATTTGTGGCACCAATCCACATGTTTTTCTGTATTATTGGCCAACAATTTAAGTGAACATGATGAAAAGGAAAATAGAGAGGCAGATGGAGAAAATAAAGAATTTAAAAATGTACAGGATTTACACCATAGGAAGTATAGTCAATGATATAGTAATAATGTTGTACAGTGACAGATGGTGTCTGCATTTATCTTGGTGAGCTCCAAGTTATGTACAGAATTGTTTAATCACTATGTTGTATACCTGAAACTAAAATAACATTATATGTCAAGTATATTTGAATAATTAATCAATTAATTAATTGACTGATTTGTGGTGTCTATTTGTACCAGAAGAATAAGATGAGTAAAATTGAGCAACTTTTTTAAAAAGTACAGGAATAACTTTATGTGTTACCTGAAGCCACTCAGGATAATTGAAAATGATATGAAAGATGAGAGATTGGAATTTAGTTTCAAATAGTTGATGAGGATGAAAGGCTAAGCACATAAAAATAATTATTTATAATGATTATTTATACAATTTAAAGCTTCAAAAGGGGGAGAAAGAAATTTTAAAGAAATCAACTCTGTTAAAAGAAAGTTGCATGCAGAAATAAAGCCCCACTCCTGAAGGTTAGGCACACAGAACCTAAGACTGAGGATGATCCAGGAGAACTGAAGAAAAACAGTTACCATAGGCCTTGCATCAATAATAAGAGATAGCAGTGTACTGCTGAGGAGGGGGCATGGAGAGTGACCTCCCCAAAGACAGAAGTGTTTCAGGCCTGCTTAAATATGACGGGACAGCAGGAATATAGAGAAAAATGCTCCCTCATTCAAGGCCTCGCAACAATCACAAAAAAAAAAAAAAAAAAAGACCAATTCCCACTGAGCAATATGAAAACTGTACTGCACTAAAGATAACTAGGGCAATAACAAAATAACAAAACCCAAATAACAAAAACCCAAATCTATATCAGCTCCTGACTAATTTAACTCAATCTTCTATTAACAGAAAAATAAATGTGCCTGTTCTGGGTAAAAAAAAAATTACCTCAGCCTCTCTTGTTCTTTTATAGACAATGTCAAATATTCAATAAAAAATTACTAGACACACACAAAAAAGCAAAAATTACCTAGTGTCTGGCAATGAAACAGTAAACAGAAAGGCAATATAGAACAAACAAATAAGGGGTGCTTGGGTGCTCAGTAACTTAAGTGTCCAACTTCAGCTCAGATCATGATCTCACAGTTCATGAGTTTGAGCCCCACTGGGCTCTGTGCTGACAACTCAGAGACTGGATTCTGCTTTAGATTCTGTGTGTCCCTCTCTTTCTGTTCCTCCCCTGTTTGAGCTCTGTCTCTGTCTCTCAAAAATAAATAAATGTTAAAAATTTTTTTAAAGAAAATAACAAATTAGTATGCATTCTGTGTTTAGGCAGCTCTGTTTTTGAATCCTAGATTCTCTGCTGACTTACTAGGTAATGTTGAGCAAGTTACTCATGCATCCATTTCTTCAACATTAAAGTACAAATAAACACAGAATGAAATAATTTTCAAGATTAATGAGACTGAGTGAATAGTGCCTCAGACTGCCTGTCATATAGAAGACACTAAAGATGTGATCATTGTTATATAAGAGAAAATGTTTAAAGTTTATTTTATTCTTATGGTTATATTTATAGAAAAAATAATTGGATTGAAGTACCTCTTTAATATTAATTATCATATATAGAATACCTAAGTATAGAGTATCTTCTACCTTTAACCAAGTCCTAAAAAGGGTCTATGCAAATCATAATCAATTCTTTCATCATCCAGAATGGTAACCAATTCTTTCATATTCTCCTCATAGATGCAAAAAATTGAAATGCTTTATTGACAACAATGCAAAATTATTCTGTGGAATTGATATAACCTAGGCAAAGCCAAATAAAAATAATGATGATGGTTTTATTAGCTAAAGTGGCCTTACCATAGGGAAACAAAATTCCATTAGAGTTCTTTAGAAATATTCAACTTTCTAGGAGTCCTTGAAATAATTTTTGAGAATCCTCTAGTGTTTCCAGGATCCCTGGTCAAGAACCATTGTTCTAATAAACTCTAAGGAGCATGCCTTGCAAAATCAAATCATTTTAGTGCTAACAAAGTGATAAAATAATTCTAGAAAACCAAATTACATAAGTGATACCATCACTCTATTTTAAAACTTTCGAGGTTTGCTATTCAAAAATAAGTAAAGATTCCCAATTTAAGAATACAAGAAAGGTATAAGAACAATGTGAGGAACATCACCATGAATGACAATGTATCACTAAACACGTAAGAACTGAGATGATACCTAACAGTGGATTATGGTCAAGGACTCAGAGACTACTTTGATAGAGAGGGCAAAATTAGATTTTGGTTTGAAAGGATAAAAGGAACACAAATCAGTAAAAAGATATAACAGAAATGCCTTCCAGATGAAACATAATATGCTTGGGGGCAAAAAGGCATTACAGAGCTGAAAAATAAGATTAGCTTGGAATTAAAAGAAGACATACATTTGGGAATAAAACCAAGTGTTGGTATGACTGGATAGGTACTCTACTGCTTTCCAGAAAGTTTATACCTAAATCATCATAATTGCTTTTGTTTGTTTCTTCCTCATTTGTTTATTGTTTATGAGTTCCAAATCACAAGTTTCACAATATGCTAGTAGCCTGCTCCAGGGTATATAACAAAAGGCAGTGAATGTCTCTAAGGTACAAAGGAGCTGAAGTTGGCTATTTTCCCCTATACATGTAATTTTTTTCTGCTTTGTTTTTTGCCAATTACAGATTTCAACACAGAAAGAGCCTGCTAAAGAAAAGAGCTTGTGGATATATGTTATTCTTAATGACTGGTTACTAAGTATTTTCAGATCTTAATTTTGGGTCAAGTCCTTATTGTAATTATTGATTTCACTTTTAAGCTGAAAAATAAAAGGGTTACTGTGCACTCACATATCCATCCTGTATCCAAGTTATTAAAAATTGTGTCATTTTTATGAGCCATGATTCAAAGCATTCTACTAATATTGCTAAATGTCTGTTTCAATAGGAAATGTTCAAATTTTGTCTCAGATATAATAAAGCATACCACCAGAAATTCCAGGTATCAGTCCAGGATATGACTAAAAGGAATATATTCATCCATTCATTTATTCTTTCAGCAAATATTTGTTGAAGGCACACACACACACACACACACACACACACACACACTCATATTCACACACATACATATATACTCCAAACTTTTGACCGTGATCATTGACTATCAACCCAGATGTTTCAGTTTCTAATATGCTAATCTTGAAGAACTAGAAATAGCAAATAAGTGGGTATTTAACTCTGAATAAAAGCCAGTTGATCTTCATTCCTTTCAAAATTAGATTATATATTATAGTAACAATATACACAATTCCCTTTCAAAACAGGAAACCACAATGGAAATGTCAACTTACTTATGATTGCATTATTCTCAGATAACCCTTACATTCAAATACAAAGTTAGGAACCATGAGAAAAATCCCAAGGGTACCTTGTAAAAAAATAGTTTAATGTTTATCATAGATAATATACTTATTTTTATAATCAAAATGACTACTGTTACTTTATTTCATCCAATTTTCACTTTTTAAACAACCTCAGATGGATGTGGGGGGGAGGGGGGGAATGGGCATGGAGGAGGGCACTTGCGGGGATGAGCGCTGGGTGTTATATGGAAACCAATTTGACAATACACTATTTGTAAAAAAAAAAAAAAAAAAAAAAAAACATGGAGGAGGGCACTTGCGGGGATGAGCGCTGGGTGTTATATGGAAACCAATTTGACAATACACTATTTGAAAAAAAAAAAAAAAAAAAAAAAAAACCTCAGGAAACTTGTCATTGGCTCTTCAGCAAGGATATTGAGGATATCGTTGCTATAGTACACAGTGTTCTTTTTGAGACACTCAGGTGACATCTCTTTGTGGTTTTAGTATTGGTGATGGCCATATTTTCAAGCAACTACTTAACTTCTATACTGTATTTCCTTTTCTTTAAGGTTTATTTATTATTTGAGAGAAAGAACGAGAAAGTAGGGGAGGGGCAGAGAGAGAAGGATAGAGAATCCCAAGTGGACTCCATGCTGTTAATGCACAGAGCCTAATGTGGGGGTTGTATCCCTTGAACCATGAGATCATGATCTAAGCTGATACTAAGTGTTAGACACTTAACCAACCGAACCACCCACGGGCCCCTGGATTATATTTCCTTGAATCACAAACAGAAATATGCTTCTGCTTTGCACTAGCTTCTAAAAAAAACTCAAAGTTAAATCTGTGATTGACTCATAGCAAGTATATAAAGAGAATATATCCTCCATAAGAGTAATGCTTATTTCATGAGTAATGTTCTAGAGTATTTGGATAAACATTGGTATCCTACTAACTACATGAGTCCTCCCCAGTTAAATTCCCTGGTACCTTGTTTTTACCATTGATCTTTACTTGTTTTAAATAATTTGCTATACTTTAGGGGCGCCTGGTTGGCTTAGTCGGTTAAGCGTCCGACTTTCGCTTAGGTCATGATCTCGCGGTTCGTGGGTTCGGGCCCCGCGTCGGGCTCTGTGCTGACTGCCAGCTCAGAGCCTGGAGCCTGTTTCTATCTGTGACTCCCTCTCTCTCTGACCCTCCCCTGCTCATGCTGTGCCTCTCTCTCTCTCTCTCCTACAAATAAATAAAACATTTAAAAAAAATTAAAAAAAAATAATTTGCTATACTTTAATATAAGTTTTCTATTTTCTATTTTGAGCCCATAGCTAAAAATAAATTAATTCATATGTATCTATATACTTACATAAATACACACACATTACAGTGCAGACATGATAACTGCATACTTGATATACAGTCACAAACATATATGAGTCTGGTTTATTTTAGAGTTCATTGAGTTACAAGATGAAATACTTGTTTTTGTTTTTCTTCCAAAAAGCTATACCAAATCTCTCCCACTAGGCTTCCTTTTTCTCCTGAGGAACTACTCCCTCACCATCATATCCAGATTATGTATTTTTAAAGCTATTTTAGTTATTATAACAGTCTATTCTCAGGTTTTTAAATTTAATTTAACTTTTTTATTTTAGAGAAAGAGAGAGCAAATGAATGGGAGGAAAGGGTAGAAGGAGAGAGAGAGATAGATTAAGAATCTTGAGCAGGCTCCACACTCTGCACAGAGCCCAATACAGGGCTTGATCCTATGATCCTGGGATCATGACCTGAGCCGAAATCAAGAGTGGGACACTCAATTAAGTCAACCAGGCACCACTCTAATCTCTGCTTTGTTGACTTAGTCTTCTTAATTTTAAATTTTTAATTACATATCTGATTCAACGACCTTCTAATGCCCTCATCTTAACCCAAGCTAGATCAATGACTCTAGAGGCTTAGATTTGAAGGAGAGGTATCTGCTTTTCACATGCCTCTCACTTCTCTTGGCCTCCTCACTGTGTTGATTCCTCCATTATTGAGTATATATGAATTAGGTGAGGAATGGAGCCAAATCGAACAGGATCACTGCTTAGGGCTTGAGTCTAAGATGCATGTTCCAGTTGTACTTTACCAGGAGTTACTGAAAACCTGTATGTTCAATGATAATGTGGTTCTTGGATGCCTATTCTGCTAATGTTTCTTAGACATGTGGCTTGCACAGAAATGAAGGGAAAGGGGAGAGGTGAGAAGAGATAATCTGGATTTTCTGCAGTCTCTAGCTGAAGCACCACCAAAATAGCACCATTAACCCCTAGCACTGTTCATACAACTATTCAGAACCATTGGGCACAGGAGTCAACAAAACAAATCTACATAATAAGAATCTATGCAACAAGAGCAGAGATAAGTAAATAATGACAAGTCGTTTCTGTGAGTTCACCTGATCACTTGTGTACATGCTACCAAATAATTCAAGAATTAAAAGAAGCAGATGTGAGTGGAAATTCAGGAATCTAAATGCCAAGCTCCTTCTTTCTGTCATCACAGTCTTCAGTCATTTCTTGGGGACCGCCCCCTTCCCCTAGCCTTGAGGAGACTGAAGGATAGCTTTTCTTCACAATCATTGCATTTTTCCAAATCCCATTACCTACCCCCTTATAATGACTATGAGTGATAGGACAGGTGGGTGGCATCAGAGCCTCTTCTCAGAACTGGCACATATCAACAAGTCCTAAAGAACTATAGCTAGCGCCAACTGCTGGTGAGTATGGATTGTAATAAGTGGAACACTTTTTGTTTTTACTGTCAGCATTGGGTCTTAGCCAGAGTTCCAAGATGGCAGAAAAAATTCTTTCTCTATATCTTGTCAAGTCTTCCCTAACAGAATCTTAGCTGTATTCAGGTAGCTGGTTAAGATTCCTTAATCTCAGGAATGATAGGCCTTTTCGCTAACCCTAGAAAAAGTTTAGGGTTAATTAATATAAACTTGTCACAGAAATCCCATTATTTCATTCTCCTTCATTGGGTACTCTTCCCTATATTCCTTGGAGATAGAGGCGGCCATATGACAAAAGCCATGTTTAACGAAGCATAAGATAAAATCTTCTGGAAAGCATTGACATAAAATGTTGTTCTCAGTGGTGCCTGGGTGGCTCATTCAGTTAAGCATCTGACTCTTAATTTCAGCTCAGGTCATGATCTCACAGTCCGTGGGATGGAGCCATGGATCAGACTCCACGCACTAACAGCATGGAGCCTGCTAGGGATTCTTTCCCTCTCTCCAGCTCTCCCAGCTCCTGCTCACTCTCACTCTCTCTCTCTCTCTCTCTCTCTTCCCCCGCCAAAAATGCTGTTCCCAGATGAAAAGATAGTCCTTATAAGAAGAAAGTTTGTATCCCAGCCTCTTCCTTTCTACTCAGGATACTGGTTTTTGTGGCCCTGCTGCCTAAAGCAGCAGCAACCATCTTGAGATCATGAAAGGAAGGCCAATGGAAGCATGGACATGTTCCATTGTGCAAGGTTATCCTTGAGCTGCAGTAGCTGCTATAGCCAACCTGTAATCACTTTTTCCAGATTTCTTGCTTTTATTATTTAACCTAGGCTACAATCCATCAGGAATTATTAATTGTATATCAAACCCCTCCTATCTGATAAAAATTAATGTTTAAAAAAGGTACAAATTGTTAATGGCCATGAATTTTTTATTCAAAAACTTATATTTACCTCCAGATAATTTCCTCCAGGTATTATACTGTCTGTCTTGATGACAATCTCTCCACCAGTGTGAGGGGCTTTTAAACACTGCTTTCTAGAATAATTATTCATTGGTCTCAATTTTTTTAATAACTATGATTTGAAGGTATTGGGAATAAAGCATTATTTTTCTTTAAAAAAAAATAAACAGTTTCTTGTCAACTTATGAGACATCTAGTTCCTATGGTTGGAGTTAGATATGCAATGAAAAAAATGAAGTAAAGTTCTAAAGGGTGTTACAAATGGAAAAATTAGAGCTAAACTTTATAGATCTATCTATCTATCTATCTATCTATCATCTATCTATCATCTATCTATCATCTATCTATCTTTTTTAGGTAGGCTCTATGCCCAACATGGAGATCCTAAGATCAACAGTCACACATTTCACCACTGAGGCAGCCAGATACCCCAAAGCTAAACAAACTTTTAGATAAACATATCAC
The DNA here is from genome assembly GCF_003009895.1 of Hyaena hyaena. Classification (NCBI taxonomy): domain Eukaryota; kingdom Metazoa; phylum Chordata; class Mammalia; order Carnivora; family Hyaenidae; genus Hyaena; species Hyaena hyaena. Next base: position 1,661,279 of record NW_024080684.1, read on the forward strand.
ATTTTAAAAATTCTGTAATTTGGGGGCGCCTGGGTGGCTTAGTCGGTTAAGCGTCCGACTTTCGCTTGGGTCATGATCTCGCGGTTCGTGGGTTCGAGCGCCGCGTCGGGCTCTGTGCTGACTGCCAGCTCAGAGCCTGGAGCCTATTTCAGAGTCTGTATCTCCCTCTCTCTCTGACCCTCCCCTGCTCACGCTGTCTCTCTCTCTCTCTCTCCTAGAAATAAACAAAAAATATTTTAAAAAAATATTAAAAATAAAATAAAATAAAAATTCTGTAATTTGAACATCTGTCCTTGAAGAGATATAGAGATGGTTAAATTTGGGAGAAACTGCTATATGGCATTAATTGCTGCTGTTGTTTGCTGAACAGTAAGTTGATTAAATGTTATAGATAACCATAGGTAGAATTTACAAAACACAGCTTCCTTCCCTTTCTGCCCAAGGGAGTTATCCATGTCCTTCAGTTGCTCCATAATCTAGTCTAGTTATTGTAGCTAAAATAAATGGTTATTCCCTGGTGGGAGATTTGATCTATTCAGGGAGAAATAAAATATTTATTTGCTTACACTGATTCAATAGCTTTGTTTCCCACAGATATATAAGACATATATTTTTGATGCTACTAATCTCACGCTAAATTTGCTAATATTTCAAAAACAAAATTGGTTTGGGATTTTCTTCCGTTACCACTAAGGAATCATTAGGCTGTGTATCACAGGGTAAATGTGCACATTCCAAAAGAAATGCCCCTCATCTTCCAGGATATATATTCCTGTTTATTGTCATTCTCAAACTGCTTGCATGGGATTTTCCCTATGGGACACTCAATGCATATACCTCACATACACAAATCTGGGCCTGACTCAAAACATAAACCAATTTTTCTGTTCCTTAACTGGTGTCCTAATCAATCAAATACTACGTTCTGATTATAATGATTTTTAAAAAGACAGATAAAGATTAAATTGTGACTTAAGGCAATGGTCATTTTTTAATGCCTCCTTTACCTCATCTCTGAAATCTTTCTATTTTCTATAGCCCCAACCAAAAAAGTCATTAATCTAACTGGCCACTTTCACAAAAGCACCTGAGTATAACAGACTCCGCAGGGTCACTGTTCATCAAATGTGTATGCCCTCTCTCCCAGTCCCTTAGGAGTCTACTGTCCCTGGAGAATCTCATATTAATCTGGTTGACACTGGTTATTGGAAAAACCCCCAAGCCATTTCCACATTTATTAGAACCTCCTCAAAACAAAATAAGTGCATTTTAAAAACTCTAAATTGTTATGGAAATGTAAGCAGCCATTGTCCTATTCTGTCAGATTTCTATAACAAACTATAAGAGACTTCTGTAGGCTGAAATTCCAAAATCAGAGTGCCAGCACAACCAGGTAGGAACCCTCTTCCAGGTCAAAGATTTGTGGTTGTATCCTCACATGGGAAGAGCAGTGAGAGATCGAAGCATAGCGGCTTTTAAAAGGGCACTAATCCCTTCATGAGGTCTTCAGCCTCATGACCTGATCACCTCCCAGAGGCCCCAATTCCTACTATCATCACCTTGGGGGGGAAGGTTTCAACACATGAATTTTGAGGGCATACAAACATTCAGACCATAGCAGCCACTGTTGTTGTTCTTAATTCAACAATTATATTTATTGAGTGACTACTATGTACTTTTCTAAGTGATTAGAATACATCAGTGAACTAACTACACAAAAAAAATCTCTGATTTTACCTTGCCATTTTGCAACAATATGAATGGACCTTGAGGTATTATGCTAAGTAAAATAAGTCAGACAGAGAAAGACAAGTACTATATGATTTCACTTACATGTGGAATTTAAGAAAACAAAACAAATGACTAAACAAACTAATAAAGAACAGAAACATATCCATAAATACAGAGAACAAACTGATGGCTGCCAGAGGGGTGGGGGAATGGGCGAATGGGTGAAGAGGAGTGGGAAATATAGGATTCCAGCTATGGAATGAATAAATCACAGGGGTGAAAGGTACAACACAGGTAATATAGTCAGTGATATTAAAATAATATTGTATGGTGTACACCTGTGGTGGGCATAGTATAACATATGAATCCATTGAATCACTGGGTTGTACATCAGAAGGTAATGTAACATTGTGTGTCAACTACACTTCAATTTTAAAAAAATAAAATAAAATACTTTTTTAAATCTCCGATTTTTTTACCAGGAAGAAACAAAATCAATATTAAAGATAATAAACAAGTAAATTATGCACATCACAAATGCCCTGGTGAAAATAAGAACAGCAGATTAAGGGAACTGAAGTGTAAACTGAAGACTAAAGAGTGAGATTTAATTTAATTTTATTTTTTTTTTAAATTTTTAATGTTTTATTTATTTCTAGGAGAGAGAGAGAGAGAGAGAGAGAGAGAGAGAGAGAGAGAGCAGGGGAGGGTCAGAGAGAGAGGGAGTCACAGACTGAAACAGGCTCCAGGCTCTGAGCCGGCAGTCAGNGACTGAAACAGGCTCCAGGCTCTGAGCCGGCAGTCAGCACAGAGCCCGACGCGGGGCTCGAACCCACGAACCACGAGATCATGACCCAAGCGAAAGCCGGACGCTTAACCGACTAAGCCACCCAGGCGCCCCGAGATTTAATTTTAAATGGGATAGTCAGGGGTGCCTGGGTAGCTCAGTTGGTAAAGCATCTGACTCTTGATTTCAGCTCAGGTCACGATCTCATGGTTTATGAGATTGAGCCCCATATTGGGCTCTGTACTGATGGTGAAGCCTGCTTAGGATTCTCTCTCTCTCTCTCTCTCTCTCTCTCTCTCTCTTTTTCTCTTTCTCTCCCTCTCTCTCTGTCTCTGTCTCTGTCTGAAAAACAAACTTATTTTTTTTAATGGGATAATCAAGCCTCATTGAAAAGGTGACATTTGAACAAAGGTTTGAAGCAGATGATCCCTGAAGATACATAGGAGTGTTACAAGCAGAGGAAACGTCCAGCAAAGGCCCTAAGGTTTGAGAGTTCTTGGTATGATTCAAGACACAAATGCCTGGGGAAAAAAGTGAATGAGGGGGAGATAAATAGCAGATGAGGTCAGAGAACAAACAGGGAACCAGTTTATATACAGCCTGAGAGGACTTTATAAGGAGTTTGATTTTAATTCTGTATGATATGGGCAGTCATTGAACAGTTTTGAGCAGAGAGGTGGCATGCTCTGACTTATGATTTAATAAGATTACTGTGGCTACTTTGAGGACACACTGTAGGGAGGCAAGAGTGAAGCACTGAGACTAGCTAAGAGACTACTGCAATAATATGGACAAAAAACAGTGGTGGCTGAATTAGACCAGGCTGGTAGCAATAGAGATAGTAAGAAATTATCAGTCTCTTGATGTATGTAGAGCCAATATGATTTTCTGAAGGAGCAAATCGGGAGTAGAATTAAAAAAAAAATCAAGGACGAGTCTATGATCTTTGGCTTGACAAGGAATATTAGAAAGGACGGAGCTGTTTTCAACAGTTACTCCTAGCAGGCTTCAAAAGTTGCCTCATTACCAGGGTTTGGAACAAATTTTGGCTATTGTTTCTTATATAGCTTCTCATCTCAAACAACATAAGGAAGAGTCAATCCTATATGTGGAAAATGCAACAACATGAAATAATTTCTAGAGTGAGAGGAAGCTACAGTGTCCTCCAAAATCCCTTACCTATTGTTTATATCTGGAATCTACAGTTAGAACTCTTCTTAAAGGTTTTGAATACTATTACAACACAAATGACCCCAAAGACAGTCATTTATCAATCAACAAGTATGTTTATAGCTTTGTTTGCCCAAGTTATCAAAGAAATACGGGAAAAAAGCACTGGAAGGGGCCTTTTCTCAGCTGTTATAGTTTAAAGCTAAGTAACCTGAGAGACAAAGAAATTATGTGACTTGTACAGGTTTATAAAACTTGTTGGGACAAGACATGAGACTAGAATCCAAGTCTCCTTGTTCCTAATTCGGTGCTTGTTTTGGGTAGACTTGGTAGAGGAACAGAATGAGTAGTACAGAATGGATCCCTATTTGAGAAGATAGTGGTGCTGAAGTCAGGGATGGACACCAAACACAAGGCAAGAATGATTATAAGCCATACACTTTGAACATACACAATGCATATATGTCACTCATACCTCAAGCCATTAAAAATAAACAATAAGAGTAAATAAAAATTTCTCCATTGACCATCTCTTAGAGTATCTCTCTCCACTTAACAAACAACTCCTAAAAATAAACTACACTGAATGATCATTTCTTGTCACTTTATTGACTCTTTAGCCTGCTGAGAGCAAGTTCCCCTTTCACCACTACTTAAATTCCTCAAGCAAAGTCACTAAAGATCCCTTAAAAGATTCAGAGGATCTTTTTACTTCTCGGCATATGTGATCTTTCTCTAGCACTTCAGGGCTGCTAGCTCCTCTCCCAACAATAAAACTGTCCTCACTTGGTTTCTGTGACTTTATGCTTTCTGGGCTCCCCACCTTAGCACTCAGCCCACATATTCTCAGTCTCCTTTGCAGCTCTTGCTCCTACATTTGCTTTTTAAACAGTGGTGTTCTCCAGACTTCTTATCTTGATTCTTATCTCTTCTTCCTTTACAAGCTATTTTGGAGTGACTCCATCCTTTCCCTTGATTTCATCTACCACCTATGTGCTCATTTCTGTCTCCAGGCCAGACTTTTTCTCTAGCCCCATGCTCACGTGATCATTCATTTAATCATTCAGCTCATCTAAATTAAGTGCCCCTCATGTGCATATCTATCCACAGACATCTGAAACTCAACAACTGAAACTTAAATCATCCTCTTCAAACTTTACCTGCTGATGTACTCCTTATCTTTATAAAAGACACTACCTAATTCACAGATAGTCCTCTCCTTTCCATTCCTCCTAATATTGTCTTTGTCCAAGGCCTTACCCATATCTGCACTCACCAGCTGTAGTGGTGTTCTAATGGCCTTTCTATCTCAAGTCCCCCATCCATTCCATTCTAAATAAATAGCATGTCTAAAATTACCCAATACACGAATTGGACCATACCATTTCCCTGATTGAAATCATTACATGCCCATGTTGATAATGTAATAAATTCCAAATGCCTTCTCCAGGTACAGAATGTTTCTGATAATGCAAACTCTTGGCTACTCCCCCATTTTACTTCACTTCTTGTTCTTCCCTAGCCACTTCTTCACTTTCTCTTTTCATCCCATCTATGTCCAACCGTCTGCAATTTCTTCAAATAACCCAATCTGCTTTACATTTCCAGGTCTCAATACTTACGGGGCTCGTTTTACTTGAGGATACCTTATCTCCTTGTCTACCTGGGACATATCCATTAATTCTTAAGCACTCTAATATCCTTTCCTTTGTGAAGCAATTTCTAAGCATCCCAATGAGTAGAGTTTGTCATTCATTCACTTGTGTCCTCACAATAATCTACACTCTATCACAGTACATGTAAAAGTTCATCACACTATTTTTAACATATGTCTATCTTTTCTTACTAGACATTGAGAAAATTGGCAAAGATTCTACCTCATTCATCTTTGTATTTCCAATAGTTTGCAAAGCTTTTGATACACAATTCTGTAAAAAATTTCACTAAGCAAAATTTATCACATGTAAATTTTTTTTAAAAAAATTCTTGCATATGTAGCATCTTTATCCAAAAAAATAAATATTGAATTATATACTCTTAAGAACCAAGGCAGAGAAGACATTTTAGACATAGAGGAGTTGGGGTAGGAGGTGGTGATTTCTATACCCTTTAAGTTATTCTCACATTACTAGTGCTCCTACTGTGTCTGCTCAGGATACATCTGCCTCATGGACTTCATAAATTTTCCTTCGCAATATATTGGCAGTAAGGTAGCAGAGAAGTCAATTCTGTACAGAAATTATCCTTTGTCCTGACCTTTTCTGTGGATTATTTGAAACCTCATTCAAAGTAGCAAAGCTTCATATAACTTTCAGGCAGGGTCTCTAGCAAGCCACAGCATTTCCCTTCAAAGTGTGGGTAGGGACAGTTTTCCTATGACTTGATTCCACAGTAGCAAGGCACTCATGTCATTAAATTGTACGGAGTTTAGACTGTTACAAAACCTGTCGAGATTGACTTTTTGATAACTGCCACAAATGATTTTAATGTTTTTAAAAAACACTCTGAAACAGCAAAAGAACCCATAACAGATAACAGCAATAAAACACTTTGCTTCCATTTTGTTATATTTATCTCTAATTAGAGACTAAAGCATATGATACAGAGACTCTAGAGGCAAGGTTTATTTACATCTTCAAACATAGTTTTTTTCCATCATTCATTTCAATATCTTGGGTTTTTTTTAATGACTGTACAGGGAATAGTCACTAAAGAAAAATTCCTTTATATTTCCTTTAAGTGTGCGCCATAAGAAGGATGAAGATGATGAAAAACCTGTTAACTAAAATGGGTCCTTTAGAGCAGAAGAACTTCAATAAACCTGAAGAGTTTTCTGAATGCATATCTGTATTCAAAATTACTGAAAACACACATTCATAAATGTCTATTTTACATAAGAAGATGTCTCTTTCACACATGAAACGATGCTCTGCATCTCTCCTCATTAGGGAAATACAAATCAAAACCACACTGAGATACCACCTCACGCCGGTCAGAGTGGCTAAAATGAGCAAAACAGAAGACACTAGATGCTGGCGAGGATGTGGAGAAATGGGCACGCTCCTACACTGTTGGTAGGAATGTAAACTGGTGCAGACCCTCTGGAAAACAGTGTGGAGGTTCCTCAAAAAAAATAACAATAGAACTCTCTTATAACCCAGCAACAACACTGCTACAAATTTACCCAAGGGATATAGGAGTGCTGATGCATAGGGGCACATGGACACCAATGTTCATAGCAGCACTCTCAACAATAGCCAAGTCATAGAAAGAGCCTAAGTGTCCATCAACTGATGAATGGATCAAGAAGATGTGGTTTATCTATACAATGGAATACTACATTGCAATGAGAAAGAATGAAATCTGGCCATGTGTAGCAACATGGATGGAACTTGAGGGTGTTAAGCTGAGTGAAATAAGTCAGGCAGAGAAGAACAGATACCATATATTTGCACATATAGGAGGATTAGGAAGAACTTAACGGAGGACCATGGGGGAGAAGAAGGGGAAAAATAGTTGGGGAAAGGGAGGGAGGCAAACCATGAGAGACTCTTGAATGCTGAGAACAAACTGAGGGCTGATAGGGGGAGGGGGAGGAGGAAGGGAAGAGGGGTGATGGGCCTGGGGGAGGGCACTTGTTGGGATGAGCACTGGGTGTTATATGGAAACCAACTTGACAATAAACTATTTAAAAATAAATAAATAAAAGCAATCAACAACAACAACAAAAAAGATGTCTCTTTTGTAATCAGGGCAATAAGCAGAGATGATTTAAATTTATTTATTTTTGTAGTAGAGGCTAAAGTCTGGGCTGGTGATGCTTCCCATTTTAGTTTTCTTCTTCAATATTACTTTGGCTATTCAGGGTCTTTTGTGGTTCCATACAAATTTTAGGATAGTTTGTTCAAGTTTTGAGAAGAATGCTGGTGCAATTTTGATGGGATTGCATTGAATGTGTAGATTGCTTTGGGTAGTAATGACATTTTAACAATATTCATTCTTCCAACCCATGAGCATGGAGATTTAAATTTATTTTATTTTTTATTTTTTTAAATGTTTTATTTATTTCTGAGACAGAGAGCCAGCGTGAGCAGGGGAGGGTCAGAGAGAAAAAGACACACAGAATCAGAAACAGGCTCCAGGCTCTGAGCTGGCTGTCAGCACAGAGCCCAACGCGGGGCTCGAACCCAGAAACCGCAAGATCATGACCTGAGCTGAAGTCGGACACTCAACCGACTGAGCCACCCAGGTGCCCGGATTTAAATTTATTTTAAATACTTGATTATATATCTCACTTCTGTCAACACATCCATTATAAAGTACCCTTCTTAATGATGATAAAAAATATTGATATTTGATAAAAAATATTGATAATGATTTAAAAAATTGTGCTTTTTAGTTTAATAAAATCACACTTATCTGGAAAGTGAAGAAATATTCTGCACAGGAGAAAAAAGACATTAAAGTAATAAGACTCCTTCACTGGTCTCTGGTAAAAACAGGGAAAACACTACCTTCCACCCCTTTGTCAAAGAAGTCATAGAAAACAGCTTTTTGTTCAAAATATTAGGCGCAGGCAATGCATTATAGCTATTAGCATATTGTCTGGCAAAAATTTCTTCCACATAGATAATTAGTTTTCAAAAGGTCAAAAAATATAATGAAATATATAACACCTAGTTGATTACAAATGAGAACAGTTCAAATCGTTAAAATTTCTCAATGATCAGTCTTTCTCTTCAGCTTTATTGAGGTATTGACAATATAATATACATATTTAAGGTGTACAACCTAATCATTTACTATACATATACATTGTAAAATTATTACTACAATCAATTTAATTAACATAGTTACATAGTTACTATATTTTGGGGCAGTGACAACACTTAAGATCAACTCTCTTAGCAAATTTCAAGTATACAATATATTATTCATTATAATCACCATGTTGTACATTAGATCTCCAGAACTTATTCATCTGCATAACTTAATCTATAAACTCTTTGAACATTTCCCCATTTTCCCCATCCCCCAGTCCCTAGAAAACACCTTTCTACTCTCTGCTTTTAAGAGTTCAAATGTTTTAGATTCTATGTATAACTAAGATTATACAGTATTTATCTGTGTCTGGTGTATTTCACTTACCATAGTATCTTCCAGGTTCACCCATGTTGTTGCAAATGGGAAGATTTTCTTCTGTGCTGTGTATGCACACACTTAGATTGTTTTCATATATCAAATATTGTGCATAACTGTGCAATGAATGTAGGGACACAGATGTATCTTTGTGATACTAGTTTAATTTCTTTTGGATTTATACCCAGAAATGGTATTGCTGGATCATATGGATGTTCTATTTTACATTTTTTGAGCAACCACCATACTGTTTTCCATAATGGTTGTACTAATTTACATTCCCATCAACAGTGTACCAGAGTCCCTTTTTCTCCATATCTTTGCCAGCACCTGCTATCTTTTATCTTTTTGATAATAACCATTCTACCAAGTGTAATATATTTTATTGTGGGCTAGATTTGCATTAATCTTATAATTAGTGATGTTGAGGACATTTTCATATACCTGTTGGACATTTTTATGTCCTTTTGAGAAGTAAGGTCCTATTCAGGTCCTTAGCCCACCCATTTCAAATTGGGTTATTTGGGTCTTTTGCTGTTGAGTTGTTTGAGTTCCTTATATATTTTGGATATTAATTTCTTATCTGATAGATGGTGTGTAAATATTGTCCCTATTCTGTACGTTTCTTTTCCACTCTTGATTATTCGCTTTTCTGTGCAGAAACTTCTTAGTTTGATGCAATCCTATTTGTCTATTTTGCTTTTGTTACCTGTGCTTTTGGTGACATCTTGAAAAAAATCATTGCCCAAACCAATGCCAACAAAAATCATCCCTGTGCTTTTATCTAGTAGTCTTACAGTTTCAGGCCTTATGTTTAATTCTTTAATCCATTTCAAGTTGATTTTTTTGTATATGATGTGAAAGAGGGGTCCAGTTTAATTCTTTTCCATGTGAACATCAAGTTTTCACAAAACCATTTTTTGAAGAAACTATCTTCTCATTATTATGTGTTCTTAGCATCTTTGTCAAAGATCAATTGACCAAAGATGCATGGATTTACTTCTGGGCTCTCTATTCTGTTGCATTGGTCTACATGTCTTTTTTATGCCTGTACTATACTGTTTTAATATAACTTTAATATATTACATTAATATATTATATTATATTACTATAATATTATATTATTATATATTATAATTATACTAATTATTATATTATAACATATAATATATATAAATTTATATTATATATAAATATATATAATATGTAATAATATATAATATATTATATATAAATATATAATATATTATATATAAATATATAATATTATTATAATATAGTATAATATAATATATTAATATAACTTTAATATAACTTTGTAGTACATTTTGAAATCAGGAAATGTGATGCCTCCAGCTTTGTTATTCTTGTTCAAGATTGCTTTAGCTATTCAGGGTTGGTTTCGCAGTCCCATATGAATTTTAGGATTGTTTTTACCATTTCTATAGAGAATGCCATTGGGATTTTGATAGGGATTACATTGAATCTATAGATGGCTTTGGATAGAATGGACATTTTGACATTTGACATTTTGACAAAGTTCAATCCATTAACACACAATGTCTTTCCATTTATTTGTGTCTTCTTTAACTCCCTTCATCAAGGTTTCATATTTCTCAATTTACAAGGCTTTTACCTCTTTAAGTTTATTCCTAAGTAATTTACTCTTTGTCTTGCTGTTGCAAATGGAATTGTTTCCTTCATTTACTTTTTGAATGGTTTGTTGTTTTGTGCATAGAAGTGTGCTTGATTTTTGTATGTTGATTTTGTATCCTTCACTTTATTAAATTCATTTACTAGTTCTAATAGTTTTTTGCTGTTGAGTCTTTAGAGTTTTCTACATATATGGATCATGTCATCTGCAAAGAGAGATCATTTCACTACTTCCTTTCCAATGTGGATGCCTTTTATTTCTCTCTTCTTGTCTCATTGCTCTGGCTAGGATTTCCAATACTACATTAAATAGAAGTGGTAAGAGGGGGCATTCTTGCCTTTGTGCTAGATTTTCAAGGGAAAGCTTTTAGTTTTTCCCCATTAAATGTGATGTTAACTATCACATTTTTTTCAGATGGCCTTTTTTGGTTGAGGTAAATTTCTTCCGTATTTATTTTCTTGAGAGCTTTAATTATAAATAGATGTTGACTTTGTCAAATGTTTTTTCTGCATCTATTGAGGACATCAAATTATACTATAAATTTATTGTAGTAGTAGTAGCACTATATATTGTTATTAGGTTATTTACTTGAGATTTTTCTTATTTCTTAATGTAGGCACTTGTTACTATGAACTTCTCTCTTAGAATTATTTTTGATGCATCCCTTAAATTTTGGTTTGTTACATTTCCATTGTCAATTGTCTCAAAACATTTTTTGATTTCTCTTTTGATTTCTTCTTTGAAAGATTTGTTGTCAGCAGCATGTGACATATTTGTGAATTTTCTGGTTTTCTTCTATTATTGTTGTCAAAAAAAGATGCTTGATGTGATTTCAATCTTCTTTAATTTATTAAGTTTTCTTTTGTGGCCTAATATATGATCTGTCCTGGAGAATACTCCATGAGCACTTAAGAAGGAGGAGTTTTTTGTGGCTTTTGGATGGAATGTTCCTGTATATATCTTTTAATTTCATCTGGTATAGTGTGTCATTTAAGGTCAATATTTTCTTATTGATTTCTGTCTATATGATCTATTCATTGATATAAGTGGGGTATTAAGGTTCCCTGCTATTATTTTACTACCATTTCTCCCTTTAGGTCTGTTAATATTTGCTTTCCATATTTAGGTGCTTCTATCCTCTTGCTGTATTGACCTCTTTAATCATCATGTAATGCTCTTCTTTGTCTCTTATTACAGTCTTCATTTTAAAGTCTATTTTGTCTGATAGTATAGCTATCCCAACTTTTTAATTTTCATTTACAAATAGGATCTTTTTCCATCCCTTCACTTTCAGTCTGTGTGTGTTATTATATCTGAAGTGAGTGAGTCTCTCTTGTAGGCCGCATATAGATGAGTCTTACATCTTCATCCATTCAGTCACTCTATGTCTTTAAATTGGAAAATTTAGTTTATTTAAATTGAAGTAATTATTGATAGCTATGTACTTATTGTCATTTTGTTAATTGCTTTCTTCCTTTGTGATTCAATTACTTTCTTTAGTGATCTCCTTATCTCTTGCATCCCTAATACAGGTTTTTGTTCTGTGGTTCCCATGAGACATATATATAACAACTTATAGCTCTAACAGTCTATTTTAAGTTGATAACAACTTAAGTTTAATCACATTCTAAAGTTCTACAGTTTTACTCCACGCCCCCCAATGTTTTACATATTTGATGTCATATCTTATCTCTTTTTATCTTGAGTATCCTTTAATTATTATTGTCCTTTATCAGATGAGTCTATTGCAAATATTTTTCCCCAGGCTATGGCCTATCTTCTAATTCTCTAGATATTGTCTTTTCCAGAGCAAAAGATTTTTATTTTAGTGAAGTCTGGCTTATCAATTATTTGTTTCAGGTACATGTTTTGCTGTATCTAAAAAGTCAATATCATACCCAGGGTCATCTAGGTTTTCTCCTGTTATGTTATCTTCTAGAGGTTTCATAGTTTGCCTTTTACATTTAGGTCTGTGATTCATAGAGAGTTAATTTTTATAAAAGTAATTTTGGTATTTCTTTTTTGTTTTTTTATTTCATTTTTTTATGTTTATTTATTTTTGAAAGAGAAAGAGACAGACATACAGAGCATGAGCGGGGGAGGAGCAGAGACAGGGAGAAAGAATCTGAAGCAGGCTCCAGGCTCTGAGCTGTCAACCCAGAGCATGATGCAGAGCTCAAATTCCCAAACTAGACATCATAACCTGAGCAGAAGTCAGCTGCTTAACCAACTGAGACACACAGGCACCCCAATTTTGGTATTTCTAAGGTATAAAATGGGTTTCTGTAGTTTAAGTCCCAGTTTATAACATCATGACTATAGAAACCAAGGGTTTGATTTATCTGAGATTGCTTTTTAATCATCCAGAAATCAATTAGGTCATATGTTGGAGTTTATCCTAAATGAACTAAACATTTAGTTTCCTAAATATCTCTCTTTATTTAAATAGATTTCACTAGGATTATATGGTTAGATGGATTAGTTTGTTGTTTAAAAATTAATTCTCAGGAGCAAAACAGTCAACACAAGAACAAACAGTCAACAGTTACAGCATGTGGACATGATTGATCATTATAACTATTACCATGTGGTATTTAAGGTTTTAAGTATTTAAGTTTATTTAAGGGCTCAAATAAAAAATAAAAATTCAACAGGTTTTTTTTTTTTTTTTTAAATTTCTAGGAGAGAAAGAGAGACAGCATGAGCAGGGGAGGGTCAGAGAGAGAGGGAGACACAGACTCTGAAATAAGCTCCGGCTCTCAGCTGGCAGTCAGCACAGAGCCCGACGCAGGGCTCAAACCCACGAACCGTGAGATCATGACCTAAGCGAAAGTTGGATGCTCAACCGACTAAGCCACCCAGGCGCCCCAAAATTCAACAGGGTTTAAAGGAAGTGGAACTCAGATCAATTTTTGCCATTACCTTCAAAACTGATCTGACCTAAACAATACACCAATGCTAAGGTCTGAGCATGGTAATGCCCTTCTAGTGGATGGAAGCTTTGGAAAGACTCTTTATTCTCTGGTAAGTATCATTTTACGCTAATCCTACTATGACCAACCTTGATCTTGACCTAGTATGAAACTTGATAGTAACCCTTGAAATATTCAAAAGACTTTTACTTGTATTTTTCCAAAACTCCATAATAAATATTACGTAAGTCATAAGCATCAATAGAATCATCTACAATAGTCCTGTTGCTTATTGCCCAGAGGCCATATTGAAAAAATCAGTTGGAAAAAATATTAGAATAAAGTAACAATGGGCAATGGAGAGAATGGAAAGGGCCAAGAGAGGGATCAATGGTACTGATTATGTCATCTTCATTGAGAAACACTGAATACAATCTCACATCTTTCATTAGCCAACAGACTCAGCTTCAGCCTGCTCCCTGCTTTTACTTAATTTATAAGCATTGCTTTATTGGCAACAAAAAAAAAAAAACAAAAAGAAATGATGAATTACCTTCTCCTTAAGTCATAAGTTCATGTCCAGTGCAGCTTTTTGTGTGCAGCTTACAAATTTTGTTTTACAAATTATGAGAAGCAGAAGGGACACTGCTTGCATTTTCATTTTTCAGGTTGAGTTTTCAGCAGGGGAGACAGAACAAACTTTGGAGTTTGAAATAAATCCGACCTGCAAATCACCACGGAAAAATTAAATTGAAAGTTAATAATTAAACCTATCCACTGCTAGCCTGAGGAAAAGCTGTGAACTTCTAAGCATGAAGATTTGTGTTCAGGTCACATACTGCCTGTCCTTCATCATATCCTGCTCACACTACAGCAAAGCATGCATAATCCCTCTGATGCCAGTTTTCATTTGTTTGAGCGGGCATCACTCCCTTGGCCACAGCTAATCACCTCTGCCAGCACCAATTTTGCAAGATGGTGTTTCTTTCTCCCACTCTTTGTTAAAACTACACACATTTTAACAGTGGCCTTGGGCATTGTAATTCACTCTGGAATAGTAACTTTTACCCTAATACTTTCATTTTGCCAGGAGGAGGAAAAGTTGTCTGAAGACAGGTTGGTAGTGGAGGAAATGGCAAAAAAAAAAAAAAAAAAAAGACTCATCTTTGGAAATCCTCAGTCATACTGAGTGGCCTTTATCTTCACTTCAGAGAGCAAGCAAAAGTAAGTAGAATATGGAATAAAGTTCTCAAGCAATTTTATTAGTGATCTATTAAGGAGAAACAGTCCTGGACCTGAATGATCCTTATTGTTGATATATATAGCCTTGTGTCAGCAAATAATTACAAACTTCTGGCCTTTTCACAGGCCAACCCAGGAAGTCTAGTGATAATTGCTTATTTTTATCTGATAGCAAAATACATGACGGTAATAAGAGGCAACAGCCTACACAGAACAGTCAAGAGGAGCTCTATGTGCTCTTGTCTCTCAGAGCTAAACAGAGGCAAATCACCAAATTTCTATGACTCTGATTCCTCTTCTGTAAAATGAGAATTTTAAATATCTCATATAGGGGCACCTAGGTGGCTCAGCCAGTGAAGCGTCCGACTTTAGCTCAGGTCATGATCTCCCGGTTAATGGGTTCAAGCCCCACATCAGGTTGTGTGCTGACAGCTCAGAGCCTGGAGCCTGCTTCAGATTCTGTGTCTCCCTCTCTCTCTGCCCCTCCCTTGCTCGCACTCTGTCTCTCTCTATCTTTAAATAAACGTTAAAAAAAATTTAAATATCTCATATTATCATTCTAAGAATCAAATAGAAAAACGAACATGAAAGAGCTTTACAAAATAGAAAGTTCTACTCATAGATCATCAGTTACCCTGTTTCTATCCAGGAAGGGAGTTAAATTTGCATTAACTCATCTATTCTCTCTCAACAAGTCCTCCTCCTTAAGAACAACTTATTCAGGGGCTTCTGGGTGTCTCAGTGAGCTAAGCATACAAATTCAGTTCAAGTCATGATCGCAAGTTTGTGAGTTCCAGCCCCGGATAGGCCTCGCTGCTATTAGCACAGAGCCTGCTTCAGATCCTCTGTCTCCCTCTCTCTTTCTGCACCTCCCCCACTTAAGCTTTCCTTCTCAAAAATAAATGCTCACTCGCTCACTCGCTCTCTCTCTCTCAAAAATAAATAAGCATTTTATTTAAAAAAAAAAAAAAGGTGGGGACACATGGGTGGCTCAATCAGTTGAACATCGAACTTGGGCTCAGGTCATGATCTCACCTTCGTGAATTCAAGCCCTACTTGGGGCTTACTGCTGTCAGCACAGAGCCAAGCTTTGGATCCTCTGTCCCCCACCCCCTCTCTGCACCTCCCTCAATTGTGCTTTCCCTCAAAAATAAATAAGCATTTAAAAAAGAAAGAACAACTTACTAATTTCCAAAAAAGACGACTTGAGTTAGGGGTATGGCTGTACTAAAGCTACTGTCCCGAAAAGGAACTTGATGTATAGCTTTGGTCTAGTGAGACTGCACAGGAAGTAAATGTTCTGACTGCCATCACATTTATAGTTTTAAGAAGAAGCAGTTGAACTCTACAAACACTGGGTACTTCACTTATTGGTTTATATCATGGTTATACTTATGAAATGACATTAGATCACTAGTATCTAAAAGGTGGATGAACTCAGTTTTGTGAGAGGTAAACAGGTGTTTCACAGCTGGGAGCTTCCAGATACCTAAGTGCAAAAATGAACCATGTTTTCTAAAATTAGCTCTGGTGATTCTAATATTGAAACACATTACTCCATAGAGAAAATTTTTTGAAGAATTTACAGGGCACTCTGCAAATATAGGATTGAATATACCATTGGAATATTCAACAGGAAGAATTTTGCTTAACCGTTAACTACTGAGTGATAGTGTATAGATTCCATCTCTATAGTTGAAACTGCATCTCTGCGTGCTTACAACTGAATCTCTGTAGTTTAATATTTGTACAGGCTAACAATAATTATGTCTGCAGAGATTAATTACCCCAATTAATGTGAACCAAGATGAAATGAATATGTGTTTATTTTTACATACTTCTGCCAGGAGCCAGTTGGACTTAGCCAAACTATGACCTCAGTTCTCTGCTCCAATAGTAAGAAGTGACATAAAAATATCAAAGATAACCTTTTTCAGCTCAATATACATTTTAAATGCTAAGTCAAGCTGTACTTCCAAAAGAAAGAGCCATAGTTTTGTTTAGTAAAATGATCAGTTCTCCAATGAAGAACTCTGCTTGCCCACCACTCCAGCATTTTCTGGACTCCTTTTTCAACTTGCCTCAAGAAGCCTGGGATAAGGTAACTGATTTCCACCAAATTTTACAGGGTTTACTTTCTGTAAATGGCTTCTTTCAGGCTTAGAGGTCTGAGATGAAGTTCTGTATTGTGTAGGATACCAACACTCTGAACTATCAACTACAACAGATGTTTTCTTAGACAAGAACTTAACTTCTGTGCTTCTGACCACACATGCCGAGACTCCCCTTTTTGAGCATTATGCTGAATCCTCATTAGGTACTCACTAATCATTGAGTCCCTGATGGTTCCTGCTGATCATTTTACAAGCTCTTGGCCCCGAAGCCTCTCAAGAGTTATTTCAAAGTTAACTAAACGTAAACCTTCATTCATGAGAGTCTACCTCTTAAGAGGAAAAGGAAAAAAAAAAAAAAACCACTAAGATATTGGAAGGCCTGCTTCAGTACAATCCATGTAGTTTTTCTCTCCTCTTAAACTATTCCCTCACTTTTCCTGAGAAGCCTTTTAAATAACTTTTCTGACAGAGATAAGGTTCATCCATACCTAGACAGCGGCTGCTTTCTAGAAGCAATAACAAAGGTGCCTTTGCAGAACTCTCCTCTGCCTTTCTACTAAATCACTCCCATCTCTTGCTTCAAGCGGAGTCCCGCCCCTTAAGCGAGGAGCTCCGCCCACATCTAATATCTTCGTAGAACGTCGCCTCCCCCTTAGAGGTTCCAGCCAATTCTGTACTCCAAATGTCGTTGGGCAGAGCTATCGCGAGATTCCAACTGTACACTCTGCGAGACTTTAACCATGTGGACTTGCGCAGAAGAGACTTATGAAGCTATTGCTGGAGAAAAGGGGCGGGGCGCTCCGACGTGCGCGTTCACCTTGACCTTACGCTCGAGCGCGCACCCGGCAGCTGGGAGCTGTGGTTTCTGGGCCCCCCGGGAACCCCAACACAAACCAGCGTAAAGCGCGCGTGCCCGTCTCATACGGGTGTTCGGTGAATGGTGAATGCGTGCTCGGGACCTTTGGGGGCTTTAAGTGGAGCCCCGAGCTTTGGTGCAGAGTCTCAAGAGGCTTGGAGAACCAACCTAGGTACGCGCTTGGGTGATGGAGGGTCAGGGGTCAGAGGTCGGGGACGGAAGACCTCTCCAAACAGACGGAGATCCCTGGGAAGGAAGACTTGGTTGTCTAGAGTCTAGGAAGCTAGAGGGCTGAGAGGGAGCGCCACCGCGAGTCTCCCCGACCCTTTCCCATCCCAGTCTTGGGGGCCTCTGGACCGCCACGGCTCCCCCGGGAGAAGGTAGGGCCGTGGGGAAGGAGGCTGTGCTTCTCCCCCGGGGCTAAGGCCAGTCAGCGGTGTTTAGAACAAGCGCCCGAGGGACTGTCGCGCTCCTCGGCCTCGCGGTAGCTGGTTTGTCGGGCCTGCTGGGAGCGATCTGGCGGTGACAGCCCAGCTCTGACTCCTTGAACCGCTTTTGAGTTTGGGAGGAAAACTGAGTAGATATCGCCATTCCTAACAGAAACGCCCCTGGAGGCTGGACCTGGGCAGCCGCCTAGTTTCTAGGTGCGCTGGGTTGCAGTGTGGTAAACGGGAGGCGAGGTTTCTAAGTTAGTCTGAAAGTTCTCAGTTACCTTTGCAGTCAGATTAATTACATTCGCACCAAAACCACCCTTGTTCGTTGTACATTTTGCCTCCGTGGTCGCTGCTAGGTTTGTGAACAAAGATTTGTTGTCTGATGATTGACTGTCATTGTCAGCTATAAACTTTTATTAAAATAATGGCCATTCATCTCGTGACTTTTTTCTAAGTGACTGGGTATTAGCCAGGAGGTAGAAATCCTAGATGTTTGATGTTTTCTTACTTGTATTTAAATTACCTTAAAGCTTTAATTGAATAAAATACAATAACTTTCAAGTCATTACAGGTATTGAAAATTATTTCTTTGAGTAATAGCAAACATGAGGACACTCTCGGGAATAGAAATGATCCATAATATCTGAACTGTCACCACAAAGGGTCTTTGGTTTATGATCAGAACCCATGCTGGAAGCTGAGCACTATCGAGCATTAGTGAGCTAAATGAGCCTGTACTGGATAATCTGCTCTTCCTAGAGCTTCCCAGGTCGAGTTAGCCAATAAGCTAACAGTTGAGAATAAAATAGTTTACTTTTGAAAGATGCTATTGTACAATATGTCCTCTTTTTGGCCAAGCCTAAAAGAACTGCACTTGTAGGATTATTAAAACAAATCTTTTATTACGAGTTCAGCCTACAAAGATTTGGAGGGACAGGATGTGCTGGTGAAAAAGCTTCTTACAGGGTCATTTTTCAAGTTTATGTGACTGACATATATTTGGGGGTTCAGTAGATTAAAACACTCTCATCTTGCTGGAGTGACTACTCCAGAAAGATTGTGGTAATGCTAGATCATTAAGAGCTTTTCACTAATCAGTAATGATTGGGCTTTGCTTACACAAGGCTCACCTTGGGCAGCAGGGTGACAGATGTATACTTTTTGCTTCTCATAGCCTAAATCCAGGTCTACAGTGGATTTGTTATAATTAGGATTTGTAGGTGTCTTTTCATGAAGAGATAATAATTTGGAGGGGAAAAAAATCTGAATTTAAGTTTAATTGGTAATCATTTGTTATAATGTCTTAGTAACCTAACATTTTATGCTTATTTTTCTAACAGCTGTCTTTGTTTTCTGTTGAAGATACAGGTTAGTCAGTTTTCTCTGTCTCATTCAGGGCCAGAAAGAGTAAAGAATAGTTTCACGTCACTTATAATCTTCTAGAACGTGGTTAAGAGACTCTTGTCCAAAAAGAAACATGGCACTTAAAAAAGAGGGAGGCTATTCGGTATTTGGGGAGTTCGAGATAACTTGTTTCACCTTATTTGGTATGTCCTTTCCATTCTGGCACTGACCCCATTGGGGGTGCAGTGGTGAATAGGATACTGTTTCTGCCCAGCTTCAAGTCCTTCAAGTTAGAGCACGGTAGCAGTTGGGATCAAGGAGGGGAGGTCGTTAACTCAGCATGCCCAGTATGGAAGGTTTTCTGGGGAAGATTGGGACAGCAACAGGCAGAAAAGTGTAAAAGGGCATTTTGAGCAACAGGCTTTTTACATTTAAATGTAGGACAATTAAATAAAGCGTGGTCCATATTTAAAAACTGCATATAATTATGTTTTACCCAAACACAGATATTTAAGGGGGAGGGGTAAGAAATAGAATGACCAAAAATGGGATGCATGTGGTATGAAGAAAACCAGAAGGATTTGGAATATGATTAGAGATTTATAGAATTTTACCAGTACTTGACTCCTTAGCTTCCAGCTGACATGATTGTAAGTAGTTTTCATCAAACAATATCTTCTTTGGTTCAAGAAATAATCCCTAGATAGAAATCCCTTAGAAAAGAGTCAACCAAAACAAGATTTTGTTTGTTTGTTTGTTTGTTTAAATCATGAATGTATGCTCAGTTCTGGTTTAATGGGCTGGGATGTACATTAGCATCAGGATTTTCTTAAAGTTTTCCCAGATGATTCTAACATGTAGTGAAGTTTGAGACAGACAGATTGATGGTCTCTGCCACATTAAAGTTGGATTCTTGTAATACATGATTTGTAGTTCTGAGGGTGATGATAATAACAGCTATCACTTCACTGAATATATGCCAGATTTCTGTTAACTATACTATTGCATTTACATTTTTTTTACATTTATTTATTTATTTAGAGAGAGAGAGAGAATTCAAGCAGGCTTCGCACTGCCAGTTCAGAGCCTAACATAGGGCTCAAATTCACAAATCACGAGATGATGACCTGAGCCAAAATCAAGAGTCGGACTCTTAACCAACTGAGCCTTCCAGGCCCCCCAATATTATTTCTAAGCACAGCCCTATCATTCCCATTTTAGAAATGAGAAACCTGGCACAGAGAGGTTAGGGTAGATAACTGTTCCTCTGTCACACAGTCACTCAGTGCCAAAGCTAGAATTAGACTCTTTTCTCCACATTGTTTTGCAGATGTAAGACTCTATAGCCATTTGTTTTGGGGCTTTCCGTGTTAACAATTCCATAATTACCGTGTTATTAATATTATGGTTGGTGTAATAGATTGTGTAACCCCCTACCTCACAGCCGCACCCCTTGCTGTGAATAGTTCCACCCAGTGAAGAAGTTTGGTACATTCCCCACCTCTTGACTTTGGGTCCATTTGTGTGACTTGCTTTAGCTCGTGGAACCTTGTTCTTTTGCTGTGACCACACTTTGAAGAGTACTTGTATGTTTGGATTCACACCGTTAGACCTCAGCCATGGCCTTACGTACATTTGTGGGTTGTTTTGCTGGTCCTAGGAGGTTTTGGGCAGAGTTGACCTGCTCCTCCAGAAACCTAGCCTCGGTCAGCCAGCCGTCACCTAACCTGCAAATCTATGAGAATAAATGATTGCCCTCTCAAAACACTGAGCTTTGAGGTGGTGTGTTATACCACATGTGTGTGGTCATAGTTAACTAATAAGCTGATTAGCTGAACTTTTCAAGGTTCCAAATGACCAAGTTCGAGTGTTCTAGCCTGTGTTCTGATGAGAATTGGGCACAGATAAACACATAGGTTATTAGGGGCTTCCTGTATTGTTCCTCCAAGATAATAGAGGAGATAAGATGCTTATAGTTAACCATAGTAAGAGATTGGTTTTTAGTCTATTACCTGCACATTCATTAAGCAGTCACTACCTAAGGAAATGGAATTCTCATGATTGACTTAGATCATATGCTTGATAGCTTTTTGCAGTTTTGTGAATGTTTTTTATATTTGCCCTGTCCAGTGTAGTAGCCACTAGTCACATGTGGCTATTGAGCATTTAAAGTATGGTTAGTGAGACTGAGGAGCTGAGGTTATGGTATTACTTAATTGTATTTAAAGTTAAAAAGCCACATGTGGCATGGCTACTAAGAAAATAAATTTTATTCATTTGTATTTTGTTAATAAATTGCTCATTTTATCTAGTTTTTTCAAGTTTGTTAGAATAAAGCTATTCTTAATAATCTCTTATAATTTTAAATCTTTCCTGTATTTACATTTTGTGCGTTTAACATCAGCTTTATTAAGGGGTCCCTGGGTAGCTTAATTAATTAAACCTCTGACTCTTGGTTTTGGATCAGTTCATGGTCTCATGGTTCTTCCTGGGTTTGAGGCCTGCATCGGGCTCTGCACTGGTTATGCAGAGCCTACTTGGGATTCTCTTTTCTCAATCTCTCTCTCTCTCTCTCTCTCTCAAAATAAATAAAATAAACTTTAAAAAATAATGTAAGTGCAATAGTACAGTTAACAGAAATTTGGCATATATTCAGTGAGTGGTAGCTACTATTATCATTGCCCTTAGAACTATAAATTATATATTACAATAATCCAACTTTAATGTGGCAGGATGGGGACCAGAGAGCTGAGGCACTTCCTTGCCGATACTAACCACTAACCTGCTTTCTATCAGTAGGTGCTTGCCTTTTCTAGAATTTCATGTAAATAGAATCATACAGTGTATGATCTTACACATCCGACTTCCTTTGCCTAGCATAATGCTTTAAAAATTCATCTATGTTTTATCAGTAGTTTATCACAGAGTAGTAGTACACCGGTTTATCCATTTACTGAGTAATGGACAATTGGGTTGTTTCCAATATTTGGCTTTTATTAAAACTGATATTAACATTCAAATTTAAATCTCTTGTGAATCTATGTTTTTATTTCTCTTTGGTAAATAGCAAGGGGTAGGATTACTAGGCAGTGCAGAACAGTTTGTATTTAATTTTATAAGAAATTAACAAACATTTCCTGTTAGAATGTTTGAGAGTTCAGTTCTGGCTGCTCTACAGCCTGTCTTTTAAATTTTAACCATTCTAGTGGATACATAGTTTCCTATTGTGGTTTATAGGTTGAATTTGCATTGTCTTTAATGACTGACCATGGTAAAGATATTTTCATGTGCTTATTTGCCACTTGTAGATCATCTTTGGTGAAGTATGTGTTCAAAATTTTTCATTTTTTCATATGGTTGTCTTATTGCTGATTTGTAAAAGTTCTTTTTCTATTCCACATACAAATCCTTCATCAGATAGTTGTTTCACAAATGCTATGTCCTGTCTGGCTCCCCTCTCATTTTTATAAGTGTCTTTTGAAGTGCCAAAGTATGTAATTTTGTTGAAGCTTACTTTACCAATTTTTTATATTCACTGCCTTTTGTAACCTATTTAATTTTTTTTGCCTGATCTAATGTCACTTAGATTTTCTCTGGTTTTCTTCTAGAAGTTCTCTAGTTTTAGCTTTTGTATTTCAGTTGATGGTCTATTTCAAGTTAATTTTTACATGTGATATGAAGTAAAGGTAAAGGTTCATTTTTTTGCATATGGCTGTTTATTGAAAAGGACATTTTTTGCCCATTGACTGCCTTTGAGTTTCTTTCTCAAAATCAATTAACCATATGTGTTTGGGTCTGCTCCAGAACACTTTATTTTCTTACACTGATCTATATGTCTATCATATACCATTACCATATTGTTTTGACTACTGTGTTTGTATACCATTACCACACTGTTTTGATTACCATCAGTGTAAGTCTTGGAGTCAGTGTAACTCTTTCAACTTTACTCTTTTTCAAAATTATTTTGATTCTTCTAGATCTGGGCATTTTAATATACACTTTAGAATCACTTGTCAGTTTCTGCAAAAAAAAAAAAAAGCAGCAGCAGCTTACTGGAATTTTGAATGGGATTACTTTGTAGATCAGTATCTAGGAATTGACATTTCTACATCTTAAGTCTTCCAGTCCAGAAACATTCCAAATTGAGAATATATCTTAAACTGTCCTGAAGTTAAATTTTAATTGTTTGTACATCCTTTTTCTTTTTCCAACTACATTGTTGGAACAGGTGGCATCAACCATCATTACAACTTTATGATTTAATCTCTGTGAGTTGTTTTGTGTTTCATATAGGAATTGGCTATTTTTTTTTTTTTGGGAAAAGTTTAGTTTGGGCCTACAAAATACAGGCTGCTATCAGATCAGTTCTTCTTCTAAGGTGACAAAGCTTTCTTTTTCTTTTTTTCCTACATTTTTTCCTTCTCTTTCTTTTATTGTCTCTGCTCCATTTCCCCTGGTTGCCATCACCACCTTATTCTTTCCCAACTATTCCTGTTATCTTTTTATCTGGTAATCCCCAAAAAGAAATACATTCTGTATTTCATCTTCCTCTTTTGAAAGAGAAAATATTCTTTTTGGAAATTTTACAAATTCTGTAAACTCCTTTGAATTATAAAACAAGATTGAACTTTTGTTGTGATGATTATGTGTTCAAATGTTACTAAAACTCTTCAAATATGTGTTTCCAGTATAGTTGAGAGATTTACCTTACTGTCATGCTGCTCATTAAATGTGTTTTTAGAATTCATTGTATTTTATACAACATGTTAACTTTATTAAATGTATCCATTAAAAGACTATTATGACCATTAGACTTTCTATTATACATGAAATTATGGCCAGTGTGGTCCTTACCTGTATTTGACTTATTTAAAAAAAAACTTACCTATTGCTTTATGTATCTCTCCAAAGATTTCATATTATGTATGTGGGCTTACTAGTCCATGGTGAATTCTTAATCTGGGAGCACTTTAATACTAGAATCCTCTCTTGGAATGCTTACCTGTTGCCCTTGTCTTCTAGAGTTCACATTTACCAACCAAGAAAACTTGAAAATGAGCAGCCGACGGAAACGTGCTCTTCCAGTGAAAGTTGATGAAGAAAAGCAACAGCAGCTTCATTGGAATATGCATGAAGACAGAAGGAATGAACCTCTCACCCTAACTGATGACGAGCACCCCGGCTCAGGTTCAGATTTCTCTTCTGCTCACTGCATCATCCTAGATGATGATCTACAGGAAGGAGTGGCTCACAGAGATAAAAAGAGGTGTTCAGAGGCGGTGAGCACCTCAAAATCAGTTGATAAAGAAGAGACTGGTGGCATTTTTTCTCCTTTGTCTATAAAGCTGAATATTGTGATTTCTCCCTCTCATTTTGATAATTCTTGGAAGGCATTTCTAGGAGAATTAACTCTTCAGCTTCTTCCCAAACAGAGTTTAACTGAACATTTTTCAGAAAGGAGTTTTACACTGATGAGTTCAGAGTCAAGCAGTCAGTTCCTGATTTATGTTAATTCAGAAAATGAAGATGTAGAGAAACAAGAAAAAGGACTCAGTGAGCCAATCGATATTTGTGATAAGGGTATTCGAGTGGAATCATCTTTCAGTGGTGAAATGCTCGAAGATTTGGGGTGGCTACAAAAGAAGAGAAGAATAAAACTTTACCAAAAACCAGAAGGGAATCACATTATCAAGGTACTCAGTTTTCGTGGTGTGTTTTAAGGTTCTTCTGCATTGGGCAGTCCTATTTTGAAGTTAACGTAGATAAACCTTCCAGCAATAAACCTTTCATCATAAAGTTTCCGGGTGTATTTTATTTTGGGCTTTCAGTAACCATAAGAAATAGATACTTACAACTGATCATTTCCAAGCTGTCCTCTTTCAAGATATGCCAGTTCCTCCCTTCCAGCTCTATTCCCTGTGTCTTCTTTGGTCCTCATCATCTCTTCCTCTTCCTTCAGGCTCCTTATTGCCCTGCTGGCCTTTTCAGCTTCATCTGCTTTGTCTCTGGAATGGTATAATATAAATGAAATGGAATTCTGCTCTTCACCGCCTACAGAATTAAGTATAATCTGGTGTATAACTCCCTTCTTTGATAGACTCTTGTCTGCTTCTCCAGCCTCATCCTTTATCATTCTGCTTTTTATTTTGTCCCATAAATTCCAAACTGATTTCTGTCCTGCACATTTTCTGGCTCTATTTCTGCATCTTTGCTTTTGCTTTCACAGTTCCCTCAGTCTGGGTTGTTCCCTTCCTTTTCCCTAATAATTCCTGGGCATTCTTTAAGATTCAGCTGAGTTTACTTCTCAAGGGAGATCTTTTCTTAAACTTCATGGATGGTGTTACATGCCCTTCCCTCATAACACTGTACAGATGTTTATTTTTTCCGTGGCTACTTGTAGTGTACTTATGTTTTAGATTTTCTTCCTTCAGTAGACTATGAAATCATTTATCTTCACAGCCTAGTAAAATGCCTGAGGCTAAACAGATTTTCAGCAAATGAATGAGTAAATTTGTAATTCATTTCAGGCTCTTATTTACTAGCCAGGTAACTTTATGTGAATCATTTAATTTCAGCATCTTTCTGTATAAAATGTAAATAATAATCATTCTTTTTACCTCATATAATTGTGTTGACAGGTGAGATAATATAAGTAGATGTACTTTATAAACTATAAAGCAGGTTAATATGCCTTCATGCCAAAACTTCAAAGGATAAGAAATTCTAAAATGTTAAATTCAGGAGCACCTGGGTGGCTCAGTCAGTGAAGTGTCCAACTTCAAGGCTCCAATCTTGATCTCATGGTTCACATGTTCAAGCCCTCTGTAAGGCTCTGTGCTGACAGCTCAGAACCTAGAGCCTGCTTTGGATTCTGCATTTCCCTCTCTTTCTGATCCTCCCCCGCTTGCATGTTCACTCTCTCTCTCTCAAAAATAAATGAACATTAAAAAAAAGATTAAAAACGTTAAATGTTAAATTCACCTTTGTTCAATTGAAAACTATCCTTTGTGTCTTTCTCACATTAAAAAACGATTGCATTGGTACCCTTATCTAGAGTTACAGAATTGATAGAAGGAAAGGGGAAAATTTAGAAGTGCTAGATTGTAATTAATTCTTCCCTGGGCAATGAAACTTTGCAGCCACGTATTCCGTCTCCTTGTTGATCATGAATGCCAAAATTGTGGCTTGGTGATAGCAAGTATGTAAGAATTCGTGGCTTATATATCTGTGTTCTGTCTAAATTCCCCATAGACTTGATCTCTTCTGTCTTCTTATCCCAATTTGCATAAATATTTAAACATTTATTGCTGCCATAGTAAGCTAACCCTAGGTGGATACAAGGCAGAGTACAAATACATACAAAAGTATATTCTTGTTTCTTATTCCCATATAATGCTGACTTGCATTCTTGTTCTTTAGTAGAATATGAGACTCTCCATGATTATGGAATCAGGTCCAGGATAATGTAGGGAAAAGAAAGAAAATGCATTTAGTGAGAACATACCATTAGAAACTTTCAAAATTGTATTATCTAGGCTATCTCAGAATAAGCTTCTCTCCATTTTGCAAATGACAGAGCTTGAATCAAAATAAATCGATTACTTTGCCTGTTTTTTTAGCTCCTAAATACCAGTGCTAGTATTCAACTTCAAGTCTTTTGACTGCAGAACTTCATACTGCATTGTTTTGCCAGAATCAAGATATATATATTATATCAATCAAGACCTGTTTTTCTATACATTTTAGTATTTGATCTAGTCATAGCAATTCCCAAACCTAACTGTGCTTAAGAATCCTGGCATATGCATCAGAATCTTATGGGGGAAATCTGCATCTTTAGCCAATTTCATTGATTATTTTGATACTCATCAAATTTGGAAATTATTGACTTGATAGATGGAATTGGTGTTCTCATCACATTCTCCCAGGTTCAGTTCCAGTTTGGGAAGTATTTTTTTTCTAGCAACTTGAATGGTGCATTACACATAGTAGACACTGCATTTGTAAAATGAATTTGTTGTTGAAAGTAAAACTCTGTAAGGGAGGTTTGGTAGGTATATATTTAATGCTTGTGGGGAATGTATTGTGAATACTTTTAAAAAACAGTATAAAAAACTTTTTTTAATGTCCTCATAAAGAATGTAATGGTATAATTAATACTATTTTTATGTTGATTAATCCTTTGTAGGTTGGAATTTATCTTTTGGAAGGTGGCCTAGCAAAACTAGACTTTTTGAGTGATGCAAATTCAAGAATGAAGAAGTTTAATCAACTTATGAAAAGAGTGATGGAAAAGTTGTACAATTTTATTATTCCAGGTAAACTTAAAAATTGGTATTACTTAGGACACCTGGGGGCTCAGTCAGTTGAGCGTCCAACTCTAGATTTTGGCTCAGGTCATGATCTCATGGTTTGCAAGATCAGGCCCCACCATCAGGCTCTGTGCTAACAATGCAGAGCCTGCTTGGGTTTTTCTCTCCCTCTTTCTACCCCTCCCACACTTGTGCATGTGCACATGCGTGCTCTGTCTCTCTCTCTCTCTCAAAATAAATAAATAAACTTTAAAAAATTGATTATTACTTGAAGAGTTGTGGGTTTTTCCCAAATCCTAAACATAAAAACCAAAAAAATGATAAAACCATAATAAAATTAAGCAGCCTCTAAAATCAATGTGTGACAAAATTATACATATCTGAAATGCCCCCACTAATTTGTGTCTTTATTTGCTAAATACTGTGCTTAGCCTAGAGTAAGTACTCAAGAAATGTTTGCAGAGTCAATAGTCAGAGTCTAAAAAGATCTGAGCTGATTGGAATTTTTGCATTATTCTTGTGCTTTTATTTTGTTATGGCCAGAGATTCTTGGCTGGCCTTATTCCACCTCTCCTTTGCAGTCTGACAAATAATCTCAAGAGCCTGCTTCCCATAAAGACCAGTTATCTTTGCTACTGTTTCTTGCCAAGATGTTGCATCCTTGGTCAGGACTGCAGCTTCAGAGTTGTCTGCCATTGGTTCCCAAGGGGAGAGTGTGGATGGCTTGGTGCAGCCCATCAGCACTACTGGAAAAACGGCTCAAATTCTCCAAGCCCTGCTCATGGTGGGTCAGCATTATTTCAGGTGCAAATTGTAGAACATTTTCATACTGGAATGTTTGGGAAGTCACTTTCTAAGCTTGACTGTTGAGTTGTTTCTGCAGTACATTCTTTGCAAAGCTTCAGAATACTAATAAGAGTAGGGGTGCCTGGCTGGCTCAGTCGATAGAGCATGCAACTCTTGATCTCAGGGTCTTGAGTTCAAGCCCTGTGCTGGGTGTGAACCCTATGTAATTAAAAAAAAATTACTAATAAAAGTAAATCATTTTGCATGTTGAAGACTTTAAAAGGAGAACAATCTCTGGTTTCATGATTGGAAGGGATGCTTTTAAGTACATTTAGAATTTCTAAGGTTATGGTGACAATTATTCTGCCTTTTAAACATAATACAAGTTGAACTTCTCAAAGGAAAGTATTAAAGGATTTCCAAGGAAAACTTCCAATTTAGTTGTCAATACTAGATTACACAACAATAGAGCTTTAAATTACCACACTTATAACTGGACATTCATTATAAAATTTTGAAAATCTCACATGGCATATTTTTATTGAAAAAAGTAAATTATGTATTTTGTGGCATAGTCTTCATTCTAGGGCATATTCTGGAACAGTTCAGAAATAAATCATTAGCTAAAGTGGGTTTGTACATTATTCATGATTTTGAGGGTTTTTTTCATGTGTTAATAGTCACAAAAGTCTTTCACAGGGCAGTTTTGCCCAACAAGTGAATCTGGTATTTTTATAGATTTGTATTAATGGCTTAAGCACTTCTTCCCTAGTTGGCTCCTGCTGCTACCAAATGTCTATCCTTTTTTGACATAGAAATAAAATGGGAACCCTTGTCTTACTAGACATAGAAAAATTATGTCTGCATGTGGAGTTTTTTATGTTAAGATGTAAAAGTGAAATAAATTATCCTTTTATAAACTGCAAAAGATAACTCATATGCAGATGTTTATTAAATATCTGCACTGAGCAAAGCATGTGCCGGCTTCTCTGAGGAGCTGTAAATACAGAAGACGGCCTTCGCATTACAGTTGAGCTCACAAGGAAAGAATACACATAAATGATTGTACTACCAGACAGATTGCAGTGTATCACTATATCCAAATAGAAGGGTGTTACAAGTACACAGGGGAACACATTAATTCTAACCAGGGAAAACAAAAGAAAATGCCATGGAAAAAGTTGAACTATCTTAAAGGATAGGGTAGATTTTCCATCAGCGAAGAATTAAGGATAGGGCCTTCTAGTCCCAAAACACACTGAGCAAGGCCCCAGAGTTTGAAAAATGCATAGTATGCTCTTAGAATAAGAATTGTTTGTCAGTTATATAAAGTAGATTGGGTTGTTTTGAGTACATTTATTGTTGGATGTACAGATGTGTTGGAAGAGGATGAAGAAGATTCAGAGAGTGAGCCAGAGGGACAGGACATCGATGAACTCTACCAGTTTGTGAAGCAAACACATCAACAGGAGACACGGTCCATCCAAGTGGATGTCCAGCATCCTGCATTGATTCCTGTGTTGAGACCATACCAAAGAGAGGCTGTCAATTGGATGCTGCAACAAGAGCATTTCAGAAGCGCTCCTGCTAGTGGCAAGTATAAGATGCTTAAAGACAAGTTGATCTGAGGGATTACAGGCAAGATAATTAGGAATTAATTATGATGGAGTGAGTTTTCCTATGAACAAAATCGTAGTTTAAGAAGTTCTTTGAAATTGAAAGCCAGAGAAAGTCATTTGTAAGTTCCCTCAACGATAAGTGTTTAAATTGATTTTTCCTGCCAGAATAAAGACTGCCTTGATTGGAATTTTTAAAAGCCAATAAATTTTTTACATGCCTTTCTAACTAAGAATTGCTCTTGGAACCTGATCAAATGAGAATCTTGCTGATATCTGCAAGAGGCTTCACAATTTAATGATGAATATTAGCAACAGAAAGCAAATTTACAAAAGTGGGAGACTGGTGTGTGACTGATTCTCCTAGGTTTGCATTTATTTTCATAACTCCACAGAGTAAATAATAAAATGTTATCTGTTAAGTGTTTTTGTAAAAACAAATTTATGGGAGTTATTTATGCCTTTTTATCACGATCTCTAAAGGGATGGGCAGAAGGAGATTTTTTCATGATTCTAAGAAGTGAAGTATTGACTATTTCTCTTCCATTCTGTATAGATTTATTTTAATGAGGTGTAGCTCATACTTGTTTCTCCCATAGATTCCAGTTTATACTTTTTTATCCAGCAAAATTCATTTTTTAATTTTGGAAAATAAAAATAGCCAACATTATTTCATCCTACTCCCCCTCATCCCAGACTCTAAATTGTATTAAAGCAATTAATTTCACATGTCATATCATTTAATCTGGTAACATTACAGTTTATTTTAATAAAAGAAAGTGTTCCTTTAAACAGATATAAAATATGTATGTTACGATGGATTTTTTAAAGCCAGTAATTCTTTAATACTGCCAAATCTCTCTCCTTTCTCACTTCTTTTCTTCTCCCCTCTCTCTCTCTTTCTCTGTTTCTCTTTCTGTCTTACAGTTTATTCAAATTTGAAACCAAATAACATTCATACATTGGAATTAGTTGTAGTCACTTAAATTTCTTTAATTCATAGATTTTATCTCTTCACCTTCTGTATTTTTTCTTATAATTTATTCGTTGAGGAAGTTGTTAGCTCTGTAGTTTCCCACAGACTGGATTATTTTTTCTCCAAAAATTTTTTTTAAGTAACTTTTCTTTAAGTAGTTTTATTAAGGTATAAGTTATTTAGGGTAAAATGCACAGCTCTTAAGGACACAGTAAGATATATTAGGACAAATCTATGTATCTGTGTTACCAGTAACCCAATTAAGACATAGAACTGGATTTTCTCAGAAAGTACTAGCCACACATGCCTCTTGAGGCTTGAAATGGCTGTCCAGATTATGTGTTATAAGTTTAAAATATATACCAGATTTCAAATAGTACAAAAAAGATGCCCAGATATCTCATTCATAATTTTTATATTGATGACATATTAAAATGATAAGATTTTGGTTATATTAGGCTAAATAAAATTGTTAAAACTGATTTTACTTGTTTCTTTTATATCTATGATACGGTGCTAATATGATATATTTCCATCACCCCAGAAAGTTCCCTCATGGCCCAGTCAGTTCTCCTACTTCAACCCCTTCAGGAGGCAACTAAGCAACTACCATCACCATCAATTAGTTTTGCCTGTTTTTGAAACAGTAAATAGAATAGCAAGATGTGGGCACTCGAGGCCGGGGAGAAGTTGGCCTCTTTGAATATGATGTTTTTGAGATTCATTCATGCTGCATATAGCAGTAGTTCATTCTTTTTTAACTACAGAACGGATTTTGTTGATTAAGTCCCATGTGTCATTTATAAGTTTTGTTCCCTGTGGTTCCCATAAATTGAAGCTGTTTAGTCTTTTAATTTTTTCATTTTATAAACCCTATGTATCTATATTCCTACTTCACCTATTAATCTCTAAAGCAGGCAACAAAATTACTTGCTGTTTCACTGGTAGATTCAGACATACTTCCTAATTTGGCAGTTGGTTTAAACAACTTAAAATGTTAAGGGAAAGGATGGTGGAAGATTCTGGTTGAAATACACTCAGTACTTCAGTGTTTTAGGTATTAAGTTTAAGTATTAAGACATTTTTCTTCAGTTAAATAAGATTTTCCTTCTGCTCCAAGACCCCTGTAAAAGGTTAGGTCTGATTTGGGTTAATCTATTAGCCCATGAGCATATGTCTGTTGAGTTATTTAAAGACTTTAGGCAACTTTTTGAAGGATTTATAAAGGATAAGCTATTTTCCTTCACTGGGTAGGAGTTGTTTTCCTGTATTCGTTTTCTTTTCCTGCTAATCCTCTATGATTTACTATCCTTTGTTTTTCGATCATAAGTTACTTATGTGGAAAATGTTGGTGCCCAAAGCAAAGGAAGAATAATTATAAGAATAATATTGAAAGAAAAGAATGAGATCCTAGGCTTTTTTGATGTGTATGTGGCTTCTGAGAGTCTCTTGACTAATAACATTTTTATTTTAATGTGATTTTCTGACAGAAAGGAAAACAAACAAAACTTGTTCTTATGGTTATATTTTTCTTTAGAAAATGCCCTGCATTTCTTATGGCGAGAGATTGTTACACCTGAGGGCTTGAAACTCTACTACAATCCATATACAGGCTGGTAAGGCAAACTTTATGTGCTAGATATTAAAAGTTTTATAAAAACCTGTGTGAGATTGGGAGCATATGTCTTTAGCCTTGGTAGTACCTCAAGAAGAAATACTAAGTTGAAGTCTAATTAGACTTTATATTTTTACCACCTTTATATGTAAGACAAACATGAAATTAATACTACTTGTCATTTTTCTATAAATGAATGCAAAATAATAGACTTAAGATGCTTAGTTATTCATATTTAAAGAGATTATAATTTTAAGTAAAAATGTCATCGTAAGTGGACCATTTCTCATTTTCATTAAATTTGGTAATTTCTATTATAAAAGTTATAGGAATCATTAAACATAGTAACATCATAGGTGAATCAGTAGTTATTGTGCTTATTTTTTTATTCACAGACACAGAAAGAAGGCAGACATGCCTCCTTTTACTTAAAGAAGAGACAAAAAATGATGTTATTTACCTGTACCACTCCAGTTTCTGCAGACTCAGTTGTCCGCTCAGGCAGTTTTTTGATTATCACAGTTCTTTATTCAATAACCTAGCGTTTCAAATTGTTTCACACTAAAATGTAAATTAAGAAAACGTTGACTTTTAAAACAGTTTTCTTTAGGAATAGTGTAATTTTTACTTGCAATCCTGTGATATGTTTTTCTTGTTTTTTCCTTCAGCATGATCCGTGATTACCCAAATGCTGGGCCACAGTTGCTTGGCGGAATCTTAGCAGATGAGATGGGTCTCGGAAAGACAGTGGAGGTTTTGGCTCTCATTCTGACACATACTCGACAAGATGTCAAACAAGATGCTCTCACTCTTCCTGAGGTAGGAGGAGTACCATAGGGCTGAGAAAGCAGGGGACATATGTTCTCAAAAAGCATCATATGTTGAACATTTGCTTGGCACTTAAGCCAACACTTTAAGTCTCCTCTGAGGCTAATGATTTGTAGTAGTTATTAGGTAACTTCAAGTGGGCACAGAAAATAAGATGTTTGTGACCTGGCAGGGTTTTTGTAAATGATGTTGCCCAACTAGGAAGGGGTATATGCTGTCACCGCGATTCCTTCTAGTTGGCAGAGAAACTCATAGGAAAGTACTGTTACTCCCTCAGATGTTTTGTCACTGCTACAAACCTCCATGTTACCACTAAATGTTTTTCAGAGTAATGTTTTTTAATTGTACAGATCTCAGATATGTAAGTCATAGAATCTAATACTTAAAACTTTGTTAAAGAGTAAGTAGTTTTGTAATTAGATTGCTAAATGAATCAAACTCAAAGTCCTTGTTCTAAAATATATAATTGTGTTTAGAAATACGAATTTTAGGGACACCTGGGTGGCTCACTCAGTTAAGCATCCGACTTTGGCTCAGGTCATGATCTCACCACTCGTGAGTTTGAGCCCCATGTCAGGCTCTGTGCTGACAGCTCAGAGCCTGGAGCCTGCTTCAGATTCTGTGTCTCCCTCTTTCTCTGCCCTTCCCTCACTCACACTCTCTCTCTCAAAAATGAAAAATTGTTTAAAAAAATGAAAAAAAAGAAATATGAATTTTAGACTTTATGGAGGAAAAAAAAACAGCTCCACTGAAGCAAATGCAGCTCATAGTTCATAATTTCCAGAAGTAAAACCTAAAATCAACACACTAGGTAAGAGTATAATTACGTGCAGGGCTCACTGTGCTCACAACTTTAGGGATAATGTGGCCTTCTGATAGGGTCAGGTTTGCAAAACCAACCTCATAGATTTGAGTAGGGAATAATACCTATTTCATTGTTTAAAAAAATGAGTTGGAATATATAGCGTTACAGTAATTTTTTTAATGTTTATTTTTGAGAGAGAGAGAGTATAAGCAAGGCATGGGCAGAGAGAGGGGGACAAAGGCTCCAAAGCGGGCTCTACACTGACAGCGGCGAGCCTGATGGAGGGCTCAAACTCACAAACTGCAAGATCATGACCTGAATCAGATGCTCAACTGACTGAGCCACCCAGGTGCCCCAGTTTTACAGTAACTTCTATATTTTTATGATTTAACTCTTGGTAACTTCTATATTAATTCCATATTTAAATAAGCTTTTAAAAAGTTAGTTTCTGAAGGAGCACCTGGGTGCCTCAGTCGGTTAAGTGTCCAGCTTCAGCTCAGTTCATGATCTCATAGTTCATGGGTTCAAAACCCACGTCAGGCTCTGTGCTGACAGCTGGAGCCTGGAGCCTGCTTCAGATTCTGTGTCTCCTCCCTCTCTCTCTGCCCCTCCCCCACTTATGCTCTGTCTATCTCTCTAAAAAAATAAACATTAAAAAAAGTTAATGTCAGAAGTTCCACATGTAACATTTAGGTAATTTAAGATAATATGCACAATTTTAAAAAGTGATGGCTAGCAGTAGCCCTGAAATAAAAATAAGGTTTCTATATATGAATAGCATACTTAGCTCTTTCTTTCATCATTTTTTTACAACTCTTTTGCATCTCCTAATAGAAGGGTTAATTTTAACAAGCAGCTCCAATTACCGAAAGCAAAACACTATGTGACTACTGAATGTTGTTTATATCAGGGAAAAGTGGTGAATTATTTCATTCCATCCCATCATTCTGGAGGAAAAGTAAAAAACACAGAAACCCAGAATACGGAATTTGAACCAAAAGAAAAAGTTCAGTGTCCCCGTAAGTATGAAATCTCTGAAAGAAAATACCTTTTTACAGTCATCTTTGTCATAGTTCTTATATTTCTTATAGAGAGATATCTTGTAATTGTTATGAATAATTGTTTTCATAGCTTATACTTTGTATAAATGGAGTCAATTGCAAGCCATATTACCTTAACAAAAGTAAAGATTTATTCTTTCATTTGATTGATTCTGTCTTTCTTGGTGTAAATCTTGTTCTGTCTGTTATATTTAAACTTCTTAAGCTTACAGTTTAAACCAGGCTTTGTTTATTTTCCAGGATAGCCTGCTAGCCAGCAAATGTTTCCTTTACTAATGGTAGCATATACATAGATTATTGTGAGAGATTTTGTTTTCAATGTAATTTTAAATGATAGTTGCTTTGGAAGATTAACAATTAATGAGTAATTCTTTAGATTATTTCTATTACAGAAATTATTATTACATTGAGATAAATTTTATTACATATTCTTCAAAATGATGATATACAGACAGGATATCTTCAATAAAAATCTTTTATTTTTTTCTTAGTTCTCTGTGCATATTAAGAATAACTGTATTCTGTTTTTTTAATTTCAATTATTTTGACTAAGTTAGCATATCCTTTTGCATATAGCTACACGTGTGATGATCCTGACAGCTGTGAAAGAAATGAATGGAAAAAAAGGAGTTTCCATCCTTTCCATCTATAAGTATGTCAGTTCTATATATAGATATGATGTTCAGCGGAACAGGAGTCTTCTGAAACGGATGCTGAAATGTTTAATTTTTGAAGGTCTTGTGAAACAGATTAAAGGGCATGGTTTTTCTGGGACTTTTACATTGGGGAAGAATTACAAGGAAGAGGATATATATGATAAAACAAAAAAGCAGGTAACAGAACATTTAAGTTGCTCTATATGATGCCTTACAGAAGGAGTTGACAGATCCCACTTGACACTGACGCTTTTAGAGACTGACGATAAACAAACCAGGAAAATCACATATGGCTGTAAAATACCTTTTCTTCCTTAATATAAGTTTCATCAGAGTAGAAACTATATTTTACTAATCCCAGAGAAGAGTGCTTGGCACATAGCAAGTACTCAATATATATTTCTACGAGTTATATTAATGGGTTAAGCATATTAAAGAGTTTAAAATAACACAAAAAAAATCTTTTTTAAAGAGAAAAAGTAGGGTGGCTAGTCGGTTGAGTGTCTTACTCTTGATTTTGGCTCAGGTCATGATCTCACAGTTCATTGGATCAAGCTCCACATTGGGCTCTGTGCAGAAGCCTACTTGGGATTTTCTCTCAACCTCTCTCTGCCCTTTCTTCCATTCGTGCACGAGCACTCTCGTTCAAAAAAATAAACATTAAGAAAAGAGAGAAAAAAAATAAAATGACTCTGTCCTCATCACGCTGTTGTCAGTTAAAAAATCTGTTCTATAGTTTAAAAATAATTAATGATGTCTTGCATAGCTCTTTATATACATTTTCTTTTATATATATTCTCATTTTTCTTGTGTCATCTTATAAAATTTTAGATTTTGTTATTAAACTACTTTGGGGGGGGGCTATTAATTTCAAATTTGCTTTAAAAAAATAATTACATAGCTGTACAAACATAAATCCGGTAATTGGGGCACCTGACTGACTCAGTCACAAGAGCATGAGATTCTTGATCTCAGGGTTGTGAGTTTGAGCCCCATATTGGGTATAGACATTACTTAAATAAGTAGACTTTAAAATAAATAAATCAGATAAAGACTAATGACAGTAAGTCAAAATGTGGAGCTACCAGCTTGTCTATTGTGAAGGAAATGACAGATTAAAAAGTTCATTTTCTGGAGTAGGAGGTATCCAACATTTTCCTCAGCCAGAGTAGAAAGCTGCAGTGAACTTCTGTGCTTCCAATAATCCTTCTGTCACCAAGAAAGGAAAATCTTCAATTAATACCATTCATTTCAAAGTGTCCCAACTCCTCTGTTCAACCTCAGCTCTGACATCGCTTCTAGGAAGCTTATGCTGGCACCTAACTCCCCGTCACAGCCCCTCTCTGTTATGTCCTCCTCGTAGGCATTCGTGTACTATTGTTTCACTTTTTCCAACAGACCTCGTGGGGACCAGGAGCTCAATATTCCTCATATTTGTATCGCCAGCATCTAACACTATGCCTTTCACAGAATTGTTACCCAGTAAATAATTTCAGGAGGGTACAGGTAGAAAGGAGAAAGAAGGAATTTATTTGCTAATTGCAGTAACAAATAGATTAATTTTCACTTTATTTAAATGCTGTATTTTCGCACAATTGATGTTAATTGCCTAAGTTTGTATGTTTATGTATTATAAACTATTGGTCTTTTACTGGGTTAGACAAAATATGAATTATAAGATGTTAATGTCAAAGTATTAGTAGCTCCCTATCTTTCTAATTTTTATTCTCTTCAAATCTTACTTATACAGAAGTAGAGCCTTCCTTTTTAGACCTGTAGACAACAGAGCTGCTACTTACAGAGGGCAGACTGAAAGCCAGTGATCAGGAGTGATTCTCTACTGGGAAAATGGTAGCAAAGAGTGGCTGTTGGATTTTTATGGAAAGATCATAAATAAGGTTGGGGATTTAATTTCAGAAAAATAATTATATTGATATAAATTAATTAAATAATATTTTTCATAGGCAGTAGGGAGTCCAAGGAAAATACAGAAAGAATCCAGAAAATCAGGGAACAAAGACACAGATTCTGAATACTTCCCATCAAACACATCTGATGATGATGACGATCCTTATTATTATTACTATAAGCCTCGGAAAAATCGTAGTAAATTCAAGAAAAAGCCTGTTCTAACCACAAAAAAGGGAAGAAGTCAGCCTAACATCAGTCTCAATTCACAAGATCACTGTCCAGCTACCAGTGACTCTGGAATTACTGATGTTACCACTACTAAAAGTACATGTATCTTTGAAATCAAGGAAGAACATGGAACAAAGGACCAAGGTGAATCTATAAACCCTACTGATCGTGATGTGCCACAATCTAATATTGTGAGTCCCTGTAATTCCTCTGATTATCGCTTTGAGTGCATATGCGGTGAACTTGACCAGGTAGACCATAAACCTCGTGTTCAGTGCCTGAAATGCCACCTGTGGCAACATGCAAAATGTGTGAATTATGAAGAGAAGAATCTGAAGATTAAGCCTTTCTACTGCCCCCATTGTCTTGTTGCAATGGAGCCAGTATCAACACGAGCAACTCTGATCATCTCACCCAGTTCCATCTGTCATCAGTGGGTGGATGAAATCAACAGGCATGTGAGGTCATCATCTCTTCGAGTCTTGGTAAGGCAGTTTGGACTCTTTAAATGGATAGGAAAATGTCAATTTTTGCTTCCCTGTGATAATTTTTATAATCTTTATCACTTTGTTGTTTATCCCCAAAATTAATAAGGTAATTATGAAATCAGAACTTGAAGAGGAAATTGAGAATGAGAAATAAAACAGTAGACTCTGTATTGTTTTCTGACGTCAGAAGTTCAGAAGTTAAAGCACTTTGAGTTAGAAGATGTGGAAGCTTTTGAAAAAATTCATCATGTTAACCAAAAAGACTTCATATACCCATTTATACTCTCAGAAAGGCAG
The DNA here is from genome assembly GCF_003009895.1 of Hyaena hyaena. Classification (NCBI taxonomy): domain Eukaryota; kingdom Metazoa; phylum Chordata; class Mammalia; order Carnivora; family Hyaenidae; genus Hyaena; species Hyaena hyaena. Next base: position 1,700,244 of record NW_024080684.1, read on the forward strand.
CTCTGTGTAATAGTAGCTGTTGGTCTCATCTCTGCCTCTTAGATCCAGAGTCATCCTCTGAAGCCTCAGTCACATTATCTGTAAAATAAGAATTTCCTCTTTCAACAAATATTTATTGAGCACCCCTAACATGCCAGGAACTATGCTAAGTTCTAAAAGTAATACCCCCTCACAGTCTTACTGTGAAGGCTAAATGAATTGATAATGTACTGGCACATAGTACATTGTAATTTACTAATATTAGTATTTTTTTAAATTGAAGTATAGTTGACATACAATGTTCTGTTAATTTCAGGTGACTAACAATGAATCGACAATCCTGTACATTATGTTATGCTCACCATGACAAGTGTAGTTACTATCTGTCAGCATGCAACGTTATTACAGTATTTTTGACTGTATTACTTATGCTGTACTTTTCAGCCCTGTGACTTATTTATCTTATAGCTAGAAATCTGTACTTCTTATCCCCTCACCTATTTCATCCACCCCTTCAATTCCCTCCCCTCTGGCAACCACTAGTTTGTTCTCTGTATTTATAATACTGTTTTATGTTTGTTGGTTTGTTTATTTGGTTTCTTAGGGTTCCACGTATAAGTGAAATCATATGGGATTTATCTTTCTCTGTCTGACTTCTTTCATTTAGCATAATACCCGTATGTTCATCCATGGTTCACAAATGGCAAGATCTCGTTCTTTTTTATAACTAATATTCCACTATATATATATGTGCCACATCGTTTTTATCCATTCATCAGTGGACACAGGTTGCTTCCATAACTTGGCTATTGTAAATAATGTTGCAGTAAACATGGGTGACTATCTCGAATTAGCATTTCCATTTTCTTTGGGTAAATACTCAGTAGTGGAATTATTGGATCATATACAATTTTTATTTTTTATCTTTTTGGGAACTTCCATACTGTCTCCACAGTGCATGCATCAGTTTACATTCGCACCAACAGTGCATGATAGTTTCCTTTTTTCTACATCCTCACCAACACTTGTTTTTGTCTTTTTGATACCAGCCATTCTAACTGGTGTAAGGTGATACTTCACTGTGATTTGATTTGCATTTCTGATTAGTGATGGTGAGCATTTTTTTATGTGTCTATTGGCCATTGGTATGTCTTCTTTGGAGAAATGTCTATTCAGATCCTCTGCCCATTTTTTAATAAGTTGTTTTGTTTTTGGTGTTGAGCTCTATAAGTTCTTTATATATTTCGGATATTAACCCTTAAATGGATATATCACTTGCAAATATCTTTTCCCATATACTAGGTTGCTTTTAAATTTTGATAGTGTTCTTTGCTATGCAAAAGCTTTTTATTTTTGCTGTTCCCAGCAGTTTACTTCTGTTTTTGTTTCCCTTGCTTGAGGAGACATATCCATAAATATGTGGCTAAGGCCAACATCTGAAACATGACTTCCTATGTTTTCTTTTAAGAATTTTATGGCTTCAGGTCTCACATTTAGGTTTTTGTTCCATTTTGAGTTAATTTTTGTATGGTATAAGAAAGTGGCTCGCTTTTATTCTTTGGCACATAGTTGTCTAGTTTTCCCAGCACCATTTGTTGTCTTTTCTTCATGGTATATTCTTGCCTTCTTTGTCATGGATTAATTAACTGTCTAAGCATGAGTGTCTGGGCTCTCTGTCCTATTCCATGATCTGTGTATCTATTTTTGTGCTAGTGCAATATTCTTGATTACTGCATCTTTGTAGTGTATCTTGATATCTAGGTTTCTGATATTTCTAGCTCTGTTCTTTCTAAAGATTGCTTTGGGTATTCAAGGTCTTTGGTGGTTCCATACCAATTTTAGGAGTACATGCTCTCATTGTATGAGAAAATGCTAATGGTATTCTAATAGGGATTGCATGAATCTGTAGATTACTTGGGTACTATGGACATTTTAACCATATTAATTTTTCCAGTTCATGAGCATGGTTTATCTTTCTATTTGTCATCCTCAATTTCTGTCATCAATATAATTTTCAGAGTATAGGTCTTTCACCTTCTTGGTTAAATTTATTCCTAGGTTTTTATTCTTTTGGTATAACTGTAATTGGAATGATTTTCCTAATTTCTCCTTCTGTAACTATTTTATTAGTGTATAGAAGTACAACAGATTTCTGTATATTAATTTTGTATCCTGTAACTTTACCAAATTCACTTACTGGTTCTGATAGTTTTTAGGAGGAATATTTAGGGTTTTCTATATATACTATTATGTCGTCTGGTAATAGTGACAGACGTTTCTTAACCAATTTGGGTACCTTTTATTTCTTTTTCTCATCTGATTGCTGCAGCTAGGACTATTCAGCTATATTGAATAAAAGTGGTGAGCGTAGACGGCCTTATCTTGTTCTTGACCCTAGAGGGAAAGCTTTCAGTTTTTCACTGTTGAGTACGATGTTAGCTGTGGGTTTGTCATATATGGCCTTTACTGTGTTGAGATATTTTCCCTCTAAACCCTTTTTGTTGAGTAATGTTAGTATTCTTCACTCCCTTTGTTCTTTCCTTCTTTCCACACAAATGTTATTTAAGATTTTCAACATTTCAGCTACTATCATAGACAGGAAGAGAGAGTACAGTAATAAGTAAAACCTCCTCTTTGCCATTAAGGAGCTCAGTTTTGTTGGGTAGATAAACTCTGATTTGTTTGAATCTAAGCTCTGCAAGTTATGAGCAGGTCACTTCCTGTTTCTTATATGTGGGATAGGAATAACAACCACTAACAAGATTGTTGCTGAAGATAGGAGATAGAGTGCAGCATGGTGTCTGAAACATAAAAGGCATTCAGGAAATTATAGCTCTTCTTGTTCTAGTTCTTTACCTCTGTGCTTTTGCATCTATCTACCTACCTACCTACCTACCCTTAAGTCCTTTTTGCCTTTCTCCACCTGTGAGAACTCCGAAATTGTTTTTTAAGATCCAGCTTAAATTTTAACTCCTCTGAATTTACCTTCTAGCCATAGTATTGGTCTTTCCACTGTGCTGTCTCTTACGTTTCCCTTCCCATTGTTTATGTTGCTGGTCTTCCACCCTAATGTGTCTTTCTCTAGACATGTATGGAATGTATCTCATAACATGTTTGGTACTAAACTAAACAATGGCAAGGGCTCAGTAAGCATGCAGGAGAATGAATATTTCAGTTATCTGATGAGATATTTCAGTTATTTAATGAGCCTTTCTGCAGTAACTGTCTGCGATTGTTTCCTAGGTATATCAAGGAGTGAAGAAAGATGGTTTTTTACAACCTCATTTTTTGGCTGAACAGGATATAGTTATCATTACCTATGATGTCCTTCGTTCAGAACTAAACTATGTAGATATCCCACACAGCAACAGTGAGGACGGACGTCGTTTACGGAACCAGAAGCGCTATATGGCCATTCCTAGCCCCCTCGTAGCTGTGGAATGGTGGAGGATCTGCCTTGATGAAGCCCAGATGGTTGAATGTCCTGCTGTAAAAGTGAGAATTTCTGCACAACCTCTGAGGGCTGGGGGAGAAAAAAAACGAATGAGATTGAGGAAATTGTCTGTAAAAATATTAATAATTTAAGTATAATTAACCCACAGTATTGATTTTGGCCAAAAGTTTGTTGTTAAACTAGTAATTTGCTTTTCCCTTGTGCTCTGAACTACATAGCCCTTGGGAATTATTTTGGTACTATGTAAATTGCTGCTTTATATGCAATGTCCATGTGTATTTGAATAAGATGGCAGTTTATGTGTGATGCAGATCAAAGTAAATTCTGTTTAGGGACTTTAGTAGCATTTCTGCTAAGTGGAAAGCTCATCATATAGGCTCTGATAGCTTTGGGCCAAAGTTGAACTTTTTATCAGAGAGATCATATCATAACAGAGAATGCTACTTTAGAGGATAGAGTTTGATTTAGCCTTTGTTCATATGTCTTTATTCCATTTTCTTTGGCCAGTTTGTAATCTGCACTCAATTTATGAATCTTATCTCTTAGTACATTGGTTTACAAGGTACTCATGTGGATGTGGTAGCATGAGGAATGTATCAGTCATTCAGGGAGCCTTTTCATTCTTTACGTACTTGAACTATCCCTCCTCTTTTGAGGACTGTTCATGGCAGCCTTCTGCTAATGAGAACCACTGTACTAGAAGATGGCCCATTGAATATGACCTTCAACTTTGAGTTTGATAACTGCGTAAGAGCAAATGTGCCTGTCCTGAAGCATAGCTTTTCATGGGCTATTCTCAGGAGTAAAAATATTCCTAATTTTATCTTTTTTTTTCTCTTTTTATTGCATATTTCTCTATCATTAGGCTGCAGAAATGGCTCAGCGTTTGAGTGGGATTAATCGCTGGTGTATCAGTGGCACTCCAGTACAAAGAGGATTAGAGGGTAGTGTATGGTTTCCTCACATTTTGTGTATATTTGAAAAACTTGGGGTTTTTTTGAGGAAAAAGTATTTTTAACTTTGTTGAAATCCTTACATAAATGATTGTACATATATTTGTATTTCACACCTGGTAGTTTTAAGCATTTGTCTTTTTAAATGGAATTGGATGGTCTTTGTTTTTATGAGGATGCATAGACTGTAAGTAGTCCCATTGTCCTAAATTAAACCATCATTGTGCCCTCCTGAGCAATGTAGATGCAGGTCTAAACTGAACTCAGAGGTCCAAAGTGGTAGGTAGAAAACAAAGAATGTAGCAAGAAAGAGAGAGAGGAGAAGGAAAGGTGCATAGTTACTTTATTATGTCTGGAAATAGAAGTCCCATTGGTTTTCTTTTGGTGTTAGAGCAAGGTTTCTCAACTTTGGACCATTGACATTTGGGTCCAGATAGTTCTTTTTTGTTGGGAGCTGTCCTATGCATCTTGGGATATTTAGCTTCTACCCACTAGATGGCAGTTGTGACACCTACAGATGTGTTTTAGACATTGCCTGTTATCCGCTGGGGGACAAAATCATACCACTCAACCTCCACCTCCATTGAGAACCACTATGCTAGATTGATAGAGATAAATCAAATTTGATGATTTGTTAGTTAGCAACAACCAGAGATCTTGTAAATCCCAGGTTGACTACATACTGAGCAAGGACATGAGGCTAGAATGTTTTCATTCCATAATTTGCCAGGCCTTTAGTATGTTTCTACAGGCAGGCAGAAACAAAGTCAGGTAGCAAGAATGCTGCCCTCTCTTCCCATCCTCCCCACTCCATGTCTGTAACATACTTGTTTGCATAGTATATGCAAAGCACTGGTTTTTCAGGATATATGAACCGTGGTGACATACTGACTTTTGAGTTGTATGTCCGTAAAGAAATTACATAAACATTCAAATTTTTATTTTCCTTATTTGTAAAGTAAGATGTTTTAAGATTAATTATAATAAAGTATGCAAAGCATTTAGCACAGTACCTGGCACGTATTAAATATTCAGTGAGTGGTAGCTGCTTCCACTGCTGCTTTTGTTATTCTTATTTTCCACTTGTATATTTGTGTATTCATTTTAGCTTTTTCAAAAGTGTTGACTCTAAATTACTTAAGTACTTTGTGGTGCACTTATTGGTTCATTTATTCTTTGTGAAGTATAATAAAAAAAAATAGGCTCGATTCCTGACCTTGAGCTTACAGCTTAGAGGGGAAGATGTATTTATTCTTAACTCAAATGTTACGATTGCTGTAAAAGTAACTTTAATGTATAAGATAAATGTAAAATTCAAAGTATAATAGGCTTCAGAAAAGATGTCTGGTTCTGTGACATCACATAATAGGGATCCAGAAGGAAGGGACAGGTGAGCCAGGATATGAAATATTAATATGCGTTTAGTAAATAGGGAAGAATTCTCCAGCATAAAGGAAACAGAAAATACAAAGATAATCTGGCAGGAAGAGCATGGAAGGATATTAGTGTGACTAGAATACAGAATGCTGAGGAAAACACAGTAGGTTAAGAGACTGAATAGGTGGATATAGATCAGACCATGGAGGAGTCTATAGGCTGTGATGAATAATTTTATCTGTTTATTTTCCTAAGAATAGTAGGAACTATTAAAAGGACTTAAACAAAGTGATTGGGGATCATCTCATGGTTAGATTTGGATTTCAAAAACTCAATCTAGTTGCAGTACAGAGAATCGTTTAGAAGTGGGACAGAGTGGATACTAGAATATCAGATGACTACAGTAAGTAATCTAGGCAAGTTGATACTGACACTCTGGGTTTTAATTACAGTTGTCCTGAAGAAATGGAAAAAAAAATGGATAAGAGAAAAATTAGTAAGGCTTAATCAGTGATGGGGAGATGCCAAAACTTCTAAGTAGCGTAACTCCATGTACAGCGACTCTCTCCCAGTGAATAACACTGGAGGAGAAGCATGTTTGGGCAAAAAGATTATGAATTCGATTTTGGCACGTTGAGTTTGAGGCACCTTTTGGACCTCAAAGAAGAGATAGCACATAGGTAATTGGATTGATTTAAACAGAAGCACACTCAATCGATATCTGCATGTAAGCAGTGTTTCTTTTTTAGATGTTAACTCTCAGAAGCTGTCAGAGTAACTTAACCTAAATATTTGTTAGGAATCTTCAGAATAAATGTTGTAGGTAGGAGCATGGCCTTTTTGTAAAAAAAAGAAAATTTATGGTTTCTAAAGAGAATATAGCCCAATATGAACATGTTTAATACAAAAAATATATAAAGAAAATTACACTCAGCCACAATCTTCATTTAAAGACATAACCGCTATTCCAATCATTTTTATATAAATGTTTGTATATTTGTCCTCATACTGCATGCATAATTTTATACCTTTTTTTCCACTTAACATTGTATCCTAAGCAGTTTTTCATGTTTTAAAAATCCATCATAGGGGCGCCTGGGTAGCTGAGTCGGTTAAGCTTCCGACTTCAGCTCAGGTCATGATCTTGCAGTTCGTGGGTTCAAGCCCCACGTCGGGTTCTTTGCTCTCAGCTTGGAGCCTGGAGGCTCCTTCAGATTCTGTGTCTCCCTCTCTTTCTCTCTGCCCCTTCCCTTCTCATGCTCTGTCTCTGTCTCTCAAAAATAAATATTAAAAAAAACTTTTAACTACATCATAAATACAAAAACCATGTAAGGTATAATGTTAAGTGAGCAAAACATGGAATATAATGTTGAATTGCCCAATCATAAAATGTACAAGTACCACAAAGTAAATCTAACAAACATAAGACCTGCTGGATCAGAAGATCGGTTGCATCATAAATATCATATGATCTCCCTCATATGTGGAATTTGAGAAACAAAACACATGAACATAAGGGAAGGAGGGAAACTAAGGAAGGGCTGAAGCAAACCAGAAAAGACTCTTAACTATAGAGAACACACTGAGGGTTGATGGAGGGAGGTGGGTGGGGAGATGGGCTAGATGGGTGATGAGCATTAAGGAGGGCCTTCATTGTGATGAACTGTGGGTATTCTGTGTAAATGATGAATCAATAAATTCTCCTAAAATCAATATAACCTTATTTGCTAACTAAAATTTAAATTAAAATTTTGAAAAATGAAAAGAAAGGTTTTGTCTTATGGAAAGTAATACATGATTTACATAACCATTCCTTTATTTGGGTCATTTTTTTCTATATGTTGTTGGTATGAATATCACTGTGTAGATTAAGGTTGTCTCTATTTTTTATTATTGTTTTAGTCTTATTTCCCAAAAGTAGAGTTAGACCAAAAAGTATAACGAATATTGGATCAGTGAATATTCTTCATATCACCTGTGTCATTCAAACTTTTTTCTAATCCTGCAAGTCCTGAATCCAGTAGTCTCAATGCCTGATTCTTCTTATTTATCTCTTGATCAGGTGCATACAAGTGAGTCATTTTCTAGTTTACTTCTGACGGAAATTTCAGACTTTTGAATTAAGTACAAGGTTTGTGGAACCTTTTAGCTACTAGCACAAAACCTAGAGCAATATAAGTAATCAACAAAAGTAAGTCAAAGTGGAATTAACTTTCAGATTCAAGAGTCTATACAATCTGCATTTTACTTCATGGAAAGTAATGTGTGCTGTGTAATGTTATTGAAAGTGATTATTCAAAATAGTAATAAAGAAATATGGAAACAGTTATTCTCAATATGTTGTTGTTGTTATTTTTTCTTCTCAGATCTTTTTGGGTTGGTGGTGTTTCTTGGTATTGAACCTTATTGTGTCAAACACTGGTGGGTTCGACTTCTCTATCGCCCTTACTGCAGGAAGAATCCTCAGCTCCTCTACAGCTTTATTGCCAAGATACTATGGAGGTCTGCAAAGAAAGATGTGATTGACCAAGTCAGTAGGATAAGTTTTTACTGATTAAGGACATTACAAGAAAAGAGGAGCAAGAGTTGAGATGGAAAATTCAATTTTCAGGTGAAATCCTTTTTTTCTTCTCCCTACAGATCCAAATACCCCCTCAGACAGAAGAAATCCACTGGCTTCACTTTTCTCCAGTGGAAAGACATTTCTATCACCGCCAGCATGAAGTGTGCTGCCAGGATGCGGTAGTAAAGCTCAGGAAGATTTCTGACTGGGCACTGAAGCTCAGCAGCCTGGACCGAAGGACGGTCACCTCCATCCTGTATCCACTGCTGAGGCTCAGGCAGGCCTGCTGCCACCCGCAGGCCGTTCGTGGGGAGTTTTTGCCGCTCCAGAAGAGGTTTATTGTCAATTTCCTTACACTGCAATTGATACTGTAGTAGTCATAGACAGTGTTGAAGCTATTAGCTTTCTAGCCCCCAGGTTCATTCAGGGTCTTAGAACTGAGCTGTTGTCAGTTAGTTTAGCAGTGTGGTTTTTCTTTGGCATGGAACTCCATTTATGAAAGAGTCACATTCCCAAAATTATTTTTTTGTGGTTTTTGACAATTCTTTTAAATTTAGGACTGTTGTGGGGTTTTGTTGTTTTAGTCTGGGTTTTTTTGTTTTTGTTTTGTTTTGGGTTTTTTTTGGCCGCACTTCAGATATGAAAGGCTTTTGTTCTTACTCTGTTTTTTGGTTCCCATATCAGGGAATTAGATGAATTAGATTACTGTATTTTCTTTTTAATTGTGCTAAATAATTCTGTCTGTTTGATTATTTCATCCTAATACATTGAGTTATTTGTGTCCACAGTATCCAGTGCATTATTGTCCCAGAAATTTTTGTTCATCAGACTGTGACTCAGCAACTGGTGTGTTTTTTGTGTTGTTTTGTTTTGTTTTTTAGTACCCGGTATTAAAAAGTTGAAGTGTTATTAAAGAATATATAAAGAGGAATTATATTTTTGCCTTTAAGCAGTTTCTAGACAAATAAGGGAGATGACAAAGATTTTAGATTCCTATAAAATAAGGCAAACAAATATAAGAGGTATACATACATGGCTATAGACAGAATATGGAAATAATTTTTATATAAACGGTTAATGTTAGACAGCCTTGACAGAAATGGCATTTGATATGATCCTTGGAGAATCTTCATTTTTTACAGATAAAAAAAATTCAGGCTCATGGAGATTCATTAGTTATAATGCTAGAGATTCAGAATAGTCTTATCTTCTAACACCCAGACTGTTTCAAACATACCATGTTGTATTTCATATTTTAGGAAGATTTTCTAGTTCCCTTCTCCATTTACCTAACTTGGAAAAGGTAAAGAATGATGGAATCAGGTTAAAAAAAAAAAACAAAAACCAAACTTGTCATTCTAGTAAAAAGTAATTGAGTTGAAAGTGATAGTGTTAAAAATGGAAGTGAAAGGAAAGATCCTGAAGATAAACAAAGACTCTGTAAGAGTCTGATACTCTTGATCTTATATGATATAATATTGTCACTTAGGATTTTCTTTTCCGTTCTGAATAATCTCCCTTTTCTTGTAGCACCATGACAATGGAAGAGCTGCTAACATCTCTGCAGAAGAAATGTGGAACGGAGTGTGAAGAAGCACATCGGCAACTAGTTTGCGCTCTCAATGGCTTAGCAGGCATCCACATCATTAAAGGTAGAAGGTGATTGTTTTGTTATCTCTGATTCCTCTAAATACTTAATGAGACAGATTTGGTGTAGTAGAAATCAAAATCCCCCAAGGAAGGCATTCTCACACACTACTGATCTTAGGTAAGGTAGGCTCGACCTAATGGAGAGCACTTAGGCAAAACATTTGAAAAACCTTCAAAGTCAATGTGTGCTTTCACCAAGCATTTCCACTTGTAGAAGGTGGTGGTTGTTGTTGTTTAGGAAAGTTAGGATGTAAACAAAGATTTGGCAATAAATTATTGACCTTAGTCTATAGTAGTGAACAACTGAAAACAACCAAAATACCTAGAAATAGAAGAATGGTTAAATTCTGACATATTCAAGGGAATATTAGTCATCAATTTACACAATAATAATATTTGTAAATTCATTCTTTCAACAACTATTAGTGTCTGTTCTGCACCAGGTATGATCTCAGTATTAAAGATACTACAGTAAAGCAAAGTAAAGTCTTTGATCTTGTGGACCTTAAATTCATAGCAAGGAGAGATAGACAAATACACAAACACAATATGTATAGACATAGTTATGGTGTTATCCATTATGCACAAAAATAAGCATGTTAATAGAGAATCTTATATTTCATGGAAAGATGTTTAATTGGTATTTCCCATCTCTCAGGGATTACTGCTTTTTATTGCCAGTATCTGGTGGTTTACAGTCTATTGTTTCATATATTTTGTATGCTAGTTTTACTTGTGTCAGAAAGGAGGGGTAAATTCATTCTCTGTTACTTTGCTGCTTCTGCAAATGTTCTAAATGCCCCAATTAGAGATTTTCAAAATGGATTTTTAAAAAAGCGGTGTCTAATAATATACTATCTATATGAAACCCTCTTTTTATTTAAAGATGCAAATGTAAAAGGATGAAAAAAGATATACTATATTAACACTAATCAAAAACAGCTGGAGTGATTATATTATCACCAGGCAAAGAGTATTACTAAGGATATAGTGTTACCCTGGAAAATAAACCTAAATGTTTATGCACTAAAACTCAAGGCTTAAAAATAAATAAAACACAAACTGATAGAACTATAATTAGAAATAGATAAATCCATAATCTTAGTCCGAGATTTCAACATCCTGCTTCTAATTATTGATAGAACAAGAAGACAGAAAATAGAAACATGGGAAACTCAACAGTAACAACTAACTGTCATAGTCAACAGTTATAGGACACTTTAACCCACCAAAGAATACACATTCTTTTCATGTGCACACGGAATGCTTACATACCAAGACAGAGCATTTTCTGGGCTGTAAAGCAATTTAAAAGGATTCAAGTCTTGACGCACCTAAGTGACTTAGTCGGTTAAGCATCCATCTCTTGATTTCAGCTGTGATCATGATCTCATAGTTCATGAGTTTGAGCCCTGTTTTGAGCCCTCTTATGAGTCTCTTTCTCCCCCCCCCCCCCCCCCCCCCCCCCNCAAGCCCTGCGTTGGGCTCTGTGCTGACAGCTCAGAGCCTGGAGCCTGCCCCCCCCCCCCCCCCGCCCTGCCTCTGCCTCTCCCCTGATCGCTCTCTTTCTCTCCCTCTGAAAATAAATAAGTAAACGTTAAAAAAAATTAAAAGGATTCAAGTCTTAAAAAGTACATTCTGTGACCACAAAGGAATTAGATATCAAAGATTACTGGAAAGTCCCCAAATAATTTGAAACTAATTAAAATAATTCTGAGTAATCCTTGGGTTAAAGAATAAATAAAAAGGGAAACTGGCAAATATTTTTAAGTGGGTTAAAATGAAAATATCAAGAGCTGTGGAGCCTTGATCAGTAATTAAAGAGAAATTTATAGGACTGACCACCAACTTGGGAAAAAATTGTAAATCATTGACCTCAGCTGATACCTTAAGAAACTAAAAAAAAAAAAGCAAATGAAGTACCAAGTCACGAAAAGACAGAAAATAATAAAGAGCAATGCAGGAATCAATTAAAAAGAAAACAAATCCAGTAGAAAGAGACCATAAAATCAAAAGCTGGTTAATTGAGAAGATCAGTGAGAAGTTATAAACCTCTAGTCAAACTATTTTAGGGGAAAAGAAAAGACACAGATTACTGTTATCAGGAATCGTGAGTGAGAGAGGTAACATCACTACAGAGTCTACACATCTTTAAAAAATCATAAAGGAATCTGATATACAACTTTATGCCAGAAATTTGACAACTTACATATATGACCAAATGCTTTAGAAGGCACAAATTCCCAAAACCAACTCAATAAGAAGTAAACTGTATAGCCCTGCATCTACTCAAGAAATTAATTTTACTGTTAGAAAACTTAACCACAAAGTAAATTCTAGGCCCAGGTGACTTCAATGGTGAATGCTACCAAACATTTAAGGAAGAAATAATATCAGATCTATATAAACTCTTCCAGAAAATTAAAAAGGAAAAAATAATTCTCGACTTATTTTGAGGCACCATTATCCTGATTACAAAACCAGAGATCAGTATCACTCAAGAACATAGAAAATTCTTTAAAATTTTTTTAACAAAATGAATTTAACAATACATTTTAAAAAATAATGCTTTATGACCAAGTAGAATTTATTCTGGGAATTTAAGTTTGGTTTAATGTTTAAAAATTAATTAATGTAATTCATGAAATTAACTGAGAAGGGAAAACCTTGTCAACCTCTCAATAAATATAAGAAAAGTATTTGATAAAATTCAACATCCATTCCTGATAAAAACCTCTAGCAATCTAGGAATCAAAGATAACTTTCTCACTTTGATAAAAGGCATCTATAAAAGACCTATAGTTAATGTTACACTTTATTGTTGGCAACTGAATGTTTTCTAAGATCATGAACAAATCAAGAATGTCCCATCACCATTTCTGTTCAGAATGATACCTGAATTCTCTCCAGTGCTATAAGACAATTAAAAGAAATAAAAGTTACCAGTTTGAATAGGAAAAATAGGTAAAACTGTCTTTATTTGCTAATATGATTATCCAGCAGGAAAATTACTAGAACTAATAAGTGAGTTCTACAAAGTTGCATTATACAAGATTAGTATATAAAAGTTGATTTTATTCCTATATGCTAGGAATGAATAATTAGAAATTATGATGATACTGTTCTTAGTAGTATCAAAAAAATATGAGATACTTAAGTATCAGCTTGAAAAGATATGTGTAAGATGTTTACAAAAGTCACAAAAACACTGAAATTGCAAACATTGCTGAAAGAAATTAAAGCACACCTAATTATACCATGTTCATGGATCAGAAAACTTTATTGTTAAGGTGCTGATTCATCCTAAATTAATATATAGCTAATGCAATCAGAATTTTCCAGTCAAAATGTCAATAGGCTATTTTCTAGCAGCTGAGAAGCTGATTCTGAAATTCATCTAGAATAATCAAAACAACTTTAGAAAAGAACAAAACAATTGGAAGATTTATACTACCTGAATCAAGCCATATTTTAAAACTATAGTAATCAAGACAGTACGACATAGGCATAAAGATAGACAAATAGACCAATGGACCAGAATAGAGTCCAGAAATAGTCCCACTTATTTATGATCATTTGATTTTTCCACAAAGATGCAAAGGTATTTCAGTGGAGAAAAGTTAATATTTTCAGTAAATGGTGCTGGAGCAATTAGATATCCATACTCAAAAACTAAACTTCATCATTGCACTATATAAACAGTTCATAATACAGAGGATAGTAAACTGAAATTAAAGCCTAAAACTATAAAACTTAGAAAAAAACACAAAGGATAAAAAAAATTATGATTTGGGGTTAGGTAGGTAAAGATTGAGGGATGACACCAAATTGATACATTTAATTTCATCAAAATTAATAACCTCTACACCTCAGAAGGCATAAGGAAATAAGATAGGGGCTCATGGGTGGCTCACTTGTTTAAGTGACCAAATTTGACTCAGGTCATGATCTCATGGTTCAGTTCTTAAGTTCTAGCCTCATGCTCGGCTCTTTGCTGTCAGCACAGGGTCTGCTTCAGATCATCTGTCTCTCTCTCTCTCTCTCTCAGCCCCTTCCCCATGCTTGCTCTCTCTCTCTCAGCCCCTTCCCCATGCTTGCTCTCTCTCTCAAAAATAAACACTTAAAAAAAAAAAGGAAAATAAAAAGATAAGTCATTGAATAGAGAAAATATTCGCAAATCACATATCTGAGAAAGGACTACTGAATATGAAAAGAACTATTAAAAACCAATAATAGAAAACAGCCAATGCATATAGGCAAAATGTTTGAACAGAGACTGCAGTGAATATATAGAGATGCCAAAAAACATAGGAAAAGGTAGATATTCATCATCATTAGTCATTAGGTACGCACACATTCAAAACACAAGAACACCCCTATATGCCGTTATTAAGATGGCTTAAATTAAACAGATCACATGTTGCAAGAATGTAGAAACAACTGGAATTCTCATTCATACAGTCCTATTGAGAATATAAAATTGTACATCGGCTTTCTATTATTTCATTTACTCAGTAGCTTCATTTCCATGACTTTGACTTTTATACTTAATTTGCAATAAGCACAGTACCTCCATCTTTATGTTAGAAGCATCCATTCTTTGAAGAAATTTATTCTAAATTTTTATGGTAACTTTTCTGGCTACCTAAAAAGTGTTATTTTTTTTGCAACTGTAGTGAATCACAGAATATTCTTTTTGACAGAATCTATTGTTATTAGTCTGTTACTGCATTTGTAATATAATATTGCATAGTTTTATAGCTTTTGTATTATAATGACTTTTAAGAGCTTTCTTTTAAATAATGGGAAAATTACTGATGTAAATGTGCCTTTTTAAAAAATGACCTTTAAAACCTTCTCTAATAGCTTTGGTTTAGATCATTTGATTTTAGTCTCTCCAAAAGTCAGTGGAATATAGTTCTTGAAATCATATAAGTATTTCATAATGCTGAAGTACAGTTTTAACCACTTTGATAACTCAAGATATGCAAATGCTACTTTATTTCTACATTCCTCACAAAATTTGTGTATATAGCTCTTCATTGTTAGAACTAGAAAGGCATATTGTGATAAATTCCAATTCTTTTGACCTTCCCACAAAGATTACTAATCCATTATTAGTCTCCTTGGGTACACACACAGTTCCAAGTAAATTCTTGGAAAGAATTTACTATTTTTCTCATTTACCTAATAACACCTTAAAGAAATTAGTTGCCCAGAGAAATTTGTGTTTTTGTCTGATACAAACAAATCTTCTAAGCCTCTTTGAACTGAGTGGTCTGTCTTTGGTTATTAGCTTTTCAGAATAACAGGACCAGAACTAGAAAGTGTCTCTTGTCCTGACTGGCATAGAGTTCAGAAGACTCACAGAAACTGAGTAGAAGTAGCTCTAGACAAGAACTGTGAAGAAGATGGGGCTTCTTGTTTGCTATAGTTGTAGCACTCTGAACTTGTGTATGTTGTGTGAAGTGATGGATCTCAGTTTCCTTATCAATAAAATACAGATAGTGCCACTTGTTTAGCCCCCTTGAAGTATTAGTATTCTTAATGTGAAGTGTGGATATACACTGAAAACTAATAGAAACATAAATGAAGAGTGGTATTACTAACTATGGTAATATGAAGTAACCTCAGATTCTTACCACTTCTCAACCTGTTCATATACAGATTTTTATTATCAGTAACTAATAACAGGAAAAAGACATTATTATATATTCTTGATAAATTGTACAAATATAGTACATGCAACTCTATGTGCAAATCTTCTCTCTAGGACATTGCCTAGGAAATACTTACTGTAGCTAGCAGGGTTTGCAAATTTAGATTTTCTCAAATAATTCTTAATCATCACCATCATTGTCATTGCCCTCTCAATTACTAAGTGTGCCTGTGACTGTAGTCTTCCTGGCTTCAATCTAAAATTTTAAGTGATCTGTCCTTCAAAATGCATAATGAAAGGCTGTCAGGCAGCTTGTTTGTTTGTTTTAATTGAACTGTAGTTGAAACACAATGTTACATTAGTTTCAGGCGTATAATATAGTAATAGGACAGCTCTATATGTTATATGCGATGCTGTGCTCATCCCAAGTGTAGCTACCATCTTAAACCATACAACTTTTTAATGGGAAATTTTTTTCAAAAAATTAAACTTTCCTTTATTTCAGCTAAGAAATAATTAGGCACAAATTGGGAAGTTATGTCTCCTACTAATAACACTCTGTCACAATCCCAAATTAATTGAGTGGGATAATTGTGAGTAAAATCTATAGAATACTTGAGTGTCACAGATAAATAATATGCCTCTTCTTAGAAATACGTGAATAATGAATGTACTATTTAAAATATTTTCAAGTCATTAAAATCTAGCATCATATCTGAGAAATGATCATTTTCTATAAGCATTTGGTATTATACCTAACACCTTCATGTATATATTCTGTTTTATCCTCATTATTGCCCAAACATTGAAGTATTAGTCCCATTTTACATAAGAAAAGTGGTGTTCAGAATTCTGGCTTAGTTAGTGTCTGAAGATTATGGCTAATAAGTGACAGAGAATTTGCCCTGAATCTTTTGATTAAAAATTAATTTTTTATTATACTATGTCTGCTTTTTTATCAAATAGACATTTTCAGCCTCAATATTATGCTATCTATAGTACGTTAAAGCTCTTCATCAAAAATTTCTAAAATGCAGTAATATATTACTTGCAGATTATCACAATAATAAATTTCATTTTCCCATCTTGATTTTAAAACTGTAATCTTAATTTTATTCTATATTTTTATGATTCAAGCTCAGGGAGTGAATGGATTTCTTCATTTGGCCTCTTTTCTAGTTTCCTTTTCATATTTATTACCCCCTTTTCCCTGCTATGAAGTTATATATGGTAGAGGATTTTAAAAAGAACTATTCATCTGATCGTTTCTAAGCACTGTATGTAGCACTCTGGAAGGGTCAGTGTGCAGTGGGCTGTGTGGCAAAATACCAAACTAGGGCCTAACGTAGGAGGTACCTCATTGCTCTTTTCAAAAAGCTTTCATATTTTCCAATATAAAAATCAGACAGTGAAGATGTGACTTCTAAACGAAATATGAAATTAACTGCAAACTCGAGGGATTTGCTTATATTATATACAGACATGTGTATGATATGCAATGCATATTCTAAGGGCCTCACTGATCATGCTGTTAATAAAAACATGGTGTTATTACAATCTTATACAGTGTTTTCTCTGCATATATTTTTTTGGAGAAAATTAGCTTGGCAAGTATCAAATTCAATACTCTTTGTTTACTTAAAAGGCTACTGCCATCAAGTGGCAAAGAATGGGTATTTCTAAATTTGGTTTAAACTTGTATAACTTCTTGAACATGCATATTTTTTTGTCTTCCCTAGAGCATATGTTTTTTAGGTTTATTTATTTATTTTGAGAGAGAAGGGAGAGGCAGAGAGAGAATCCAAAGCACAGAGCCCATTGTGCGGCTTAAACTCATGAACCATGAGATCATGACCCAAGCGAAAACCAAGAGTCAGACACTTAACAACTGAGCCACCCAGGTGCCTGAAAGCATATATTATTTTAATAAACATTTTAAAAAGCATTATACGGAATAGTTAAAATTCAATTGTTTATATTATAGGCCAACCATCTTTAAAAAGCATAGTAATTATGAAAGAATTGTTAAATGAATTATTCTCTGTAAGTGATCGCATAAATACTAGTAGAATCTTCTGTAGTCTTTTGAAGACCTTCAGAAGAATCTTCAAAACTAAAAAGAGAGAGCTTCTTGTGTGAAGATAACTGAGTGTTAATCCTACATTATAATGTGATGTTATTTTTGCAAAAATAATGTTGTTCTTTATCGAAGTGAATAGAAATTGATTGTAAAATACTATGAAATGTGTGCTTTAGAAAACTTTGTATTTGGAAGCTCATAGAAATAAATACAAAGCAATGATATAAAAGTAAATGTTTTGCACAACAACATAAATGTACTTAATGCCACTGAACTGCATACTTAAGAGTGGTTGATACGGTAAGTTTTATGTAAAATGAGTATATATATTTATGTATATAATCAGCTTTAACAAAAAGAGAGAGAACCAACATTATTTATTTATATATGTCTCATTGTGGCTGTGAACAAAGTCCTAAATCCACGATATTAATAAAACTAGTTTGAGAAAAGAAAAGCATATATATGATAATTATGAAAAACGTTTTCTCAGCAAACAAAAGCAAGAACCTCTTTTTTTGTATTTTGTGATTTTACTACTGTTAGGTATTTATTTTAATTATATTTATAAATAATCAGTTTTGAGTTTTTCCCCAGGCAGCATATATAAGTTCTATTATTCAAGTCATTTAAAATATTTCCTGTCTCCTTTTATTGAAGCATCAGAAAACTTTTACTGAAAGAACCAGATAATAAATATTTTAGGCTTTGAGCTAGAAGATCTGTTGCAACTACTCCACTCTGCTGTTGTAATGCGAAAACCGCTATCAACATAAACAAATGAGCATTGCCTAGTTCCAATAAAACTTCATTCATGGACCCCAAATGTTAAAACCATTCTTAACCCATGGACCCTAGAAAAATGCAGAGGGTTAGATTGACCCATGGGCCTGTACTTTGCTTGATATTTTTAAGTTACTTTATTTGAAGAGCTGCTAGTTATGAATAATAAAAAACATCATTAATCTCAGACTGATTTAGATTAATGTGACCAGAAATAGAAAGAAGAATCCCTTGGTTTTGGAAATAGGTTTTTCATTGCAAATCGTTTTGGCCACCAAGAAGAACAGTACCTATTAAGAAGAGTGTTTTATTCATCTGAGAATTCTGTGTAAGTTGATCATAGTGTTTTGAATATTTATTTATAAATTTGTCCTTGGGGCGCCTGGATGGCTTAGTTGGTTGAGCGTCCGACTTTCGCTTAGGTCATGATCTCGCGGTTTGTGGGTTCGAGCCCCGCGTCAGGCTCTGTGCTGACTGCCAGCTCGGAGCCTGGAGCCTGTTTCAGAGTCTGTGTCTCCCTCTCTCTCTGACCCTTCCCTGCTCGCACTGTCTCTCTCTCTCCTAGAAATAAATAAAAATATTAAAAATTAAAAAATAAAAAAAAAATAAATTTGTCCTTAATTTCAAATATGAAAATGACTGCTAATTGGTACCCTTTAACTTTAGTAAGAGGAAAATCATTTGTCTAAATTGATAGTTAATTCCGTTTGTTTTTCCGTATAATTTTAAAGCATAAACATATCTGGTTTGTGTTCTGTGCTTACTGAGTTAACAAAAGCAGCTTCTTTATTGGGGCATTCATATTACTATTAAGTCAAATTCCTTTTCTTTAAAAAAAAAAGTGAGTTTTAATCATTACATTTTTATAGTAGATATTTTTAGATACCAGATAACTAGATCACATTGGAAGCTAAATAGAGGACTTTCTTATGCTTTAAGTTTACCTTAATTCCTCAGGTGAGTATGCCTTGGCAGCAGAACTGTACAGAGAAGTGTTGCGTTCATCTGAGGAACACAAAGGAAAACTCAAAACCGATTCCCTTCAGGTAAGTAAAAATTAAACCATTTCAACTATATAACCTATTTGTTTTTTACAAAATATTTTTTCTGAATATTTAAGATGATAAAGGGTAACAAAATGGATGGACTGAGTCATCATCTCTGGGGATGAACTTTTGGATTCAGTGCTTTTAATAAGCACTCACGGTGATTTGTAGGCAGATGAAAGTTTGAAAATCACTACTATTCCATATACCTCAGGCTGCTGTTGACACAGGCTGACTGAATACATCTAACCTACAATAGAAAAACAGGTTAAAGTATTTGTGCTTCAAAGAATGGGATGAGTTTTATCACTTTTGCATATAATCGTCAACACATCAATACAGTTTTTAGTGAAAGAAGAAAATGCTATAAACTAAGCAATGGAACTTTGCAATAAAACCTTTCCAGTAATCTTCTGATTTAATTTTCGGAGGCCTTTTAGGAAGATTTGGATATTTGAATTTCAACATTTATTTAAATATTGAATCTCTTTCTTAACTCTTTCCAGTGGATCATATAGACAAGGCTCTCTAGCTAAATGGTAAATAAGAACTACTTTTTAATCTTAGTAAGTTTAGACTTGAGTCCCTAATGGAACTTCATTATCATTCAGAATCTAGACCTGGGGACCCACATGTTCACATGTGCCTCAATGAGTATTAGGAAGTTTTGGGGGAGAGGAGGAAATTAAATAAAAGCCTATGTATATTCTGTATGGATCAGAATTATAGAATTTAGACCTTGGGCAAATGTATTTGCCTCATGGAAGAAAAAAGAAGTACAAAGATTACATGCTCCTGAATAAAAGAAATAAAAATAGAAAACCGAGCAAGAAGACAGATAAGTCCAGTGTGCCAGTGTTCATGAGTGAAGAGGAAGCAATCAGCATGTTTCTTCCTTTCAGTTAATCCCATCTGCTGGTGGTAAACCATGGCCCACTGAATGTTTTGCTCTATTCAGTCAGATTAGCCACTCTCCTCCCTTGGAATAAAATGTTTAAGGGGGTGGAAAGAGACTGGTTTTCATCCCAGTCCACTCCTCCACCTTGTTTAGGAAGCAGTCCTTCCACAAGCACACGGGGAGAAGAGGAGCTGAGTTTCTACCACTTTGTTTCCGTAATGTTATTCACAAGTTTGTTGTTGCTACTAAATCTGTTAGTGTTGCTGATTGTATTATTCATGTGACCATGTTGAAAAGCCCTAAGACATTTGAAGTGACTCTTCAAAGATTAACTCTACAAAGATCTGTACTATGACCTGTAATCTGTAGACAGACAGAATAAACCTCTATAGTCTCAATTCACTGGCACCAAGTCAGGACTTACCAGGACTCTTTCCTGATAATTCTTTAGCTCTTAGTTGTCTTCCCAAGTAAAGAGTCAAGTTCACAGGATAGAAATTACTTTCACTTTATTTCTTCTCACAACCCTTGACTCCAGGGGGAGCCTCTAACCAGCTGCAGTCTCAGTGTCATAGTGAGAAGCCTGGCTTTACTGAATACAGAGATAAAAGATAATTATCTTCTTCTTCCGATACCATCTTTACCTCCAGCTTCTCCCCTTTCCAACCCTTCAGTTCAACAGATCTAGGTCACAGCCCTATTTTCCTATGTATTTCATTATCCTTACTTTTATCATAATGTAATTGTTAGGCTCATGCAGACTCATTTCCCAGAAGAGGAACCAAGTCTGTGCAGTCAGCCTTCCCACTTTGCTGGGCTTACTTGGCATAATCATACATAGTTCCATATATAGACATATGCACATGTAATAGAAGACATATACCTATATCAGACATTCTGCTAAATGCATAGACATAGTTCATAAGACTGCATATTTTTAAATGAAGAAAATTTATGTCATTATGAATTAAGATCTTTACTATGAAACTGATTTTGGGTTTCTCTGAGGAAGTTGGTGCTTAAATTGTGTTAGAGGAAAAGTTTTCAGTGACCTGATCTTTATGTGTTAGTATTCTGTATGCCATATTAATAGTAGATTTGTCCTTTAGAGTCCACTGCATTGGCTTTCAAAATCACTGCCTTTTGTGTGTTTGTAGAGACTTCATGCTACTCATAACTTGATGGAACTGTTGGTAGCCAAGCACCCGGGAATACCTCCTACCTTACGAGATTGCAGACTTGAGGAAGAGGTAATAATTTTTTTATTTGGTCTATAAAAGATTTTTTTTCAGACTTTATCCATCTCAGTATTTGTCCATCTCGTTTAATATTAATAATCCATCTTGCTAATATTTCCTAGGGTATACAACATCTAAATCAAAGTAATCAGATGTTTTCCTGCTGCTTTTGTGTTCCAAACTTTGCTTTGGTTGGTAGAGAATTGCAATAGAAATTTTGGAGGTAGAGAATTGAAGTACTCCATGTTATTTTGTCTCTCTTGTAAGCCACTCGCAGATATATGGTAACTGCTTTTGTAGATATGGCTGTTGGTAGCCAGCAGCACATGGAAGGAAAAAGGAAGGAAGGAGACCTTGTTGATCTAGTGACAGACCTGCGAAAGAGATGGGTTAGTAAGAATAAAAAGTCTCATGTTTCTTCCACCTTTCTGTATAGTACCTAACACATAAATAAATTCAGTATTTCAGTGGTATTTCTTATGTCCTCTCAAAGAAGTTCCTTCTGCAGTGAGTCTTGCCTCAATAGAAAGGATGGTGAAAATTATTTCACTGTAAATTGTTAACGAGCCTCATATACTAGTTCCCCCATGGATTTTTGCCTTTTTAAAAGTCAAAGAGAGATGACAAAGCTAAAATCAAAAGAATAGTAGATAATGTTTGAAATGAATTGAACCTGCAAATGGGACCTTTTTTATTTGAATTAAGATACAAAGTGAGATTACAGAAGTGTTTACAGCCCTTTCTTGCTGTTAGATAGCAGTCTGAGTGTCAGAAATTTTAGAGTAGAATCTTCTTCCCTGTGGAGACATCTCATCTTACATACAATCAGTCGTTCTTTGTTTAAATCCCTTCAGCAACAGAAAGCTCTGGGAGACCGTCCAGCCTGTTGGTAGATAGCTGTGATGATCAAATAATTATAGCCAACGAATTTTAGTAGAAAGTAATTAGAAGTTGGGGCGCCTGGGTGGCTTAGTCGGTTAAGCGTCCGACTTTCGCTTAGGTCATGATCTCGCGGTTTGTGGGTTCAAGCCCCACATCAGGCTCTGTGCTGACTGCCAGCTCAGAGCCTGGAGCCTGTTTCAGAGTCTGTGACTCCCTCTCTCTCTGACCCTCCCCTGCTCACGTTGTCTCTCTCTCTCTCTCTCCTAGAAATAAATAAAAATATTAAAAAAAAAAAAAGTAATTAGAAGTTTGTGACAGGAACAAGAGAATGCATCATGAGAGAAGGAAAGGAAAAGTGTATCACACTGTATAGATGTATTTCCAAGGAGACCATATAATCACTTTTGCCTGACTCCCGTAGAATATAAAGCCACAGCTGAGGAATTCTCTACTTCAGCCTTCAACACTTGTAAATGATATAACAGAAGCCCAGGGAAGTGAAACAGCTAATCCAAAGAGATGTATCTGTTCAATAGAACCTCATGAAATTGCTATTTTTATAAGTCCAAGGGTCTAGTGTTGACAACTTCACATGGCTCAACCCAATTCTAAATGGAAACATTAGGATTTCCTGTTCAGTAGCCTTTCTGCTCTTCCTCCCACTATCCCACATCACCTTTAATCCCCTCTGTTTATTCGTAAAGTAGTTTCAAGAACCAGTTAAATATTTCAGTTAAATGGAAGAAAGTGAAGAATTGTATAAGTTTCCTAATGGGAATTAATAAGGATAAAATTTTTCTGTATTTTTTTTGCTTGCAAGTAATGTGATCCTTCTTACCTGGGAAAGTTGAAAGGGGAAGAATTTTTAAATCCTTTTGTATTAGTCAGCTAGGGCTGCCTAACAGAATACCATAGGCTAGGTGCTTAAACAAGAAAAATTTATTTCTCACACTTCTGGAGGCTGTGAGTCCAAGATCAAAGTGCCAGCAGGGGCGGTTTCTCCTGAGGCCCCTCTCCTCGGCTTGTAGATGGCTGCCTTCAATTTGTGTCCTCACATGACGTTTTCTGTGTGTGATTGCATCCTTGCTGTCTCTCTCTCTTTTTTTCTTTTTTCTTAAGGACACTAGTCATATTTGATTAGTGCTCTACCTATATAATCTCATTTAACGATATTTACTAATTTAATATACCTCCTTAAAGGGCCCTGTCTCCAAATTAGGGGTTAAGGCTTCACCATACAGTTTTTGAGGGAACACAGTTTAGTCCACAATGCCTATGTTACTGTATATTATACTCAAGTGTTATTTCTAAGCTGAAGTAATTCCAAGACATTGAAATAAATAAGTCAGACAAATTCTAAAAGGTTGCTTTGTCTCATAATTTCTCATAAAGAAATACTACTTTTTTCCTGTTCCCTTTTTTTTCCAGTTAAAATTAGATAGAAGTTTGGGAAGCAAACCTTTGGGATTTCTTAAATTTTGTGACTTACAGGTAAATGTGGTCTCTTTAATATATACCATAGGTGGGGCGCCTGGGTGGCTCAGTCAGTTAGGCATGTGCCTTCGGCTCAGGTCATGATCTCACTGTTAGTGGGTTCAAGCCCCACATCGGGCTCTGTGCTGACAGCCAGCTCAGAGCCTGGAGCCTGTTTCCAATTCTGTGTCTCCCTCTCCTCTCTGACCCTTCCCTGCTCATGCCATCTCCCTTTCTATCTCTCTCTCTCTCTCTCTCAGAAATTTAAAAAAAAAAAAAAATATATATATATATATATACACACACACACACACACACACATACACAAATATATATACACATATATATATATATATATACACACACACCATAGGAATTACTAGCATGTTTTTGACAGTATACTTGGAAGTTTTATACTTAAACTGTGTTAAGTAGCTTTACATATATAAAATAACCACATTGTTCTTGCAGCATTATACTGAATTCTTTTTTAGGCCTGGAATGACAGTTTATATTTGTTTCCTATTTCAACACAGGCCAAACAACTGCGAGAGCATTACATGAGCAAGTGTAACACAGAAGTTGCGGAAGCCCAGCAAGCTGTGCAGCCTGTGCAGCAGACCATACGGGAGCTGCAGAAA
Source organism: Hyaena hyaena (assembly GCF_003009895.1). Taxonomy (NCBI): domain Eukaryota; kingdom Metazoa; phylum Chordata; class Mammalia; order Carnivora; family Hyaenidae; genus Hyaena; species Hyaena hyaena. The sequence continues at coordinate 1,724,920 of NW_024080684.1, forward strand.
AAGGTTTGGCCCCAGAAGGGCTCCCCGACCTGTGCTGGTCTCCGGGAGCTCGGGCTGTGTCTTGCTTTGGAGAACTTGAACTTTCTTATTCACCTTGTAACTCTTAGCACCTTGTGTGATGCCTGTCCCATAACAAACATGTATTTGCTGTTAGCAGTGTTTGTGGATTGAGCAGATGCATAGATAAATCCCCATTTGGAAGTTGTTCCCTTTCATTTTTTTTTTTTAAGCTCTGATGGTATTCTCTTATCTTGTGACAATAAGTTGTCTTTTGTTTTTGTTTTTTAATTTTTTTAATGTTTTATTTATTTCTGAGAGAGAGAGACAGCGTGAGCAGAGGAGAAACAGAGAGAGGGGGAGACACAGAATCTGAAACAGTCTCCAGGCTCTGAACTAGCTCTCAGCACAGAGCCCGACGTGGAGCTCAAACCCATGAACCGTGAGATCATGACCTGAGCCAAAGTCGGACGCCTAGCCGACTGAGCCACCCAGGTGCCCCGAGAAATTGTCTTTTGAAGAAAGTAAAGACTTCTGTAACCTACTTCTGATCTTAGATATGTATATTTACAAAATCTTTTTAAGATGTCAGAACATTAGAAACATGGGTATTTTTCTTATGGAATACGTGCCATTTGTCTTTTCTCAAATATTTTTTATGAAATCAGTAGCAAGCCTAAAGAGGAGGCTACACAGAACACACTGTCTTTTTTATTTTAACCAGTTACTCCACATTTTATTCTTCCTAGTGCATTAATTATTTAGTATTCAGGCATATAATTTTGCTAGGTATCATGGAGTACTATGGAATAGAATCTCGTTCTGTTGGCTGAAGATTAGCAGGATGTCTTTATTATGCTGAGAAAGAGACCTGCCACCTTTTCAAATATATACAGTGATTACTGAGTTTTCACTTTGGTAATGTATTTTTTTAGCATGACTTTGTTACACAAGTATATACAATAAATTCTCATTTATCCACCGTAGTCAGGAAACAGGTAAGTATTCATTTATGGATACAAAAGTAGTATACTCCTGTATCTATAGCGTATACACTGTTACAGTCCCTTCAAGAGTAGCATTTTATTGCTTCCTTTGAATTTTTCACAGCAAGTTTCCTAGTGATAGAAACATAGTGAGTAATGGGGCACCTGGGTGGCTCAGTCGGTTAAGGGTCCAGTTTGGGCTCAGGTCATAATCTCACAGTTTGAGGGTTCAAGCCCTGTATCCGGCTCTGGGGTGACAGCTCAGAGCCTGGAGCCTCCTTTAGATCCTGTCTGTGTCTTGCTGTCTCTCTGCCCCTCCCCCACTAGTGCTCTGTCTCTCTGTCTTTCAAAAATAATTAAATGTTAAAATAATCATAGTATTGAAAAAATATGAACTGCCAGCTGTTGTCTTTTTTACAGATTTATTCTAATTCTCCTTGGTGGCTGAATGTGATCCACAGAGCAATGGAATTCTCTATTGATGAGGAACTTGTTCAGCGAGTACGAAATGAAATAACCAGCAACTACAAGCAACAAACTAGCAAGCTCTCTATGTCAGAGAAGTAAGAAAAGAGTACAAAATAAAATAACTTTATAAGTAGTGACCTCAAATACTCAGATCATTTAATGTTAAAAGGTACAATTAAATATCAGAACATGCTGTGTTTATGAACATCTGGATTTTATATATTTTCAAGAGTACATTTCAAACTAAAACATTACGTATAAGTCTGAAAAAGGAAACCTGTTTTCTATATAGGAGTCATTTTTAAATATTCCCTTTTTAGTGCTTTTTAAAAAATATACTTAAGGTATATTTTTTCTATCTTTGTTGCATACACCCAAAGCCAACTCTCAGCAAAGTCTTGAATAAACTTCGTTTTGGAGAATTTTGTCCTTGAAGTAAGGCATTAATGCTTCCACTGTGTAACTCACACCCAAAGAGCTAAGTATCAGGGCACCACAGGGGCCCAAGTTTGTGTTGTAGGGTTTTCTGCTGTCTCCCCCATCCTTCTCTCTTCTTATCAACACTCAGTATTCTTCAGGGTCTTTGTAGGGAAGTTGGATTATTGCTCTTGATGTAGAAATGGTGAATAATCCTATAAGTCCAGAAGTATTTTTTTCAAAAATAACTCACTGGTTTAACCCAAAGGAATGTTGGTCTAATGTGGCAAATTGAGGTGGTGTGGCAGGAGGGGACAGAGAGAGGATCTTTTATTGCTTCTCAGATCATATCCCAGTATAAGGTCAGCCTTGGGATTAATGTTAGTTTTCAGCATAAGAATATCTTTACAATGTTGTAAAGTGTTTGCATTTACTCTTGTAAAAACCTTTCCAAATGTCTACTAAAACCCTAAAGAGATCTGCTACATATTCCATGTGTCATTATTAATTCACAGGTGCAGTCATCCTCGTTTTCACCATACAGAACTTGGCGGGCTTCATTTCTGAGATATATGCAGTACATTATACTCTTGAATGCACTTCCTTTTTCTCTTAAACCCCAGAGTCACCATTGCAGGATAAGTTGTCATTTAAGTCATGATTCATGTTACCTAGCTTTAAAGCTATATACTGATGTGTTCTGCCAGAATTATGGAATTAGCTGATAAGAAAATATTAAAGTTATTTTGAAGGTTTTTATTTTTTTAATCACATAGAAACTACTTAAAAGTTGCAAATTCCTGTGTATGTGAACGTAGTCCTGTTAAAAGTAGGTCCCAGGGCTATAATAGGACCTATAGGTAATGTAAAACACACCATTTATTATACATTTTTCTCAGAAACAGGAGACATCAATACGAAACAAAACCCTTTCAAAAGGTGTAACTTACACTGTGTATGCTCACTATACTGGAAATAAATTAAAAATTTTTTAAATGTATAACTTACATCTAGGTGAGTTAACATTTTCTATATTGCATGTACATTCAGAGATCGTTTTAGCACTGCTGCTGTGTTTTTCAGTGAGATCAGGATCTCAGAAGTCAGATTATTCATGTTTGTTTCTTAACACTTCTTAAGAAAGGAAACTCTTAGGGATTAAGAGCACAGGGAGATTCTTGAGTCAGACTGCATGTGTTCATATCCCAACTCCCCCACTTATTAGCTCTGTGACCTTGGAAAAGTTATTTAAACTCTCTGTGCCTTAGTTTCCTCATCTATAAAACCACACAGCATTGTGAGGATTACTAAATTAGTATCTGCAAGGTGCTTTCATACTTAGAAGAGTGCATACCATTTAGTATAGTGTTAATTATTACGTGTTCTTTTTAACTTAAAGGACCTACAGGAGAGAATATTGCTTAGACTGTTAAATGCTGATCTGTGATCACTTTTTAGCCCCGAATCACATAATTTGTGAATAATATTGATGTGAATATTAATTCCCAACCTAATGTGTTCTTGTATCCCTTTGCAAATTCTTTCAGAATTCAAATTATTGAGCATCTGTTGTACCTGTTACATATTTTTAAAATTTATTTCTTTTTTCATTTTTTTAACATTCATTTTTGTGAGATGGAGTATGAGTTGGGGAGGGGCAGAGAGAGAGGGAGACACAGAATCCGAAGCAGTCTGTCTACAGGCTGTGAGCTGTCAGCTCAGACCCCGACACGGAGCTCAAATCCACAGACTGTGAGATCATGACCTGAGCTGAAGTTGGACTCTTAACCAACTGAGCCACCCAGGCACCCCAGTATTACATATTTTTTAAAGATATGATCTAATTCTTATCTTCTAAATACTAACTTAATGAGAAGACAAACCTGTGAACAATTTGAGAAATAAGAGTATGTATAAAAACTTGAAGATGACAATGTACTAAAATGAATGATATTTTCAGTAAACTTCAAGGACAGAAAGAAACATAGATTAGTGTTGTAAAATACTGAGAAAGCCTTTAGGAAGAAGAGTGAACTCTTTTGAACTTTTTGGAGAAAAGTGTTCATGGCATTTTAGGAAGGAGAAGGATATACTCTTATAAAGCCAACAAATCCCATTTGTATTTTCATTTTCTAATTCTTATTATTCTAGGCTTTCTTTCTCATTTGATAAACCCATTCACACACACCCATGTATTTCTTTCCTTAGCACATTTTACTCAGTTTATCAAAAACAGTTAAGAGCACTGTATTTGGGTTTAACTCCTAACTCTGGTACATAATAACTTTGTAACTTTAATTAAATTATTTTAATTCATTAGGCTTCACCCATAACATGAGCGCAATTTTATCTTTGAGATTATGTAGGGAAAGAGCTCGGTAAAGTGCCTGGCATCATATAGTGAACGCTTAATAAAATGTATATATGTGTAAATAATATATATTATAAAATATATGTGATAGTATGTGTATACATACATTTACACATGTATGTATTCATAAACTCTTTGTAGCCAGGATTATAACTCTTGGCTATTTTTCTTCTCAATTTTTCTCTTTATTTTTCATCCTGTAATTCCCTTTCCATATAAAGCAAGGATTTCAGAAGGGACATTTGTAGTAAATCAGCATGAAAAAAGAAAGAATGTGGCAATCTTGGTCTTTCAAAGACAGCTGAGAAGAGAGATTTTACAGACTGTTTTAGCTCCTGAGGTCGGGGACTATCAGAATTTTGATATCTTTTACAATAAGTAACCCAGTGTTCTACCTTGTCTCCTAGTAGATTGAACATAGGTAGGCTACATAAAATGTTGCACAATTTCTTTAACACTTTATTTGGCAATCTGAATTTGAGGATGTTTTCCAATATTTTTCTGAATTTGAGGAAATTGACTCACTGTTCTCTTGTTTGCCTTGTGTGTGATGCTGGTGATGGAAATCAGGTTCCATGACTGCAGAGGTCTTCAGTTCCTACTTACAACACAAATGGAAGAGCTGAACAAATTCCAGAAACTAGTAAGAGAGGCTGTAAAAAATCTGGAGGGACCTCCATCTCGTAATGTTATTGAATCCGCAACAATCTGCCACCTCCGACCAACCAGACTTCCTCTCAACTGGTAGGTGACCAGAGAAGTCATGCAGTGAAATGGCATTACTCCATTTTGCTAAAGTTCTGACAGAAGAAACAATGGACAATGGCTCATCTAATAAAAGTTTCTTCATTTAAATTCAGGCAGAAATGGAAAGAGATACATTATTAATGTACTTTTTAAAAAATTCTCAAGAACCACATACTGAAAAGTATGTAATTTTTTTCTTAAATGGCATATTTGTTGTAAAGAAACAGTGAAGTATAAAATATTGGGGCGCCCGGGTGGCTTAGTCCGTTGGGCGTCCGGCTTTCGCTCAGGTCGTGATCTCGCGGTTCGTGGGTTCGAGCCCCACGTCGGGCTCTGTCCTGGCTGCCAGCTCAGAGCCTGGAGCCTGTTTCGGAGTCTGTGGCTCCCTCTCTCTCTGGTCCTCCCCTGTTCATGCTGTCTCTCTCTCTCTCCTAGAAATAAATAAAAAAAACATTAAAAAAAAAAAAAAAAACGTTTAAAATACTAATAAGACTCTGTTAGAAATTACCTGATTGCTATGTTTCCGAATATTTCTCTGATCATTTTTTTCTCTTTCAGCTGTGTCTTTTGTAAGGCGGATGAATTGTTCACAGAGTATGAATCAAAGCTGTTTTCCCACACGTGAGTTCTCTGATTGATTACCATCAGGAAAGTGAAACTATTACAAGACTTGGTGTTTTGATTTATAAGACTGTGTTTTCCTCACAGTGGCCTTCCTGTGTTTTTTCTTTATATCAATTAAATGAACTTGAGCATGTGATCATTTAACATGCTCAGTTTCACTTATGTAAAAGTTATTCCCAAATGCTCATGTCATCTCATGATGTGTAATGGAGGGACAGTTTACAGGAGTGACAGACTCTCAAGTCCAACACATTTTAACTCATGTCCCTCCTCTCACTGTTGGTGAATTATCTCTCTAAGTGTCAGTGTCCTCATTCATGAAATGATAAAAACAACACTTACCTCATTGAGTTTTTTATGAATATTAAATTTAAAATGTACATAATTCCTTAGTATAGTGTGTGATACATGGTAAGAGTTCTATAAAAGGTTAGCTCTCAATATACTTTCTCCAACACAAATTTGAAGTTTTCATTCATCCATGTCAAGAATTAAGATACCTAGTGAATCATAACAGCTGTGGTATTAGCAAAATTATTCCTATTTTACAAACATGGAAATTGAGAAAAAGCTAAGTTCTGATCACCTTAAAAAAAAAAGACATCAACAGTATACTTTGAGGTCATCTTATCATTTTGTTTTGTTTTGTTTTGTTTTTTCCATAGTTGGTGGTAGTGTTTTATATTATGGTAATTCTCATAGCTAGATTTTAGCCTGAAATTTATAGTCTTTTTTTATTATGTCAGATTATTAGTCAAGACACTGGACAAATTTATCATTATGCCTCTAGCATTTTCAGAATTGCTGCTGTTTTCTGAAGACTTGCAGGAATGATCTTGTAGACAAGATATTAAAAGTTGTTGATGAAAAGTTAATGACCTTGCTTCTCTGTTGGCTCTCTCAGTAGGACTTTTGCCATGCTTGTTATCCCCTAACAGTAGTTACTCTTGTTTTGTTCTCATGTGTTCTCAGAGTCAAAGGCCAGACTGCAATATTTGAGGAGATGATAGAAGATGAAGAAGGACTGGTGGATGATCGAATACCCACCACCAGCCGTGGTTTGTGGGCAGTAAGTGAGACAGAGCGATCTATGAAAGCATTGCTATCATTTGCAAAATCACATAGATTTGATGTTGAATTCATTGATGAAGGAAGTACTTCAATGGATCTTTTTGAGGCCTGGAAAAAGGAATATAAGGTATGGTATTTTAATATTTTTTCCAATTTTAAGAATTTTTCTTCTTTGCTTTATTACTACTTTTCTCTCTTTATTTTTTAAAAATCTGCTTTTGAGACTTGAAGTATCATAATTTCTCTTTCCCTAAAATGTAATGATTATAGTAAAGAATAATAAATACAATAATACTGAACAAATAAGGAACTTCTATGTATTAAATTACTAAAAGAAAGTTGTTATTAAAATGAAATTGATATGAAGCCTTTTAACTTAGCTGTGAAAATGTTTCATTCTATTATTAGCTTGATCTTAACACTGCAGTTCTGTGAAATTAGAGTTTTGTTTGTTTTTGTTGTGTTTTGTTTTGCTCTGTGTGAATAACAACCAAACACCAATAACTTCAAAGATTGAAGAATACAGTAAATATTTCTCAACCTATAACGCTGGAAACCATTGCAGTTAATAAAGTAGAACATGACCCTTTATATTTTGATAATTTTATCATATTACAACTTTACTTGAAGTGAGATTCCAAAATTCATTGATTTTGAATTATTCTTTATATTTGGATTTGTTATCCCTTATCCTGCTTTGAAGGTGAAATCTGTGAGGAAATGAAAGAACTGTTTTATTTATAATATTATAATTCCTTTTATATATTTTTTTAAAAAATCTGAAGTTCTTGACTTTTAAGGCAAGATAAAAATATCCACAAATTAAAAGTATGCTATCTGTAATATCATTTCATATGTTTGAAAAATTGGGGGAATTATCCTTTAAAGTTGAAATCCTTGATTCATAGTAAATTGTTTCTTCTCACATTACTATTCCAAATGCAAAAGCACATTAACCCAGTTAATTACAGCAAGTGATTGGAAGAGGACAGTACTCTGTACAGTATCCAGTTGCCCCTGCATTTTTTCTCTGGCTTATTTTGATGACCTTCTATGTCTCAGTTTTCTCAGATCTTTGTGAATGTTTTCTTTATAACACTGCAGACTGAACTCTTGAATAGCAATGCACATTAATAAGCTACTGTTAGATGGATCAGTTGGAATCTTCCTCAAAGCATAATGTTAGTGAAGAAAGCATATCAAAGATTTTATGCTGACTGATTAACATTTCTGTAAATTTCAGAAAAATGTATAACCAAATTATTAAGAATATATAGATTAGTTTAGTTCCAGTGAAAAGTACAGAATAGTGGGTCTAGTTCAGAACAGTGGTTAGTCTACTGAAGGTGTGAGGGAAGAATATGTGAGGAAAGAGTGATACAGTTGGGAAGGAGCACAGGGACCCGCCAGGACATTGTTATTGCTCTTTCTTAAATTGGATGTTGAGTGCTCAGTTGTGTATTTTAGTGTTCTCATGATCTTTTATATATATATACATAAAAGATATATATATATACACACACAAACATAAAGATATACAAACATGTATGATTTTGAAAATGTGAAATAGTTTATAATTAAAAAATATTTCTTAAAAAAATAAAGATTCCACCAAACTAATAATGAACTACAAAGATCTGTGGTCCCACCAAGATATTTGTGGGTGTTCTGTGCCTAAGATTCTAAAGATAACGTATTCTGCAGTGGCCTGTGGAGATTATTGCGTCATGTGTTTTCACCTTAAAAAATGGCCCCCAAATTGCTTGTGTCTTAGACACTTACTGAAAAAAATGTGAATGTCTTAGTCTTCACCGAAGACTTTTTAAAAAAAAATTTTTATAGTTTTTATTTTATTTTTGAGACAGAGAGAGACAGAGCATGAGCAGGGGAGGAGCGCAGAGAGAGGGAGACACAGAATCTGAAACAGGCTCCAAGCTCTGAGCTGCCAGCACAGAACCCGATGCAGGGCTCGAACCGCGAGATCATGACCTGAGCCAAAGTCAGACACTTAACCGACTGAGCCACCCAGGCACCCCTGAAGACTTTTGATCATGGCACATTTCGGTGGTTTTAACCAGTTTTAATTATGTGCATTAATTAACCACTGATTTGGTGTTTTCTGTTTTTCCAGTTGCTTCATGAATATTGGATGGCTCTAAGGAATCGTGTGTCTGCTATTGACGAACTTGCAATGGCTACAGAGCGACTGAGAGTGCGCCATCCTAGGGAGCCAAAGCCCAGTCCACCTGTTCTTCATATCATTGAACCACATGAGGTAATTTGCAAGTAAAATCACAGAAAAGAGCACAATTGTGCCAATAGGGGTCACAGAAATCCAGGGTCCATAGAAGAGAGAATCAAGGCAGTAATCTTTTCCATAAGAATGTAGTTAATCTCTGCTTTTAGTTTAAGCCATATAAAAGTGATTGGTTTTGTAGGTTAAAATAGTTATTGAGAACAATATCCTATCTAACCTATGCGTAGAATTCACTATTTTGGTTTGTTTCTCTTCATATTGCATATTTGTGGGTTTTATTTGAGCACCTTCTGTGTGCCAGAACCTAAAAGTGTCTCATCAGTTTTTAAACCTAAGTCCTTCTTGCCAGTTTTTTCAGAAATAGAAAAAGCTTCCGTAAGAACAATCAAAAACTTTTTCTTTTGTGGGGCTTCTGGGTGGTTCAGTCAGTTAAGCATGCAACTTCAGCTTAGGTCATGATATCATGGTTTTTGAATTCAAGCCCACCATCAGGCTCTCTGCTGTTAGCACAGAACTCACTTCAGATCCTCTGTCTCCCTGTCTCTCTACCCCTCCCCTGCTCACAGGTGTGCAGCCAGGCACACACACACGTTCACTTTCTTAAAAATGAACATAAAAAAAAAACTTTCTTTTGGAATTTTCCTTTACCAATGATGAACAGATATTGATAACTTATCTTCTAATAAATCCTTTATATCCCAGGAATAAAAAAATGACTCTTCCAACCTTTTCTCTCCCATATTAAAATATAATTTCCCTTATACTTTTATTCCTTGTATGTGCTATATCTTTTAAATCTTTGTTTCTCTAAAGCCTGGAGACTTTACTTTAGAAAAACTTAGAAATACTCATTTTATTCTATCTCAACTTTTAAACCATGAATTGTAAGTTTTTCCTATGTAACCAAATTCCTCTTTTTTAAAATAATCTTCTGTCTGCTATTTTTTACTGGGCAAAGGAGGGATGGGGTGGGAATGGGAATGTAAGTGTGTGTGGACAGGGAGCATCTTCCTGGGTTTCATAAAATCACTCTGACCAAAGCAGCAAATCACTTAGTTTTTCTTTATCTCATGGGTATTACTGAAAATGGTACATAAATAGAATTTGGGTTGATTTTTATCCAACTTCAGGTTTATAGGGAAACTTCATATTTGTTGAAGTTTGTCTTCTGTAGAGCAAGATAGATAGATAGATAGATAGATAGATGATAGATATTTCCTTTTGAAATATCTAGTGTTTATTTTGCAAATTTGAGTTTTCATATGTCAGTGGGTTTCCTTAAAACAGGACACAATTATTGAGGAAGAATTGTGTATGTTGAATATAATTTTACCATCTCTAAGAGAGAATAAAGAAGTTGTTTTGTTTTGTTTTTTAGGTAGAACAAAATCGTATAAAACTACTAAATGATAAAGCTGTTGCTACATCACAACTTCAGAAGAAACTTGGGCAGCTTCTTTACCTAACTAACTTGGAGAAGGTATTGTGTTTAAAAGATGCTCCTTTTTCCCATACTGTACATCAGTGAACCTTCATGACTCTTATCATTTAATCTATTAGTCCCATAATTAATGGTACAGGGTTGTTTTTTTAATCAGTTTTTTTTGTTTGTATTAATTATATCTGTCAAAACACTAGTTATATTTACACTAGCTACACATATCACAACAGATGATGTTGTGTTATACAAATTATAGAAAGTGTTGCAGACGAAATGACACAAAGACAAGACACACACAAAAGACAGACACAGACACAACTCCGGCCGGAGGGAGCAAACTCCACGCAAGCCCTTCTTGCGGTTTATTTTATACCCCAGTAGCTGGATACATACTGAAATCTACAAGATGCATTCCTTTACCAAATAAGGGCAAGTCGCCAAACACATTTCAAGGACAGAGGGGAGCAAAGGGAGGAAGCGACTACAACATGTTTACTAAGAGGCCTGCTCACAATTCCAGCCTCCTCCTTATTTCTAAGGAGGGCATGTTCCCTCGTATGCGAGCGGATCATTAACCTTGGATATTGTGTGCAGGCCCCTTGGCAGAATATCCTGTTTGCAGGCATGATCTGCCCAGGCAGAGAATCCCGTTTGCAGGCACTTCTTCGCGTCCCTAACCACGCTTTCTTGTGGTCACTGTCGGGCTCCCACAGAAAGGGTATATACTGTGGAGTATGGAAGAATCTAAACAGATTGTAGTTCAAAACCTTAAATAGTAAAAAGTATTACAACATACCTCTAGGCAAAGATTACATTGTATAATCTTTCTCCCTCTCTCTCTGTATGTGTGTTTGTGTGTGTGTGTGTGTGTGTGTGTGTGTATGTGTGTGTGTGTGTGTGTATGTTCCTTAATACATAAATAGATTTTTAATTTGTTATTTGGAACTATAAAATGTTTGGAAGACTACTAAATCAGAAAATATAACAATTATTTAATGTAATTCAAAACATATTTTCTGAGTTGTGAGCAACATATATTGGACATTGATGAATGTAATTCCATTTTACTGAGAGGATAAATGGCTTTTGGCAGTGCTTTACAGAAAGAGATATAATAGATTTTTGGATAGGACAAGTGAAGGAAAGCAGTAGACTAGAGTTAGTCCTGAAAACTGATACAAAATACATGTAAGTGGATCCATAAATCCCAGTGACGATAAAATGAAAAGTTGAACATTCATTATAAGTAAAACAGCACATTGGTTAAGAAGATATCTTTGGGATCCAGACAGTTCAGGTTTGGACCTTGACACCACTATTTTCTACATACAGGTCTTTATTTAAGTTATTTACCTCTCTTTGCCCCATCTATAAGATAAGAATAATAACATTATCTTGCAGGGCTCTTTTGAAGACTGTATAAATTCATATAGGAAAATTTCCTAATTTATTAAGCACTTGCTAGGTCTTTGCTATTAATATTATTATATTGTTACTGATCTTACTATGATGACTACTATTATCCTGGCAGGAGAAGAAGATGGGAAAAAACTTAAAAGTCAGTCTCATGCAAAATGCTAGCATTAGAGAAATAACATTTGGAAAAAATTTCTTAATATTCTTAAATGTGAGTTTTTTAAATGTTAGATATCTATACATTAAATGTGAAAGTCAAAAGTAAGAAATAACTTAGTTATAGGATATAAATCGATATCCTGTATTTGTTGAATTGTTTTTTTAAAAACTAAAAATCTAAGGATATATAATCTACCTAGAAAATCCAGTTCAGCTAATAATATAAGGAAAAAACATTTAATCTATAAGCAAAGGAAAATCAAATTAAGTTCATACCATTTCCTGCCAACAAATAGGCAAAGATTTTTAAAATAACACTTTACAGGGGTGCCTAGATGGCTTAGTTGGTTAAGTGTCAGCTCTTGATTTTGGCTCCAGTCATGATCTCATGACTCATGAGTTCAAGCTCTACATCGGGCTCTGCACTGCCAGCACAGAACCTGCTTGGGATTCTCAGTCTCCCTTTCTCTCTGCCTCTCCCCCACTCATGTTCCCGCTCTGTCTCTCTCAAAAATAAACCAAAAAAAAATCTTTAACACTCCACAGTGGTGAAAGGGCAGTGAATGGATATTTTATGTATTACCAATGGGAATATAAATTTATATAGTCTTTTCCTGAAAATACTTTGACAGATATTAACAATTTTGGACAATTCATATCCTTTGACTCAGTAATTCTTAGAACTTTTCCCGAATATTCTAAGTAAATAGAAATTTGGGGAGTAAATTAGATATGAGGATATATATTGCAACATTACATTTGTTATCACTCTCTCAAATTAAAATAAAAAAGCTGAGAGAAAAAAATAACACAATTAAACAAAAAATAAAACTATGAATGGAGTATAATCCTAATTTTATGTGACTGTTTAGTTAAAGTAAATAAAAAATAATAAACTAAGCAAGTTTTTAAAATTTTCTGGCCGTCACCAGGTACTTATTGAGCACCTAGGATGTATATGCATTATAGTAGGAGCTTGAGATAGACAGACTTGGTCCTTAGCTTCAAGGAACTTAATGTATGTAATTTGATACAATTTGATGTGGACAGATCATAAGCACTGATCAAATAGTGGTTTAATAAGATGTTAGCGAGTCAACTAAACTTGAGAAATAAAATGTAAATTCATCACTTAAAGCAGAGTGGCATACATTCAAGAGCTCTGAAGAAATTTAAAAGATGAACATGTCATATTGTTGATCAGCAGTTTTCAGTATCAAGTAAGAGAAAAACTGGTAAATTTCCAATAAGATTTCAAAGCATAAAGAAGGTGTCCTGTACATAAATGTTGTATCACTATGTGTACATCTGAAATTAATATGTGTCAACTATATCTCAGTTAAAAAAATAAGTTGTTCAGAAGAAATTTTCTGAATAAACAACCACATGTTATCTTTAGTAGTCTATTGATTTGAGGACTGTTACTTCTTTATGGCAATAGCAGTGATGTCTTGCCATTATCTTATTAACATTCTGTTTTTAAAGACAGCAGAGACTTGTAGAAGCAAAAAGTTTGAGGTGAAATGATGTTGTAGGGAAGGAAGAGCTCTTTCTAGGTGGTCAGTGAAACCACAGACTTAAAGCTTCAGTGATCTGTGAGTTTAATTTACTTTCTGTTTTCTTCAACATTAAAACCTGACAATTTGGTGAGTTTTTGAAGCTCAGAAATTTTTGAAATACTTATAAAGAGATTTTGAAGAGATCTGTCTTATACTTCAGTATAATTTTCAGGTAAAAATAAGTCTCAAATCAAAGATATTTTGCTTTTCTAGTTATTTGCTTTGCCCTAATAAGATTACAAAAGCATACTGAGAAGAAACCTAAGCAGATCTGTAAATAAATGTTGCTTCTTCCCAAGTCTGTGATCATAAGTTTTTAAGGAGCCTTTATTTCAAAGTTCCAAATAACATTTTTTTAAAATAACACATATTTCTTTATAAGAAAATTTAGCTTGAAAATAAAATTTTGAAAATTTACTTGTTGTATCACATTTTGTTTTTCATTTTGCCTGCCACAGTAGTTGCATATGGAGTAGTATGATAACTTTTAACAAACTCTAATGTAAGTTAGTTCCATTTTTGTTGTTTTTGTTCCTTACATGTTATTTGTAAATCCTGGGAATATTAATATTAAGTAATTTTTTTTTTAATTTTTAAATGTTTATTTTTGAGATAGAGACAGAGTGTGAGCTAGGGAGGAGCAGAGAGAGAGAGAGAGCGAGACAGAATTTGAAGCAAGCTCTAGGCTCCAAGCTGTCAGCACGGATCCTGACATAGGGCTCGAACTCATGAATTGTGAGATCATGACCTGAGCCAAAGTCGGCACTCAGTTGACTGAGCTATCCAGGCACCCCTAAGTAATATATTATTAAATAACATTAATTAGTAGGTTATTTAAATACCAATTGCCAGCATTTACTTTTATAAATGAGTTATAAAATGCATATCAGGTTTTAAAATGCAACTAATCTGGTTTTTATTTTTTCAAACAGTCTCAAGATAAAACATCAGGAGGCATTAATCCAGAACCTTGTCCAATCTGTGCTCGGCAGCTGGGAAAACAGGTGAAATAATAATAAATATCATATGCATTTATAAAACACTTTATGCTTTTCAAAGGAATTTACCTACAATATCTTTCTTTTTCTCTCATTACAGTTTTATGTCCAAGGCACAAATACCTCCATCTAAAAATAGGGCCAACGGTTAGGTGACATGCTTTAGTGCTACACATGCTTGAGCAGTGCTCCTCCTCAAATGATGGGTGAAAACATATTTCTAGAATAGCCCCATGATTTTCATTAAAGGTGCATAGTTGTGCTTATTATCTCCAGCCACAAGATCAAGTCTAAGTAATTTGTCAGTTTAACATGTTTATTTGGTAATTGTACAGAAATACAGCATATGTAGATTTACTAAAGAAGATATTACAAAGGTATAGTTACATGGCTTTTACTTGGGATTATTAATGCCTAGTACTACCAGGCTTTAAATATAAATAATATCTCTCCTGGGGGAATTTAGATGTGATTTTTACAAGGCTATTATGTCAGTTGTTAAGAGTAAATATTTCTTTTTGAATATTGGTGTACAAATGTCTCTAAAATTAATGGCACCATATTAGCTCTCCTCAGATTATTTTATTCTACCAACCATGATTTTTGAAACTATAAATTTCTGCTTTGTATGATAAATCAATATATACAGTATTAATTTTAATTGCTTCTCAAAATTTGAAATGAGTAAAAGTATTCTTGGCTCTTTTTTCTATGGAATTGAGAAGTAAAAAGTTAAATATATGAGCTCCACATTCTGACCAGCAATGATCAGGAAAAAAAGTACCTTTTAGTCTCCACAAGTTATGGAAAGAGTGAGATTTTTAAAGGACATTTTATTGATAATAAATCTTAAACAGATAGATGCTACTTTGGAAACTGAGAATAGAAATGTATAGACAGTGGTGATTTCTGAGAAAAATCACTGATAAAAATGTGGTAAAAATGATAAAACTGGGAAGAATCATGATGTAAGTAATATCTCTGCTACTTTTAGTGTTCATGAAATTCATGCAACTGGAATGAAATCAGAAATTTTGTTTAATTTATGTCTTAAACATTTCCAGTTTTTAAAGTGCTTTCATATACATTATTTCATCAATTTTAGCACAACTTATATTGTAGTATAACCCATATTTCTTCCACTTAGGTGAACATTCTGCATTCTAATAAGAGTAACAAAACTTTACTTTTTAAATTCTGTTCCTAACCACAATCTTAGGAAACCTAGATCCTTTTTAGCTTCCCAGTTCCTCTTCCCCTCCTAATTTAGACAGTCAATCAGAGAAACTGGCTAACACCCCTGGTGCCTTTGCCATTTGTCTGGCCTTGGGTTTGGGTTGGTTCCGTTAACTTCCAGTCACCCCTGAGGCCCTGGTGCCAGGTGTCTCTGGTGTCTCCTGATTTGCAGATGTAGAGGAATTTGTCTTGGGCAGCTTGTCCGTGCAAAGCTCTCTTGAAAGTTCTCTCAAGCGGAGGAAGTGCCCTTCACCCCCACTGGCACTGAAGGTACACAGGTGCAGCAGAGCACTGCTGTGTCTGCAGAAACGCTCATGAAACAGCTCTTTAATTTTACTGTAGCCTCAACCCCTGACGACTGACACGAGTCCTTGAGAGCCTATGTGCAGCTAAACAATGAGATCAGCAGCATCAGCCAGTGAAGCCCCAAACAGCCCCTTCCCCTTTGCAAAAATTATATTCAAAACAAGTTGCTGTGCCTCATTTTTCTCTTCCTTGAGTGTGAATTCTTTTCTAAGGGGCTTCTTAGTCTGTCCTGCCAAGTACGTCAGGTGGGTCCAGCCATACACCTACTTTCCATGCACGTCCATACACGTCCAAACCCTAGAAAAATAAAGCTTAGTGCTTAGGGACCTAGTCACTCATAACACCACTCAATTGTTGTTAACAAGGGATGAAGAGTTAAATAATTTCCTTAACATGCCTAGCTTTCAGAACTGACACATCACCTAAAACCGATACTCTTATGCATCCTCATTGCCAAACACAGGGTGTCTCCATGGTATATTCCAAGAGTCAGAATTATTGTACTTTTCTTGAAATAGGACAAAGGGATTTCAAAAATATCTTTTTATTTATTTATTGTTTTTATTTATGTATCCAGAACAGCTTTTTTTTTTTATAAGTGTTTTATTTATTTTCAAGAGAGTACAAGTGGGGAGGGGCAGAGAGAGAGAGAGAAAGAGAGAGGGACAGAGGATCTGAAGCAGCCTCTGCACTGACAATAGAAAGCCCGATGTGGGGCTTGAACTCATGAGCTGAGAGAACATGACCTGAGCCAAACTCAGATGTTCAGTCAACTGAGCTGCCCAGCTGTCCCCCAGAACTGCTTTTAAAATAAATCTGAGATACTAGCCCATCTCATTTTCAATATAATGAATACTGTAACATGTGAAGATGTAAATCCATTTAATGAGTTATATAGAATATACTGATGATGATACTATCTTCAAATTAATGTGTTCTCAGTCCTTCCATTATATCTGCTATTACAGTGCTAAAAACATAATTAAAGGGGTGCCTGCGTGCCTCAGATGGTTAAGAATCCGACTTTGGCTCAGGTCATAATCTCATAGCTCGTGGGTTCAAGCCCCACACTGGGCTCTGTGCTGACAGCTCAGAGCCTGGAGCCTGCTTCCAATTCTGTGTCTCCTCTCTCTGCCCTTCTCCTGCTCACGTGCTGTTTCTCTCAAAAATAAATAAACATTTTAAAAAGTTTTTTTAAGAGTAATTTTCAGTCTTCTTAAATACTGAAATGAGAACACCAACTTAGAAAATAATGGTGCCTGGCTATTATGCTCATGGTTAGTGTGAGTGGAACTAAAGACTGTGAAAGCTTACTCTAGTCAGACTGAAAAATAGTTAGAGTACAACTTAGCGTTTTTGAGTTAGAGAATATTAATGTCCTAAAACATTTAGGAAGTGAAATGACTTCCTTCTCCTTTTAATATGTTTATAGATTGGAAGGCATCTTTGATAGCATCTCACTGAGGTATGTTCTATGTGTTTTCTTTTTCAGTGGGCAGTACTGACCTGTGGACACTGTTTCTGTAATGAATGCATTTCAATTATTATTGAACAGTACAGCGTGGGGTCTCACAGGAGCTCCATTAAGTGTGCCATCTGCCGCCAGACCACATCTCACAAAGAAATCTCCTACGTCTTCACCTCCGAGAAAGCCAGCCAGGAAGAGGACATCCCTGTGAAGGTAAAGGAGGTGAAGAACATATAGAAGCATAGTCAGAGCAATGTAGTAGGAATCAGTCTCTAGCAGTGAGAGCAACAGAATCAGAACAAGACTAGCACCATAAATATGTGGAAACCACTGTTCTGTCTGTGGGAACACTGCCCCAAAGCCTCGGCTTCCCCATCTTTACGTTCTGTGTGGGAGGAACACAAGAACACTTTTTCAGACACGGCTAGCCATAATCAGGTCCACTGTGGCAAAAAAGTAACAACTTAGAATTTCAGTTCCCCATCACCTTTGATAATATTTTTGTCTACTACAATTAGTAGTTAAATTAGAGGTTTCCTAAGTGGAGAAAAAAAATACAGTGGTTACTAAAATTAAGGCTGTCACAAGAAAGAGATAATATACTTTTTTTTTTTAAATGTTTATTTCCTTATTTGGGGGAGAGGGGTGGGCAGAGAGGGAGAGCCCCACACTAGGCTTGATCCCACGACCCTTGATCGTGGGAGCCTGTCTTGGGGTCTCAGTCATGACAGGAGCCAAAATCAGGAGTCAGATGCTTAACTCACTGAGCCACTCAGGTGCCCCAAGAGGGAGATAATATACTTTTAATTGACATGGATTCATATTTCATGGTATAGCCAAAACTTGGCTTTATTTTCCTAATTTTTCCCATGCTTCATTCAAAATTTTAAGAAAGTGACTAGAATTTGAAATCCAAATAGGATCTATACTTGGATTTTCTGTCTAAGCAGCATCTGTTTAGCGACCAACCTTTACTTGAATTCTTTGTTCTCTGTCTTCCTTAAACATGCTTTCTTTTTCCTCCATAACCAAACTTAGACAAAGAACAAATCAATATATGATTGTAGTAGGGAATATAGGCCTGAAGGAGCAGTTGAGAGTTAAAACTCCTTACTTTTAAAGATTGTATTTTTTGAGGAAAATTAACTACGGTTGAAACTTTCAGGAGTTTGGCAGGTGTTACTACTCCCTTTCCTGCGAAAAGTGTGGTTGAATTAAAGAATATGTAATTGCTGTTTATTCCTACTATTATTTGAGTAAAACCTGAAAATGCCAATCACATTGCTCTCTAGTGTTACGAGATAAACAGAATCCCGAAGTTGAAATGAACTTCCTTTCATTCATTCATTCATTCATTCATTCATTCCATACATGTTTATCGGATACATGGTAGGCGTCAGGCAGTATACTGGGCCTCACCGATACATCATACACTCCTGAACAAAACATATGATTGCTGTCCCTGTGGACTTTATAGTTTGGCAGTGTTGGAAGGAATTTGAGTTGGAGCAGAAAGCACAGACAGTACCCAAATAATTACTATATTAGAACTGTGATAAGTCCTACAAAAGAAAATCAAGCCTGGCTCCCCTGAGGGAATGACAGTTGAGTGGATGTCTAAAGGTGAATGAATTAACCCAGCTGGGCTGAGAGAAGTGAACTAGTGGGAGGAGTCTGCAGACAAAAGCAAACAAAAACAATAAGTAGAAATTCTTGAGACAAGAAAGAACTCAGTGGAACTCAATAGCTACAGCGTAGATGGCACAAGGGACAATGGGATCAATTGAGTCTGGAAACCAAAAAGGGGCCACATGCTGAAGGAACATCTGAAGATTTGAGAATTTTCTTTTCTTGTAAACAGAAATGCATTACATGTTATAAGCAGAAAAATATCATGATTAGATTTGAATCTTTAAAAGATCCCTTTCCTTGCAGTGTGGAAATTAGATTAGCAAGAATAGAAAGGAATGGGAAAATGTTGAAGAGACCAGTTCAGGGGGCCACAGCCATAGTGATGGTGGCTTTGATTCGGTTTCTGGTCGTGGAGATAGAAAGAAGCAGATCTAGTCATGAGATATTTGAAGTAAGGTTGAGTAGTAAGACAGAATGCTGGAGGAATTGATGAAACAGATTTCGTAGGTGACCCCCCTGGGTTCTGAAGTGAAAACTCAGGTGGACAATAGTACAGTTACCAGTAGAAGGTATTTGGAAGAAGGTACATTTAAACCTACTGTGTTTGAAATGTCTAAGATACCCAAGTACAGCTGTGCAGCAAAGTACTGCTGTGCAGAGCAGGAGATTGAAAATTCAGAGTCACTGGCATAAGTGATGTTTGAAACCATGGAAGTGAATGAGATTACCTGAGGAAAGACACAGAAGTTAGCTTCAGACCAGGTCCTGTAGGACTCCAGGACTCTTTAAATTTTTTTTTAACATTTATTCTTTTTTTTTTGAGAGAGAGAGAGAGCGTGAGTGGGGAAGGGGCAGAAAGAGAGGGAGACACAGAATCTGAAGCAGGATCCAGGCTCTGAGCTGTCAGCACTAAGTGTCACGCGGGACTCGAAACCACAGACTGGGAGGTCATGACCTGAGTGGAAGTCAGATGCTTAACTGACTGAGCCACCCAGGCGCCCCTCTAGGGCTCTTTAAAGGTAGAATAAAAGGGGAGGAGTGGAAAGGAGACCAGGAACCCCTGGGGACACAGGCAGCTGAGGAGAGTGTGCTGTCAACAGAAGCCACAGAAGAACTACTTCAGTCACGAGGCAGTTATCAGCTGTATCGGTGATGTTGGAGGTGGCTCAACTACACTGGGGACCATTTTGGCTGATGAAGGTCATTGATAACTTCAGAAAGAGCTCTTTCCCTGGAAATGTAGAGGCAGAAAGCAGATTGGGAGGGAATGAGGAATGAATAAGAAATGAGTAATAAAGAAAATGCCCAGATATTTTATAATAAATTTAGCTTTGAAGTAGAAAAGAGAATTGTAACCAACAGGAGATACAAAGTGCAGAAAGGGGGTTTGTGGCAGGAGGGGGGTTGTTTTGTTTTAGGGTTTTGGTTTTTTTTTTAAGATAAAGATTCTTGAGTATGTTTAATCTCTGGCAAAGAAGGAAAGTTTGAAGAGACAAGGGATAATCTGCAGTGTAAGTTTCTTGAAGAGACAGTGTTGACATAAAAAGAGAAAGGAGATCCCATTGGAATTACATAACAGAGAGGTTGGGCTACTACTGAGCAAACAAGCTATAAGGGTACTTGTCAGTGGATGGGATATTATAGTCATTTCAGAAAGGAGAGGTATTCAGTACTCCAGATGTGGCTGCAGAAGTGAGTGACGCAAGTCAGGAGAAAAGGTGCCAGAAGATGCAGTGTAAGGCTTCAGTGTTGAAGGGTTGTCCACGTGGACTGTGTACCCTATCGTCAGCTGAGGTATAGATTTAACGATTTTGAGATAGGCACCAGAATCCTTTCGTGAATGAGAGATAGTGTTCAGTAAATGATGGCAGCAACTGGGCCTCATGAGGCCCAAAAGAATGGAAATTTTTACAAAAATGAGAAATAATGACCTGAAACCTGCATCCGGGACCAGAGGATACCAGTGCTCATAGTGCAAAGAATATGGAAGAGTGGCTGTCTGCATCAGGAGGCCTGCTGGGAGAGGGGTGTGCTCAGAGGACAGCTGGGTTCTAATTAACGCAAGGAAATGGGGAGCAACATGTCCACAAAAGGTTAAAAGTGTAGAAGAGTTTGTTGACCATAAAGCACTCATTCCTGGGGAACCACCAGAGTTTGGGAGTAGAAAGAGACAAGGAAGGGTGGGGAGTGGGAGAGAACGCAGAGCAGTATGGGAGTTAACAG
Source organism: Hyaena hyaena (assembly GCF_003009895.1). Taxonomy (NCBI): domain Eukaryota; kingdom Metazoa; phylum Chordata; class Mammalia; order Carnivora; family Hyaenidae; genus Hyaena; species Hyaena hyaena. The sequence continues at coordinate 1,746,296 of NW_024080684.1, forward strand.
AATGGGCCAGAGTGAGTGATGAGAGGATCATGACTTAAAGGCATCATGTATCCCTGATCCTTGTGAATCCCCTGGAAAAATGTGTATTTTTAAACCAAATGCCAAAGGGTTACTGAGTGAAGAGGAAGGTAGTCTATGCTGCAGTCTGCTGACCAGCCCTGAGGCATTTCATGGTTAGACCTGACCCTCCCCTCCCAAAGAACTGCTTTCTTCCCAGGTTCCCTCTCTCCCTTTCTTCCCAATCCTACAGTTTCCTTCTCCTTCTTCCCTTAAAAATAGTCTTTCTTAGCCCTTCTTTCTCTTCTAATTCTACCTGTGGCCTTAGGCATCCCAAGACCACAGATGGTGTTCATGGCTAAGAAGGGCTGTCCACCCTTAGATAAAAGCATTCGTCACAGTGTAAAGAATGAGTGTGAGAAAGAAGTGCTGTGTCAGGCTTCGTGCCGTGAAGTTGAGGAAGCGATTGCTGTAGCTACCAGTAAACAGCACGGCCTCTATGAAACCGAGTCATTGAGCCCATCAAACCCAAACACCTGTTCGTATTATGGCACCTTTCCTAGATACACAGGAGAGGGATCAAGGCCGTTACATTTGCTGTCCTGTTGGGACAGGAAGATCAGTGTACAAATGCTGTTTATTATACTCTGACGTCTTCCTTTCTTAGCTAGGTACTGATGAACACACGAATTAATTGAAGCATCTTATAAAAAGTTATAAGATTACAGAATTTACTAAAGTTAATTTATCTTTTATCATAGATGCATAAAGACTTGTATTCCCTTCTTGTTCAACACATGACTGTATATTGGACCTGTTATGCTTGTAGGTTTTGCTTCTTGCCACATTTCCTTCTGCTTCTCACTGCCTTTTCTGTCACCATTTGTGTCTGCCACTTCTGCCTTCTGCTCCCTGCCCCCTTTTCTGACTATTGTCACATCTCTACCCTACTGTCTGCCACCTTCTCTTTGAAGCATCTGCCTATTGTTTCCTCAGACTCACTGCATCTGAAACCACCCTACTAAATAGTCACATCATCTGTTGTAACATATATAAAATAAAGATGGCTACGTAAATGATTATGGCATTATTCTGAAATTTTGTAAATATTACATCCAACCATTGCTAAACCTAGGCATTTTTTTATTGTGGATTATCAAATCTCTGGCCTTTATTAAACAATGCTGAGAATGGGGCGCCTGGGTGGCTTAGTCGGTTGAGCGTCCGACTTTCGCTTAGGTCATGATCTCGCGGTTCATGGGTTCGAGCCCCGCGTTGGGCTCTGTGCTGACTGCCAGCTCAGAGCCTGGAGCCTATTTCAGAGTCTGTGTCTCCCTCTCTCTCTCTGACCCTCCCCTGCTCATGCTGTCTCTCTCTCTCTCTCTCTCCTAGAAATAAAAAAAAAAAAAAAAAAAAATTTTAAACAATGCTGAGAAGTATTTTTTTATTTCATTGAAATTTTTGTATTTGAAATGTTTATTTCACTCTATTCATGTCCAGACTCTCAAACAAAGCAGACAATGTATCATACATAATGCTTAATCATATAGCTGGTCTTGGATAAAAGATATTTGGAAAACAAAAAATATTAAATAATATGACTTTTTTTCTACTGGTATTTCACAGTATAAGGAATCTGTTTGGTGGACAGAGAAATAAACTGAATCAGTGTTTCCTTTAGTGGATGCACTTAAGTTAAAGACTGTATCTACCCTAATGGCTGTGTGACAGTATTCCTGAATGACCCTTGGAACCTACTGGACATTTCACAAAGTAAACAAAATTCCCCTTGCAAGTTCTGACAACTGCCAGGCATTTTGGATGTGAAGCAGGCTTCCTGGCAGAACATATGCCCCACGTGGCATGTTCCTGTGTTCTAAGTTTGGAGTGGTTTCATACAAAGCATTTTGGTCAGTAGAAATCCTGTCCATATGATGGACAGGGTTCTTAGGTCATAAGAAGTTTCTGCCCAGGAGAAAATACACTACATGGGTTTAGTCACAGTGAAAGAGCCTTCCCACCATCCTGCACAGGCGCATCTTCTCAGACATTTGAGTGTCTAATAGCTGGCCTGCTTCTTAAAAGAAAGATGTTTTTATCCTGCCCCATTCCCCTTGAAATTTTAACTCATTAGATCTGGAATCTGGTCCAGGAATCTGCATTCTTAACAAGTAAATTCATTGATAACAGAGATGTCTTTACACAGCCTCTTTGCAGAGAAAACCAAAATAACTATATTTCTACATTCAGATTCCCAGGGAATTTTAGCAATACCATGTGTGAGACTGTGTAGAATTCTGTTGTTCCTTTTCTTTTCTCTTTTCTTTTTTGAGAGGGAGAGAGAGCAGGTGTGAGTTGGGGAGGGTCACAGGGAAGGAGAATCTGAAGCAGGCTCCACACCCAGCACAGAGCCCAACACCTGACATGGGGCTTGATCCCCAGGACTGTAAGATCATGACCTGAGCCGAAATCAAGAGTTAGGACGGTTAATCGACTGAGCCACCCAGGCACCCCTTTTCTTTTTTGAGTTTTTGTTCAGTTGATTCAAGGGTGATTTGTGAAATCTGTCTTAATACTTCCTAAATGTAATTAAACATCTGGATGAGAAAAAACTGATTCCAGGTTTCTGACTGATCCTAAAATAATTTGATGAATATAATCCACAAGCAATTATATTTCAATATACTTACCTAATATTTTTATATAAGAGACTTGCATATCAATATTAACTGGTAATTTTAGAATGTATTTGTGTATTTTTGTTAGAAAATGTCATGACAAAGTACAATTATGATCACAAAAAACAATTTATATTTACTGGCCAAATTAGCACTTGTGATTCTGAACTGCGAATCTCATGTTAAAGTTAGCAATAGCTTGTAAACATCAAGCACACAATAGAGACTTCTAAGATACAAACTATAAGTTCTCATAATGAAATTACTTGCAAGTTCTGAAAAACTTGCACTTTGGAGGGTATATGCTTCTTTAAAATGTGTAAAGGACATTTTTCATGAGGTGGGGACTTTGTTTTATTCACTACTATATCCCCAGCATCTCGAACAATGCCTGTATGTAACAGGTACTGAGTATGTAGGTGGATAGTGTCATGGATGGACAGACAGATGGACATAAACAATTGAATAGTATTTACATATAATATCCCGAAAAGCCTTTGGATACAACAAAATTATTAACTTTTTTTTTTAATGTTTATTTTTGAGAGGGAGGGAGAGCATGAGCAGGGGAGGGGCAGAGAGAGAGGAGGACCGAGGAGGATCTGAAGCAGGCTCTGTGCTGACAATAGAGAGCCCAACACGGGGCTCAAACTCATGAACTGTGAGATTGTGACCTGGGCCAGAGTCGGATACTTAACCCACTAAGCCACCCAGGAGCCCCCAGATTTTCAACTTTTTTAAAGCAGTTGCTAATCTACCTTTGAAATCCTTATGCAAAGTGTTTAAAGGGACGCAATGATATTTTGGTGGCCTAGTGCACTTGTAAGATTTCCCACAGCATAGGTGCTGTTTCCATTGAACTTGATTGTAATATGTGAATGCTTAAAGAACCCCAACATTTGCCTCAGACATATGCTTGAGAAACACTACTACTTCATGAGACCAATCAGACCAAACTGTGTAACTGCACTAAATTGTATCTGTCACTACCAACATGGGTCTTTACCATGGTGAACAGGTACAGACAGAAATAAAACAATGTTAACTGATCTTACTCAGCAGAAACTACTATTGACAGGACAGGCACACTCAAACAGTTAGCTCTCTTTCAAAAAGAAAGGTCCCAAATAAAAGTACTCAAAGTCAGGCAATATCAAGACAGAAATGACTTTCTTTGTACTGAATTATCAAGTTATTTGCAAATTACAGTCCCATCAAGGAAACCTAAAAAAAAAAAACAAAAAAACTGTATTATTTGTCATCATGTTATAATCCTAGTTGGTCATATTACTGATGAGAGAACATAGTTCCCTTTCGTGGGGGGTGGAGGGTGGCTAGGTTGTGTAAATTTGTCATCTTTAAAGTGATGTTTCTTGGTCAAATGAAATCTTCAAAACACCTCTAATCTCAAGACCTTTGACTCATGTATGTAGACTGTTGTAAAGATTGCAAAAATCAATCTATCTAGTAACTGGAAAATGAAAATAAAGTCCGTGCTCTGTTTCAGACATGATTGTCTCACCTCCCCCAGAGCTGAAACTCCTCGTCTGCGGCAGATAGCATAGGTTAGGCATCCATTTGACCCTAGAGCAGGGAGAGGCACTGCAGGTGCGAGAGCACGCTACGTTAGAGGACTCACACAATTCAGAGAGCCAGTCCAATTGGATAAACACAGTGCTGTCGTACCGTGGAGCAAACAAGTTAAAAATGTCCCAGAATTACAGACCTTCCACCCAGTCCCCTAAATCTCTTGTCCATCTGTAATAAATAAGGGTAGAAAAGAAAGAAAACTAAATTCAGAGTCAAATGGAATGGCACACAATGAAAAGTAATGCTGTCCTCCATTCTCCCTTCTTTGTCTTACCACGATGATCAGTTTGTATTGTTAGTTGTAAAGATCACCTCTATGACTTCCAGTAATACAGATAGACTAGGTTTCTTAAAATACTAGCTGTAGGCAGTATGTGCTGTCCCCTCACTTTAAAATATGTGGAAATTAGTGCATCTCTTCCTCTTTCAAACTTTCTTCTCTCTTCCACATCCTAATTTTTGTTAATGGTATCATTCTTATATTTATAGTATGCACTTTTTATTTATTTATTTTATTTATTTATTACCCAGTTATAGACATGTCTTCCATATCTGCAGAAAGCCAGTAAATAGTGAGTGATATTTTCTCTGTAGAACCAGGTAGAGTGATTGAAGACATATGGAAGGGAATATAATTCTAATCCTGTAGATTTAAACTTGGTTTTCAAAGAAAAACTTTCCAAGAACCCCAGTCTAATGGAACTTCGAACTTTTTTTAGAAAGCTTCCTTAATATCTATGTCAACTTCATCTGGTACCAATATCCTTGTAATCTTCATTGTTATATTCTTTTTTTCACTGTGCTATCCTGCTTCAAGAAATTTTAGCATGATGAGTGTGTGAATGGCAAATTTCAAAAAATGACAGCCCCTTTGATATAAGACATGATTTGAAATGTTTCCCATAAACTAGTGTGTATGTATTTCACATATATGGAATACATACAATACATGTAAAATCTCATGCCTGTGATAAAGATATGCCTGTGTGTGGACATAAAGTAGTCTCTAAACATGAATATTCTCTCTAATGTTTGATGAAAAATAAGACTGAGTGCATTCATCATCTCCACTGTTTTTACTTTTTTCTGACATTCTTCAGGACCCAACATCCACGTTAGCCCTTAATTCTACCAGTGGAGCAAACCATGACCATGAGAATCCATAGATAATGCGGAGAAAAAGTGGGAGATCAATGTGAACAGATTAAGTAAATATAGAAAATAGAGGCTCTCAAGAGAAAAAGGACAAACTGGTAACAAAAGAATATAATACAAAGCAATAATAACTCTCCAGTCATAGAACACTAGTTTTATTTATATAAATCAAGTGTAAGTAGCACTTTGCTGCTGAAGCAGGGAGATCTCATATCTGTTCTCCTTCCTTTCCTACCTTCCCTAAGTAAGGATTCTCAGCAATAGGAAATGGATGTGAAGGGACTAGACTAAAGCCAACCACTGCATATCTTCTACACCATACTCAAGAATTTTACCTATTGTTCCCTCCTCTTTCCCCCATAATAAGACTTCAGAGAATGAAAAGCAGTATTTCACTCTAAGAATGACTTGGTGAAATATTTAGTTCCATTCTGGACAGAAAGGGTTGATCAGTGTCTAAATCAGATACTACTTGATTGCTTAATTATTAATATTCTTTTGGGGTGCCTGGGTGGCTCAGTTGGTTAAGGGTCTGACTTTAGCTTAGGTCATGATCTCACAGTTCGTGAGTTCAAGCCCTGCGTCGGGCTTTCTGCTGACACCTCGGAAATGGATTCTGTGTCTCCCTCTCTCTGTGCCCCTCCCCTGCTCACATTATCTCTCAAAAATAAACATTAAAAAAAAAAAAGAATTCTTTCAATCTAGTGAATATATGACAAAAACAAAAGTGAGTTTTCCATCCTTTTAACACATTTAACAAATTTTAATTCAAACTTTAGGTTCTCAGAATTTTACAGGAACCTAAGACTATAGGACTACCTACCTCCAATGAAGTTCAACTCTGTGATGAAAATAGCTAGTTGCACCTACTTAAAGTAGATTAAGAGGGAGGATGACATTTCTGATCTTTAGTTATGCTACTAGACAACCTGTAAGCCAGACTTTGTAAGAAATATGGGGCGCCTGGGTGGCTCAGGTTGTTGAGCGCCTGACTTCAGCTCAGATCATGATCTCACAGTTCCTGAGTTCGAGCCCCACATCGGGCTCTGTGCTGACAGCTCAGAGCCTGGAGCCTGCTTCGAATTCTGTGTCTCCCTCTCTCTGCCTCTCCCCACTCACACTTTGTCTCTCTCTCTCTCTCTCTCAAAAATAAATAGACATTAAAAAAGTAAATAAAAAAAATAGTCTTTGTTGGCCTTTGGTGCAGATGGGTATCTGCTTTTTTTTTTTTTTTTGCCTTGGCTTCCTACCCATAAGTCTAGAGCTTTTAACTTTGCAGCTTATTTTCCAGAAAATGAAAGTCCTGCTGTATATGTAGCTTAGAGACCTTATTTGTTTTTTGTTGATTAAATTACAAGCAAGGGAGCAAAGATTTTCATAAAGAACATTTTGTGATTCTTTTGCTATAAAGAAGGAAAAATCCATCCTTTTTCTTCATTAACTGTTACAGTCTTCTTGACTGCTTATCTCACGAGTGGAACACTAGGAGAGGTACTGGCCCGATCTGACTGCTGACACTTTACACACCTCCCATCCTGGTTCTCCAGCTGGCCTTAGAACTAGTGCCTTAGGGAGAACAACCATGAAGATACGGTCAAGGGAAGGCAGAGGACACATAAGGTGTCTTTCCTCCACAGCTGGGCCTTTATCACGGATGTTTCAGAAACTTGAAGAAAAGCCAAGCATTGATCACAAAGTCAGGTTTGGTGGATATGTATCTGGAAAAACTGAAGAGACTATCAAGAAAGGATGGGAATGAGGAAAGGGAGAAAAATTTCAGAAGATGCCAAAGGTGCTTATAATTAAACATAACTTTACCAACCTAATATATGAAGAAGTGATCTAGCAGTCTTGCGGGATTTCCATCTCCATGTACCCTCCTCATGAATATATATCATTCCAGCCTATCTTTGCATCTGTTTATTTACTGATATAGCTTAAAAAAAAAAAAAAAAAGCCAAGTTGGAATGAGGCTACCATTTTACCTGTGTTGAGAATAGTCATGCTTTTTTACTTTGGTAACACCTTGCGTAGAGATAGATTTGTGTCCACATTTCCTCATCCTTATCTCTTTTGTGCCTCTTCTCTGATCCCTTCAGACTTGCCTGTCATGTAACGCATCCCCTTCCTGTTTTTACCTTTTTTAACAAATATTTATTTTCTGTAGTTGTGGCCACGTTGAATAGTCTCCTCAGAAACTGACAGATTTGAGCCAAAGTTCATTTATGCATTTAATATAGAAACATTAAAAAGAGTAGTAGAGGGGTGTCTTGGTGGCCCAGCTGGTTAAGCGTCCGACTTTGCTCAGCTCATGATCTCACAGTTCGTGGCATCAAGCTCTGCATTGGGCTCTGTGCTGCATTGGCTCTGATCTGGAGCCTGCTTCAGATTCTATCTCCCTGTCTCTCTGCCTCTCCCCCACTCATGCTCTGTCTCTCTCTCTCAAAAATAAACATTTTTTAAAAATAAGTAAAAAACAAAAGGAGTAGTAGAGTATGTAGAACTCATTAAGAGGACATAATAAAACATTCACTTAAATTGCACCCAGGACAAGCCATCAGTATAAACCATCGTTTTTGTTTTTCTCTGTATTCTGTAACTTGCACTAGACTGTATATTTGGGAGAGTAAGAAAGTGTATCTTTTGATCTTTGTATATCAAGTGCCTAATATAGTTCTTGGTATTTTGTTGAATAAATAAATGAATGATTTGAATAATCCACTATGAACTGGCTTTAAATGTTGCAGGGACTTGAGTGATGAGGAAAATGGAGAAGAAAGTCTGTCCTCTTTGTTCACTTCCATTGATTTTGCTCTAAGAACAACCGTGGTCTTTTCAGTATTATTTTGGGAATCTTGCTTTTTCATTTGGAAGTAAAAAGCACAAGCAGGAAAGAAAAGAAAAGTTCATGAATCAGGGCACAATGTGGTGGGAATCTAAGATTCTAAAGATTGAAAATAAAAGCCTACTGGGTTTGCCAACTTTATTATCCTCTCCTGTAGCTCCTGATAGTTTGGTTTTAAAAAAAAATACATATATATATATCAGTCTATATATAATGAAATGGCACCACTCTCCAATTGCAGGCTTCTTTTAAGACCAGTTCAAGTGATTTCATTACCTAGTATTTAATACAGAATTCACCTACAGCTTGCTTTATGCTAGATCAAATCCCCCTGTCTTTCATGTCTGCTCTTGTCTGAGTCTCTAGCTAGTTTAGGTAGGAAAGCTAGAGGTCAATCACAAGATTTGATTTGCCTATTGTTGATCATTCTGAATCAATAAAAAAATAGATTGGGAGTTTTAAATTGTATTCTAACCCCCTTTTAATTTTATTCATTTTTTTACTAAGCATGTTTGGGATTGAGAAGCCTAAATGTAAATATTTTTATTAGTATTATTATTAATTTTGCATTACATAAGCTGAGTGTACACTGTTTACAAAGGATCATGCCAGGCTGTAGGTGATATAAAAGTAAATGCCATTTGGTCCTTGTCTTCAAACAATACATGACTGATGACAAGTGTACTATACTCTGAAATATGATATAATATTATATGAAATCATACTAGGTAGAACCATGACAGCAGCACTTGGCTGGTTCGGTGGTAGTGCATGTGACTCATAATCTCAGGGTGATTAGTTCAAACCCCACATTGGGCATGGAGCCTTCTTAAAATAAATTAAAAACTAAAGTTAATTGGGCAATTTAATTGAGGGAAAACTTGCTCTTCTCCAAATAAAATCTCTCTCATCTTTCCCTTATGAAAGACAAGTAAATGTCAAGCACAGAAGAATCTAATGAATAAATCAAAGAACACCTCATTTTTAAATCCAGTTATCATTCATCAAACATTTGTGAGTTACTGTAACTAATATGTATTAATATAGCACTTTTGCAGACATTAGTGCATTTAACACAACTGTGAACTACATACAGAGAGGTTGGAAAACATTTACAACATAAATTTAACATGTGCAGTATATGAGAGGTCGTATAAATCAGCAAGAAATGAAAACTTAAGTTTTTTTTTTTAACTGGCAAAGGATATGAATACAGTTTACAGAAGAGGAATTCTAAATAGCCAATTAATGGTATTCAAATTCACCCTTTGGAAATGTAGACTAAATGAAAATTCGACCCCTCATCTCACCTATCAGGCTGGCAAAAAATTAAAATTTAACAAGTGTACAAAGAAGGAAGCATTTTTAACTACTGGTAGTTAAAATTTCCAACATTTTTGGAGGGTAACTTGATATACCAAAATCTACCAAAATCCAAATATCTAATAAGTTCTTTGAGCCTCTGACCAGCAATTCTACTTTGATGTGTCTATCCAACAAAGTACTCACACATGTACCCAAAGCTGTAAGTAGAAGTATCACTGAAGTACTGTTTGTAAGAGCAAAAAAGAATGCAAGAGTCTAAATGTATACTAGTAAGCAAATATTTAATAAATTGTTGTACCCTAAACATTGTGCAGCCATTGAGGTCAGGTAAATAGAAAGGTCCTACGTGAATAGATTGTTAAGATCAATGTTAAGTGATAAGGCCATTTTATAAAACATATTTACAGATATTTTGGAGTATGTATGCATATTTATGTAGGCTTCTAAAATGCCCAAGAAGGTCTAAATTGTCTAAAATATGTGTAAATTATCTAAAACTTAGTAAGATAGAAACCAGATCCTTCTGTAACTTCTATTCAGTTTTTCTCCTACAGCTTATTGTCTTTCTCTGTTAACTTTTTCGATTGGTAATCCTTCCTTGTGCATAGTATTTTCTTTTCATTTAGCAACAAGTTAGGAATTGTTATTAAAATAAACTCAACATATCCTTCAACTTGAGGCAGCATTTTTAATGACCATTTATGATAAATGTCTTCAAGTAATCTAAAACATGAATCTTTCTTGTCTTGACAGAAACTACCTTAACATATTGGCCTTACATAAGGATTTTGCATTTATTGGGCTTGTTGTTGTTTTTTTTAATTATGCAGAGCTTGCATGCTCAAACCAAGACCTGCCAGTATATGTAGGCCATCTCTTACTTCCTCTATTGTTCTCATTGTCAGTAGCCACTTTCTGTCCATCTGGAAGAAAAGGGTATTAAGGTAGCCTCACTCCCCATGTAGTTTTTTGCCAAGCAGAGCTTTGGATTTCTGAGACTTTCTTATTATTCTTCTTTCATTGGGAGTAACTGGACTAGGACCAAATAGTTCCATGCTGTGACATTTGCAGGGGCTCATTGAGCGCTACCACTGAACTGGCCAAACTTTGATCAAAGCGAATATTCTGGTCTTTTCCTTCAGAGAGTTAGCACTCTACTTTGGAATGTTGCTCATAGAAGATTATTCTGTTTTCTTTTGAACCTTTTCATAAAAAGCAGCTTAATAGTTATCATGATATCTCACTCGAAAATATTTTTGAAAATGAGACCTTGCAAGGATATGGATGTTTCTGTCTAAGCTCATTAAACAATTGCTTTATGCTGATTCCCGGTTTTCTCTTATTTGAGATAATTTTGCTCTTATTTAAGACAATTTTTAGACTGAAACAGTTCCTTTCTATTTTTTTAACCCTTCATATATAATTGAAAATCTGCATACTTTTAAGTATAACTAAAAATCTGCATGTGTAGACTTAGGATTTTAATATTAGAATTTTAAAATTTCTTTCATAATTCTATCTTGCTAACTTGAAAATGCTATGCCTTTCTTTCTTGTTTTGTTCACACATTTTACTCTTGAGTGTCTCTGTGTAAAAGTAGCAAGTGGAGTCAATTTGAGGAGAAGAATAACACTGCTATGGGAAAGTTTTTACTTCTTCTTGGTTAGATCTGCGCCACTATGGGGTTATCTGTGTCATTATAGTGCTCATATGTAATGTCTTAGAAAGATAATAAGGTATTGAGTGCTCTTTGCCAGCTTTGACTTAAATGTTATACATGTATTTTCTCATGGAACAATGTTTGGAAGTAGATAAAACTATCCCTGCTTGACAGATGATGAAACTATGACTTAGAAAGGTTAGTCTGTATAACTAGCAAAATGCAGAACTAGCTGTTGAATTTAGATTTGTCTCATTCAGAATCCCATGACTTTAATTTCTTCATGTCATGCCATCTCCCCATGCATTCCAAGAGAAAAAGTTTCTCTATGAAGGCCACAAAAACACTGGCTCATTTCCTCATTTTGTTACTTCTTTTTTTTTTTTCACATTTTCATACTTTTATGATGGAAATGGTTATGGAAGATACAAAAACCACTCGTTAAATGTTTATCTAACTTTGTAGAAATCAGCTCCTGTCCAAGTGGCTGTCATTTGTACCTCTGTCCCTGTCCTTTGTAAGTCCCTTGCAAGAAAGGATTCTTCACAGTTTGCTTACATTAGAATTTTGATTCATTGTATTCTTAACATTGCTAATGCCGTAGTATCTGAAGCAAAGAGTGTTTTCTATATAAATTCTGCTTATCTAAAATAACAAAATCTTGCAACCACAAAACCTAACCACTATAACCTAAGAATCTTCTCTTCAAGGTCTGTCACTGTGTAACTTTCTGATATATTTCATACTCCGACTTTCCCTGGGTGTAAATTCTATGACTTCTACAATTTGAGGCTAAAGAAAACTTCGAGCAAATACAAAATAAAGAAGTAAACACATAAGTATCTGATAGTTTGTTTTGATGCACCTGTAGTTTTGGCAATAGACGTGTATTATATTGGTTTTCCTTTCCATTATAAACTAGATTTAATATGGTAGTGACGTGTTTTCATCTTTGTGTTCAAAGGGTAGCCATTCTACAAAAGTGGAAGCTGTGGTCAGAACTCTGATGCGAATTCAGCATAGAGACCCAGGGGCTAAAGCACTCGTCTTCTCAACGGTACAGTCACCATGTCCCTCCTTGGTCTTGACCCATACTAGCTTTCTGGCTCTAATCGGCTTATATCTGAGAGTTCATGTTAGATGTTTACCCTCATAGAGTGGAGATTTAGAATTACTATTAGATTTCCCTGTTTGTGTTTTTTTTTTTTTCATATGTCCATAGGATAGAATTATTTTTAGAGGAATTTGGTAATGCTTCCTAAGACAATTTCTACAGCTACATGTCCTGTTAATGTTTTATGGGGATTTCTAATATTAATATGTTAAAAATTGGAACCTATAGCCTTGATGTCTCATTTCACAAATGAAACTGGTTGTTTAAGATAAAGAAAATCTACTGAATAAAATTTTGAGTTTTGAATGTCCCTTCTCTGTAAAGAGAACATTCATACTGTTCTTCCTTTGTGATCTCTAAGAATTAAATTTCTGCCTGCTGCTCATTAAAAAATATATATATTGAGTAAAATTCTAGTTTTCATTTCTAAATGGTAAGCAGCTACATCCATTAAGCACTCCATTATTTATTTTCTATTATTTCTCTTTAGCTTCCTTCAGTTCCCAAAGACAGTCATGTTTTTACCCTGTCTTTAACCAGCATTGGATCTCAAAAAAAAGAAAACACTACCATTTTGATAGAACTAAATAATATTGATGGTACTACATTTGAAGGGTTTTTTTTTTTAATTCTGAGGTACAAAAGTTATGTTCAGTTAGTCCCTTTTCAACTCCTTTTTATGTGAAAGCTATGTGTAAATATTCGTTTTCTTATTATTTTATGTGTTCTAGTGGCAAGATGTATTAGATATTATTTCAAAAGCCCTCACTGACAACAACATGGAATTTGCTCAGATTAGCCGTGTTAAGACATTTCAGGTATGTCAAGAAGATTTTACTTGTGTTTGGGGAGGCAGGGATTTAGTTGCAAATTTAAACTACTGTTAACTAGCTTCCTTTCATTTATTGTCTTGTGTAAAGGGAGAAACTGTAGTTAATATTCTGTCTATTCAGTTATACCTGTAGCAAGATCATTTATTTTTAAAGATCTTTTGCCTTGAGGTTGTTAGCTTTAATAGAGGAATAGACGTTCTGTGATTCACCTTTTGAATGGACAGGGCCATCACGTTAGGATTAGGTTCTCAAGACTCTGTGTCAGGCAAAACTGTGTGGCCAAAGTCTTTACATTACACTCAGCACAACGACAGGCACAGAGCCTACGAGGCAAAAAACAAAAAGACCAAGTGAAAATGTAGCAGATTCATGTCTCTGACCTCATCCTCCCTTTTAACACGTTCCTTCTCTCTCTCTTTTTCCTCCAAACTCATGTAGTTTAATCTGCATCCATCACATACATGTATCTTGCACCTCCATTGTATTGTAATGAATAAGAGGGCTTGTGTGATACTTTTCCTAATGAAGTCAAGCAACAAGTTTACATTTTCTAAAATTGGTAACTTTACATTTACTTTTCTTAATTATGACATTTCACAATGACCTGGATACGACTACACTTTTTTAATACAAGCTATAATATACCACTCTGATTTTTAACTGATGCAGCTAAAATGTAAATGTACCTTTCTTTTTTTAGGAGAACCTCTCAGCATTTAAACATGACCCCCAAATCAATATTTTGCTGCTGCCCCTGCACACAGGTTCTAACGGATTAACTATCATTGAAGCAACTCATGTTCTCTTGGTGGAGCCCATATTGAACCCTGCCCACGAGCTTCAGGCCATTGGGAGGGTGCACCGAATCGGACAAACCAAGTAAGGACTAAACTTAACATCACTTACTTTTGCTTCAAGTTTCTAAGATGCAAATCAGTGTTTAAGCTCTTCATTTATGTTCCTAAGAACCTACTCATTTTTAATAATGTTCTTATGTATTATATTTTCAAGTATTAGTATATGGCCAACAGACGTTTTTAGATTTCCAGCCCGCCCTCCATGAGAAAATCCCAAATTCTCCCAGATTTTTATCTTCAGACTCTACCCTGATCAGTTTACCAAAACAGTTTCTTAAAATATTTAAGACAGCTGCAGAGTTGAAGATATCCATTGTGATGTTGAGAAAATTTGATTTTTGATTGTCTAAAGTAGCCTGTATTTAAAAGAAGGCATATCTTATTCATGACTCCTTTTTAAATCCTTCCCCTTAGGAAAAGACAGTCCCTTAGGTCCACTCTAGGAGATAATTAGATTTATTTTATACCCAAGCAAACCTAATAGTGAATACTATGTAATATCTGCTACTTTTATTCAAATATCAGAACAGAAAATTATCCTTCATAAGACCTCTTAGATGTATTGCCTCCTAGATATTAGATACCTTGAATGCATAGAAAAAATCCATACTGATTACTCATTAAATAAATATTGATTGAGCAGCAACTGGATGTCATACATTGTTCTAGACACTGAAGACTTAAACTAAGACAGAACCTACTCCCCCAAGGAGATCCCTGTGTAGTACCAGAAATAGAAAATTGACATACTGCAGTAGAATGTGCAAAAATACAACAGAAGTACTGTGTAACAGAAGAAGGGGCTGATCGCTTGTGCCTAGAAAGTCAGAGAAGGCTTCATTGGGTTGTGTCCTGAAGAAATAATCATTTCAAAATTGGGCTCGAAAAGGGTGGTCACACAGCCAAAGAGAGCTGCATGTGTAGGAGGAACGCGGAACAGATAAGCACCATGATATTCCTAGGGACTGGAAGGAGTTTGGAATTGTGGGGTATAGAGCCTGTGAAGACAAGTGTCAGGAGATCCAATCTTACATGTGCTACTCAAAGTCCTGAAGGGCTCTGTAAGCAATAGCCAAGAGAACAAATGAGAACTTTTAATTTTCAGCAGGTAAGAGACATGTTCATCAAATAAACCCTTAGTAAAATATGGCAAAGTAACATAACTATAATAAATGCACGCTTGTTCCAAGTGCTGTCGAGTATCATTTAAAATGCAATTATATCTTATTAGGTTGTTTTTTTGGTTTGTTTTTTTCTTATACTTTTAAACATTGACTTCTCATCTTTTCAGTGTTTTCCAAGGCATAGACTAGACTCAGCTCAGATGTAAGGAAGGACACAGTCTAAAAAGGCCATTCATCAGTACCCGACAATCTTACTATGCTTCCCTAGTAAATAGATTGTTCCACTTTCTGAAGAGATGATCTTAAATGTCCCTTGTATCTTCCTGCCCCCCACTGATGGCAGTCTTGCCTTACATGTTAAAAACAGATACGTCAGATTTGAAGCATCTCCTCTCCATCACCAGCCTGAGCAGCCTACCTGCATGAGTACCCATATACCTCATTCAGTAATTGTTATTGAGCACCTTCTGTGTGCCAGGCACTGTTTCAAGTATTTGAGATGCCCTTGTGGGGCTTAAATCCTAGTTATGAGACACCCAGTAAAGAGATGGTAAAAAACAAAAAGAAGAAAATATCTACTAAGTTAGGAGCTGGAAAAGTAGAGCAGGGTAGGAGAATTAAGAGGACATTTGACTGCGCAGGATGGCATGCAAGATTTGAATGGAGAAGTTAACATCTGAACAAAGAGTTGAAAGGGATGAGAAAGTCATGCAGATGTCATAGAGAGTAATATTCAAGTAGAAAGCACACTCAGTGCCAAGAACCTAAGTCAGGAGTATACCGGGTACGTTTGAGGAATAGCGAGTAGCCAGAGTTACTGAAGTAGAATAAGCAAAGAGGAGACAAGTAGGAGATGAAGTCAGAGAGCCAGTAGGGGAGGCGATGGTCTGATTTGAGTATAAGAGAGAATAGGGTTTTATTTATTTATTAACAAACACTTATCTAACAGCGAGGGGTTAAGTCACTTGTCCAAGATCACATTAGCTAGCAAAAGTGGTGGCAGGTTTCAAACACAGCTGCTCTGCCTTCCCAGTGCCTGCTTGTAAGCACAATACATGGCCGCCTCTGCATCGCTGGTTGGACTAGTATTTTGAGCAGTTTTGCTGCAAAGAGCAGAGAAGAGGAAGAGTGTGAGATCAAGAGGGGTTTTTTTGTTGTTGTTGTTCTTTTCATATGGGAGAAATAAAGGAATGGTTCATTAAAGACAGAACCAACTAGTAAAGCAGAAGAGAGAGTGTAGAACAGTGCTCAAGTGCAGGCATTGGTCATGGAGGGGGTGGGGTGGGTTGGGATGAGATGTTTCCTCTGTAGCAAGAAGCAGGAAGACACAGTATGTTCCCTCCCTTCTATTACAGCGGGAGAAGTGTCCCTTTTCTTTCAAAAGCCAGCCATTCCTCT
Organism: Hyaena hyaena; assembly: GCF_003009895.1. Taxonomy (NCBI): domain Eukaryota; kingdom Metazoa; phylum Chordata; class Mammalia; order Carnivora; family Hyaenidae; genus Hyaena; species Hyaena hyaena. The sequence goes on from NW_024080684.1 coordinate 1,762,873, forward strand.
TGTCGTGGGTGCAATCCCTTCTCATATTCACAAGGACATTCCTCTTGTAACCCATGACCACATAAATATGTCTTAATCTCACCCATCTGTAGAAACACTCCCCTACATTCCACCTCCTGACCCCTCCGCTCTCAGCCTTTCTGGTGAGGTTTTGGTCCTCACGGTGCCACCCAAATGAGGTTCTATAATGCTATTAATGACCTACTTCTTGCCAGTGGTACCCTAGGGGCCCTTTTTTTCTCATCTATGCTTCCTAGATGAGTTCATCCAGTCCCAGAGCTCTAAAGAAGCATTTTTGTGTGGATGACTCTCAGACCTATGTCCCTGGTCCAGACATGCCCCTTCAGCTCCTATGTCAGACCCATACACCTAGTTCTGCAGCTTCACACATCCCTGGACTCCACCTCCCCTGGATACCTAGCTAATGGAAACCTCCGGTTTACCATGGGCTGCGCTCCCACCCACCCCAAACCCTCCCCGTCTTATAGTCTGCCTCTCTCATCTTTAGTTTTTCAGACCAGAAATCTAGGACTCCTCCAGATTTGTCTCTTTGTCCACATGTGCACACCATCACTGAGGTCTTGCCAGCTCTACCTGCCAGCTCTGTCTTGCCAGAAATTCCAAATCTTCTGCTACTTACTAATCCAACCAGAGTACAGCCCACCCCCTTTCCTGGACTCTTACAGAACTCCTTAACTTTTGCTATCTAATGGTCCATCCCCCATGCAGGAGCCAAAGAGATGTCTAAAGTATAAACGAGTACAAATGGAATTACGCATAAAACCCATGGATGGCTTCCCCCCACAACCACAGTAAAATCCAGATTCCTGCTATGTCCCTCCAGGCCCCACACAGTCTGGTCCTTGCCCACTCTACCCCTACGTTACAGTACACTTCCACCACGTCAGCCTCCTTTCTGCCCTTCAAACATTTTAGGCTTGTTTCAAGCATGTTTCAGGAGCTTGCATTTAATTATCGTTTCTTCTGTTTTGATGCTCTTCCTGCTTCTCCATTGCTGAGTGACCTCCTTCTCATCAGTCATGTTTTAACTCCTGTGTCTCAGCTGCCTCATGGCATTATCTGTACCATCTGATTTATGTGTTTATTGTGTGTCTCCCCTTGTTAGAATGTCAGTTCATTAAGACTAGTTTGTTTTATTCACTGCCAACCCCCCCCACCAGCACACTGAGTACCTGCCAGTCGGCACCAAGTGACTGATGTAGTATGTGATATGCGAAGTCTTCTTTGTCCTAATTAGTTTTAAGATGTTTTTAAACATATCATTGTTATGTACCTTCTAGACCTACTATTGTACACAGATTCTTAATTAAGGCAACAATAGAAGAGAGAATGCAAGCCATGCTGAAAACTGCTGAGAAGAGGTAGGTAATGCTTTATCCAAGCCAATGGGTGCTTCCTGTTTACATGAAGTTGTGTGAGTGTTTGGGACTTCTTCACCTAGATGACCACTTAGTCAACCAAAAACTGTTAAGTGCAAATACTTTTTTAAAGCAAGATGAGACATATTACATATTACCCATGTGAACGTTCCCAGTTAATGCTCTGGGCATCCTATATTTGATTTAATTTATTAATAGGGATTATAATGTATAAAAATATTTAAACTGTCCTATTTTTCTTTGCCATATTGGATTACTTTTTAAAGAAATCTATCTTTATGCCCCAGCCATAGTCTGGTATCTGTAAAAGGAAACTTATTAGAGAGTTGCTTTATACATCACACATCTTAGTTACATACACATAGGAAGATCTGGACTTAAAACTCAGCTGGGAATTGTGATATCGGCTCCAAAGACACAACAGAACCAGAGAGACCAAAGTAGCCTTAATTTTAAAAACTTAACTTTAGAATTATAAAACTTTCTAATATTGACTCTATGGTTTCTTTTAAAATCATTTTGAAATAGAAACTAATGCCTTACTACAGCCTTATAAAATAGATATGATTGGAAAATGCAAAAGAATAATTGCCCTAAAAAGGGATGTCTCTACAGAGGTACTGTGCATAGCAAAGAAGCAATTTAAAACCAGAAATCTCCTTCCTTCTGCGGTCTAATGGGAAGGGAAGAGTCTACCACGAAAGCTGTTTGCATCAGACATGAAGGCTTTTTGTTAATGTTGTTTCCATGTGTAACAGAACTCAGTGATTATAGTTAAGCCATTTAAATGACGTAGCAATTAGAAGAGCTGTTGAAATTCTCTTGAAAAACACTAACTTTGGTTAGTAAGAAGGTGAGAGCCTTGGTAGCTATTGGCATGGGTTTTATTTCTTTGTTTTATTAATCATGGAGAAAAAAGGACATTTTATAACAAAGCTTGAAAGTACTATATGGAAGTCTTCACTGATTTTTGACAAGAAGTAATAATGATCTTTCACCAACTTTCTACTCAGAGTTTACAAACACTTATCAACAAATATGTTTTTATATTGTAAGAATATTATATTTTTATCTCATTATGTCTTAGATTATTATAGGACTGGAGCAAAATATAAGACAAATGTAATCATTTATCCCTTGGTTTCTTTCTGACTACTCACTTGGAAAATCTTGCAGTCACACAAACTCGTCGGTGAAGCATCCAGAAGCTTCTGTCTTAACCTTGGCTGATCTGGCAGACCTGTTTACCAAAGAAACTGAAGAACTTGAATGAAGTACACCTGATTCAGTCCACAGACTTTAATGTATTTAAATTTTTTCATAGCTTATAGAGCAAGTTATAAGTAAAAAATCCAGTAGATGTCAGTAAACACTGTTCTTCACTGAATGAATTTTTCTTTTTTTTAGTTGTACAGTGTCCTAGAAGTTACTGAGTCCTTTCCAATATCTTGTTTCCAAAAGATCTATAGAGATTTTTAATTTTACACTCCTAATAAGACATTTATTTTTGTTCCAAGGAACATCTGTATCTGATGAGTCAAGGGAATTAAGAGAGGTAACATGTAATTTTCTTTTGATAAGATCAGTCTTAAAAAGAGTTGGAGGAAGGGAGAAAGTAAACTGATCTAGTTTTATATGACCTAGTATATTTGACCCACATAAATCTCAGTTTTGGAAGGGCCTTCAGTATCTTTAGCACATGACTCACCAATATCTTGCTAGTAATATTTTAAGTACATGGTGAATTATATTAACTCCTAGTTATTTGAGTAGTTTTAGACTATAACTCCATGCATAGTAACTTTACAGTAATACAACTCCTAACAGTAGGTTAATATTAGGCCAGTATTTCTTTTCTCTGTATGTTGCTACTAAAAACTGAAACACTGAACACTTCTTATTTCTATGATGTGTTAGGTAGTGTCAGCATAAGCAGTGAACTTTAAATAGCATTTTTAGTGTTTTCATGTTTACCATAAAATTATCTAAACTGTTTCTCTACTTTTCATTTTTCATATTGTTTTTACTTGTTTTCAGATCACTGTATCTGTAAATATTGCAAGTTTTATAATTTTAGTTCTTGATCATTATAATGTGGAAATTATGGCAGGGTTTTGTGGGGTTTTCTTACTTTTGTTTTGGGTTGTTTTTTTTTAATCATTATTATACTGATGTTTTGGGTTCTTTTCCTTTCCCGTGTTCTTGGGAAACTAGACTTTTAACCACTAACTTTGTGATGATTTGTTATTTTATTTCACTAGGACTTCTCTCAAGGACTAGTATGTGATCTTTGGAACAAGAGAATGTCATATTTACATAAGCAAATAATCGCAACTGATAACAACTGAGTGTTTCTTCTTCTGTGAAGAATTAATGGACTTTGAAATCACTAAAGAAGGAGTAGATTGTTTTATCCTAGCCATTTGATGTAATACAAAGGTTCTTGTGTTGTATTCTTTGAGCCTTCAGAGTTTTAAATGACCCTCAGGACTCATTAGCTCCTACTCAGCTGCCCAGAAAACTGTAATAGAAATATCCCTTATATCACATTTGTCCAAGAAGCTTTGGTGCTTAGTTAAGGTGCATTTTCTTATTCTAGGTTTATAGGGTGACATAATTCAACTGAAGAAAATACACACTTGTTTTTGGTGCTTATTCCTCAGTTGAAGGAAGATATGCATCGATTCTTTTTTATGAAATTAAACAAAACTATTATTTTTGTAGCTCTTTACATATTATAAAGAGCCTTCCTATACATTCACATTCAGCTTTAATTTGCCCAATAATCCTGTGAAGTTGATATAAATATTATCATTCCTGTTTTAAAGTTGGAGAACCAAGGTTCAGAAATACAGAGACCCATTCTTACGACACGTAGCAAGGAAACAGTGGAGTCCAGGTCCCCTGACTCCAAATCTCATGGTCTTTCTGTAAATCTTGTGTCATACTAAGATTCAGAAGGCCCATGGTTGTAATTTAATGGTGAGCATGTTTCAGTATTTCTGTTTGTTTCCTAGTATTCCTTTTTGAGCTAAAGTTTTAGGGAAAACAATTTGATATGCTTCGATTTTGTACAAAACGAAAGAATTATATAAATATACTTATCTGTATTAGATAAAAACTGTTCTTATTTATTTCTGTAAGATATCATTAATTAAATAGATATTTTAGTGGAAATTGAAATTTGTGGATTTATTAATTTCCAAGCCACAGAATATACAGTATGTTTTTTTTTGTTTTGATCCCTCAACAAAAGATGTCAAAATTGTTTACATTATAGAATTCCATATTTTATAGACATTTATTACTTCTACAAAACAGGTGTGGCAATTCTTCCAGACGTTGCTCAAAAGAAATATAGATTTAATCCCCACATCTTCTTGGCTACAAACAAAGGGCTTTTTTGCTTCCTTATTCTTTCATTTTATATTTTCTAACCTATCACTGTGCTCACAAATAGTTGTTCTTAAGTGGGTGCTGTACTAATGAATGAGAGAGAAAAAATGAGATTGTCCCAATCCTTAAAGCTTAAATGTATTTGGGTCTGGGGAAGCATGAATCCAAGTGAGCTTCTTACGCCTGAAAAGGTATAGTGACATCTGGTGTTAAATACATGTGCCTAATTCCATAATCATTTGCTTCCAACCCAGATAGCTTTGCTATGTTGATTGCAGCTTCGGCTTTTCTCTTTGTATGTGATTTCAGCAGAATGATCCATGCATTTGTTTTTTTAGGAATTCATCCTTTTCTTGTCATCTTAATAATAACAGACTAAAAACTATTGACATGAGAATTCAACATATAACCACAAATACTTCACAAATAATTATCTAACTGGACTCATCAAAATATTTAGGATTGGAATTTAACAACACAAGATTAATTAGCCATCGATTTAAGCAACACTTTCAGGTGGACAAAGGAACAAATTATCTTTTAAGTCATCTCCTGCTCTCATCTATTAGATTTAGTAAATTAAAGATTTAGTGTGCTTGAGTTCTTAATGTTCATTAAACTACAGAAGAATGTTTGTGAAATGTAAAAATCGCCAATGCTGAATGACGTCAGGCATAATTAAATTGAATAAAATGTGTCTTTCAGGGACATCTGGCTGGTTCAGTAGGTAGAGCATGCAACTAACTCTTTATCTTAGGGTCTTGAGTTTGAGCCCCATGTTGGGTGTGGAGCCTACTTTATTAAAAAAAAAAAAGTATCTTTCAGTTTTTCTAGAATTTAAACAAAATCCCCCAGTAATATGTCAATTCATAGTTTTTAACTGGCATACCAGTGCAAACAATTCATTTTGAACCTATCTACTCTGATAAAGGAATTCTAATCTTTAATAAAATTTCTTCAAAATGGGATTAACTGTATGAGAATCTCCATGTACCTCTGTTACATTATGAAGCTCACAAGAGTGCCCTCATATTAAGGGTTGAATATGAACCACTCACAAGCCTTTCTTTAGAGGACTGTGGGGATCATTGATAACCCAGGGAGAACTCCAGGCCTCATGATAGGTATGCGGCGTTGCATCTGAGTTAGAGAACAAGCAGTATCATACAGAAACTAGCACGGGAACTTCAGCCTTCTCTTCAGCCAGCCTTTCAGGGACACATACGTCTTGTCTTTGTAGGTCCCACACCATCCCACAGATCCTGCTCCATTATTTAGTATCAGGGACTCAAAACTGATTTTGCTTGTTGAAACTGACATCTTTAAATTGAAACTGAATCTCTTGTACTTCAGTGTATGTATGCAGGTTCTTTTCCTTGCAAGCTAGAAATAAACTTTAGCCTCCATTATCTGTACGATGATCCTTTATACAGGTATCTATTGTTATTAAATTTCTCAGTAACCTTTTCTTTCTTCCTGTCAACCGATCCCTTCAATCTTTTCTTAAAGGTCTTTCTCCAAAGCTCTTTGGCACCTTTTTCTCCCAGAAACCTGTTCTTATTTACACGTCATACCCCAGATAGAGCCTGGGCAAGAGACAGTATTGTCCAAGGACCAATTTGTATGTGTGAAGTCTTTTCAGGTCTGTAATTTGTTTGCCAGTACAAAACTGATCACTGACAACCCCTCCAGTGCCTTATGGAGTAAACATTTGTGCCCGAATTTCCTTAGAAATCTAGTTTCTTGGGGCTCCTGCGCGGCTCAGTCAGTTGAGTGCCTGACTTCAGCTCAGGTCATGATCTCGTGTTTCGTGGGTTCAAGCCCTGTGTCAGGCTCTGTGCTGACAGCTCAGAGCCTGGAACCTGCTCCAGATTCAGTGTCTCCCTCTGGCCCTGTCCTGCTCGTGCTCTCTCTCTCGCAAAATAAATAAACATTAAAAAATATTTAAAAAGAAAGAAAACATCCATCCATACAAAGACTGGCATATGAATAGTCTGGCAGTTCTACACATTGTTAAACACAGTTACCCAGCACTTCCCTCATAGGTATTATTTTCCTATGGCTGCCATAACAAAATACCCCAGCCTGACGGGCTTACACGAGAGAAATTTATTTCTCACAGTTCTAGAGGCTGGAATTAGAAAGACCAAGGTGTTGGTAGGTCTGGTTTCTTCTGAGGCCTCCCTTTGGCTATAGACAGCTGGCTTCTCCCTGTCTCTCACGTGGTCTCTCTTCTGAGTGCCTGCACCCCTGACATCTCTCTTCTAAGGACACTAGTCATTTTAGAGAAGGACCTCACCCTAAAACTTGTTGTTACCAGTATTATTTACAGTAGGCAAATCTCTGTCAACTGGTAAATGGACAAACAAAATGTAGTATATACTTAAAATGGAATATTATTTAGATATAAAAAGATACATGCTACAAAAGGGTGAATCTTGTCAACATGTAATGCTAAGTGGAAGACCCAGTAATATAATAGGATATGCTTCTATTTACAGGAAACAACAAGAGTAGTTCAATCTATGGACTCAAAAAGTACAATTGTGGCTGCCTAGGGCCAGGAGAGGAGCTGGGGTACAAGGAGTGCCCGTTAATGGCTATGAGGTTTCCTTATAGTATGATGGAAGTGTTCTAAACTTAGGTCACAGTGATGGTTACACAACTCTGAATATAGTAAAAAACACTGAGTTGTATATATTTTCAAGTTTATTTATTTTGAGAGAGAAAACATGAGCTTGGAAAGGGCAGGGAGAGAAAGAATCCCAAGCAGGCTGTGTACTGTCAGCGCAGGGCTCGACGACCGTGAGATCATGACCTGAGCCAAAATCAAGAAAGAGTCAGACACATAAGCGACTGAACCACCCAGGCTCCCCTTTAAATTATGGCTTTTGTGGCATGTGAATTCTTTCTCAACAAAAAAATATTTTAAAACCTTTTAACATAGCATAAAGCATTTTTTTAAGTCTTATGGCATGCAGATCTTCGGCAGAGACTATTCTAGATTAAAATGAGACAGATGGTCTTCAAATTATAAGGCACACATTGTAGAGAATATTGTGCTGTGGGCCTGTAAATCTCATTGCTACCTGGAAGCCACAGTTTAGGGGCACTTGGGTGGATCAGTCAATTGAGCGTCTGACTTCAGCTCAGGTCATAATCTCGCAGTTTGTGAGTTCAAGCCCCACATCAGGCTCACTGTTGTCAGACTGTCCGTGCAGAGCACACTTCGGATCCTCTGTCCCCCTCTCTGTGGCCCTCCCCTACTTGTGCTCTTCCAAAAATAAATATTTTAAATGTAGCACCTGGAATTACTGACTGTAGTTTCCCCTCATCTGAAGAAATAGCCATGGAAGTGTAATGACTAAACGATGTATTGATTTAAGTTCTTAGACATGAAACAAGATGGCTATTACCTTTCAAAAATTTGTTAACCTTTATGATAGGCTTATGAAAAGCCATAATCTGGAACACTTGCCAGTTTTTAATAAAGAATCATGTGGTCTTTCAACTCAAGTAATGACCACCCAATAATCAGATAATGGTGGTTACCTGATTATTGGTAACATTATTGGACTGTCTGTCCCATTCCAGGAATACATCATAGCACCAATATACCTTCATATTCAAATATTGACTTGAACAGTTCAATAAGGAATGCAATTGTCATAGGAGCTATAGAATGAACAGTGAACAATGACATAAATAAGATTCTTAACCTCAGCACTACTGACATTCTGGGCCAGATGACTCTTGTGGGGGCTGTCTTGTGCATTATAAGATCTTTAATAGTATCTCTCACCTCTGCCCACTAGATGCCAGTAGCAGACTCCACCCCCCAAGTTATGACAACCAAAAATATTTCCAGACATCACTAAGTATTTCCTAGGGTGCAAATTTGAGAACCACTGCCAGAAGTCAAAGAAGGATACTGAGTTTTCAGGGTAATAACACGGATCATGTACCAAAAGAAAACATTCCGTTTGACTTCTACTTTACTTCTATAAGTTCTGTTGATTTGAAATATCCAGAATATTGTATAAAAAGCAGTTCTGTTGATCTTACTAAATTTAGGTGACCATATTCTTTGCCAATTTTATTTGGAAGATTGTCATATTTTGATCTAAATTTGAATCCAATGCTGAAATGCCAGCTTGGAGCCACAGAAGGAATGAGTGTTTGTATTGTAGTAAAAGACTGCCCTCGGAAAGTCATAAATGAAACATCTTTAAAAACCAAAAATGTAATTTTATAATCAGTTTTACCACACAGTGAAAGATTCGCTATCTATTGACAGAGGGTTTGCAAATACACTAGAAGTCTTTATCATTAAGGATGCCAACTCAGCATGGCAGAACTCACTTTCATTCTTTTTAGCCTATTAATCAAATCACCTAAGAATGAAGAACATTGTCATTTAAGTTCTGATACATTGTTCTTCAAGGGTTTTAAAGATGAGCTTACCTCATTCTGAAATGATAGTATGGATGGCATCTGCCCACACATTTTAATATATCGTAACTTTAATATAATAGCACTTTGTGACATACATTTTCCCACTGAAAGTCTTCACCTGCCTCAAGAGGACCATAAACAGACCTGATGGTCTTTTAGAAGATGGGGTGAAATGGTTCCTAAATTTCCCTCCTTCCTCCTTCCCTTCCTTCCTTCCTTCCTTCCTTCCTCCCTCCCTCCCCAACCCTTTCTCTCCTTCCTTCCCTCCTTGCTCCTTCAACAAACATCACTGAGACACTAGGGCTGAAATCCCACCCACCCTTTATAATCACACTGCAGGCAAGCCTGGGCATATTAGCATCTCCTAATAGCAGGATGGGAGGCGTTACCAAGAATGCTCTCCAGAGTTCATGTCCATGGTATTGGCTACAGATGCCCACTAAAGGAATAGTAACATCAGGGGCACCTGGATGGCTCAGTCAGTTTATTGTCCAGCTTCGGCTCTTGGTTCATGGGTTCGAGCCTCGCATCGGGCTCTGTGCTGACAGCTAGCTCAGAGCCTGGAGCCTGCTTCCAATTCTGTGTCTCCCTCTCTCTCTGACCCTGCCCTGCTCACACTGCCTATCTCTCTCTCTCTCTCAGAAATAAAAAAACATTTAAAAAAATTTTTTTAAGGAATAGTAACATCATAAGTAGTAAAGTCCTCTCCCAGAACTTTCAAAAAACAAAATACATTTCTTTTATAAATTTTTTAATGTTTATTTATTTTGAGAAAAAGAGCACGCATGAGTGAGCAGGCGAGAGGCAGAGAGAGAGAGAGGGAGGGAGAGAGAGACCCCCAAGCAGGCTCCACACTGTCAGCACAGAGACCAACATGGGGCTCAAACTTACAAATCATGAGATCATGACCTAAGCCAAAATCAAGAGTCAGACATTAACCAACTGAGCCACCCAGGTGCCCCTAAAGTATACTTTTTAATTGAGAGTTTTGTTAACGAATAGTGTAAGAATAAAACTACTATTTTCCGTATCAACAAATAGCACTCCATCTTTCCCTTGCTCAAGCCAAAACCCTTGTAGCCTTTTTCATGTCTTTTTCTTCTTTCACCCTTCATCTCTAAGGCATCAGCTCACCTGCAAAATGCACCTGGACTACAACCACTTTCATCACTTCCATAGCTACCACCTCATCCCTGCCATGATCATCTTAACTGGGTCATTGTGAGGGCCTCCTAGACTCTTTTCCCAACAGAGCCACCAGTGCGATCCTTTTAAAACATGCAGATAATGTCCCAGCTCTCTGCAAAGTCTTCTCGTGATTATTCAACTCACTCAGAAACCTAAATCTTCATGAAGACTGGAGGCCCGTGCTGAACTGAGCCTCTGTGGCCTGTGTCCTCATCACTCACGCCACCCCCCTATTCCTCTGTTTCATCCTCAGCGAGCTTCTTGTATTTAGAACATGCCAAAGACGCTTCCTGAGGACCTTTGAAATGGCTATTCCATCTGCCTATAATAATCTTGCTCCAGATGCTCATATGGCCCACCGCCTCACTTCTTTGGAGCCTCAGCTCCAGTGCTGGCTATTCAGTGAGGACTTCTTGAGCATTTTACACAAACTTGCACCCTTCCTGCCCACCACTGTTATTCTATCCCCCTATTAACTTTCCCCAAACTCTTATCACCATCTGACATATTCATTTTATATATTCTGTCTTCCTCAATAGAAAATAAACTCCCTAAGAGCTGAAATTTTATTTTGTTCACTGCTATAGCCCAGCACCTGGTAAACAGCAGGAGCTCAATAGATACATGTTGAAAAATGAATGAATAAGGTCTCATCTTACCATATTATAGATGGAGTTAGTACTGTTCTAAAGGATTCCCATAGAAACGGTTAGATTTAAAAAAAAAAAAAAACTTATTCCATAAGTAGAATATGGGATACACTTTAGATATTATAGATTCTAATTTTTTGGACTAATTCCTGCTAATCAAGGCTTTGTCTTATAATTATGGCTTCAGCTTCAGCTATAAATAACATTTATAAATGATGCCCTAATTTTTATTTCCACTCTTTAACTCTCCATCTAGCCCCACACCCTGTTTTTAACTTACCTTTGAATATATCCAACAGCACATCAGTTTGGAGTAAGGCTATGTGAGCTCTTGACTTGATCTGACATCATAACTAACAAGCAAGTTCTCCTCGAACAAAACAGTGATTCTCTCCGCTTCCTCATATGTAAACTAGAGAGTTGGGTTAGCTCACCTGCTGTCAACAACATATTGGTATATTTCAAGCACTAGAGACAATTGGGATCAGATGAGAATTATGCCTAAATGAAACCTTTTATTTTCCATACTCTAACTGGATAGTCGGAAATTTCCACAAATAGCATTGATACAATTGAACATCCACATACAAAAAAAAAAAAAAAAAAGGACCTAGATCTTATATACTTAACAAAAATTTGCTCAAATTGGATCAGGCATAAATGTAAAACTAAGAATTCTAAAACTATCAGAATATAATATAAGAGAAATATAGATGAACTTGGGTTTGTTGATGCGTTTTTTGATACAATACCGAAGGGACAATCCACAAAAGAAAAAATTAATAGACGTGCTTCACTAAAGTTAAAAATTTTTGCCTTGTGAAAGACATTGTCAAGAGAATGAAAAGACAAACCACAGACCAGGAGAAAATATTTGTAAAAGAAACATCTGATATCCAAATATGCAAAGAACTCTTAAAACTCAACAGTAATTAAACAAACAACTCATTGAAAATGGGCCAAAGACCTTAAGAAACACCTTACGGAAGAAGATCTCGAGATGGCGAAAGCATATGAAAAATACTCCACAACCGTGTCATCAGGGAGATGCAAATTAAAACCACAGTGAGATACCATTACACACTGATCAGAGTGGCCAAAATCCAGAACTGACACCAAATGCTGGTGAGGATGTGAAGGAACAGGAACTCTGATTCATTGCTGGCAGGAACGCAGACTAGCACATCCACTTCGGAAGAGTTTGTTGATATCTTACAAAACTAAACCTACTCGTATAGTCTGATCTATCAGTCCTCCATGGCATTTACCTGAAGGAGTTCAAAGCTGTGTCCCCACAGAAACCCTCATGTGGATATCACAGCAGCTCTATTCATAACTGCCAGAACTTGGAAACAACCAAAGATGTTCTTCAGCATGTGAATGGATAAATAAAACTGTGGTATATCCAGACAGGGAAATATTATTCCATGCTAAAAAGAATGAGCTATAGAGCTTTTCACACTTAGTAAGGGGGAGAAATGAGTCTGAAATGCTCCAGACTGTATGATTCCAATATATGATATTCTGGAAAAGGTAGAATTATAGAGACAGCAAAAAGATCAGTGGATCCCAGGATCAGAGGGAGGAAGGGATGACTAGGTGAAACACGGGGGAATTTTAGGGCAGTGCAACTATTCTGTATGATACTGCAATGGTGAATCCATATCATTACAAATGTGTCCAAACAGGTACAATGCATAATACCAAGAGTGAGCCCTCATGTAAAGATGGACTCTGGATGATAATGATGTGTCAGTATAGGTTCATGGATTGTAACAAGTGTATCACTCCAATGGGGGACGTGGATATGGGGAAGGCTATATATGTGGGGGGCCAGGGTGTGTATGGGTGTATATGGACTTTCCATTCAATTGTGCTGTGTCCTAGGTTGAACTAAAAATAAAGTAAATTAGAAAATGAATAAAAATATTAAATATATTTAAAAATGTAAATATAGATAGGGGCATTTGGGTGGCTCAGTCAGTTAAACATCTGACTCTTGATTTCGGCTCAGGTCATGATCTCACAGTTCATGAGATTGAGCCCTGAGTCAGGCTCTGCACTGACTGCATGGAGCTTGATTCTCTCCTCCTCTCTCTCTGCCCCTCCCCTCCCACTCTCTATCAAAATAAATAAATAAACGTTTAAAAATTAAAAATAAAATAAAAATAAAGAGATAGATGATAGAGATAGATATGTAGATAAATAGACAGATAAGTATTCCTACATATTTCAGAGCCCAGCTCAAAATGCCTTCTCACTTTTTATACCCCACCCCAAGCCACTCCCCCAACTCAGGCAAAAATTATAGCTACCCTTTGTGTTTTTCCAGGTACTTGGTTTTACCTTTAACATTTTATACGGCACTATATGTTAAAACTCTTTAGCTACATAGGTTCTCCCAAGAGATCATTACTTTTTAATCCTCTTTAATCATTACTTTTTAATAGCACCAACATTTTACATAGTAAAAAATTTAGCACAATTCAGTAAATACTTATTATGGGTCTAACCAGAGCACTTAACTGTTTACTAATTTAATTCCAGAATTTTTTAAATCTTCAGATGTTTGGTTATGTCCCTTAACTGTCATCTGCTGTCAAAGGCGGGTACGATGGTCTCTTCAATTTCTCCCAGTGGCAAAATCTGGAGATTCTGGAAGACTTTCTGTAGTGCATCTTTCCCAGACTCCTGATAAAGAAATTCTCTAAAAATACTCTCCCTACCAGACAATCTTCTCATTTCTAGTTCTTTATTTAAATTTGTTTCAGCTATAAACCAACTTAATTTTATCATCAACAGATTCTGACTCTAAATTAAATCAAGAAGGTAACCAAGAAGAGTGTGAACGGCAGTCATATATTATCTTTTTTTTTTTAATGTTTTATTTATTTCTAGGAGAGAGAGAGACAGCGTGAGCAGGGGAGGGTCAGAGAGAGAGGGAGTCACAGACTGAAACAGGCTCCAGGCTCTGAGCTGGCAGTCAGCACAGAGCCCGACGCGGGGCTCGAACCCATGAACGGTGAGATCATGACCTAAGCGAAAGTCGGACGCTTAACCGACTAAGCCACCCAGGCGCGTGTATTTTTTTTTTTTTAACCCATATTTGCATCCAACCCAGCAGGAGCTTAATATCCCGATGACTCTTATCCTTTGGACAGGAATGCACTGTATCACTGGTTCTCAGACTACAGCACTAGAGCCTGCTTCAGAATCCTCTGAAGGGCTTATTAAACACAGATTCCTGGGACCTGCTCCCAGAGTTTCTAATGCAGGAGGTCTGGGTGGGGACTGATTATTTCTAACAAGTTCCCAATGCTGCTGATCGTGCTGGTGCAGAGACCACACTCTGAGAACCCTTCCTTTATGTGTGCGGTGCCTACAGAGACACTGTCTAATGGTGTATCTCATTTTCAATTGTGAAATGCCATAGGTTGGTCAGAAATGTGATGTGTCCATGTTCTAGCACTCCATGATCTTACATGACATTGAAACAGAAAGACAAGCTGCATTTGTCTGTCACCCACTTAAAAGAAAATCACTGCATTGCTCTTTCATCTCCACCAAATGAAATAAGCACAACTTACGGGGATCCAAGGAACCAGCTTTAAATAGGGTGTAAAAAGAAGGGTAAGACAACTGTCATAAACCTCCAGGGCAAATACATTTGCAGTTGAAGCGAAGGCATCCCAGGAGAAACACCGCGTATGAATATATATGTTAGTCTCCTCATGTCACAGAGCCCTCACATAATTCCTTCACAGCCGAGGAAAGAGAAGGATGACATTGAATCTCTAGACCTGGTGGAAAGCTAAGAAATAAGCTGTGCCCTAATAATTTTGTATAAAGATTTCTCTTAAGATTAGCACACTACTAGCAGGTGTGCTTCGATCTGCAACATGAAGTCTTATGCAGATATCATCGAGATCAGCATTTGTTCTGAAGATCTGAATTACATGGAAATTCCAAGCTTTTTGTTGTCGTTGTTGTTTTTACACAGAATTCTCAACCTTATTCATATGGTTTTATTTCAAATACCTAAACTTGAGGGTTCCTCCTTGTATAGATATTCTGGACTGAAAGGTAACTGTGCTTCATTCTCTCCTCAGGTGGTAGAGGCTACCACTTTAAAAAAATTTTTTTTTAGGGGCGCCTGGGTGGCTTAGTCGGTTAAGCGTCCGACTTTCGCTTAGGTCATGATCTCGCGGTTTGTGGGTTCGAGCCCCGCGTCGGGCTCTGTGCTGACTGCCAGCTCAGAACCTGGAGCCTGTTTCAGTCTGTGACACCCTCTCTCTCTGACCCTCCCCTGCTCACGCTGTCTCTCTCTCTCTCTCTCTCCTAGAAATAAATAAAAATATTTAAAAAAAAAATTTTTTTTTTACTGTTTATTTATTCTTTGAGAGAGAAACAGAGCATGAGCACAGGAGAGGTAGAGAGAAGGAGACATAGAATCTGAAGCAGGCTCCAGGCTCTGAGCTGTCAGCACAGAACCCAACTCGGGGCTCACAGACTATGAGATCATGACCTGAGCCGAAGTCGGTCACTCAAGCAACTGAGTCACCCAGGGACCCCCAGGCTACCACTTAGGTGGAAACAAAGCAAACTCTAGTCAACCAATTATATACACCAGGCATCTTTTACAACTACTTTCAAGGCAGTTAATGGCTTGGAAAGCAGATAACAGATGCGTTTATTGTCTATATGTGAATCTATTAGTCATTAGTCTTATTGTTTGGAAGTTAGAACTAACCTATGGAAAATAAATCAAGAGGAATAGGTTTATCTTCTTTTTGAGTATCTATTGTCATAAGCACCTTTTGGTTTATAATTACCTATAAGACCTCTTTTCAAATAATTAAGCAACATAGAAAATTCAGTTCTCTGGCTATGAGTTCACATTCCGTTGAAAGAGTCTGATCAGATTACCATCTCTGTAGCTCTTTGGAAATACCACAGTTGTCTGGGAATGACACCATATGCCAACAATTGCTTTCAAAGCACTGTCTGGAGGAAAAAGATCAATTCTCTAGTTATATCATAACATTTAACATAAAATAATCATGAGACTAGTTGAAACCACAAAGCTATTACAATATAGGTAATAAGAGCATATTCAAGTTATAAACAACTTAATAGTCAGGGCACCTGGGTGGCTCAGTTGGTTAAACATAATAGTTATCTAATGTTGGATAACAAATGTCTTCAAGATTTAATGACTTTAAAAAACAATAATTATTTGTATCTTTCATGATTTGTGAGGATCAGGAATTTGGAAAACACTCTCATGAGGCTGTGGTCTTCTGTTAACTGGGAGTGCAGCCACTTTAAGGCATGACTGGTACACACTCTGGATTTAATTTCTGACATGTAATTGTTTACCATCTGTCTTACCCCCCTAAAATGTAGGCTTCATTTAGGATTTTTCTGAAGGGTTTTTGTTCTTTATTCCCAATATTTAGAATAGTATCTGGCAGATAGTCTTTAAAAAATATTTGTTCAATGAATGATGTTATGTTTGGAAATCCTCTCCTCCCCACACACACCGTTCAAAATCATTTTAGGAAAGGGATGCTTGGGTGGCTCAATTGGTTACACATCTGACTCTTGATTTCAGTTCATGTCATGATCTCGTCATTGGTGAGTATGAGCCCCACACAGGGCTCTGTGCTGATAGTGCAGAGCCTGCTTGGGATTCTCAATCTCTCTCTCTCTCTCTCTCTCACTCACTCACTTTCTCTCAAAATAAATAAACCTGAAAATAAAAATTTTAGGAGAGCTAGATGAATGATAGGTATTAAGGAGGGTACTTATTATGATGAGCACTGGGTGCTGTCTGTAAGTGATGAATCACTGAATTCTACTCCTGAAACCAATATTGCACTATATGTTAGCTAACTAGAATTTAAATAAAATTTTGAAAAGAAAAAGTTTTTAGAATTTGATCAAACTTTTTACTAAGAAGGACTCTGAAATATATATGAGAGGCATTATATTTAAAAATAATAAAAATAAACTCTTACCATGTAAGATTTCTAACTTCCTCCTAAAAATAAGTCTAGTTCATCATAGAGGTTTGTCCCAAAAATGATATTTCAAGAAATCAGCTAAGGAGCACGTGGATCCTCAGCTGGTTAAGCATCCGACTCGTGGTTTCTACTCAGGTCATGATTTTGATGCTTTGTGGGTTCGAGGCCTGCATCAGTCAACACTTCTATGGGGATTCTCTCTCTCATTCCCTCTCTCTTCCTGCCCCTCCCCCACTCATGTTGTCTCTGTCGCTCTCAAAATAAATAAATAAATTTAAAAATAAATCAGCTATAAGATTGTTTTATAGTAGACCTTTAAATTATTTTTTAAAGTTTATTTATTTATTTTTATTTTGAGAGAGACAGAGATGATATTGGAAAGGGAGAAGCAGAGAGAGGAGACAGAGAATCCCAAGCAGGCTCTGTGCTATCAGTGCAGAGCTCCACAAAACCATGAAATTATGACCTGAGCCAAAACCAAAAGTTGGGAGGTCAACCAACTGAGACACCCAGGTGCCCCTAGACTTTTTTTTTTGATATTGTAGTGATCCTGACCGCCCACACTGTACTTCTTTCTTCAGTTTCAGACTGAACTTATCGAACAAGAAACCAGAGAGCAGGGGATAAAAAACAAGACTCTTCTAAGACAACTACATTATCTCTCTTTGATTCTTTACTTTTCATTTGACTGTTTACATTCTGAAAGTACAAATACTAGAAGTTAATATATGTCATTCTGTTTTGATTTGATAATGTACGCTAGAGAGTTCTCTCATTTCCTCTGACTGTCTTCCTGTGTCCTAACTTAACTTTGATAACCTTATGTCTGCCTGCTGAAAACTGGTGACCTTATCAAAACTTTCTAATAAGAAATAATGTTTAACAAAAGTTAATTCTACTCCAAATAATTTATTATTGTTCTTTTTTTAAAAAATTATTTTTATTTATTCTGAGAGAGAGAGAGAGCAAGCAGAGGAGGGGCAGAGAGAGAGGAAGACAGAAAGAATCCCAAGCTGCTCTGTGCTGTCAGCACAGAGCCCAACATGGGGCTCAAATGCACAAACCATTAGATCATGACCTGAGCTGAAATCAAGAGTCAAATGCTTAACCAACTGAGCCCCCGGGCACCTCTCGTTCTTTTTTCTTTTTTTTTTTTTTTAAAGGAACTCAGTGATGGAGTCTGAGCACCTTCATGTCAAATCCAAGCTTTTGGATTTATCAGCTAAGTGATGTTAAGCAAAGTTTTGGACTCTAGTCTTTCCTCATGAGTAGAAATAGAGATAATGATATTACTTGGTGTTATGGACTGAATCACATCACCTTCAAAATTCATATGTTGAAATCCTAAGTCCCAGTACCTCGGAATGTCACTATATTTGGAGATAGGTTCTTTAAAGAGGTAATTAAGGTATGATGACATATGTTTGGGTCTAAATCCAATATGCTTGGTGTTCTTATAAGAAGGGGAGGAGCTTCTGGTTGGCTCAGTAAAGCATACGACTTTTGATGACTGGGCCGTGAGTTCGAGCCCCACACTGGGCATGGAGCCTACTTGGGGGGAAAAAAAAAAGAAGAGAGGAAATTAGGACATAGACGTAAGTACACACCGAAGGAAAGACATCTGAAGACACAGGAAGGAGACAGCCATCTCTGTGCTAAAGATTCTGCTCTCAGAAGAAATTCATCCAGCTGATACCTCGGTCTTGAGCTCCTTGCCTACAAAACTGTGAGAAAAATAAACGTGTGCTGTTTAGGTCACCCAGTCTGTGGTACTTTGTTATGGCAGCCTGAGCAAACAAATACACTTGGCAAAGTTTTCTTGCTTTTTTTTAGTTTAGTTTGTTTTTTAGATTCTGCAAGACAGTCTCTGTGCAAGGACAGTTTCCTAGGACTCCTGTAACCAATTACTACAAACTCAGTGGCTTACAACCATAGAAACTGGTTTTCTCCCAGTCTGTGGTAAAATCAAGATGGTAGTAGGGCTACATTCCCTTTGGAAGCTCTAGGGGAAATCCCTTCCTTGTCCCTTCATCTTTAGGGGCTGCAGGCATTCTTTGGTTAATGGCTGCATCACTCCAGTCTCTGCCTCCATGGTCATGGCACCTTTTCCTCTTCTGTCTGCACCAAATCTCCCTCTGCCTCTCTTTTGTAATGATGCTTGTGCCTGTATCCAGGGCTCACCAGGTTAATCCAGATAATCTCCCCTTCTCATGGTCTTACACTCAACCACTTTTATAAAAACCTATTTCTCTATAAGGTAACAGTTACAGATCCCAGGGTTAGGACTTGCCATCTTTAGGAGGCTTTGTGCAGCCTTGTCCTCTATGTGAAAGAGGGAAGCCTCCAGATTCTCCCTGAGTGAACCCAAGTTGCCTTCCTGCAACCCATCAAGTTAGTTTGTTTAATGAACAAGATGCTTAGTGTGCCTGTTCATTTTGAGATTGGGGATAAAGATTGGAACACCAAAGCTAAGAAGCTAAAAATGCTTAGACTGGGGGCACCTGGGTGGCTCAGTCGGTTAAGCATCTGACTTCAGCTCAGGTCATGATCTCACGGTTCATGGGTTCAAGCCCTGCGTCGGGCTCTGTGCTGACAGCTCAGAGCCTGGAGCCTGTTTCGGATTCTGTGTCTCCCTCTCTCTCTGGCCCTCCCCTGCTCTCTCTCTCTCTCTCTCAGAAATAAATAAAACATTAAAAAAAATTAAAAATAAAAAAAATAAAAATGCTTAGACTGTTGGGGGCCCTGGCAGGAGGGTTAGGGGTTCAGTTGGTTAAGCATCCAATTCTTTTTTTTTTTTTTTTTTTTTTTGAGACAGAGAGAAAGCATGAGCCAGGGAGGGGCAGAAAGAGAAGGAGACAGGATCTGAAGCAGGCTCCAAACTGACAGCAGAGAGCCCGATGTGGGGCTCGAACCCATGAACTGTGAGATCATTACCTGAGCCGAAGTCAGATGCTCAGCCAACTGAGCCACCCAGGCACCCAAGCATCCAATTCTTGATCTCAGCTTAGGTCATGATCTAACAGTTTGTGGATTCAAGTCCACCTCGGGCTCTGCGCCCACAGCACAGATTTTCTCTCTCTCCTTCTTTCTCGGCCCCTCCCCTTCTCGAGTGCTCTCTCTATCAAAAGTAAATAAGCATTAAAAAGAAAAAAAAAAGTTAAAATCCAGCACAGGCGCACCTGGGTGGCTCAGTTGGTTAAGTGTCAACTTTGGCCCAGGTTATGATCCCACGGTGAGTAGGTTCAAGCCCCGTGTCAGGTTCTGTGCTGACAGCTCAGAACCTGGACCCTGCTTCAGATTCTGTGCCTCTCTCTCTCTCTCTCTCTGCCCCTCCCCCCCTCTCTCTCTCTTTCCCTCTAGCTCTTTCTTTCTCTCAAAAAAAAAGCACAGAATATTTCTATACTGACCTCCATTTTGAGCTTTAGCTTCCTATTCTAAAGTTTTAGATTTTGTATTTTGGAACTGAAATAAGTAATGTGAATGTAAAAAGTAGGACACAGTGCTAGCCAATAAATGTTGCCAGTCTTGAAGCGTTTGGGCAAATCTTTACCCTCACCATGAGATTTTGTATTTGGGAAATCCTGCTCTCCATCTGCCTGTGTCTGTCCTCCCCGCTGAGCCAGCTCAGGCAAAGGCCAGGAGCAGTGGCAAGTAATTGTGTGTTAGATCAGCTGATGTTTCTCTGGAGAAAGCACTTTTGACCTCTGCACCCCTAGTGGCAAAGGGCCTAGAAAGGAAGAGAACTCCTAGAGTAGCCTTTAATGTCTCTTCCCTGGAATCGGAAACCACCATGTCCCCATTTGCCCAACACGTGAGCTCTGTGCCCTTGACTCTTTGAATGCTACCTAAGATGAACCCTCTAGCCACTTCCAAAATGAGGTCAGAGGTTGCTGGCTCCTTCACTGTCAATAATGATTAATAACAGCAGCGTTTCTGATTAGTCTAGTATTTTACAACAAAGCACTTTGGTACAGATTCTCTTTCCCAGATACTAGGAACACAAAAGGAGATAAGATACATTTTCAGCTCTTAGGTATCATTTCAACCCAGGTTATTACAATTCACTGAATCCCTAAAATTCAGGCAAGAAAGTAAAGGGAGTATTAGTGTGTTCATTCTCCACAGAAGGAACTTGAGTGTTAAACGTTAATTTAAAAAAAAATCCTGACCTTAATACAGATTTTAAAAACGGACATGTATGAAGGGTTTTGTTAAATTCATTTGATGAGAAAATCAGGCATATGTTATAGCTGGTTCAAAAACAGAGAAGTCAAGAAGCACATATTTGTATGGAATAAAGAGAGCTCGAAGTGAATTGTGGATGGAAGCAAAACTGTTGTCCACCCACTGGGGGCAGAGGGAGACAGAGGTCAATAAAACTCATATCAGACAGGATGTAATTTATATGCCTGTTACTTACCATATACAGAGTAACAAAATAATTCCCATAGAATCAAAATCGGGTGACATGAGGAAGGACGTAGAGACAATACATGAGTTTTCCCAATTAGGACATGGATGTGAATCTTAGACTCTCTAGAACCAAATGTAGAGTTTGCTCCACCCCACAGAATGGTCCCAGCTTCTGAGAAAGTTACTCCTTTGTCTCCTCCATTAGGTGAAAAAAAGATACCTCCAAAATTTGCAAATGAGAGTATCAAAGGTAAACTGGGTAAGAACTTCCTGTTGCCACAGTCAGCCCAGCTTTGTCTCGAGGTGCTCACTGAAAGCAGCCAACAAACCAAGATGCAGGTGAAACCAGCTTTGGAGGGGACCCCCCGGACATCTCCTCATTCTAGAGCACGATTCCTGAACCAGGGCCAGCGCTGGAATGTGCTCAAGTGTGTTCTACTTCTCAGTGCAGTTGAAGTAGCAGCTTGAATTGGAATGCAAAGTAACTGTCTGCTCCCTTCCAAATTCAGGTGGGAAATACCTAAGAGTGGCCCAAAGTGCCAATATGTGAACTGAAACAAGGGCTTAAGTCAGGGACCTGACTTGGTCATAACTATAGGGAAGAAAATCTTCTGACCAGAATATAAAACTATAGCAGGTTATGGAAATGTGACAGCTTATGCTTCTGAACGTTCCATACTAGAAATAAGTAGAAAAGTACCACAGTCTCAAGTTATTTGTATTTAAAATTTTATTTGATGCTTTAGACTTACTGAGCCAAAAAAAAAAAAAGTTAGTAGCATTAACAATTTACCTACCACCAATGACCTAAAAAATGTGGCAACGCAAAAAGAAACAAATAATCATTTCAGTGTAGACTGACCCAGAAATCTAGAACATTACCAAACCTTGTGGTCCCTTTGGGCTTTTCACTTGGAAAGAATGTTGTGCCTTTTTTTTTCTTGCTTTTATGCTTGAAACCTTTTAAAATCTTGTTCATAAGCTAAATGACTTAGGAACAAAAAACAAAAACAAAGATCTTAGCACTAGATAGCAAAACACTGCTGCTTTACAAGAGGCATTTTCATTTGTTCTGGGTTTTGGTTTTATTTTTCTGGTTAGTGTTGTGTTCACTTAAAAATTTCAATTCTTCTTGGGGCACCTGGGTGGCTCAGTCAGTTGAGCGTCCGACTTCTGCTCAGGTCTTGATCACACGGTTCGTGGGTTCAAGCCCCGCATCGGGCTCTGTGCTGACAGCTCAGAACCTGGAGCCTGTCTTCAGTTTCTGTGTCTCCCTCTCTCTCTGACCCTCCCCTGCTCATGCCGTCTCTCTCTCTCTCTCTCTCTCAAAAATAAATAAAAACAATAAAATTTTTTAAAATTTTTAATTCTTTTTATCAAGGATCTCTTTCAGTTTAAAGATGTTTGGCATGAGTAAAAATCACAGGGGTTATTCAGTAATAAATATCCTGAAGGAATAATGTAAAGACCCCTAAATTCAAGTCCAAAACAAGGAAAGGTGAAAAATGAAGAGAATAATAAAACAAGGAGATGAGACTATCATTAGTAGCCCTTGGGGATTTGTCTGAAATTATTGTCTCACACAAGAAGAGGTGATCTAATGTGTCAACAAGATGAGAAAATAAGCCACTTAATATGAAGAAATGCTTTGAAGGTTCCCGGAGTCACTGTCAGATATTCTTATGATTCAAATTACTCCCATAGATTAAAGAAAAAAAAGATAGGTGAAAAAAGATCACAAAAGATATTAGCACAACCTCTTTGACAATAATTTCCCCATGAAACATCATGAATAACTGTAATTCTTCAGTGCCTCGTAGCCTACTGATCATAGGTCCCGCTTCCTGACAACCAGCCATTTAAGGAGTCAGTGTGGGCAGCAAGATGCGGCAGTCAGAAGGTGCTTCCCTTTTGAAAAGTACTTAGATCATGTCACTTCCCTTCTTAAAAAACTTTTACTGGCTCCTTGCTGACACTGGAAATGTCCCAAACTCTGAAACAAGACACAGTTTGTACCCTATTAGCTAGTCCAGCTCTGCGTGTCCAGTCCCATCTCAGTCACTTCTATGAACTGAATTGTGCCCCCCAGAGTCATATGTTGGGCCGTATCCCCCAGAGTGATGCAGAGCTGGAGCCTGTGAGGTGTAATTAGAGTCACATGGGGTCATGAGGTTGGGCCCTCGTGGTAGGATTAATACCCTTATTTTTTTTTCATGCAGAATTTTATTTATATAGCCCAGTTAGTCAGCTATTACAGTTAATAAAGTTTTACCACTATATAAGTAGAATATGATTTTTCGAAGAATTCAAATATATTGAGACATAAGTTACTTATCCCATGCCCAAATGCACTGTTCTTATTTGAAGATTCTGAAGAAAATTTAGTATTTTGCAGAGCTATAATTATGAAAATCAGTTATCATTGTTCTTTATAGGATTAATACCCTTATAAGATGAGACACCATGGACCTTGCTCTCCCTACAGCCCTAAGCATGCACCTAGGAAAAGCCATGTAAGGACACGATGACAAGGCTGCTGTCTGCAGCTGAGAAACAGAGCCTTCCACCAGAAAATGAACCAGCTGGCATCTTGATCTTGGACTTCACAGCCTCCAGAACTGTGAGAAATAAGTTTTTGTTTTTTAAACCCCCAGTCTATGGTACTTCGTTAAGGTAGCCGGAGCTGACTAAAATAGCCACTTTTTCCAAACAAAACTCTAGTCACACTAAAGTCCCATCCCGTCAACATCTGAGTGCCTTTTCATATACTATTTCTTTACCCACAATGCTCTCCTTCCTCTTCCCTGTGTTTTTAACAACAGGGGCTGTTGCAAAACAACAACAGGCTTCATCAATTTAAGCTTCATCCTAAAACAATTTAAGCTTCATCCTTAAAATAATTTGTTTCTTAAAACATTTATTTATTATTGAAGGAGCTATATAACTCAAGCTGGGGGGATACATTGCAATATATTTGCATTTACTTACGCATTTCTTTGCGAGCTTGGTCTTACCTATGTCTACTTTTTATGGCAGTCTTGGTTATGTTAAACATATTCTGAAGATTTCTTGGTTAACTTTAATCAAAACTGCATTTTTTTTCTTTTTTTTTCAAGTCCCAACACAAACAGCACTTCATCTGAAAAAACCTCCCCCCTTTCCCTGGGCTTCCACAGATCTTCTTTCATACTCTAGTTACGGTGCTGTGACTGTGTTGGTACATCTGCCTCCTTCAGGCAGGGTGTGCTTGCTGTATGCACCTCTGGATCCTTGGCACTAACACAGAGTCAGACATATACTTGTCACTCAACAAAGGGCCAAAGGCCAGTTTAATCAGATTTAATACAACACAGAGCTAGGGCTTATTCATTTATTCATTCATCTAACCAAAATTAACTGAACACCTATTATGCACCAGGTACCTATTATGTGCCAGACACTGGGAAGGCAGAGATTAATAAAATATGATGTTTCTGCCTCCGGCTAGCCTCAAAAAAAAAAAAAAAAAAAAGAATGATCTCACACTTTGGTTGCATAGGAGAGGGTGTTTCCTAAAACATTCATGGAAATGGTTTGATGGAAAAAAAGGAAAATAAAAGCAAAATGTTCTTTACTTCTTCATTACTCTTATTCAGACATTAAAATGCTGTTTCAGAGAGAAATGCAGTGCCTCATACATTCCAAACAAATGGTTTGAGCCCTGAAACACAAAAGGAATTGTTCAACACTGGTAAACCCTGTGCTATGTGCTGGGAATACAGAATACCTGTCCTCAAGTGCACTTTTCACTCATCAATGACAAATACCTGTTCCAGAAATAATGTTAGTAGCATAGGGGGTTATGTTAATATACAGTATACATTTAGGTTATGAAAAGGCTAAATGTTAACGATTCACAATCGTTACACAAAAATCTACTTTTGACACCATTGACATGCCTGCAAAGTATACTCCCTTCTGCCCCTCGGAAAGAACAGAGAATTCAACTTAAGATTCAAAACCAGTTTCTCCCTCTCCAGCCATTCCAACACCTACCGCTGCTCTTTCCCAGCATGGTATTCACAGCCAGCAAAGCTGCCTGGCCCGTTGCCACCAAAACTTCCACATGTTGTACTGGTTTGGAATCATAAGCATCAGTTGGAAGCAAATTCTGTAAATGTACAATATCATATTCTCATTTTGACTAGAGTCCTGCTGCTTCCTAGTCTGTGACCTTTAACCATGGTTGAACTTTGGTTTCTTTGTTTCTTTTTTGTTTGTTTGTTTTGCAAATGACTTTCATTCTGTGAAACCAATGACACTCCAACATCGCTCTTTGGAACACAGACAATTTTGTTCCCCGATTGGTATTACTATTTCCAGTCACTGATTTGACTACGTGAATCAGTTATTCTGAACATAATAATGATGTGCACTGTAAAATATAAGTAGACCCTACATTCATAGCAATGAATATTCCAGAAAAATGCATATTATTTTAAAATGCTGAAAATTTATTCTCATGTTCCATAGACACAATTTTATCAGAGTCCTGAACCAAAGCCCCATGCCCCAAACTATAAATGATACCATGCTCCATAGTAAACAAAATGAGTTGTATATCTATCAGTTGAACAGTGTAATACTTTCTAAAGTATACATAGATTAATTAAGGAAATGCAATAACGAATCATCAAAAGAAAATTGTATTTAACATGACAGGCTAATTAGATGAGATCAGATTGTTAGTCTTTTGCTGAACTCGAAATTGGGATTCATTTCTTCAAAAATGGTTGGACCTGCACTTTGTTGATGTCTAATATTCTACAAGAACATATGCATACAAAATCCACCTAAGCAAAAGTTCTGTGTTGCTTTTCATGCTTCTGAAGATGCTCATATTATATTTCTTATACTGTCAAGAACACATGGTCCATGATAATCACATGCACATTGGTTAGTATCAGATTTGTTTATGTTATGCTATGAATTATACAGAAATACAGGCAAATGAGGAGAGCAAAGTCAGGGCCAACACAACAAAGAACCAGGAGATCCAAACCACCACAGTACGGCAAGTCTCTGTGATGGTCGGAGATAGGCCAGGTCACACACTGTCATCCAGCACTAGTATTTTGAATCTGTGGACTGTCTCTTAAAATATATGCTTTCCATTTACCCAAACAAAAATTTGGAGGAAAAAATGTATTCTGGAATTGGTCCTTTAGTGGAAGGATTTATTATCCTTAGTTTATGCTTAGACTGATCATTAGAATAGTCTTAAATTCATTTGTCAATGCAGAATGCTCTTAATTTCTTACTTATTGTAGACACAACAGGAACATGCCACTATTCAAAATGTGACTTTGTAGCATAACTAAACCTCAATTAAATCAGAACATCTTGTGAAAATTCATATTATATTTAGTGTTAAGCCATAATGCTTTGAACACTTTATAAAACTTATAAAGCTAAATTAGATCCTCTTTACTAACTAAAAAAATCAGATATTGCTTCACTTATTTTTAAAAAATCAGATATTGATCTAAACTTTTTGAACTTCTCTTTTGAAAATACCTTTAAAGCCTGTTTTTAAGTCACCACCAACACTGACTTCATTGCTTTTTAGCCATTTCTTAGCATTTTATGGGAAAAAAATGAAAACAAACTTACTCATATTGATCACATATTAATCCCAAATTGCTCTTGGTTTATTTTTTAAAGTAAAATCCTTTTTCAAAGAACAAATATAAATCATACTTATTCATATTGCCCCTAAGAAGCTGTAAATACTGTCAGGTCACATAGTTGTGGGATGATGAGCTAGACACAAATAACTCAAAGACAGACCTGGATGACATAATGTCCCATGATCAGATCAAAAGCCAAAGTGGGGGCGAGGGAAAGATCTCAGGACATCTGGTTGCTGAATAAACCCGCCTACTCCATCTTGGAGGAGGCCCTTAACCTCTCTGGGCCTCAATTTTTTTCACCTGTCTTGTGAGAAAGCAGGCTTCAAGGATGTTCAAGGTCTATTCTTGTATTAACAAAGCCACTTACTTTCCTCTCCCATTGTATGAGAAGAAATAAAAATGAATATTTCCCAGGTATAAAACTGGAACAAAAATGTGCTTAAGAGCTCAGGTATGGTTGGAATCCCTGGAGAAAGAGTACAAACAAACAAAAGAATATTCTTTGGACCCTTTTCAATCTTAGATGTGCCCTTTACACATCAAGTGCAAGGCTTCCCCCATAGGGGTCATTAAAATCTTCTGCATTACAATAGAAACCTTCTTCATTTCCCCATCCCTCCCCCAACACACTTTCATGCACATACTGACCAAATAAATTTAGTCCATTTGACTAAATATAATTATTATCTTCTGAGACATTGTTTTTAATAGATATGGTGGACATTTTCAGTTTTGCAGACCATATACACTAGTGTTCCCTTTCTAATCTAAAAAGACAGATTACTAACATAGTAGATAGGACATCTATTCAGTCACATTCCTTATTTTCAAGTTAAATTCTTCATCTGGGCTTAAATCATTACACAAAAAAGAGTTAAGGTTATGGAACTTCATTCATGAAAAATTTAACATGAAACTCTTCAGGCCACATTCATTCATTTCTTTTAGTCAAATTTTAGACTTGTAATTTTCAATCTGAAAATTGTTGAGGTATCCCTCACATAATACCAGGTTTGATATTTGCAAAACCCTGCTGGTAAAGGTGACAAACACAGAAACAGACAAGTCCCCCTATGATATATGAAGCTAAGAGAAGAAATCCCTAAATCCAGTTTGTGGACATTTAGAAAGTAGAGTATGAACTGGAATCTGAACAATGAATGCGGGCCAGTCAGATTTTGAGAGGGCTTGGGGGAAAGGGATAGAATTCCAGAGGCAAGAGAGATCAGACAGTATTTAGGTTTAAGTATAGGGTTTGGAGGGCTGAGGGCAGATGATAATGAAAGGTAAGACTAGACAGGCAAGTAGGACCAGATCATGAAAGGACACACTTGTTCAGCATTAACTTCAAAACACTCTTCACAAATACATTGAATCTTCATTTATTCTCCACAACAACCATGCTTAGAAAGTGAATCGTCATTTCTGGGGTATCTGGCTGGCTCAGTCAGTAAAGTGTGTGACTCTTGATTTCAGGTTGTGAGTTTGGGCTCCACATGGGTGTGATTACTTAAAAAAATATTGGGGGGGCACCTGGGTGGCTTAGTCGGTTAAGCGTCCGACTTTCGCTTGGGTCATGATCTCGCAGTTCGTGGGTTCGGGCCCCACGTCGGGCTCTGTGCTGACTGCCAGCTTAGAGCCTGGAGCCTGTTTCAGTCTGTGACTCCCTCTCTCTCTGACCCTCCCCTGCTCACGCTGTCTCTCTCTCTCTCTCTCTCTCTCTTCTAGAAATAAATAAAACATTTAAAAAATAAATAAATAAATAAAAATGATCAAGGCTATATTTAAAATATATATATATATATATATATATATATATATATATATATATATATATATATTGGGGCTCCTGAGTGGCTCAGTTCACTGAGCTTCCGACTCTTGATCTTGGCTCAGGTCATGGTCTTATGGTTGGGTTCTACACCGACGGTACATAGCCTGTTTGGGATTTTCTCTGTTTTCTTTCTGCTCCTCCCCAGCTAGTGCTGTCTCTCTGTCTCTGTCTCTCTCTGTCTCTCTCTCTCTCTCTCTCAAAAAATAAATACATAAACTTTTTTTAAAAAGAAAAGAAAATTGTTTTATAAAAAAAATGTGAATTGTCCTTTCTATAAAAGAGAAACTACAGGTCAGAGTAGAGTGATTTGCTGGCATTTATTTAATAAAATTCCTCTATATTCATTCACAAGACCGTTCCCTTGTTGCTAAAATGTTAGGTGGTTGGGGAGGAATGTTAATAGCAGGTCCTCTTTCGCCTTTCATTCCTAAACCACAGATTCCACACCCTTCTGCATAACCCATTAGGAAATCCATCCATGACTCTTACAGGACTTTTAAACCTTAGACTGATTCCCTAGGGGTCGTTGACAGAAATGAAAAGTGACTCATTGAACCCAAATAGGATCCTGGGATTCTTGTGTCTATTTTTAAAAGCTATTAGGTCTGGAAAATTCAAGTTGTAATGACAAAACTACATGGGTAAGTTCACTGAGAAAGAATGACAAACTTAATTTTGGGAAGGGTAAAGCACTATTGGAAGTAATGAATGAAAAAATCTAGAAATTAAATCCAGAAATCTAGATTCATTGAGATTTTTTTTAAATTTTTTTAATGTTTTATTTATTTCTAGGAGAGAGAGAGAGACAGCGTGAGCAGGGGAGGGTCAGAGAGAGAGGGAGTCACAGACTGAAACAGGCTCCAGGCTCTGAGCTGGCAGTCAGCACAGGGCCCGACGCGGGGCTCGAACCCACGAACCGCGAGATCATGACCTAAGCGAAAGTCGGACGCTTAACCGACTAAGCCGCCCAGGCGCCCCGATTCATTGAGATTTTTAAAAATATTTTATTTATTTTTGAGACAGCACAAGTCGGGGGCGGGGGGCAGACAATGAGAGGAGTACAGAGGATCTGAAATGGGTGGGCTCTTTGCTGATTGCACCAAGCCCAACGTGAGGCTTGAACTCATGAACCTCAAGATCGTGACCTGAGGCCAAGTCAGACACTCAACCGACTAAGCCACCCAGGTGCCCCTCAGGTTTTTTTTTTTTATAGTAATCTCTACTCCATATTATAGTCCAGGGATATATATATCACAGCTCTCCTAGGAGCAAACTGGTAAGCTTCCCATCTGGGAAAGGTTTGCAGTTGGAGATATAAAAATCAAGTTCTGTCTTAAAACAAATATGAGTGTGTGACACTGCATCTCAATTAAAAAGTAATGGGCATGTTGGAACTTTCTCAAAGTTAGGCTAGACCTCAATCAAAAACCAAAAAGAAAAGGGAAGGAATTGATTTATTGTCTTAAATAACTGTACAGTCCCATGCAGGGCAGCCATGAACAGCTTCTGGAGACCACAGCAGCAGGTGTCTCCATCTCTCGATGTTCCTTCCTTCGTTGTCCTTGTTCTTAGGTTCTTTCTAAGTTCTGGCAACAATGGCACCTGGCCACTCACGTCTCCATTATCCTTATGGCTACATAAGGGAGCATCTCTCTGCTTGACAATTAGAATTACCATCAATAACTTAGCTTGAAATACTGGTCATCCTGGCATTTGGGAACTGCTTAAATTAACAGGCTAGTGTCTGCTTCTGATGCTTCTACATTGTGCTGTATAACCAAACCCCACTAGCTTACTGCTGAAAATTCTTAGGATCATTCAAAACTTTTTTTACATAAGGTACTTTCAATAAAATATCGACCAACATATCCTGATGCATAATTTAAAAAGAAAACTCTATTTCATTACTGTTAAATAAATGTTTACCCAATCTATTCTCTTTCTTTAAATGCTTTCAATTTAAGTTTATTTATTTATTTTGAGAGAGGGAGAGTGTGCATGAGCAGAGGAGGAGCAGAGGGAGAGGGAGAGAGAGAATCCCAAGCGGGCACCGAGCCATCAGCACAGGGCCCAACATGGGGCTTGAACTTACGAACCATGACATCATGACCTGAGCTGAAATCACGAGTCGGATGCTTAACTGACTGAGTCACTGAGGTGTCCCTCCCCCACCCCCCACCACCAATTTACTCTTCTTATAGCCAACTTTGAGACACGGGGTAGTGGAAAGGTGGAGAAAGGCTGCAAAGACAGAACAGCCCGTATTTCATGTTAGATGTGAGACAGGGAGCAAAAAAGAAACAAAGAAAGAAACAAAGAAATGAAAAGAGAAAGAAGGGAATTTGTGAAAGCTGGCACAGCATCAGACCATAAACAAAATGCCTTCCAGAGCAGATTGTATAAAAGGCATTTCACAAGTTAAACAATCCCCTAACTGTCAAGGTTGTGAAAGAGGCCAGAGACTAAGAAAGGAAGCTGTCTCTCTTCTTTCTGTATTGGTTTAAGCAGAAACTCCCAGAATCTTTGTTCCAGTTTTCACTGCAAACAGTATGAAAATTGGCAGTCATTTAAATTTAAATTAAGTCCATGTTTAAATGTTTTTGTACTTACAATGGGCTGGGAGCAGGTTTTTTGGTCTGTAATTTAAAAAAATTTTTAATGTTTATTTATTTTTGAGAGAGAGACAGAGTGTGTTGGGGTGGGGGGGGGGAGTGGCAGGAAGAGAGGGAGACACAGAAACTGAGGCAGACTCCAAGCTCTGAGCTGTCAGCAGAGAGCCTGATGTGGAGCTCAAACTCATGAGCTGTGAGATCATGACCTGAGCCAAAGTCATACACGTAACTGACTGAGCCACCTAGGCACCCCTCCAGTTGAGGAAATATTGACCTCATGGTTCTTTTTCACAGATAACAGGCAATGGGCTGTGTGGAATATGGGGTCTGAAAGGCAGGGATGCCCCTCACAAAACCCTACCAGAAGTGAGAACAGAAAGTGCAGCATGGAGCTACTGCCTGAAGGCTCATCTTTAGGGAGGCTAGAGCACATTGTCCAACAACTGTCAAAAACAAGGCTACTACCCATATATGCCTGGCCCGGCCATTCTCCCTCTGAAGGGCTAAGCTACTGTGAGCCTTATTGCATTTATATATATATAAAACAATATATATATATAACAATGTATATATATAAACATATATATATAACAATGTATATACATAAACATATATATATAACAATGTATATATATAACAATGTGTATATATATATAGCAATGTATATATATAAACATATATATAACAATGTATACATATAAACATATATATAACAATGTATACATATAAACATATATATATAACAATGTATATATATATATAAACATATATATATATATTATATATAATATTGCTGCCTATTCCCAGGAAGAATTTGAGAATGCTTACTTATATAAAAGATAAAGATACAATATGATCACTGAAGGAATAAAATAATAAATATTAAGTAGTTAAGGAGATAATAAATAGATAGTTTAACCAGGTTTTATGCAATTGCGCATTCAGTTTAGCTCTATTCTCACTGATAGACAAGGAGGGGGAAAGGAAAGAAAAAGACGGGGTAAGATGAACAAAAAGAATCCACAGTTTCTATCACTAGATAAAAAAAAAGAAATCAGCAATTCAGAAATGACTTTATTTTTCCTGTAGGGCAAAATCCCAAGAGGGATATACTTTAAGGATATTTCCACAAAGGGAAGTAAGTAATAAGTATGCAAAGGGTGCAGATACATACATACACACAGGTTTTGTGTGTGTGTGTGTGTGTGTGTGTGTGTGTGTGTGTCTGATGAAAGCTGAAGATAAATTGTTAAAGCTCTCAAAAGGTCCTTCTATAGGCAGGCAACATAGAGATAATAGCTCCCACTTATTACATGTTGATGCTGATATAGGGCTTTGCATATGTTTTCTCCAACAGCATTATGGGGTAGATGCTATTGATCTTCCACAAGTTACCTGAGAGGGACCAGAGAAAGCCTGGGGAGCTTGGTCAGGTTGTAAAGCTAAAACATTGATCCAGATGTGCCTGATCTAAAGGCCATATTCTTTCCATTTTACCCATTCCAGCATGTACAGTTCTGTTGACTTGATATAGAGATAGAAGTAGGACAATCTGGAAAATACTAGTGATTGTGTCCCTACTGCTCTATTAACCAAAGTCTGAGTCCAAATTTTGACACAATCAGGAGAGCAAACAATTTGAGTTTGCTGACAAATATCTGTGATACTGGTGTCTTGCAGAAGAAAATTCAAATGTTTTCTACACCAGATCTGTAAGAGGCAGGTCTGTGGGGCTGACTAGGACTAGAGTCAAAGATTTTCTTCATAAGCAAGTTGATGCACAAAATTCCACACAACAAAGCTTGGGAGCAACATACATTAGCAAGGAACTCTTGCTTGTAACTGACAGAAACCCACTTTGAACTGATATAGGAAGAAAGAAAAAGAATTAGTTATCTTTCAAATGTAAAGAAAGTGTGAACATCCAAACCACATGAATAGCAAAGATTCTGTTGGGTCTCAGGAAAGGATAGAACCAGGAATTTCAGTGTTGCCAGATCTCTCCTCTGTCTTACTTATTCTCTCTCTCTCTTGCTTGCTACTTGCTCTGTGATGGTTTTTTCTCCCAAGGAGCTAGGCTTTCTCTGTGAGGCAGTCCCCAAGTTTGACATCTCAATTCCATCATACACTAAAACTGCCTCACCCGTATTACACACCTGGCCCCCAAAAACAACCCAGGAAAGGCCTGAGCAGGACAGTTTGGTTTAGTTGCCCATCTCTGGAGTACCCAACACTTTCTCAGAAGCAAGGTCGGTCAGACAACAGGATGAACGCGGTGGAAGGAAAAGCCATTTCCAGAAGATAGAGTTGCTTTTTCCAGAAGAAGGCAGTAGGTTGTTGGTAGAATAAACAGCAATATACTCCACAAGATTGTCTTGTCTCGGTGGCTTTTAAAACCAGAGATTATGAACTGTCAAATTCTTCTATATCGCAAATTTAATCTTTAATTTAATTGAATTAAATATTTCATTTGCTAATAACTTATTTTATTACAAGATAGTTTTGAAATCACTTGAAGGGATACATAAACTATATAATAAGCTAGCAGTCAAAGGCCGATAAATCATAAACTACAAATAATATGAGGGTAAGAAGGGTAAAACAAGCATGGAGGCAAAAAATAAAAGTAGAAATGAATTAATTAAAACATGCAATCATACTGTCATTTTGAGCTACAGATTTTTCTTTATGGCAGGGACTGGGAAAAGGGAAATCTGATTGGAAACATAATTCATGATATCGATAAAATAAAAACAAATCAATTTCTCAAGATGAGCAAGACTGTTATATGAAGATGAGAAAATAAATATTACTGAGATACTTCTTGAAACAAAGAGTGTGCATTAAAATAACATGAGTTCCATAGGAGGATTGAGAGAGAAATTCTCAGTACCATCCCAGGGCATCATACCAAATATAACCCAGGAACAATTTTGCAGGGGATAAAACAATATATTCTGGAAATATATCTCAGCTCTTTTTATTTTATTTTTTCATCTCTTATCTCTTAAGAGATTTAACCCAGTGATAGATCTCATACATTCATTCAATTAACAAATATTGTAAAGTACTTACTACTTGCCTGACATAGATGTTGGGATTACAGTGAGAACAAAATATAAAGGAATGAATGAAATGTGTATCTTTCCAAAATCACCCATGGACATTGTTTCTCTTAGTTGAGCTTTTAATAGATACTTGAGTAACAAAGAATTCAAGAATGTATCTCTGGCAAGTAGCTGGCAACTCTTCTATGTTGCCAATTAAGGACACACTCATATGGCTCTTTCAGGGAAGAGCTAGGGAAGCATGGATAACTTGTCAAAAATAAAGAACTTAGAGACATTTTCTTAAACCCATTCTACTTCCTGTTGGAGGTGAAAGAGGGTGTTTTCATAGGCCAAACCAAGATTATCCTTAGCAAGTAATAATAGCAATAATGAATTCAAAAGCCCCAAATTTCTCTTCCAGTTAACTTGACAATTATCTCAGCTGACAAAATTATAAATCAGCATACCTGAATGCCAGTCCCAACTCTCTAAGATTCTTATAATACACTAAATTCATATAATACACTCAAACCAAATTTTGAACTGCTCTTTGATCTGGCCCCCAAAACATACTGCTTGTCAAATGTACATCAAGGTCAGTGGACAAGATGTCATGCTATATTGATTCTTAATAATAGTTTAAAGACAGAGACAAAAAATGACGTTGAAGTAGTTATTCTTTGGGGGAAGAGGGAGAGGCAATAGTTAATTAAACAAATGGTCCATTAAGGATCCTACATTATGATTTACAAAGGTGTATCGTGCATATCTATCAAAGTACTTTCCAAAGACCCACATGCAGGCCTGTGGAGTAGCTCCTTTTTGGGCACACTGTATTCCGATGCACCTGCCTGGAATAAGCAGTCACAAAAGAAGTATCCCAGAGAACGCAGTGTGTTGCTAATGTTAAGTTCACTCACCAAATGAGGTTAGATAGCATTGACTGTACACCAAATGACAGTTTGGGTTTGGGTATCATTGAAATTGATCAGCAGATATTATTATTACTAGTAGTAGTAGTAGTAGTAGTAGTAGTAGTAGTAGTAATTTTACTGTCACTAGTCAATAAGTTAAGATGTTCTATGAAACCATTCCTATAATTTCTATAAAGATATATCCCTTATTTGCCTTGTCAAGAGAATGTGCATCTTTTTGATATACCAGTTTATTAACTGTGCCAAATTACTGATTCCATTTAGGAATGAAATTAACCTATCGGTTCCTATTCACTCTTATTTTTGCAGGTAGTTTTCTGATAAACCCTACATCCACATTAAAAATCTGTTATTTATATTAAAATGCCAAGCTAGCCTATAGCTCATCTATTAAATCAAAATAAATCAGAAATAATACAAAAATTCTGAACTTTTTTCTAACCTTTATTTTTCCTCTGGTATATGAAAAAGAACATAGGAATGATCCAACAGAAGATAAATTTTGCCTAATACTTGTCTACTCCTCGTAAAGGAGCAGTCATAGTCTGGGATTTTTGATGCACTCATAAATATGATGACCATTAAATGAATTCCAGTGAATAGATGACTCTATAATATAGGAAGACAGAGGGTTTCCTTATTATGAATAAGTAGACTACTTTTTAGCTCTTTGTATAGAAACTGAGGTGAATTTATCCAGGTGATTTTCACTTATTTTTTTTTTAATGTTTATTTATTCTGAGAGAGAGACAGAGTATACGGGGAGGGGCAGAGAGAGAGGGAGACATAGAACCTGAGGCAGGCTTCAGGCTCTCAACTGTCAGCAAAGAGCCCCATGCAAGGCTCAAACTCATGAACCTTGAGATCATGACCTGAGCCAAAGTTGGATGCTTAACTGACTGAGCCACCCAGGCACCCCCAGCTGATTTTGACTTTAAATTGAGAGTGTCCCCAAGAACCTGTGTCAACCTAAGTTGATGAACCAAATACTCTAAGCAGTATTATTAGTTCTGTTTAGAGAACATTCTATTATAAATTTCCACTGAAAACTTGACTATCTAGAAACCCCTGGGAATTAAATACTCTAAAAAGCCAAGTAATAAAAGTCACCAAGTGTTATCTTTCTCAGCTTGTAAATGATTTGGCTATACTTTTGCTTTGTTTTAACCATTTAAAATAAAAATGTTGATAAACACATGTACTTTTGTTTTCTTAAATAGAATCTCCTGAGCATGTCCACTTTTTCTTATAGGCTACAGAATGTTATTATAACTACCAGTGATAGCAGTGTCCTCAGGACTGAATGAAGTGTGCAGTTGCAAGATAGATTCTTTTGTTGTTGCTGTTTTTCTGTTTCAAAAGTGCTATCAACTGTAGGCACGGTGTTGCACAACAGATCTTTAGAATTTATTCATCTTGTATAACTATAACCATATACTAGTTACATAGCAGCTCTCTCTTTCCCCTCCCCCAGCCCCTGGCAACCACTTATGGGTATATATCCAAAAATCGAAATCAGGACCTTAAAGAGGTATCTGCCTTCTCATGTTCATTACAGCATTATTCGTAATAGCCAAGATATAGAAACAACCTAAGTTTCCAGTGATGGATGATGAATGGGTAACAAAAATGTGGTAGATAGATCCATTAGAATATCATTCAGCCTTGAAAAAGAAGGAAGTCCTGCCGTTTGCAATGACACAGATGAACCTGGAAGACATTGTGCTAAATGAAATAAATGAGATTTCACATCCTGAAACTTTAAAAAATGTACAGTAGTTTTTAATGGAACTTGCTCATTCTATGAAAAAAATGGGGGGGAAAGG
Organism: Hyaena hyaena; assembly: GCF_003009895.1. Lineage (NCBI taxonomy): Eukaryota > Metazoa > Chordata > Mammalia > Carnivora > Hyaenidae > Hyaena > Hyaena hyaena. The sequence goes on from NW_024080684.1 coordinate 1,800,330, forward strand.
CAGAAAATAAATCCTTGTCAGAGAAACTAGGGCATATATGGAAACTCGGCACGAGTTGCTTTTTAAACCCCCAGATGGTTTTGTGCACACCCGCTCACATCTTAATTGGAAATCCATCGTGTCTGGCATCAGTTCGTGCTTCCAGACGCTTGCTCTGCCACTAAGCTACTTCTAGCTTGATAGTAAGATATGAAGTCCTAAGCTTCTGAGCTATTATTAACACAGAATCACCACACAGTCTTACATTAACCTAAGAAAAATTAATGTTTGGCAGAAACTGTAGCCTTCCATAAGTTTCTGCCATTTGTTGTCTGTTACTAGAAATGTTCATTGCCTTGTGTGTTTAGATTTCTTTCTCTTCTTTTTAGTATGACTATACCTATTGGATACCTATACCTACCTATACCTATTTCATGTGATCTTGCTTCAAACTCTTGAAAATGCAAATGTACTTATAAAGGAAGATAGTAGACACACATATAGGATCTTATTACAGAGTGCTTAATAATTTTATGCTACAGGGTCCTTTGTGATGGAGGTATTTTTATTAATTAAAAAAAACCCTCCCAATGTACAAAGTCTTCAGGTGTTTAGTACGCCACTGTTCTTCATTCCCAAGAGAGTCAGGAAGAACAAGAGGCTGAGTGGGATGGCCAGGGCCACAGGCAGAGGGACACACCACACTAGTGGACCAGGACCAGCCTGGCTCAAGCCAGAGCAAGAAGCAGCCAGTGACAGCCACACCAGAAACAGAAAGCGCTGGCAAGGGAGCGAGGGTCACGAGCCAGAAGCTGCAGGTCAGGAGAGGTGAGAGCAGAGAGTAGCCTATCAGAGTTCTCAGGACTGAAGGCTCGGCCCTGGCCCTGCCTTTCTCTGGGACCAGGCCTTGAAGTGCTTGGTTTCTTTCAGATGCTGATTGCAACTGCTTTGCTTTTCCCTCCCCACCTCCAGTGCTTCTGAATGACAGTAAATTCCTTGGTGTTTGCTCCTTCAGCAGCTCATTCTGAGACTAAAGTTGTTACTATTCAAATAATTAACCAGTGTTAATCAGGGTGAATTGCAGAAACACTATCAATAAACAGTTTGGACTGACTGATTTCTATGAGGGCCATGGGATTTTCCTTTAATTAAGTGGCTTCTTTCCCAACATAATCTCAAAGACTTTTTCTTGTATGACTTATTTATTTTGAGTGAGGGAAAGAATAAGTGAGTGAAGGGGGTACAGAGAGAGAAGAAGAGAGAGAGAATCCCAGGCAGGGAGAGCCCGATGTGGGACTCAAACTCGCCAACCATGAGATCATGACCTGAGCCGACATCGAGTCAGATGGTTAACCAACTGAGCCACCCAGGCATCCCCAGTAAGTAATGTTTCCTTTGTGTGTAGTTGATAGCAGAACCCTTTTATGGCATGCTTTGTTAATCAAATTGATTTGCAAATGAAATGGGACACAAAACCATTATTTTCTAAGTCTCAAATAGAGCGAAATTTTAATACAATATAGATGAGTGTTTGAGGTGTCTTTCAATCTAGCCTTAAAAACAGAATGATCGGGGCGCCTGGGTGGCTTAGTCGGTTAAGCGTCCGACTTTCGCTTGGGTCATGATCTCGCGGTTCGTGGGTTCGAGCCCCGCGTCGGGCTCTGTGCTGACTGCCAGCTCAGAGCCTGGAGCCTGTTTCAGTCTGTGACTCCCTCTCTCTCTGACCCTCCCCTGCTCACGCTGTCTCTCTCTCTCTCTCTCTCCTAGAAATAAATAAAAAAAAAAAAGCATTAAAAAAAATCTTTAAAAAAAAAAAAAAGATTTAAAAAACAGAATGATCTTTTTAATCCACCTCAATCTGACCAGGTCTGTACAACCAGGATATACATGTTTTCTTTGTTTCCCTTTCTGGGATCTACTTACTCCCATAGGTCCCTCTCCTGTTCCACCACACACACTTGTCCATGACCCATGAATCCCCACTTCCTATAGGATGGGTTCAGGACCTCACTTTCAATCTTTTCATCCCCCAAAGCTTCCTTGATTATCTAACCCCCTTTCTTCTTCTCTCCATGTACACAGACACTAAGTTTTTTGTTTTTTGTTTTTTGTTTTTTATTTCTAGGAGAGAGAGAGAGAGAGAGAGACAGCGTGAGCAGGGGAGGGTCAGAGAGAGAGGGAGACACAGACTCTGAAACAGGCTCCAGGCTCTGAGCTGGCAGTCAGCACAGAGCCGACGCGGGGCTCGAACCCACGAACGGCGAGATCATGACCTAAGCGAAAGTCGGATGCTTAACCTACTAAGCCACCCAGGCGCCCCACAGACACTAAGTTTTAAACAATTTCCTTGTTACCCTGAGAAGTTACAATTTCATTTACAAACAAGGAAACTTGATCTTTTATTAGCCTGTATATATGTGTAGCAGCTAGGTGGAAATCGGGCATCCTGGGCCACTTCATTCAGAATTGGTGGCTGTGAGTAGCACAACTCCAGAAAGAAAGCACTGGAAGCACTCTGAAAAAAGAGGTTCTCATCTCCCACAGCATTGTCACTCTTTTTAACGCAAGGTGCTGTTCAAAGTGGCATGAGTGCCAGACGGGAGGCTTGCTAAGTCCCAGTTGTTCTTTTTTTAAAAAAAAATTTTTTTTAATGTCTTTATTTTATTTTGAGAGACAGAGAGCGAGCAGGGTAAGGGCAGAGAGAGAAGCAGGCTCCAGGCTCTGAGCTGTCAGCACAGAACCCAACGTGGGGCTTGAATCCACGGACTGTGAGATCATGACCTGAGCTGAAGTCGGACACTTAACCGACTGAGACACCCAGACGCCCCAGTCCCAGTTATTCTGACTGCAAGGAGTAACATCAGCCTTGGATAGCATTTAGCGTCTGCTTTTGGGGTCTTCTTTTATAAAATGATGGGTTAATCATCTCTAAGGTCCAACTTAGTTGCTCATCTTATTCCCACAAAAAGGCAAACACAGATTCAGGGTATCCCAGGTCTACTTCCAGTTCTGTGTGGCAAGACTTGGAGGTGGGGTTGCTTAAATGCCCTTTGTCCCTATTTCTCTAAATGCTAAGTAATAGCTTGAGTAAGTCATGAATGTGATAGTGGAGTTACAATAATTGGGTTATAATGTTTTAAAATATTTGTTTTTGGGGGCACCTGGGTGGCTCAGGTCATGATTTCGTGGTTCGTGGGTTCGGGCCCCGCAACGGGCTCTGTGCTGACTGCCAGCTCAGAGCCTGGAGCCTGTTTCAGATTCTGTGTCTCCCTCTCTCTCTGACCTTCCCCTGCTCACGCTGTCTCTATCTCTCTTTCTCAGAAATAATATTAAAATATTTTTTTAATATTTAGTTTTTAAAGTTTATTTATTTTTAGAGAGAGACAGAGAGCATGAGTGAGAGACTGTGGGAGGGGGAGACAGGCTATGTCAGCACAGAACCCACCGCAGGGTTTGATCTCACAAACTGTGAGATCATGACCTGAGCAAAAATCAAGAGTCAGATGCTTAACCACCTGAGCTGCCCAGGCATCCTTAAAGTAATTTAAAATATTTTTTACAGATGTAAAAGGGCTCCTTACCTAAAATTAGCTTAGCTAAATTGTACTTATCAGGAGGGATTCACCTGACTTTTGGGTTGAAGAACTTGACTTTGCTAGTGAAAGCAGGACAATGGTGTCCATGCCAGGGCTTCAAGGGCTGAGACAAGAGCAGGGGATCAAAAGGAAGAATAGTTTTCCTGGCTTGCTGTGAGGTCCAGTCTCCTCCCTTCTGGCCCATGGCACCTGCTTTTATAAAACCAAACTCTGGCTGAGGCTGGAAGCTGTTGTGGATAATCCTAGGTTCACATGTGCCTCAGAGGCTCTTAGACAATAAAGAGGACTTCTTGAGCAGTTCCTCATCTCAGTGAATTATTTTACCACCTACTTCTCATCCCTGATCCTGAGATCGGTATCTTCTCAGACATCTTAGGTCAAGTCAACTCAAGGATGCCTTTTTTTTTTTTTTTTAAAGGATGCTTTGATGTTGCTGTTCATGTTACGCCAAGTCAGCACACTCTTAGCCATGAGTTTCTACAACCATTAGATCAGGTGCACTTACTTTGATGTACTTTGCATTAAGGCCATCCCTGAATAGTACTTTTTGCCTTCTGTCTCTTTCTGAAGCCTGCTTTCTCAAATTTCACAAATGTTTATATTCTTTAATAAACATTAAAAGCTTTTAACCAAATGTGGGAAGCAGCTGAGAGTTATTCTAGTGCTGAGGCATCAGTCAGTTCTATTTTTCCAAAGAACATTGTTTTTGTTTTTGTTTTTTTACAAATAGTTTATTGTCAAATTAGTTTCCACATAACACCCAGTGCTCATCCCTGCAAGTGCCCTCCTCCATGCCTATCCCCCCTCCCCCCCACATCCATCAGTCCTCAGTTTTTGTCAGCATTCAAGAGTCTCTCATGGTTTGCCTCCAAAGAACATTGTTATGTGATTTTACTAAGGAAAGGAAGAAATAGAAGCACATGTTGTTTGTAATGTTTCTCTGCATATGATAAGCAGAGAGACTCTGGAGGGGCAGAATCAGGGTATGTCCAGCTCATTCAATTCTGGAATGTCTGAGAGAGACTTGGGTATAGATTAAATACCCTAAGAAGATGATGAGGCATTTACGTTGTAGTGACATAAGTTTTAATGAATGACCCACACAGGCTTGCATTCGATCTTTCCAGATCACATTGGAAATGAAATTAAACATCTGATAAGTGATCTGTAAGTCAATTTAGGGTTAATTTAGTTTTTGTGTGAGTGTATTTGTTTTCAATGTCTTGTTAATTAAATCACAGTGTGTGGGAGCCAGGTCCCAGACACAGGTCCTGGCTCAGAAATTGATTTTACTGTCCTTCCTACTTACAAAACATGGGTGATATGAACAGTCACAATGCCTTGGGGAACATAAAATGCCCATGAAGCTAGATCCAGGAATTCTGTGAGAAGGATATCAAGAGCAATTAACTTTGGTTCTTCCTTTGTGTCCAAGAAATTCAATAAAACATCTACATAGAATAAAATTTTCCCAGGAAACTCCAGGCGAATTGAGCATGGTGATGTCAGCATTGTATGCTATGCAGTCCTGATTATACCAGAATTAATGTGCAACTCACATTAAAAAAAAAAAAGCACATACAGTTAGACTTATGATGGTCGGGTGGAAGATTTAGCTTCTCACCCGAGACTATAGGTGGAACAAAGAGGAAGTGAACTTCCACAGCTACATTTGGAAGCTTCCACTTCCCCATCCATTCCTTTTCACCATCCTGAGGGAGCTGAGAATCTCCCATTCCCATATCTCAGATCTGCTGCTGCTGCCAAATGTCTATAATCCTTCATAAAGTACTGATTCCAGCGTTATCTGTCTTTTAACAAGTGATTCTAGAATATCTCATAATCTTCAATGGAATACATTGATAATTTTTTTAAATGTTTATTTATTTTTGAGAGAGAGAAAGAGAGCGAGCGAGCGACAGAGCATGAGTGGAGGAGGAGGAGAGAGAGACACCCACAAAAATCCGAAACAGCCTCCAGGCTCTGAGCTGTCAGCACAGAGCTTTATGTTGGGGCTCGAACTCATAAGCTGTGAGGTCATGACCTGAGCTGAAGTCAGACGCTTAACCGATTGAGCCACCCAGGTACCCCCACATTGATACTTTTGTGTCCTACTTGACTTTTGCACAGCTACATAGACCTCAGACTTTCCTCTCTTGTGGGAGAGGACAAGACACATCTTTCTCCTCAGTTTTCTTTTTTTTCTTTAATTTTTAATGTTTTATTTATTTTTGACATTGAGATAGAGACAGTGTGAGCAGGGGGAGTCAGAGAGAGAGGGAGACACAGAATCTGAAACAGGCTTCAGGCTCTGAGCTGTCAGCACAGAGCCCAACGTAGGGCTTGAACCCACAAACCGTGAGATCATGACCTGAGCCAAAGTCGGACGCTTAACCGATTGAGCCACCCAGGAGCCCTTCCTCAGTTTTCTTCAAGGGAAAGTCAGTCCCAAAAGGAACCAGCAGGCCATTTGCCAGATATAAGCTTCAGCTTTGTAAAATGATAGAAATGAAGAATACTCTTACCCTTTAATCCTTCGAATACTGGAAAGATGATTAGAAAGGCCCATTCCTTCACAGGTCTTTTGGTTCTCTCATCTATGCTCTAAAAGATGTGTAATTCTTCTTCTAATGAGAAAATTCCTCTAAGCTCACATTTTTACTTTCGAGCTTTATGTGATAGAGTTCTTCCTACTGCAATGACTTGACCTTCCTGGAGTGATCATTAGTATCAACTCGTAATTATTGGTTTGCTTACACATGCTTTTTTAATTTCAGTCCCAGCTTCCATGCTCTGAACACATCCTGAATTGTTTACATAGCTAAAGAGAAATGGAAGTAATGTTGGCTAATTTATTTATGTAGGATATTTTTTTGTCTTAGCGAGATAAATTCACTTAGCTTGACACTCAAATATTTATCTCCCTGGAAGTGGAAAATCACACACCCTGAGGACCAGCTTGCCTTTGCTCCCAGAACTGTGTCATAATAGCTGTGGGCAGGGAAGATTCTGGCCCAATATTGTTATGCATCCTCTTTCTGTCACTGTCAAGTACAAGGTCAGGCAAGAGAAAGGTCTGTAAAAACTGTACTGTTGTCAAATATTAGGGTAACACAAATGTCATTTAGCAAATGTTTATTTAACATCAACTATATCATCCCTCCCTGGATGCTGGGGTTAGAGGAATACACAAGATAGACAACAGACCCCACTGCAGTCACAAGACTGCAATCAAGGTGTTGGCTAGGGCTCGGGTCTCAGCTGAAGGGCTGACTGGAAAAGAATCTGTTTCCAATTTCATGTACATGGTTGTTGGCAAGATTCCTTTGGTGCTTTGAATCGAGGGCCTTGATTCGTAGCTGTCTGTTGTCCAGGGGACACCCTCGGTTTCATGTCACATGGGCCTCCCCAGCATCAAAGCCATCAAGGGGAGAGTCTGCCAGTGAGACAAAAGTCACAATCTTTTGTAACCTGATTATGGAAGTGATAGCCCAATGCCTTTGACAGAGTCTACTGCTTAGAAGCAAGTCACAGGTCCTGCCCCCACTCAAGGTGGAAATTATACAAAGCATACATACTAGGAGACATGAGTCATTTGGGGCCATCTCAGAGTCTGTGTGGCACATAAGGAGAAGTTAACTAACATACTTAGTCTTAACCCTTTCGGGTGAATGTAAAAAAGTACCATTGACTGAGTAGCATATAAACAACAGACGTTTCCCCCCCTCACAATTCTAGAAACTGGGAAGTGCAAGACTATGACACTGGCAGGGGGCGCCTGGGTGGCTTAGTCGGTTAAGGGTCCGACTTTCGCTTAGGTCATGATCTCGCGGTTCGTGGGTTTGAGCCCCGCGTCGGGCTCTGTGCTGACTGCCAGCTCAGAGCCTGGAGCCTGTTTCAGAGTCTGTGTCTCCCTCTCTCTCTGACCCTCCTCTGCTCATGCTGTCTCTCTCTCTCTCTCTCCTAGAAATTAAAAATAAAATAAAATAAAAACAAAAAGACTAGGACACTGGCAGATTTAGTGTCTGGTAAGAACCCACTTCACTGTAATCTCACATGGCAGAAGGGGCCAAGAAGCTCTGTGTGTCTCTTTATAAAAACACTAATCCCATTCATGAGGGCTCACCTGCCAAAGGTCATGTCTCCTAACACTATAACCACGGAGATTAGGTCGCAACCTATGACTTTTAGGGGGAACACAAACATTCAATTTATAGCACTTGACCACGTTAGAAACTAACAGACAAGCCAGCATTTGAGCACAGGAAATCTAGTTTCAGAGGAAGGTGAGACTCAAGTGGTTTGAGAATTGGCTACCCATAGGAATAAGTATGTACTTGTATTTTATCATCTTTTGGATGAGTCATTAAGACAAGGATTGTTGAAGATGTAGGCTTTTTTGTAGCTGATCTTTTACCCAACAGAGGGTTTCAAAAAATGTGGAAAAAACATGAGGCGGCTTTGACACAACTATTTAAATTTCCAGGAGCTTTTACAAAAATAATCAGAAGATATGGTAACCCTACTTCTTCCATTTTCAGGCAGCAACAGCGATGGGCTGTTTTTACTACGTAAAAATTTAGTAACACTGTGCTTCTCTGACTCTTAGAACTCCCTCTGAGCCCACTTCCTGTTACTAGCATGTCAGTTAGCTGTAGGCATTCAACTTTGCTGCTAGAGCAATTGAACAGGCTATACAGGATTAGGGGCGCCTGGGAGGCTTAGTTGGTTAAGCGTCCGACTTTCGCTTAGGTCATGATCTCGCGGTTCGTGGGTTTGAGCCCTGCGTCGGGCTCTGTGCTGACTGCCAGCTCAGAGCCTGGAGCCTGTTTCAGTCTGTGACTCCCTCTCTCTCTGACCCTCCCCTGCTCACGCAGTCTCTCTCTCTCTCTCTCCTAGAAATAAATAAAACATTTAAAATAAATAAATAAATAAAATTCAGAGTATACAGGATGAGCACTGAATTGTGGACTCATTTGTGGGTAAATTTAAAGTGGCTTCTCCCAGATATCTAATGCATGTGAAATTTCTTTGAATAATGTGAAATTTATACCTAGAAATTAAATATCACCTCCAAAAAGTGAGGTTTGCTGAACAAAATTGCATTTATATTTGTAGACAATTGATTAAGGCTACTTCATTACCTCCACTTGAGAGAAGACTACCTGTGTATCTGCTCATGTACAATCTAGTTCCATCTAGTGGTAGATGCCTGAAACATAAATACAACACCTTGGAGGCAATCAACAACCTTTCTGGGAATAGAATTACTTATGTGTTCCTTTATTTGGACAATGGGCATATATTCTGTATGCTAGGAATTATATTAATAAACCTAATTATAATAACTGAAATTATGTACCATTGAAATGCACATGATAAATTTCAACAGTGTCCTGGAGTGAGTCTGTGGTGTACAGAAACAGTACTTGAGTCTTCTACATTTTCCAACATTCCATGCTTCCTTGGTTCAAATTCCCTTGATTATTTACAGAAAACTGCAAGGTTGATTTGGGGTTATGAATATTATCCTTGGCAGGCTCTTTCTAAATTATCATATAATTGTATGTTAATTGTCATATTCTTTATACTTGAAAGAAACTTATATAGAAATTATAATTACAGATATTAGATTCTAATCTCTGGCAATTAGGTGATTCAAAGTGGCTCTTTCTCTCTTATAATTCTTTAGGAGCATATCACAAAAGAGGAACGGTATTTCCCACCGCAGTCCCAGCTGGGAATTCCGATTGTCCCATGATTTCACAGCTGCAAATCAGCCCCCACCTTCTTACACTTGTCTCTGGCCAATGATGCTTTCCTTAATTAGCACATGACTTAACTTCAGTCCTGACTTATCCGTTGCCTTGGTCCCTGGGCTACCTGAGTGTGGGCTGGTCTAACTGGGAAAGAAAACCTTCTTGTACATTGATGTCATTTGCTTGACACTGAACAAAGGGAAGAACGATTTGTCTGCTTGTTGAATTGGCTTTATCAACTGAATTTGCATTCTCTGGCAACTTCTCTCTCTTATCATCTAGTCTGGTGTCTAGGCCTTGTACTTCTATTTGTGGTGTTATTATATTCTTATGGTTCTTTTATCTCCCCCATCCTGAGAATGGGGGAAAAACACTAGGAAGAAACACTTGGAGCTATGATTCATCTAAGCCAGGGTGAGACAGTCTGCGGAATGTAGTTTAAGGAGCTGTAGGGGGCTTCCTTCTAAAAGAAGGCAGTAGGTAGGTGAAACCTACGCAATTGTGAAACATTAAAATGCACGTTACAGGGGGTGGGTGGTTCAGTCAGTTGAGCATCCAACTTCGGCTAAGGTCATGATCTCATGGTTTGTGAGTTGGAGCCACACACCAGGCTCGCTGCTGTCAGTGTAAAATCCAGTTTGGATCCTCTGTCCCTCTCTCTCTGCCCCTCTCACCCCCCAAATAAATAAACATTTAAAAATAGATAAACAGTAAAATACATGTGGTAGATAATTTCAACAATGTCCTATAGTAAGAGCTCTTTTTGTACTTAAATTTCCAGGGTCCCTTTCCCTCCCCTGGGTAATTAAGCCACACAGATAATAGCTTTGCTGTACAAGTCTATGTCAACCACATGTATACTAGATAGGAGAGCATATTTGGGGAAACCTGTGTTTCCTGACATTTCTTCCTGCTTGCCACTGAAGTTTCAGATAAATTTCCTTGAAAGAAAACTAAGAGAAATCTATCTGAGGGGTTAGAACATAGGACAGAAAATGAAAGTGGGGGTAGGATGAAATGGCAGAAGTACACACTTGGTTTTCAAAGTAGCAAATATTCATTAAGTATCTACAATGTGCATGGTAGGATATTAGACACTGAGGGGAGATATAAAAACAATGCAAAACATGTTTCCAGGGGTTTGAGATGATCTGTAAGCCGACATTTATTTGTGAAACAGGTAACAGTGGCATGAAGCATAAGTCAAAGTGCCGAAAATAAATAGTACGCTACAGAAGTCCCTCACTGAGGGCTAGAGCTTAAGAGAGAAGAAGTTCATGCATTATCCTTCCATGGGCAAAGGTGACTTAGAATTGGGCTACGTATGATATTTAGTGGAGAAAAAAAAGAAGCTAATCAGGGTAGAATGATTTTCTTTGAGCAACTGAAGGCAGGAGTTGAAGCTTTAGCCATGGGCACTAGTCACTACAGATATCTGAAGAGAGACATAACATAGAAACATTGGAGGAAGAAGGACTGGTTAGGGAACAGCAGAAAGCCAAATTTGCCTAGGATGGTAACTAGGAATGAATAGGAAATACAGGAAGAAAGGATTTTTTTTTTGGTTGCCTGGACATGGAAAATTACTGAGCTGGAAGGGGCAAAGAAGACTGAAGTTTACAGCCTGAATGACTCAGCTTGAGGGGGTGACTTAGTATCAGCTAGGTGATTTAGTAAATGGGGAAAGCTCCAGATTTTAATAAGTACAATTATGGAATCAGGAAGGTTTTTTGTCTTTTTTATGTTTTATTTATTTCTAGGAGAGAGAGAGACAGCGTGAGCAGGGGAGGGTCAGAGAGAGAGGGAGTCACAGACTGAAACAGGCTCCAGGCTCTGAGCTGGCAGTCAGCACAGAGCCCGACGCAGGGCTCGAACCCACGAACCGCGAGATCATGACCTAAGCGAAAGTCGGACGCTTAACCGACTAAGCCACCCAGGCACCCCAAGATTTATTTCATTTTTAGAGAGAGAGAATGTAAGCTGGGTAGGGGCAAAGGAGAGAGAGAGAGAGAGAGAGAGAGAGAGAGAATATTAAGCAGGCTCCATACTCAACATAGAGTCCAACACGGGGCTCGATTCCATAACTGTGGGATCATGGCCTCAGCTGAAATCAAGAGTCAGACACTCAACTGAATGAGCCACCTAGGTGCCACGGAACCATGAGGCTTTAAAGCTAGAAAGAGCATCTATTCGAGCCACTTCATTTTGAAAGAAAGCAACTGAGGCAAAGGGCAGATCCCGTGACTCAATCCAGGACAGCAAACAGGCATAAGACTGTAGCCACATCTGTGTCTTCTCCCATGAGGTCATCCTGTCTGTTCCGCTATCCTTTCTGCCTAGATCTTTGTCTCTTAAAGTATGGACTGAGGACCAGAGTCCATCTGCAGCCAAATACGACCAAATAAGAAAAAACAGACTGAAATTTTCAGAAAGCAAATTTTTTTCATTTAAAGAACTGACCTTTACTCTGTGATTATGTCCTTGCTAATAGTGTTAAAATCTCCTTTCTTTATGAAATGAGGAATTAATATGAGCAGTGCAATTTTTACTATCTTAACACAATAAAAAGCTACCAATCAGGGTGCCTAAGTGGCTCAATGGGTTAAGCATCTGACTCTTGGTTTCGCTCAGGTCATGATCTCACAGTTCTGGGTTCAGCCCCACTTTGGACTCTGTGCTGACAGTGCAGAGCCTGCTTGGGATTCTCTGTGTCTGTCTCTCTCACTCTCTCTCTGCCTGTCTCTGTTCTCTCTCCCTCTTTCAAAAATAAATTAATATTTTTTAAAAGCTAGTAATCTAAGTTCTTTCCTCATTTTAAAAATAGTGGTCTTTAAAATCTAAAAGTCTTAGTCACTTCTCCGCAGGAGAGCAAATTGCTAGTGATCTATCTTTTCCAAGACGGTCAAATGGTAGCCACGAAAAGGATTACAAAACAGTGTTTTCAGATCTCTGCCTCATCCGCAAGGCCAGGATTAGAGCCATTTTCTCTTTATCATAGTTCTCTTGCGCTGGGAGTAGGCAGGAGCCCATGGAATGGACACAAGAGTACGCGTGAGGGGTTGAGACATACCCCCCGCCCCCAAACCCAGGATTCTGAATCAGTTTCTTGGCCTTAGACCAAGGCTTGGTGGTAGTAGCAGGATAATGGACCCTAATTCTTTGATATGGCCATGTGATATTTTTTTAATCCTCAATCATTTGCAAAGTCTCCAGCGGAAGTGGCTTCAAGGCATCCTTCCAGCTCGATTGTGTCACTTTTCCAAGCAGACACCCTTGCTGCTGTGATCTGTGTGTGGAATGCCTCTGTCCCTTACAGAAACAGGTCGTGGTGGGCTATCTGCCTGGGCTCCAGTAAAGCTTCACAAAGCCTGAATCCTGGGCTGAGCTCAGTTCCGGGATAGGTAGAACCCTACAAGGGTCACTAAGCTACAGGACCCGGGTGCATGGAGTTCTCAGGCAGAAATGCGTGTGGCAGCGATCTTTACAGATTCAGCGAGGGCTGCTCGCTTCTTCCTAAATATGACGTAAAGGGGAAGAGCACCGCACCAAGAATTAAGGGATCTGCAGCCAATCCTACAATTTAGGGAGATAAACAAGACACCTTACTTGGGCCCGTTTCCTCAATTCCAAAAGTACGGGTCTAGGATTCCCTCCAGGAATACTAGAGTCTAAGGTCCTACAAGACTTGGACTAGCACTGTCAGGGAGGAGCCACGTGGGGCCCAGCGGGAATCCCCCGGCTGGACGCTCGAAGCCCAGGACTGCAGAGACCCCTCACTCCGCTCGCTTCCCTTGGAGCATCAGTGGGGGGGGTGCGCGTCCCCGCCGGGCTCAGCGTGCGCGTCCCCGCCGGGCTCAGCGTGCGCGTCCCCGCCGGGCTCAGCGTGCGCGTCCCCGCTGGGACTGCAGCGGGCCCGGAGGCCCGGCCCGGCCGGGTGGGCGGGGCCGAGCGGAGCGGGGCGGGGCGCGCGAGGAGGGCGGCCGTCAGGGGAGGAGGCGAGGAGCTGGAGCCGAGGAGAAAAGGCGGCGGCCCGGCGTGGCTCAGAGGCCCGGAGGAGGCGGACCGCACGGGGGTGTGGGGCGCGGAGCGGCCGGGATCGCGCGGAGCAGCCGGGCACGGCGGCCTCGGCAGCCAGGGCCTGGGCCGCGGTTCGGTCGCGCGGGGCGGTGAGTGTCGGGAGGCCGGCTGCGCCGAGGACTGAGGCGGCGGCCGGGCGGTGCGAGGCCCGCGGCGGCGGCGGCGGCGGCGGCGGCCTTGGGGTCGGCGGGCCGGGCCTGGGGCGGGGTAAGCACGGCTCGCGCCGGCCCCGCGGGTCCCGGGCCGGCCGGCCTGGCGCGCCCACAGGGCGTCCGCGGCGTGGGCGTCCGCGCAGGTCGTCCTGCCCGGGCCGCGGTGGAGGCAGGCGGTCAGCAATGGCGACCCACCGCCGACCCCCGTGTCACCTGGCTGGCGTGTCCGTGCCCTGGGGAGGGAGGGGTGACGCGGGAGGTAGACTTGGGAAACCCTCAGAACGTTAAAAAACCGGCCTCTTTCCTTTTGCCATTTGAAAACTTGGGTCGTTTGGGGACAGACGGGTTAAATTTAGGAAGATTGGGAGGCATTATTTACTGTCTTCACGGGATGAGTGAAGTTGGTAACTTTTCCATTCATGGTAGTGAGCGGATCTTAGTCTTAGCCGCTGAGAGCCCTTATTAAAGAGAAACTTCCTGATTGTCTGGATCTGAGGGGCATGGCCACTTCCAAGTTGTTTGTGTCCTGTCCGTGGAACCGTGCTTGGAAGGGGGCCATGGAGTGCGCGTTGAACGCAAAGTAGTCTCCTCTGAGTGTGTTTATAACGTGGGTATTTGGGAGAATAGAGGTAGACGGGCAGAGCAGTATGTTGTTTACCATGGACTTGTACTCCATTCCCTTGTTTTTCTTTCTCAGCCGTGTCGTAAGTCCCAGATAAAAGATGGTTGGGAAGGAATTGACCTTTTATTCCATAATTACTTGGTTGACTCTGATCCAGAAGGAAGCTATTTATGGGCATTTTGATATCCGTGTAGAGTAACTTAAAACTCTTTAAATACAAACCTCCCAAACTTTTTAAACTTTTTTTTTTTTTTTTTTGCCGCATTCCAATACCGTGTTGTATCCTTTAGAGATCTAAGAAGGTATATGAACAGATATTGCATTTGCTCGTATTTGTTAAGGTTTTACAAAGTAACACCCCAGTGATCGACGCAGCAAAGGGAAAAGAAGAGCATAAAATGTTTGCTTAGGAATTTTCAGGGTTTAATTTTTCGGTGTGCAGTTTTCGCTGAATCACTGTTCTTTATGCTTAGTCACTGTTTCTCACTTCAGAAGCTTAATTGAGGAAAACATGGTGTTTTGGCAACTTTTAAGTTGCCAGTTTGTTTGTACCTAGTACTTTAATGCAGTGACATAAGCTTTTTTGTGCGGTTCTGGAAATGTTAGTGGGTGAAGTTTTGTGAGTGTTACCAGAGAACTAAAGTTTCCGATATAGGCAAGCTGTTACGCATTACGAGTGGGCTAGGTATTTAATTTCAACCCAATATTTCTCCATCTTTACCATTGGAGACTTTTAAAAAATACAAAGTATCCTAATACAATACTTATTAAAGAGCAATAATACTTTGAGATAATGTATATAGTTAGAGGGGTACTTTAAGGTCACCACATACGCTTTGGTTAATGTGTTTGCTCTTTGATAATACTGTACTATATTACTGAAATGTGACTTTCAGTAGGATAGGCCCTGTGGTATTTTGTATGATTTTGGATATATCTTTTAACTGACTTCCTATGACAGTTTCATTAAAAGGACATTGTATCTGTAGAATTCTTTGACAAACTCTTCAATGAAAAAGCTTTATAAAATTCTTCGTTTCAAGTTCACTTTGATGAACTATGGGAGATTGGCGTTAGACTAATGGTTTCTGTGTTGTAGGCAGCTAGATAATTACAGGTAAGCATACCCCAGTTAAAGCCCAGTCTGGAAATCTTTTACAGAAAGGTTGTGTTGTGTGTGGATAATGTTGACATAGGTTATTTACTCATACTGTTGGTTTTTATAAGTTTTATAATTATAAATGACTTGATATAAAACACTATTTTACATTAAGCTTTGTGTATGTAAATATGGCTGTCGTGTAAAGTGAAGTACATCCTTTTCCGAGGAATGTATTGTATCTTGTTGGACACATTTAATTGTACCAACCTTTATAGAGTTCTAGGTGGTTTTCACAGTAGAGTAATAGCCTCAAGGTCACAAAGCTGAGATTTCCTTAGAAGCCCGTTCCCCTCTGCCATGATGCTCTTTTCAGTAAGCTGAGTACCACCATTTGGGTGGATTAGTTTTATCTGAGTATAAATTCAAATAGCTTCTGGCCTGTGTATTAGATATTTATTAATATTTTAATTTGATATAAGTCGGTAACAGCCTCATTTGCTTATTTAGTGGAGAGCATTGCAAGCAGTTAGAACTTTAACTTTGAAATAAGCTATTCATGATTATATTTAGACTAGAAGATAAATGTTTTGATTATATCAAAACTAGAATGGTTAAACATTTGAAAAAAATTCCATACAATTAGATTCATCATTCTATAAATAAAAAGTCAGAACCAAAATCTAATGCAAAGAGTGTGTACAGTGTAACCCCTTAGCCATTTTGGACTCATCAGGAAGGCATGTGCTTTGAGTTGGAAGTTAAATGATAGTGGATTTTCAATCTTGCCTAGTCACTGCCACTCTCCCTCCCACCCCTGTTTAAACCAGTGAAATAAGATGTCCAACTGAGGTTATAGATTTCTTATGGTTTTTAAAACTGATTGCACTTGATCCTCAAATCACCCAGCAGGTGTTTGTATTTAATATAACTTGTACAGTTAATTGTATTACTATGATTAGTGCCTCCGACTGTACAAGAAGATTGAAACTTGCTTGGAGCTGCTTAGAACTGATTGCTAAATGTCAGATTTCAGTTGTAGACTTGCTTGTGTTAACTAATAGTACATGTCTGTCTGTACTTCCATTTTAGCCTTACATTAAAACAACATTTTATTAAGTGGAATTATGTTTCACCTAGTACCATATTAGCTATAATATTAAGTAGTAGACTGATGCTGCTTCCATTTTTGAGCTTCTTTTCTTAACTGTATGCCTACTCAGGCACGTGCATGTGTGCACACACCTCTGCCCCTCTCTGCTTTTCTTTTTGAAACTGATGCTTCTATATTCAAGTAACCAGTAACCAGAACGCAAAGTCGATTAGGGAGTTAAAATAGTGGAACAATATACAAGTAAACATTGACTTCTGTGCCTTTTATGACACCACTTTTTAAAGTTTTTAAAATAATGGAAGGTTGAAATTAACTTTGACTTTCTTTTCCCTTTGATTTGCTTTTTTCGTAGACAATTTACTCTATATATAGTGCTTGGAACATATAACTTAGGTCCTCAGTAAGTGTTTGAGCACTATGGACTTTTTATAGCTGGTACAGTGAGGTAATTTGGGCACAATCTGATTGTCTAATACTAAGTCTGAAAGGTTGTATTTTTGTGTGAAGTCTGTGGATTCACATGAAATCAGGAATCTCGTTTTGTTTTGGAGTCCATGTGGCTATTTCTTGTAGTATAATTCTTTCATTTATTCATGTTTCTAAAATAAGTGAAGCTCCAATTAGGCACAGTCTAGAATACAGGGAACACAAGAATGGATGAGACAGAGATGGTTCTGTCTCCTTCATGGAGTGTAAAGTTTTCCTGGAGGGTAGTTACTAAAGTTATTAAAGGATAACGGTTTATTTAAAGAATTGTGACTGGTATTATCAGAGAAGAATGCAATATGTACTGAGCCCACCGCATAATATGGGATCCATACCTTGCTTTTGGTATGTGGAAAGTAACACTGAAGCTGAGACCTAAAGATTTGAGGCAGCAATTGGGGAGGGGGAGGCGGGGAGAGGTATGCATGTGTGTGCACAGGTCTTGCTCACAGAGGCATACATAGCCCAAAGCGTTAAGTGCTTTGGGCGACTTGACTTATAGTGATTTAACATCATGCTAACTTGTGATGTTTTGTTTATTTATCGCCTTACTTATTTTAATGAATTTGGAAAAATAAAGAAATGGGTTTTTGAGGACAATTATTTTTAGGTCTAGAAATAGCTTAAATGACAAGGCCTCATTTCACTGTACAGGAGAATGCCATGTCTTAGAACTATTTTTATGGATTGCTTGTCCGTCAGAGAGTATGAGTTGGCCAAGAATTTCTGTTGGAGAAAATTGAAACTATTGTAAAGCATTTAATCATTTACAGATATTTTCTAGTCCAATGAGACTTTTTCCAGTCATTTAACTTTAAGGGTAAATTAAAAGAGATGTTATTTGGAATGTTAAAATTCTTTTAAAGAGAGTTTAAGAAAACTTAATATTGAGTTTTCGGTTAAGCTTATCTTTAATTTGAAGCCTCAGTTTTAGCAGCGTGTTTTCTACTGGGTCTGCTGTGTCATTCAGCTGATCAGTGAGGGATGGATGCTTTAAACCCATTTCTCATGATTTAGGAGCAATTGCAGAATACTTCATGGAGGCATAGTTAATTTGGTGATGATCTTGATTAGAAAAAGAATGGGTCTGGAAGTTTAAAATTTTTAAGCTGAGGGTTCTATCCCCAGAGTACTCTTTGGGCATTATCTAGCACATTTTCTTAACTTATTTTTTTAATGTATTTACTTGTAAAATGGAATTAAACTTGATTCCTACTTTGTATAGCTGTTTTGGGAATTGTTAAATTGATATTCTTGTTCCATAAGTTTATACTGAGTATTACAAATGTAGGTTATTTTAATAGTAGTTTTAAACACTATGTTCAAAGTGAAGTTACATGCTATTGTAATTACAAAGGACCAAAAAGACTTTCTTGACCGCAGGGGTGACTAAGTGTTGGAATAAACTACACGCAAAGTTGTGTAATCTCCATTCCTCAAATAACATCTTAAAATTGGATCACCAGTTACTGAAGTGCTGCCTATTTTCTTAAGCTTTTATGAGTAAACATATCTGTTGTTGTCCATGTGCATTGATCAGGTATAGACTTAAATCCTAGCTCTACCACGTACTAGGTAGATGACCTTGGGCAAGTCACTTAAACCTTTCTGAACGTCCATTTTCTCTGGGTTGTTGTGAGGATTAAGGGACATTAAGTGAAATGATATATACATAAGGGGTAAAATTGGTACGTAGTCAGTGCTCTTTTTCCCTTCGAAGTCCACTTCAGTAAGTAAATATTGTAGACTCATTGCTGTGGATGCTTTTATTTTTGTTCTTTAAAAACATTTCTCTTATTCTGAGGGGAGTAGTGTGGAACAAGCTATTTATTTTTTGAACCTTGAGATCCCTTCTATGTCTTCCTTTCAAAGTGGTCTCTGTTTTGCATTTAACTTAGTTGTTTGTGGCAATTGCTATTTTAGAATTAAGTGATGTTTTTGAGATGTGTTCTGCCTGCTGTGGTCATGTGATGTGCACATAACATAAAGTGTTTCTACAAGTTACGAGAGCAGTGGCCACTTCTTTAGAACTGCTTGTATTTTTAGGTTCTCTCTTAGTAACAGTCCAGCTTATAACCCTCAGCATGTGAGATGAACTCAGTCTTGTTGCAAAATAAGAAAGATACAGCTGTTTTCACAATCTAATCACTCAATAAAATTTGTCTTAATTCTTACTAACGTTTCTCTTTGAACCGCTGCTTAATTTACAAATGTTTGTTGTAATTAGTCTGTCATTTCTTCTATTATGACTCTGTTAGCATGTGTGTGTTTACCATATAGGTTCTGTCTTAACCTGTACAATTTATGGGGATAAACGTTCAGAAATATTTAATTCATAATTGTTTTTTTAAATACAATTTAAAAATATAGTTTTCTTGTTAAATGTGTGCTTTGGTTTTTTTTCCCTCCAGACATCAGTAAGTGGCATAATAGCAACTCAGAATTTTCTCCTTAATCCACAAAAGCTCTATCAGTATTAGGTAGACTTTTGTTACTGTTTGACAAAAATCAACCCTGGACTGGAGAAAAACAGATAGCAAAGTTGGGAGTAATTAGTTTACATTAGCCACCTTGAACCCAGATAAAATTTATGGAAAAACATGTCAGAGAGCTAGTAATCTTTTATGCACTGAAGTGAAGAAAATAGGCTAAGAATCAACTTCTTACCTAGAAAATTATAACTATTACACTGCAATTTAATTTGGGTAATGTGATGAGTTGCCCATGCCATATAGAAGAGAAATGTAGAATAAGCGGTTGGGTGTAGAGTTTGGAAGAGGGATCTGGGCAAGCAGTATAGATTAGTTTTCAGCATATAGGTGGCAATTGAAGCTTTTGAGAAATTGAGAGCACCCAGGGGGAATGTATAGAATGAGCAAGAAATGATCCCTGAAGAAGAGAAATATTTTAGAAGAAAAGATTAAGGAGGGGCGCCTGGGTGGCTCAGTCGGTTGAGCGTCCGACTTTGGCTCAGGTCATGATCTCACGGTTCGTGGGTTCGAGCCCCACGTCGGGCTCTGTGCTGACAGCTCAGAGCCTGGAGCCTGCTTCAGATTCTGTATCTCCCTCTCTCTCTGACTCTCCCCTGCTCACGCAGTCTCCCTCTCTCTCTCAGAAATAAATAAAACATTAAAAAAAAAAAAAAGAAGAAAAGATTAAGGAATAACTGGAGATGGGGGTGGTGGTGGGGGGCGGAACCGGGGAAATGTGACATCTTGAAAACTAAAGGAAAGACGAATAGTTCAAAAATGGAGGGAGTAATCAGCATAATAAAGGAAATGGCCAAGGAAGAGGATGTCTGGAAAAAAATGCTCTTTGGATTTGGCATTGAGGATCTCAAAGCAGTTTTAATGACTGGTGGTAAAAATAAAGCCTGATTAGAGGGCTGAAGAGTACACGGGAGGTTTGAAGGTTTGGTTTTCTTTTTTTTCTCTTTTCTTTTTCCTTCTGAAGCTTGACTAGGAAAAAAGAAAGGTAGTAAAAGGGGGATAATGTTTTATTATTTAGATTTTTTAAAATGAAATCATTCTGCAAGTTTTTACTGCTCATAGGAACAAGCCAATAAAGACGTTGAAGATTACAGAAAAGAAATACAGGGAGTAGTGTCAGTAATTATAATTAAATCAGTATATTTTGCTGATGTTTTCTCTTATTTTTGTATAAATTTTTCTTGATAAAAGCAGGAAAGACCATTAGGTATCTGCAAACCCCTCCTAATATTTTATAGTTACTATTACTTTGCTCAGATCCTCAGTGACTTCCTATTACTCGAAGTCCAACCTCCTGAGAGTAGCATAAGCACAATCCTAATGATTTGCTTTATTTCTAGCATCCTGCTTCATCTCCCCCAGCTATGTAGCATTTCACCTTGTGACCCAGCAATACGAAGAAACTTGAGATTCCCTGAACATGTTTGCCAGTTCTTGCTTTTCTGCATTTACATATATTGTTACTTCAGTATTGAATACTTCCCTACCTTTCCAGCTCTCCCCTTCTATGCTTAAGATTTCCCATCATTCAAGACTACTGTGAATTCTTCTCTAGTCCCTACCATGCTGATAATTATCTTCTCTGTGTTAACCATTCTACTTCTGTCAAATTGATCACATAATAATTGATCACAAAATAATGATTTTTACTGTTGTGTCTCAGACCTGCTGTAAGTAGTTCCTTGGGAAGGGGGCACCATGTCTTACTAATAATCTTTATATTGCCACCCCAAACACAGTGCCTGGTACAGAGTAGTTAAACAGTAAACAGATGTTTAATAAATGAATGGAAACTGTGACCCTCAGAAGTAAGTGATTTGCCTATAACCACAAACTGGAAATGGAACTTACATTTTCTGGGTAAATTCCCTGTACGAAATAAGGCTCACTGTGGTGATATATAGAAGGAGTGATCAATGGATTAAATCCTAAATGAATTCATATATTTAGAGAGAATAAAAGGAAACCTTCTAATACTTTTAGATAAGTATATTCATGATATTCAGGTCATTCCCTTCTAGGAATATGATGAGGTTTCTGCAGTATGGGTGCTTCAGAATCAGTTTCAAAAAAATAAAAGCTAAAGCATTCTTGGAAATCTATGTTAGATATGCATTAATTTGTTTTTTGGCATCATTTTATGTACTACACAGTGTACTAGAATTCAAGTATTATATTTTGAAACATTTGGCCTTTTAGGCATATGATACATGAAAATGAACTGCATTTGTTATTTGAAGTGCTTAAATTGTTTCAAGATGGACTGATTATACGTAAAATAAACTTAAGTGTGTTTATATATTTCATCCTACAATAAGTCAGTACACCTTTATGATTTGATTTATGTTATTCAGCAGTTTTTAAAAATTGACCACATTTTGTCTAACTTCGTATCTTTTTTCCGTCTCAACAACTAGAGCTGGACTTGCCAGTATGGAGGAGGAGCTGCAGCATTCACACTGTGTGAATTGTGTCAGTAGACGGTGTATGACCAGACCAGAGCCCGGGATTTCCTGTGACCTAATTGGTTGTCCATTGGTTTGTGGAGCAGTTTTCCATTCTTGTAAAGCTGATGAGCATCGACTTTTATGTCCATTTGAACGAGTGCCTTGCTTAAATAGTGATTTCGGATGTCCGTTTACAATGGCTCGAAATAAAGTTGCTGAACATCTAGAAATGTGTCCTGCAAGTGTGGTGTGCTGTACTATGGAGTGGAACCGATGGCCAGTTAGTTATGCAGATCGGAAATCGTATGAAAATCTAAGCAGAGATGTCGATGAAGTGGCACAATTAGATATGGCCTTGGCCCTTCAAGACCAAAGGATGCTCTTAGAATCTCTCAAAGTAGCCACCATGATGTCA
The DNA here is from genome assembly GCF_003009895.1 of Hyaena hyaena. Classification (NCBI taxonomy): domain Eukaryota; kingdom Metazoa; phylum Chordata; class Mammalia; order Carnivora; family Hyaenidae; genus Hyaena; species Hyaena hyaena. The sequence goes on from NW_024080684.1 coordinate 1,822,565, forward strand.
AAGGCAACTGATAAAGTGGCAGAACCTAGAGAACAAATCTCAGTTAAACCAAGTGTCCCAGAAGTACCACATACTAATGGTTTGGTACCTGTTGATGAAGAATCGTATGGTGCACTTTACCAAGCTACTGTAGAAACAACCAGAAGTTTGGCTGCTGCCTTAGATATCCTGAATACCGCCACCAGAGACATTGGCATGTTAAGTACAAGTCTTTGCGCTTCCCCAGATGAAATGAATGAAGAGCAAAATGCCAGAGCAAGCTTGCAGAATAGACACTTGAAAGACCAGGACCATCTTTTCGAGGATGAGATAGGAGCAGTGGGTGGAATTGACCACAGTGACACAGGTCTGAGTGTCCAGTCTGAACAAAATGGTTCAAGTGACTTACTGTGTGACTCCGATGCCAGTTCTTACGGCGCTTCTGCTCTTTGTAATGGCTTTTCTTTGGAAAATATATGTACGCAGGCCATAGACAGAAATCAGAAATTACATGGTGATTCAAAACAAAGTAACTTAACAAATGGAGAATGTATAGCGTCAGATGGCACTTCAGATCCTTCCAGTTCACTTTCAGTAGCAGCACAACTTAGGGAAGTCATACCATCCAGTGCTTTGCCTAATGGTACAGTTCAGCATATCCTCATGCCAGATGGTGAGGATGAAGAATTGTGTTGGAGAAAAGTAGACTTAGGGGACTTGAGCAGTGTGGATGTCTTATCTTTCAGTCATCCTCCTCCATTCAAATTTCTTTCTAATTCATATTGGTCTAAACCAAAAGAAGATAAAGCAGTAGATACATCAGATTTGGAAGTTGCAGAAGATCCAATGGGCCTCCAAGGAATAGACCTAATCACAGCAGCATTACTGTTTTGTCTGGGAGATTCTCCAGGTGGGAGGGGTATATCTGATAGTCGCATGGTTGATGTTTATCACGTGGATTTTGGGACTCAGACTTTTTCACTTCCATCTGCAATATTAGCTACAAATACAATGGTTGGGGAGATAGCTTCAGCTTCAGCTTGTGATCATGCCAATCCACAGCTTTCAAATCCAAGTCCTTTTCAGACACTTGGGCTGGATTTAGTATTGGAATGTGTCGCTAGGTACCAACCCAAGCAGCGTTCAATGTTTACATTTGTTTGTGGACAGTTATTTAGAAGAAAAGAATTTTCTTCACATTTTAAGAACGTGCATGGTGACATTCATGCTGGACTCAATGGCTGGATGGAACAGAGGTGTCCTTTAGCATATTATGGTTGTACCTACTCTCAGCGTAGATTTTGTCCGTCAACACAAGGAGCAAAGATTATACATGACCGCCATTTGAGGTCATTTGGAGTTCAGCCTTGTGTATCTACAGTATTAGTGGAGCCTGCTAGAAACTGTGTGTTGGGATTACATAGTGACCATCTAAGTAGTCTTCCTTTTGAGGTCCTACAACATATTGCAGGCTTTCTTGATGGCTTCAGTTTATGCCAGCTCTCATGTGTATCCAAGTTAATGAGGGATGTGTGTGGCAGCCTGCTTCAGTCTCGTGGAATGGTCATACTGCAATGGGGGAAAAAGAAGTATCCAGAAGGAAATTCATCATGGCAAATAAAAGAAAAGGTGAGTTTAATCTCCACTGTATCATTTCCTCAATTGACATATGGTAGACACTTAATGTTGCAGAATTAATAAATTTAAGATCTTGTTGAAAAATTGACCATCCTTATACTTCAATATGACAGACTTTTTAAAAATAATGATAGTTAGTGGAAGACTAGGTTAAAATTATTTGTTATAATCACATATTTACTGCAGACATCCTACTATTAGATTCTAATGTAGCAGAGGCCACTTCTGTTTTTTCATTTGAGCAGTTGTGTACTTAATTTTTCTGTAACAACTCCTTTTGAGTCCATGTTAACCACCTTCTGTGTTGAGTTCCGTCTGAAACATTTTCACCATAGGACAATGGAGGAAGCAGGACAAGGGTTTTCACTGCTTACACTTGGCAGTTTCTCTCCATTCCTAGCAAGTTCTTTCTTGGAATTTGGTTATTTCAGGTAGAAATTAAATGGAGATTAAAAAAAAAAAAGTTAAGTGCTACCATTAGTCAGTGACCGGTGGAGTATTTGGGGGGCTAGAGAGCATACATGGATACGTGTGGTAATGTGTTAGGTTGAAGTCAAGAGGTAAGAGTAGGGGGTCAGACTTGATCCTGGAGGTGGGGGCTCTGGGTGTAGGACTGACAAGAGAGGGTTGCATACAGGAGGCTTGTGCTGGGGATTGGGGCCGACCTGGGAACAAATCCTGGCTCTACCATTTCCTCTTGTGAAAAGTCTACTTTTGTCCACCTTCTTTTTTATCTTGAAAATTTTTTAATTTATTTTTTTTAAGAAATTTTTACACCCATCATGGGGCTCAAACTCCCAATGTTAATATCAAGAGTCACTCCACAGACTGAGCCAGCCAGGTGACCCTACTTTTGCCCACTTTCTGAGACATCATCTAAGAGAAACTAGAAGGCATTACAAGTATCTTTTATTGCAGATTTTCATTTTAGAACATTTATAATATGACATTTTGTATTTTATAAAATGGAAAAAATTTCACCTAGGTTGCACAGGTTTCAAATTTCTAGCTACTGTGTTCTTATCACCCTTAGGTTTTCTCTGACTTTTATTCATTCGCTCCCGTTTTTCAGAATTCTGCATCTTTTGTGTTCTCCTGAAGCTTTGACCAACAGATGAATACACTATTTTATCATTTTTTTCCCCAAATGGGAATTCTGGTGGCAGAAGGTTTTGTATTTATCGTGTACCTCATACTTGGTATCTTTCTTCCATTTAGGATGGGATACTCCGTGCGTGGTCTCTTTTTGTCCTTGCCCATTAGTATTGACCTATGAGGTGAAATATTTTCTGGGAATTCTATTCCTGCAGAAAATCTCATCTACTTTTGGAGTTTAAATTGCCATCACTTACACAGATTCCTTACACATCTGTATCCTGGCTACTTTCTTCTGAACTCCAGAGCATACATGCATCTCCTGGACATTTCCACTTGATTATCTCATAGATCCATCAAACTCAGCATGTCCAACCTACTCTCTGTCTTTATCCCTCTTAATCTCAGCAGGTGGCCTTATCATCTACCACATTGCCTAACCTAGGAATTTGGGAGGTAGGGTTGACTTGTTTTATTTCCATATCTAGGTAATGACAAAGTCCTGAGTCTCCCTTCTTCATACCTCTCAGATTTGTTTTACAGTTTCCACTGCCTTTTCCTTAGCTCTGTTCCCTTTAGCTCTCTCTTGCTTACCACAGTAGCCTAGGTGGGTTTCTGTTCCTAATTGGGTCCCTTTCCAGCATATTCTCTCCGTAAGGACTAGAGTGGGAAATATGTTTCTTGTTTTAAAGAATAGTTTTTAATGTTTCATCTTTTGAGAGAGAGCATGAGTGGCGGAAGGGCAGAGAGAGCGGGAGACAGAGGATCTGAATTGGGCTCTGCACTGACAGGGTGACAGCAGCAAGTCCAGTGTGGGGATTGAATGCAAAAATGTCAAGGTCATGACCTGAGCTGAAGTTGGATGCTCAATCACCTGAGCCACCCAGACGCCCCAGGAATATATATATTTTTCAAATGTTTATTAATTTTTGAGACAGAGACAGAGCATGAGCAGGATGTGGGGGGAGACAGATTGAGAGGGAGACACAGAACCCGAAGCAGGCTTCAGGCTCTGAGCTGTCAGCACAGAGCCCAGCATGGGGCTCAAACTCACGAACCATGAGATTATGACCTGAGCTGAACCTGGATGCTTAACCAGGTGCCCCTTAAAAACTTCAATGTTTGTTCATTGTTCCAAGATAGAGGAAGATTCCTTAATGAAACATTTAGGACTTTTTTACAGTCTTAAATTCTAAGATTTATATTATAAATCTTAACATCTTCAATACCTCTTGTTATTTTATATTCCAGCTATGTTGATTTACTTACAGTTTCCTGATGTTTTCTGTCTTGCCTTTTTGCCTTACGACCTTTGAATATGTTGTCCCTAACACAGTACTTACATTTGAACATTTGCAATATGCCTGACAATTTGCTAGTAAGCATTTTACTTCTGTTAACTTATTTAATCTACTGTCCTTATTTTATGGATGAAGAAACTGAAGTTTAGAGAAGTTAAGTAACTTGTCCAACTAATTGATGGATTCAGACCTAGGGAACCTTTCTCTGGAGTTTGCTTTCTTCATCCCACTGTATTTCCTGCTTACTGTACAGATCTTCCTCAAGAAAGCCTTCTGGAATCCCCAGCCCCCACCAAAGCCTTCAGGGAGGTGCACCGCTTTGTGTTCGTGTGGCACCCCACTATATTCCCCTAGTATGTTTGCCCTACTGGAGCATTCTCTGGTCTTCTGTAATTCATGAATGCATTGTCAGTTTCTTTCATAAGACTGTAAGTTCCTTGAGAAGTGAGACTCTCTGGGAACCAAAATATCTACCGCCTAACACAGCATTGCCATATAGCAGGCACTAACGTACTTAAGGAATACTTTTGAGAGAAAAATTGGCCCATGACTAAGAAACCTTGTCACCAGGAGGTGGGAATCATCCATTTTCTCCTGACTTTGTTTCACCAGACTTAATCGTGTGGAAGTAGGGAAGCCATCTGCCACCATTGAATCTTTCATGAATTTGTTCTGCTAAAGTTTAACCAAACTACTAATTCTTCCTGTAGTTTCATAGGTATAGGGGATTGTAAGGGATGCTAGTGACATCTGTAATGTCTGTTGTTAGCTACTCTCTAGGACTCGTAGGAAATAACTCCATGCAGGAGGCATAATTGGTATAACCCCAAGCAGTATAGGAAGTAAGTACCCTTTGTGCTGAACAGTGGTGGTTTCTATTCCAGCTGAAAAATGAAAGTGTTCCCATAGAATTTGAAGGCATCTGGCCACCCTGGAAGACATTGCCCTCCTTATCTGAGACGCTCTAATGAGTGCTGAGGGCTTTTCTGAAATCTGCTGCTTTCTAGAGTTGACGAGCTTAGCTAGAATGCCAGGGCCTGTGATCTGTGCCATTTATGCTTGTTACCTGAGTCTGTCCTCCATTCGTGCTTGCTACCTGTGTTCACATAGCTCTATATTTAAAACTGTAAAGATGAGAAGGAGTCACTACTGTCATTGCTGGACCAGTAAGGTAACATTGTTTCAGGGCTTGGAGCTGCTGAGAGAGCAAAACGGAAAGTAGCCCATATTTTTACCAACAGACACATGAATAGGGATAGCAAGTGAATATTTTGCCTAGAAATGCATTTTACAATGATCTGGAATAAAATGTGATTCATTTTACAAAAGCTTTTTAATGTACATTTTCAGAAACATTTTGAATAAATTGAAGTGCCTGTATTCATGAATATTATTAAGTACCTTTAGTACTTAGAAATAGTGTATTTTTTGGCATACTCCGTATAGTATAATAGGAATGGGAGAAAAACTTAGGGGGGAAAAAAAACACATGTGTTGTCAATATCTCCAGACTCTGAATAGTTCTGTATGGCCAGTTGGGCAGGATGAAAGAGTGTGCAATATATTATTTTAGGAAGTAGCTCTGAATTTACAAGATTATGATTTTTTAAAAATTGGCTTAATAAGTCAAGTTGGATGTAGTTTTCAATGTTGAGTTATTTATTTATTTATTTATTTATTTATTTTTGGTTACTGCATTTATTGAGATGATGGTGTCATAGAAGTGATTTATAGGTTTTGGTAAACAGATTTGCCTCCAAATGGATTTATTCATTTACAGTTTTATAGCTAATTGCTGGAAACATTGTATTGGCTATTTCTCTAACAGTACAAATGTCTGCAGTTGGAGCAAGAAGTGTGTTTTGATTCTTGTAAATTGACTTGTTTAAATCTGAAGTAGACTTTTCTTTTAGGTATGGCGATTCAGTACTGCATTTTGTTCTGTTAATGAATGGAAGTTTGCTGACATCCTAAGCATGGCTGACCACTTGAAGAAATGCACTTACAACGTTGTGGAGAAACGGGAGGAAGCCATCCCACTGCCGTGTATGTGTGTGACCCGAGAACTCACTAAAGAAGGACGCTCACTTCGCTCTGTTTTAAAACCTGTACTTTAGAAAGTGTAACTCCACTTGCACATACATGCAAGCACCTAGTAAAATTTGTCATATGTGACACTTTATCAATGTATTAAAGATTACAACTAGCTAAATTTATTGCCACTATGTATATAATGTTTTGAAGTGACATATATTTTTATAAAGTACTGTTTAGTTGGAAAAAAGTTGCCTTAATGTTTGAAATGTGTGAAATTTTTGGAACTTGCTGGACAGGGTGATTTAATTTTTAGCTACATAATTTTCAGAATTAGTATTTTTAATGGTGTGCATATCTTGGTTTTTAAATTTTTTGCTTCTTAAACTAACGAGATCCTGACCAAACAATTTATTCCTCATGTTTTTTGTGGGTTATAACCCATGCATTCAAAAAGCAAAACTTTGAATCAGATTTTTTTCAGCATACGTTTTTCAGATAAAAACATTCAGTTGCTTAAGGACTGCCATAAGATCATTATAAAATTTTTATTTTTTAGTGCTCCCCTTACACAATTGTTGATACATAGATGATCTTTAATATATATTTATGTAATATTTAAAATCATGACTGATGTTTGGTAATGCATTTATCATGTTTTAAAAAGACGCAAAAATATTTTCACCTTCTATATTTGCAACTCTCATAACAGAGAGTGACCATTTGCAACTTTTGTTTTTGTTGGACATCACATCCAAAGACTCATGGCAATGTGTTTTATGACAGGTTAAAGTGAAAACAAAAAGCCTCTGAACTTATTTTAATTGGAAACTGTTCATCATATTCTGTATTTGCTAGGTTTCTGATATTTGGAGAGAAGAAAATATACCTCATTTAAAGTTCGGATTGGGCACATTGTTTGAATAAATTTCAAATATTCAGAATGCAAAGGGCTTAACTTTCTTTCCTAAGCATATAAAATTTTGCCTTTTTATGTTTATAAAAATCACAACTGTTCCTTTAAGACGTTTAACAATGTGAAATTTGGTGTCTTTGTAAGATGACAATCTTGAAATAGAGAAACCTGTCTTGGTTGACAATCTCTTGAAAACATTTCCAAGTTTATTTCCCATAGACTTCTCTACCAAAATAGTAAGAATTGCATCTTTGTGTAAAGATCAGGGCATAACAGAAAAATACTCAAAGTCTTACTGGTGAGGTATTTTATTGTAGTTTTCAATTTGATATACACTATAATTAACCTGATGTTAATTAACCAGTTTTAAAAAATGAATATACGGTGTCCGTATTTAGAATTAAATTTCAGAGATGGGGACATACACTTAAGTAATTTGTTTTAAGTAACTTCTGGCATTTAGTAGCCTGAAGTGGTGACAAGTTATTTTGCTATAACATCAAACTTCTGTTGTGTCCTCTTTTCTTACATTTGTCCCTGAGAATGCTCTGTTGTGACCCAGGTCTTGATTACCATACATGGCAGCCAGGCTGGGCAGAGGTGTTCCTTGGGCATTAGAAAGGAACTCTGAACTACTAAAGACTTCTTCTGGATGGGTCACATCTTTATTACAGTTAAAAATATAGCATTAAAGACTAATCAGTTGTTTTGCCTCACCTGTCATTTTAATTAGTAGAATAACTATTTCTATGTGTTTAAACTTTCAACTATGAGATTGAATTCTACACTATTTCTGTGAAAAAGGTCAGAAATAAGATATCAAATACTGTAAAATATAACTCTGCCTTTTAAAGTTTTGCTGAAGAATGTGTCTGGTTAGGATAGCACAAACATTAACTTTCTGTTTTATGGTTGTGCTTGTTTGGTTTTTAAGTTCAGACTTTTTGTTTCCACACTGGATCGTGAGATGTTTAACAGTTTTCCACCTTATGTTTCTTTTACACATCTTTAGCTGTTTTCTTTTTTGTTTGTTATGCCACCATGTGATTTTGTTAAAATGTTTTCTTTGTGCAACATTTGTTCAAATTCTAATAAAATTAATATTTTCCCTTTATGTGGCTCAGTAACTTAAAAAGAAAAACTTTCTTTGAAATAAAATTTTAATACTTGTTTGAGAAATTCCAAACACAGTGTTTCTAATAAGTGTACATTTTCTGCATGTTGTAAAAGTTTGTTAATTATGATTGCTCACCAATGATTTACTGGTGATCATTGTTGTTTTTAATATGGAAAACTCAATTAATTGACTTTTGTGCCTTTTCAGTGTCTTCTTGAAAGTAGTCCCATCTAGGGGTATTGAAAGGCTGAAGAGTTTCTGGCAGTATTGTTTTTCTAAACTTTATAATGGGAACAATCTATCTAGGCTTTTAAGCATGAAAAGGTTTGTGTGTCAGTTAATTGTCATTTGAGAAGTCTTTGTTGATTTCTTAGTTTTTTTCTGACCAGCAAGATAAAGGGCAGGTGTCAGGATGGAAGGAAATAACTGTATTCCATTTTATCTGCTGCCTCCTTCCCCAGAACTGCATGTTTCTCTTTTTCTCATTCTCTCTCCGTTTCTCTGTCTTTGTAATTGCCTTTGGAGACTCACAGTAGGGGTTCCCAGAAGCACCTGGGCATTTGTTAGAAATGCAGATTCCTGGGTCTCTCTGTACACCTAACCAGAAACTCTAGGAAGGAAACAAGCAGTCAGCTTTAACGGAGGCCTTCGGGTGATTCTGATGCACCCTAAAGTATGAGAACTTAGGGAAGAGCCTGGGATATGCCAGCTATTCTCCTGAATGATGTGCTATTGGAGTGGGTATGTTTGAGTATATACACACACGTATAATCCAAACTTAAGAATAATGGTAATTTGTTATTAATTAATGGTTAAACTAAGTGATGTATGTTGTGGCAACCTTATAGCTGTATAACAAACTACATTGGGTACCATGGTGGTTGGACATTTTTTTAAAAACCTAGGATTTACTAGTGTTTAAGTTTTACTAGTGTTATTACTAGTATTTCACTTGTGTTTTTTCTGTTCAAAATAAATTGCAGTGCAACATATAGTTCATTAGCATTAACGTTTAGCCTAGTCATCATCCATTCTTGTTTAGTGTTTGCAGAGTCATGTGAACATATTAGATTTCTAGGATAAACAAAAAGAGTAGATGTAGACATACTGGATTAAACCCTACAAAAATATTTGTAGGAATCCTTTCAACCCCTATCATTAAGAGAGATTAAAGGTTGAGTTTCTGAGTTATTGGTAGTATAGAATCTTGTTTTGGTCTTTGACCTTGTGCTACATATCCCATCCATGTAGTTGCTATTATTGACAGTGGGTATTAGGATCTTAGTAATTTGGAAGATAAACAACAAAACTTCCATATCCCTTGAAGATAACAGCAGCTTATATTACTATATTGATAACGTATTGTTAACCTCTAGCAATTTGTAATTTTTGGCATTTAGAAGCAAAATAGATTTCTTCATATTTTGCATCCCAGCCTAAAAAGACATAGGATTTATTGATCTTAAAAATTTTCGAAGGATTAGTTATGCAAACATTTAAAAATGTGTTTCATGCCTGACACACCATATCAGAAGGTGATGTGATGGGGACCCCCAGAGGTGGATGGTGAGAATTGCAGTAGAAGAAAGCATCTGGCCCTCATTCAGTAGACTGGACAAAGGACAAAGTCTTTGATGGGAAGAATTTTCCTGATATGTGTTTGGTTATCTAAATGCTGCTCTAAATAGTCTTACTTAACAGGTTCTTGAGGCCTAGAAAGTAAGGGAGTATTAGTTATCACTTAAAAAAATATCAAGTCATGAGTGACTCATCCATTGCATTTAATGTAATTCAGTGATGCGTTTTGTTAGGATTTGATCTAAATCTGATTTCCAAACAAGTTTTGAGCTGTGTAAGTAAAGACCAATTCTAGTAAACTTCTTTCTAAATAAAATAAGGGAGAGGGAGGATGGTTTTGTTTTAATGTCACTTTTTATGTAATTATTTTCTTTGCTTTAAAAGATCAGAGTAAGTTCAAAAGACAAGTCCTTTCAGGTTTCTATTCTAATGATGAAAAAACAGATACTCAAAGTTCAGGTGCTGGCGATTGTATGGGGATATTTCACAGAAATGTGTCCTCACCAGGTTCATTTTTTTACTTTACTAATTCAGAAAGAAGAGACATTTCTACTTTATTCAGAAAGAAGGAACATTTGGAAAATATTGTTGCCTGGAATATTTGATTCCTAATAAGTGTTTTAGAAATACTGACAGTACCAGGAGGAAAACAAGTAGAAAGAAACGAAGTATGGGTGTTATTCTGAAAGTCCTTCGCAAAAACTAGGTTTTTTGCTGAGTTTTTGCAAGTATTTTTTGCATCTGTGATTGATAAAATTCTATAAACTTGTTTATATATGTATATTTATTTGCATGTATAATCTCCATGTAGATTTTAATACATCTTGACATATTAATGGTGATACACCTTGAGGTACGTTTTTATACCTTAGAACATTTCAAAACTGACATTTTGTATTCAGGATGTTTGACATTCAAATGTGTTATTTGGAGAGTGACTTTTTATCAGTTTAATAACTGCAAAGAAATGGGCTAGCAGGCTGTCTCATGAATGTACTCCATGGAAACACAGTAAAAAAGTCATTGATATGAATCTCTTATATAATTTTTTCTCTTTTTGACATATGCTGGTCTGAGTATTGTTTACTGTGAGGAAAAGTATTTTTGAAGCAAACTGACAACATAAATGTTTCTTTTCACTGATGAAATTTTAGGCACCCCCCCAAATCACTTTTAATAATCTGTTTGCATGCAAGTATTGTGATAGGAAATGGTTCTTCAATATGTAGCTAGTTCTAGTGGTGCTAATATTGCATGTATTTGAAAGTAATAAAACTGCATTTCTGTTGAACTCTTAAGACTGACCAACTTATGAAATTATCCTTTCCAGTAAAAGAAAATTCATTAGGTTTAATTTTTTACCATTTTCTATTATAAATTGCTAGAAGTATCTTTTTCTCAGAGAAGACCCTTAAAGAGGTACATAGGTTGGTGTATGTGTTGGTTCATTCTTTGGCAAAGGTTAGAGGTAGACAGCTTTCCATACCCCTTAAAGAGTAAAATTAATTGTTGCATTAATTTTCAGTGGTATGATGATATAAAAACAGCAATAAGGTGTTACTGCTCAAAAGATTGAAGTTGAAGATAGGCGATATTGCCCTTTGCTGCCCTGAAATTTTTTCGTTGAAATTCTCTTTTCCATGTTAATTGTCATTATTGCTTCAATTTTCTGACCAGGAGATCAAAATAACGTAGATTAAGTATAACGGGGTTTTTAAAAACTTGTTCCAATGAGCACATGTTTAGTAGTTGGGGTCAAGTAAGTTTAGATTTGATTAAGTAACATTTAGCTTCTTTTAAAGTCTCAGCTGACAAGTTTGTAGTATTGAAAAACAAGTATCAGCATTCAAGTTTGTCTACATTATATGACTAAAAGATATCAAACCATAGAAATAGAAGTATGACATCTGTTCAAGAATAGAATTACCCAGTGAATATTTAATTATGTCAAGTGAATGTCTTTTATATCAATTGATAACTTTAAAAAACTAGGTCTTATATTAGAAAGGGATTTGAATAGAGAATGGTATTAATTCCCTACAACATTCCAATACCCTTGTGAGGAAAACTGACATATGCAATAAATTGCTTTAAATGGTTAATAATTCAGTGGAAATGAATTCTTAAGATTTTAATGCTGCATATAAAATATTAAAGTTGTATTGTTCATTTGATGAGTGTTTAAGCACCAGTCATTCCTAGAAACTTGAATCATTCTGAAAGATAATTGCACTGACTCATTCACTTACCTCAGGTGTCATTTAGTTTCCAATGTATCTTTTTTCCCCATGATTTACATTAATGGTTGGTTTCTCCTTAATGCTAAAGGATATGGTATTTCTTGAAAAATATGCTAAGTAAAAGAAGCTAGATACAAAAGGCCACAAATTATGTGATTCCATTTACATGAAATATCCAGAATAGGTAAATCCATTGAGAGGAATCAGATTGTGAGGGGCTGGCAGGGAGGGGTCGGAGTGGTGGGAGGTGACTGCTTAATGGGTACTGGTTTTGTTTAGTGATGAAAATATTCTAGAACAAAATAGTGTTGATTGTACAACATTGTGAATGACACTGAAATGTACACTTTAACCACAATTACAAAGGGTGGGAGTAATTTGCAGTTATTACCAAAGCCAAAAAGTACCTTGTTCTCAAGGTTTGTAAAATGCTCAAGTTCTGGTTTAGAATTAATTTACAACATTAGTAATGTGACAGATTTATTCAGTTTAAAGTCCTAATGAAATTAATAAATCTCATCACAGAAGTACTGGTAACAGCGGCAGAAATGCAGTTGTAATTCATTACAATTTCATTATTTTCATACAGTTTGGACAGTGAAAAATTGGCTTCCAGGTCAATGTTCATCTTTCATCTTTTACCTTTTCTTATGATTCCTTGGGGGAACATCTCAATCACATTTTTTAAAGGTCTGTTTTTAAAATCATGCTTTGGAAACAATTTGTATAATTTTCAGGATCATTTTTTTATAGTTTTATACTTTGTGTTCCTTTTAAAGAGCAAATCCATTGATGTATTACATAAGACTAAATTAATAAATTGAACCCTTGTATACATTTTGTATTCTTTTGTATTATCTTGTGGGGAAAACATTTGAATCTTGGGATTGGTAGTGCCTCCTTTTCTATTTGGAGAAATCAAAGCCGAGATTGTCAGTGTGTTTGTTCATTCAACAAGCATTTATTGACCACTCATGCCATGCACAGTGGAGGCTAGATTTGGGAAGGTTGTGATGTGCCAAAGCTTACAAAGGAAATTGCTACTTCTTCCTCTTCATCTCCTCTTTCTCCTCCTCCCCTTCCTTCTCCTCCTAATATCTAGTAACGATGCCAGACACATGGACAAGTTCCAAAGAAGGAAAGGGTTTAGACAGAGAATTACTTTAGATGGTTCTTTACATAAATCTTCCCCCAAATAGATGTTCTTTAGTGTAGTAAAATACACATGATCATAATTCATTTATATATGTATATAGGAACACACTTATTAACAAATTTACTTTCATGACTTTGAGAAGTTGTTTCCATATTCCTTTAAATTATTCCAATTATTTTCCACTGTTTTTTAAGGAGTTGACTTTATAAAATTATTGATTATATTCTATGTTTGAAAAAGCTAAATTGCTTTGCAAATAACTGCCTCTGTTATAATTGGGGATACATATGCCACTTAAGGTTTGTATATGCTCCAAGCTGGACAACAAGTATAATTGAATTAACTGAATGAGGCTGGCAGTGTAAATTAAACTATCAGGATAAACAGTAGACACAGGGAGACTTGTGCTACCATAGCTTTCCTCACTGCAACAGAGTCTGAAGTCAAAGAGAATGGGGGGAAGGAAAATAATTGGGATAATTCATACTCTTTATAACTTTGTTGTGATTTTTCACTTAATGATTTCTTGTTTACTTAATTTGGTATTTCTATAATAGTTGGGGCTTATTTCCAAATACATTATTTGACCCATATTTCCTTAATCATCACTTCTTATTCCATCCCCTTGGAGGCTACATTTCTGTATTTCCCAAACACCTTATAGACTTTCATGCCTCTCAGTCTTATGCTTTTCCTTTATCTAGAATGCCCTCTCCCCAACTTCTTTGTCTGGTAAAACTTTGGTTCATTGGTGAGGATCCAATTCTGATGTCACCTGTTTATTCCTAGACTACCCCAGGCCATTGAGTCACTCTATGACCCCCTACCCCACTTATTTATTTATTTATTTATTTTGCTCATACCTCTTTTCAGTATTTATCACACTGCACTGCCATTATCTATTCGCTGGTATCTGTACAATTGGAGCTTATGGTTCCCTCTAGCTAGAAAACATGTCTTACTTGACTTTGGATCCCTGTGCTTAGCAGAGAGACTTACACACATGGATGCCTGTTGAACTCATCGTGAAAAATGATTGAATACTTAATGCTGCTTCAGTTAGCTTTTGCTGCATAACATGCCATCCCAAAAGCTTCATGACTTGAAACATGAATAATTAGCCCAGGATTAGTTGGCTGAGCTATTCTAGTCTGGCTTGACTTGGCTGATCTCCGTCTGGTTGGCTCACACATCTGTGGTCAGCTGATGGGTCAGCTGGAGGTTAGATGATCTAAGACAGCTTTACTGACATGTCTGGCAGTTGGTGGGCTGTTGGCTGGGGTCCTGGGGGTGATGAGGCCATATGTCTCTCATCATCCATCAGGCTAGCCCAGGCTTATTTCCATGGCAGTAGCAAAAACAGCAAGAGACTATGTCCCATTGTGCAAGCCCTTTCCAAGTCACTGCTTGCCATATTTGTTAAAGCCCCATTTTCCAAAGTAATTACAGGTCTAAGCTCACATTTAAGGGATGAAGAAATAGACTCTACCTCAATGGGAGGAGCAGCAAAGTCATGTTGCAAATGAGCATGTATATGGGAATAGGAAGAATCGTGCCCACTTAAACCTACCACAAATGCAAATTTCCAAACTGGTAGTCCCTTCTTCCCTCATTAAATTTTTCTTATAAAAACCCTTGAATATTTAAAACCAGGGAAAGTTTAAAACCAGAATTATCTTCTGCTTTTTTCTTTCTTGAAAACTGAAAAGAGAGTAAGAAAGTACTGAATTTTATTCTTAAGAAAAATTTCAGAAGACTTTCTCGAGAGAGATGGAGTCAGAATAAAAGAAACACATTTTTGAAGGGCCTCTGTGTTTCAGTCCTCTGGGCTCAAGAGAGGACCAGAAAGTTATCAAATCTTATAGTTTCCCCATACTGATCCAATCTGATGCAGAAACAGTGGAGGGATTTTCTATCAGGAATGCTGGAGTCATATGGGGTAAATGTGCAAGGCATGGAGAAAAGGTACCAGAGCTAAAGAGTGGAGACAAGTTTGGGAAAGTTTAAGGTCCAGGGTATTGGAATGATAGGAGAGCCCCAGGGAGGAGAGAAAAGGTAGTTTGGAGAAATGTTAATGTAGCTTATGATGTGGAGTGTTTTTATGTTCTTTGGCAGAGACAACGCATGGAATTCTTATTCTGAAACCACTTTGACTTATGAATCATGCTAACTTGAGTGTAACTTGGTGTAATGACTGAGCCACATAGAACACCGATTACTTTCAGTTCACAAAACTAGAATGATAGCCCTGAAGATATAATGTTGATAGATCAGTAGGCTTTAGACATATGTCATGAGTTGGCGAATTTTATAACCAAAATTTATGTGTGGGGCTAATTCTGAGTAGCAGTGTAGTCTGGGGCTGATGGGACTTCATTCCTGACAGCTCTTTAGCAGCTGCAAATGGTGGGAGAACATGTATTGTCGGAGCCCCTCCACGCTGCTCCGGAAGGAGGAGCAGCAGCAGCGGGAGCACCATGTGGGAAAGGGACTCCTTATACTTGAATTTACAGGATCTGCTGTCATGGCCCATCTTTCATGGCTGATGTTGGAAATTTGTGTATCCGCTTTTGGTTTTACTTTGCTGCTTTCGATAGAGGATTAAGCATTTCTTAATTTTTTCTAAGAACCAATTTTGCCTTTTTAAATTTTCTCCCTTGTTTGTCTGTTACATGCCACCAACGTTTGCCTCTTCTCTTTATTTCCTTTGTTTTTACCTGTGTTTAATTTGCTTTTTATTTACCAGCTTCTCATCACGGAAACTTAGATCGCTGATGTAAACCTTTTTCTTTTTTAATATAGGCATTGAAAGATGTCAAATTTCCTCTAATTACTCCTCCAGTTGCATCCCATAAATTTTAATGTCATTTCACGGTCATTTAGTTCAAAATGCTTTCTGGTTTCTCCTATGATTCCTTCTTTTATTTATTTAGAAGTATGTTATTACATTTCCAAGTTGGGGGGATTTTACTGATTTTTTTTTACTGATTTCTAATTCCATTGTGTTCAGACTTCAAACTTTTGAAATTTATTATGGCTTTTATTTGATGGCTTGGCATGTGGCCAGTGTTGATGAAAATCAATGTGCATTTGGACAGAATGTGAATTCTACAGTTTGGACTATAGCTTTGGGTAAATACCATGCAGATGTTATATTTTCTTAGTGATTTCTTTTGCACTTGCTCTCACAATGATTGGGAGGAGAGTGTTTAAATCTCCAACTGTGAGTGTGGATTTATTTCTGTTTTTTAGTTCTGTTTTTGTTTCAAGTATTTTGAAGCTTGTAAAGGTGTATCCTTTTTTATTATTATGTCTTCCTGATGAATTGACCCTTTTGTCTTTATGACATGTTATGCTTGATCTCTGATAAAAGATAGGCTATAGAGCGGTGCCTGGGTGGCTCAGTTGGTTGGGTGTCTGACTTTGGCTCAGGTTATGATCTCACAGTTTATGAGTTTGAGCCCTGCATTGGCTCATTCCAGCTCAGAGCTGGAAGCCTGCTTCGAATTCTGTGTCTCCCTCTTTCTCTCTGCCCCTCCCCTGCTCATGCTCCGTCTGTCTCTCTCTCAGAAGAGAAATAAGTATTAATTTTTTTGAAAAGATAGGCTATAGAAAGGAAATGTTATGAAAATAAATAAAAATAGGAGAAAAAGGAATCAGGAAGGAGGGGATGAGAGGCAGCCTGCAATTAAAAAAAAAAAAAAGATCATAGTAAGCTTCCTTAAGAAGACAACATTTGAGCAAAGACTTGAAGAAGTTAGTAGAGTGGTTATCCAGGCGAAGAATTTTCCAGGCAGGCGGTAGTGGCAAGTACAAATGTCCTGAGACAAATGTGCTGAGTATTTTCAAGGGAGAGCAGAAAGCCAGTGTGGCTTGGGAGGAATGAGCGGGGTGGGGTGGGGGTGGGGGAAGAGCAAAAGAGACAATGAGAGATGTTATGGGACACCAGATCAAGAGCCTTGAAGGTTTTGTGAGACTCTGGCTTTTTGTGAAATGGGGTGTCATTACATGGCTCCAAGTCTGACTTACTCCATGCTCTGACGTATTCTTACTGACATACAGATGTACAGATCATTTTGGCCACTGTGCTGGGTCTAAAGAAAAGAAGCAAGGTAACCTGTTTGCAGCCTATTGTAATGCCGGCGAAGGAAGGAGACGATGGGCCAGGATATCAGCATGGGGACAATGAAGTGTAAGACAAAAGAAGGGATCAAGGGTAACTTCGAGACTTTGGACTGAATAAATAACACTATCATCCCCATTGTACAAGTTGGAAACTAAGCCGTACCTCAATTCATTAGTAACTCTCCAGAAAATGGGTACTGGGACAGTTAACATTTAGCGAGGCTTCTGTTAAGAGTAGCTGTTGTGTGGATGGAGCTAGAGAGTATAATGCTAAGCAAAATAAGTCAGTCAGAGAAAGACAAATACCATATGATTCACTCATATGCGGAATTTAAGAAACAAAACAGATGAGCATGAGGTGGGGTGAGGAGAGAGAGAGGCAAACCAGAAAGCAGACTATTAACTGTTGTAGAGAATAAACTGAGGGTTGCTGGGTTGCTAGGCTAAATGGCTGATGGACCCTTGTTAGAATGAGCACTGGGTGTTGTATGTAAGTGATGAATTCTTAAATTTTACTTCTGAAACCCATATTACACTGTTGGCTAACTGGAATTTAAATAAAAACTTGAAGGAAAAAAATAGCTGTTGTGATGGCCGTGTCTGGGGCTCTCAGTCGGTAAAGGACACTGTGAGTCTTTGGTCAAACGTGACATAAGCACTGCGAGGTATGCTTAAAATGAAACATTTCATGATGTGAGCAAAGCAAATTCCTTAGAAATTAAGTGAATTCTTTAGTTAGTAACAAAGATGCATGCTATTATTTGTAATGTTGCCTTAAAATCCATACAGATTATACTACTAAAAGGATAATGGACTTCATAAAGAGTCGATCTCGCTAATGTGTTGCAGAGAAGATACATCATGCACGATCCAGGTATATTCGTGGGAAACTTCGTAAGTGAACATCATAAAATACATGTTGTTAATGTGAGAACATGAGATAAACATGCTATTCTAAGAAGGAGATGTTTTAAAATGTTAGAAAACAGTACATGTGAAATATAGGAAAATAGATAATACAGATAAACACGAGAAATATTATCATCAAATTTCTATCCCCCAACAATGATCACACTTAACATTTTAGGTTTTTTAAATTTTTTAAAATGTTTTTTATTTATTTCTGAGAGAGAGAGAGACAGCGTGAGCAGAGGAGGGTCAGAGAGAGAGGGAGACACAGAATCTGAAGCAGGCTCCAGGCTCCGAGCCAGCTGTCAGCACAGAGCCCAATGAGGGGCTTGAACCCGCAAACTGTGAGATCATGACCTAAGCCGAAGTCGGATGCTTGACGGACTGAGCCACTCAGGCGCCTCAACATTTTAGTTTTTATATTTCTAGATTTTCCTATGCATATTTTTTTACCCAAATGATACTACACTGTAAATATTATTTTGTGAGTTACTTTCTCCAATTAATGATTTCTATTTTCTATTTCAGTACATTTTTGCTCTGCCTACCACCCAAGCCATATTAAATTTTATCCAGCTCTCAAAATGTTCTTTATAGTTTGTCCAGTGCAGTATCTTTTCTAAGCCCACATATTACATCTGGTTGTTGTATGAGTGTCTTTTTAAACTAGTGATCCTTTTTTTGTGACACTGACTTACTGAAAAATCCAGACCAGATTTCTATAAGAGTCATCTCCTGCCTCTGTCTGATTACTTCCTCATTTAGTCTTTTCCTGTATCCCTTGTTTTACCTGGAAACTGAAAGTTGAATTGAGTTAACCATTTCTGACTAGACTACATCTTAGATACTTTACTTATGAAACCTCTAATCCCTTTTCAAAACATATGATGACAGAAGATACAATTGACCAAAAATTATACATCAAGATAATTCAAATCTCTCATTTAGTTATCATACTCAATTCCATCTTTAAGAAATTCTTTACCTCAGCAACCAAGGAAAAGTGAAAGGTCAAGTTAAGTTTTATATCCTTTGCTTTTCTTTTCTTTTTTTCTAGTGGAGGTGCACATGAGCACTGAAATGGTGAAACTGAAGAGCATCAGGAAAGAAAGAAGAAAAGTAAGAGACCTTGCCATTTATAAATTATATAATAGGTACCGTTAGAGTAATCACACACATGAATTTATTTCATTATTTAAGATTTCAAAATATGAGAGTGACATTATTAAGAATGCCAGAATAAGGACCTCAAATATCTTCTTTTCCATAAGAAAAATGAAAATACCGGCAAATATTGTCAAAATAAACTTTTTTCAGGATTCAGGAGATTAACCAAAGACTTGCAACACTCCGGGGAACATTTATTCAAGAAGAGTGGCTGAATCTCAGTCAGAATAGCAAGCTTTGTAGCATTTTGGCCTACGCTAATCCCATCTTCCTATCCCAAGCCCATGGAAACCTTGAAAACCAACAGTTTTAATCCTTGTGAAAAACTGACAGCCTAGCTGCAATGGGGGTGGGGGGTCAGAATTGGTTTGGAGGTACTTCAAAGTCCTATTTGCAGAGAAATGTAATTATTTAACCTATCTGGCTGTTCCCTGGAAAACTCCACTTGCAATGCATTATCTTTATTTGATCTGATTGAGAGATCACCCAGGTGAACAACCTTCATCCAGGGGCACCTTTTGGAAATAACCAGTGGTAGGCTTTGTTGCTATGTGAGGCAGTGACAATAGCTGGTGGAAACTGCAGTCTCATGAAAACATTTTAAAGGGAAGGCTATGGAATGCTACATTCATAAAAGGTTTTGCAGATATATTTTTGGGAATCTGTAAGTCTATGTGCACATGTAGGGCTGTATGCATGCTCCATAAAGACCTGAGGCTGCCATAACCCTTACCTTTGACTTTGAGGCTTTACATAGAAGGCCGAATATTGAACTCATGTCCCAACACCCATATAGGGACCTTTGGAAAAGAGTGGACTTCTGAGGAAGAACCTAGATAGTAAATCAAGTCCACATGAGGAAATAAAGAGCACTAGAAAAAGTAAATATAAAAGATAGTATAAATGCAATTCTTGTTTGTAACTTTTTTTCATCCTTAAAGGCAAACGTATATGGTAATAAGTAGAAATCTGCGTTCATGGGCATACAATGTTTAAAGATAGGATTTATATAAAATATCAGCACAATGGAAAGGAAAAGAAAGGAGTTATATGGGAAGACAGTTTTTTATACTCTTGATATTAAGTTGGTATTAATCTGAATTAGACTATTATAAGTTATAATGTTAGTATTAGTTTCCTAGGGCTTTCATATCAAATCACCATGAACTGTGTGGCTTAAGACAGTAGGAATTTATTCTCTAATAGTTCTTCAGTCTAGAAAGTGTCAGGAGGGCCATGATCCCTTGAAGTTTACAGAGAAGAATGCTTCCTTGCCTCATCATAGCTTCTGGTGATTTTTAACAATCCTTGGAATTTCTTGCTTTGTGGTTGCATCACTTTAAGACCAGCCTCTGTCATCGCATGGTCTTCTTCCCTGTGTCTATCTCTGTGAGTCTTCTCTTCTTACAAAGGCACCAGTCATTGAATTTAGGGCCCGTCCCAGTCTAGTCTGACTTCATCTTAATTAAACTAATTGCATCTGCAAAGATTCTATTTTCTGAGATTCTGCATAGACATGAATGTCTGGGTAGACATTCATCCTAATGTTAATTGTAATCCCCAGGGTAACCTTTTTAGTTAGAAAAAAACCCTAAAAAAATAATAAAAGAGACCAAATAGAATAGAAATGGTACACTAAAAATGTTCACTGTAAACCAAGGCAGTAACGGAGGAATAGAGGAACATAAAAGATGTAAGACATTTACAAAACATACGGCATAAGCCTGATGTGGGGCTCAAACTCACAAATAGTGAGATCATGACCTGAGCTCAACTGACTGAGCCACCCAGATATCCCAAGCATCACAGTTCTAAATAAACAATGGATGAAAGCAGTCACAAAGACATTAGAGAATACTTTAAGATGAATAAAAAATGAAAACACAAAATACCAAAACATATGGGATGTAGCTCAAGCAGTGCTACAAAGAAGTTAATAGCTCTAAATGTCTACATTAAAAAAGAAGAAAAATCTCAAATTCATAACCTAATCTACCTTAAGAACCTGAAAAAAAAAGAGCAAACTAAAAGCAAACAAAAGGGGAAAATAATAAAGACGAGAGGGGAAATAAATAAAATGCCAAATAGAAAAAATAGGAAATATCAACCAACCCAAAAGTTAGTTCTTTGAAAAGATCAAAAAAATTGACAAACCTTTAGTTAGACTGACCAAGTGAAAAAAAAGATGAGTCAAATTCCCAGGACAAGTAGAAAAATAACAACTGTTGACTGTAATTAAAAAATAGAGGGGGTGTCTGGGTGGCTCAGTTGGTTGAGCATCCAACCCTTGATTTCAGCTCAGGTCATGATCCCAGGGTCATGGGATCGAGTCCTACATTGGGCCTGGGCTGAGCATGGAGCCTGCTTAAGATTCTCTCTCTCTCTCTCTCTCTCTCTCTCTCTCTCTCTCTCTCTCTCTCTCTCTCCTTCTCTCTCTCTCTCTCTCCCTCTCTCCCTCTCCCTCTGCCCCTCTCCCCTGCTCATGCACTCTCTCTCCTTCTAAAATGAAAAAAAGTAGAAAAATAACAGGTGTTGGCAAGGATGTGAAGATTGGAATCCTCATATACTGCTGATGAGAATGGAAAATGCTGAAGCCACCTTGCAAATAGTAAAATCTGTTTCAATTTTAATTTTGTAAAGTTCTTGATTTTAAAAGGTTAAAAAATAGAACTACTCTATGGCCCAATAATTCCACTCCTAGTACACACCTGAGAGACTTACAAACACATGGTTACACAAAAACTTGTACACAAATGTTCATGGGAACTTTATTTATATTTGCCAAAAATGGGATGAACACAAATGTCTGTCAGTGATAGATGGATAGACAAAATATGGTATATCCATACAATGAAATGTTATTTGGCAATAAAAAGGAATGAATTACTAACACATTCTATGACTTGGCTAAACCTTGAAATATTGTGTTATGTGAAAGAAGCCACACAAAAGGCCACATACTGCATTATTACATTTAAAATTTTTTTTAATGTTTTATTTATTTCTGAGAGACATTGATAGCATGAGCAGGGGAGGGTCAGAGAGAGAGGGAGACACAGAAACTGAAACAGGCTCCAGACTCTGAGCTGGCTGTCAGCACAGAGCCCGATGCGGGACTCGAACCCACGAACCGTGAGATCATGACCTGAGCCAAAGTCGGATGCTCAACCGACTGAGACACCCAGGTGCCCCTGCATTATTCCATTTTTTAAAAATTATTTTTTAAAACAACATTTTGTTAAGAATTTTTAAAGCTATACAATGGTAGTAAGAACATTCATAAACCAAATGCTGGGCGCCTGGGTGGCTTAGTCGGTTAAGCGTCCGACTTTCGCTTAGGTCATGATCTAACGGTTCGTGGGTTCGAGCCCCGTGTCGGGCTCTGTGCTGACTGCCAGCTCAGAGCCTGGAGACTATTTCAGAGTCTGTATCTCCCTCTCTGACCGTCTCCTGCTCACGCTCTCTCTTTCTCTCTCTCTCTCCTAGAAATAAATAAAAATATTAAAAAAAAAAAAACCCAAATGTATCCATTACCCCTTTCAATAATTATCAACTCATGGCCAATTCTGTTTCACCTCTATCCCCAACTTCATTGCATATTACCTGGAAGCAAATCCCAGAGAGCAGACTTAAAAATATACATACAGTAAAACCTTGGTTTGCAAGCATAATTTATTCTGGAAACATGCTTGTAATCCAAAGCACTTCTGTATCAAAGCTAATTTCCTCGTAAGAAATAATGGAAACTCAGATGATATGTTCCACATCCCCAAAATATTCATATAAAAATTATTACAATACTGTAATACTGTAATATAACACAAAATAATAAAGAAAATATAAAATATAAAGAAAAAGAAACCAATTAACCTGTACTTACCTTTGAAAACCTTCATGGCTGGCGTGAGGGAGACAAGAGAGAGGAAGGTTATTGTATAGGACAACTTTCACTATCACTAACAAATGTTGACTACAGTACAGCATTAATAAACTCCTATCATATACTGTATTTAATGTAAGTGGCAATAAAGCAGCAGAGGAAAGGGTCTATATCTGCAGGCAGCCTGGCCTAGAATGAAGCAAAGCACTCCTAAGCTTACTCTTGTATAGAAAAGCAAAGGACTGTCCTTAGGTGCTTAGAAGACAAAAAATACACTAGTTCCGGTTGTGGGCACTTTCTAATGTTCTGAAAAATCACTGATTTCTGCGAAATACCAGGGCCTGAGATCAAGCATCTGAGCATGGGAGATGATCAGCCACAATCCCAGAGAGAGACAGAGAGAGAGAGAGAGAGGGAGGGAGAGAGAAGAACCATTGGCTCAGTTGTGCATGATCACATGACATTTGGTGACACATACTACTTGTATTGCAAGACATCGCTTGTTTATCAAGTTAAAATTTATTAGAAATGTTTGCTTGTCTTGTGGAACACTCAAAGAACAAGTTACCCATAATCCAAGGTTTTACTGAATTGCATTATTCCATCTATATGAAATATCCAGAATAGGCAAATCCAGAGAGAAGGAAAGTTTATTAGTGGTTTCTGAGGGCTGAAATAAAAATAGGTGTGGGAAATTACTATTTATGGGCATGGGGTTTTAGGGATGGTGAAAATATTTTGCCCAACTGAGCCTCCAGGCGCCCACTTTGTGAATGTACTATAAAGCAGTGAACTTTACATTTTAAAAGAATGAGTTCTGGGGCACCTGGGTGGCTCAGTCAGTTAAGCATCTGACTTCAGCCAGGTCATGATCTCATGGTTTATGGGTTCGAGCCCTGCATCGGGCTCTGTGCTGACAGTTGAGAGCCTGGAGTCTGCTTCAGATTCTGTGTCTCCCCCTTTCTCTCTGCCCCTCCCCCACTCACCTTCAGTCTGTCTCTCTCTCAAAAAATGAAAAAAACATTTAAAAAATTAAAAAAAAGAATGAGTTCTATGGCATACATTACATATACCTCTCAATTTAAAACAACCTTAAGAGAATTTTGAAAATTTTACCTGTGCCTTGTTTTGTCTGCTTTTAATTTGATTGTCAACATGGTGGTTACAAACAGAAATGTTGGGAGCATTAATCTAATTTGTGTGCTATAGGGTAGATCTACCACTTATAATTTCCTCATTTATCTTTGCTTTCATCTGCATTAAAAATTTATCCATGTGTAAAATTAAAAATAAAACAAAACTGATTACAACATCACAACTCATAAGCACTTTCAATAATTCATTAATCCTGTAAACGGCTCAGTAGCTGATAGCCACCCAGTAACGAGTGTGGCACAGACATAGACGTGGGTTACTTACCATTCTCTTCATGTAAACTCCAACATCCTCTCCTTTCTTGCTCACTCAAGCAAACATTTCTGGGAAGCCAGTGAGCAGAAATGATGTTTGTACAGGGATGAACTTTAAACAATGTGTTGCTGTCAAAATTTGAATCTTTGACGCTAATGGCAAATTAGTCATCAGAGATGCTGGAGCTGAGAACTTGAGAACAATGCAAGTCCTAGGTCAGTGAAATATATACCTCCTAAAATTACCTCCTAAAAGCAGTTTCGCTTTATTGGATTATTGTATTTGTATTGTCACTCTACCATTATTCATCTCTGCTTTACCTTTAATCAATGCTTTCTTGGAGTTGCAATCGCCACCTTGGGAAGGTAAAGGTAAGCTGTAGGAAGTCTTGAGCATGCAGCTCATTGTTCTCAGTGAATGCTGCCAGGGTACTGATAAGACTGAATGCTAAAAAAGTATTTTTCTAGACAAAACACAATAGGGAGCATGGAGCCACCCAGCCACTCTGCATTCCTGAACTGTCTGGAGCATCCCCATCTCTTCCTTCTCGGCAGGGAAACTTGCTTCTCATGTCACAGAAAACAGAAGACTCAATAAGACCACCCAGCATTTTCCTACCCACATTTATTCCAATTTTTTCTGCATATCTACTCATCTTTACTCCTCTTCCCTTTTTTTCTCCTTAAAATACTTCTTCCTACTTGATCACAGAGCTAATCCCCTGAAGCTTGTGACTGAGATTCTATCTTTCTCTCCTAACCCTCAGTGGAAGTGGACTCCATCAATCAGCATGTATTACCCTGTACATTCAAATTCTATCTCCATCCTAACTTCCCCTCAGCGTGTAAATATGATTATCTTCTCCATTTTATTTTAAGTAGGAAACTTCCACGTGTGCTTCACTGCCATCCTCACTTCCCTCCCTCCCATCCTATCTCAGCTCCTCATGTCAAGCCTCTTGAAAGAGCAGTTTGGTCTCACTCTGTATCAGCTCACATTTATTCATTAGCCACCTTGAGCAATTTGATTTCCCTTCAACAATGGCAATGAAATCATTCTCAGCAAAAACCTTTGAATTTCCAATTCCGTTAGGATATTTTTCTGTTCTTATCTTACTCAAACTCTCTGTGGCACTTGAAACTCTTGCTCCTATATCTTTCCTTAGACTATGTCCTCCTACTTTTCCTTGTATTGATTTTAGCTGCTCTTAGCTGGGCTTCTTAAGGGCATGGACCACATCTTAGTTGTTTTCCCATTACCAAACTCAGTGCATCAGACACAGCAGACACACAAATATTTGTCAACTGAATGAATAAATGCTCCTTCTGAGTCTCAAAGCTCTTCTCTTACTACCAGAGCACACCAGAGCTTCATCCTTGGTCCTCTTTTTCACTCATTCTGACCGTTTAACCGGATAAGCCCATTTACTTTTCACCTCAGGCACACCAGATTTGGTGACCTCCAAATCTAAACCTCTTCTACTAAAATCCATGGTGATTGACCCAATTGTCTTCCAGTTAACATCTCCTGGATGGCCTACAAGTACCACCATTCAATATGGACAAATCCTACTTCATCTCTTCTGCCAAAATCACTCCTTTATATCCATAAGTGTTTTGATTAGTTGTTAGCAACATAGATGCTCAGGTCAGACTACTTCTGTTTCATTTACTTGCTCCCTAGGTGGAGGTGCTTTAGTTACTTTAGTTCTCAAAGTAAAACATTCAGGAAACAGACAAAACTTTTTCTTACCAATAGACTGCCTTTTTATAGCATAACCTAGATGGGGTCTCTGAATCTTTTCTTTGCCAAAGCCTAAGATTCTCTCTTTGATTATTCTAGTTGGGATGAATTAGAGCCTGAAGGAATCAGTGGGAAAGTGGTGTGTGTGTGTGTGTGTGTGTGTGTGTGTGTGTATGTGTGTGCATGTGTGTGTATGAGCCCCATTACGTGAAAAAATTTGATAAGATAAAAGAGAAAACATTCCATTTTGAAACATATATAACAAATATTTTAAAAAATCTTTTTATTTATCTAGAGACACAGATAGATATTGAGCATCAGAAAATGTTTAAATTTATTAAGCACAAATGTAGTAAGTTTATGTTACAATCACATTGCTAGCTCCTGATAATTGACAGTTGCTAATAATTTCATTTTCTACAACATATTCAGCTTCATGTCATTAACCTATCTGCTTGTCTAAAATTGCCTTAGATATTGATTATAATTTTTTTTAATGTTTACCTATTTTTGAGAGAAAAAGAGACAGAGAGCAAGTGGGGGAGGGGCAGCGAGAGGGAGACACAGAATCTGAAGCAGGTTCCAGGTTACGAGCTGTCTGCACAGAGTCTGATGTGGAGCTCGAACTCATGAGCCATGAGATCATGACCTGAGCCTAAGTTAGACGCCTAACCCACTGAGCCACCCAGGCATCCCACCTTAGATATTGATTATAAATAATCACTGGTTTAATACTAATATATCCCAAGTTTTACCGTTTACTTCTTTAAGTAAAAAGTAAATTTGTTCACAGTTTATAGATTTGTACAAGGAACAGTTCAAATATATCATTGGTTTTAGAATATTTTACTAGTTACAACATTTTTATCGGTAGTTTTTTTGCTTTGATACTAAACTATCAAAGTGTTAAAAATGAAAAGATTTGTAATTATTTGAACACATTAATGTGAAATATATTTATAATAATGCAGAAAGTGGTTACGTAATTAGGAAGTCAAGATCAATGAAGATCAAAATTAGTCTTATGACATTAAGTGCTGGGAATCAGTATCTGTTCATTGTTCTGGGAGGTAGGCAGGGTAGGTACTGTGCTACTGTCATTGTCCTTATTTTAAAGATGATACAACTGAATCAACATGACAGAAGGTGAGAATTCTTTAGTAGGAACTCTCATGAGTAGGCAGTATCCCACAACGTACTTCAATATCTATTCAGCCATCTTCTGGCTTTCAATTTTGCTATGAGAAAGCAGCTGTCAGTCTAGTTATCTTTCCTCTGTACATTACCTTTTTTTCTCTGCCTGCTTTTAAGATACACTCTTTGTCCCTGGTATTCTTTGTTTTCATTATGATAGATATGGGTATAGATTATTTACTTATCCTATTTGGGATTCATCATAATTCTTGTTTCTGAAAATTTGTATCTCTCTGGAAGATGTACTGTAAATGGTATCAAAGACATGTGAACAGTAAACAGAAGGAGATGAGAGAAAGAGAGAGATTTAGCCGGTTTGTTTCAAGATGAGAGAAATAGTAACATAAATGTTACTGATGTATATGATCTAGTAAAGAAAGAAAAAATTGATGACACCATGGGAAGGGACTGTTGTTATGCCCTTGAGGAGATGAGAGGGGCTGAGATCATGCAGAGCTGGAGTTAGCCTTAGACAGGCTGACTGGCATGTACTCTGAGAAAGGGAGGGCAGAGTGTACGGGTCCACAGATGTTTTGTTGGGCAGAAGAGGGAAAGGCAAGAGCTTGTAGTTCTTTTTTGATTATTTCTATATTTTCAATTAAAATTTCTTCAAATTGGCTTTTCTTTTTTTATTATTTTAATTTTTTAATGTTTTATTTATTTCTGAGAGAGAGAGAGAGAGACAGCGTGAGTAGGGGAGGGTCAGAGAGAGAGGGAGACACAGAATCTGAAACAGGCTCCAGGCTCTGAGCTGGCTGTCAGCACAGAGCCCAATGCAGGGCTCGAACCCACGAACCGCAGAATCACCACCTGAGCTGAAGTTGGATGCTTAACCAACTGAGCCACCCAGGTGCCCCTCAAATTGGGTTTTCATGTGTTGCTATATAAATCAACATGAAAGAGCAATTTGTGTCAGAAGTCTGTAGGGAGTTTAGAAAAACAGTACTTGTCTAGAGCAGTGGTCCTCAATCAAGGGTGCGATTACACCCTAGGGACCATTTAGTAACATGGGGAGATGTTTTGGTCTGCGCTGCAGAGGTGCTACTGGCATCTAGTGGGCAGAGGCCACAGACGCTGTTATACATTCTACAATGCACGGAAAAGCCTCACAAAATAAAGAATTATGTGGCCCCAAATGTCAGTAGTGTCACGGCTGACCAGCCCTGATGGAGAGCTGTGGTGAGCAAGTTTGTTTGTTTGTTTGTTTGTTTGTTTTTGTCAAGGGGAAGATAGTAAGCATTTTAGGCTTGGAGGCACTTTATTTTCTGTTGCACCTTCAACTCTGCCATTGGAGTGTGAAAGTAGCCAAAGACAATACACAAATGAGTGAGCGTTTCTGCGTTCCAATAAACATCATTTACAAAAAACGAGTGGCCGATTGACTAGTTTCCTGACCCATGATCTAGCAGTATCCTTTACATTGTCTGCAAACACCTAAAAAATAGAAGCAGAGTTTGAACTAATCATAGGTGGCAATCGTGATTAAAGCCTCTGCATTCCTGATGAATACTGGTGCTTTGATATGTTGGCTATGTACTTGGTTGGTGCTGAGGGAATATTTTAAATCCAGACAAATAATTGTAAATAAGTCAGTGAGTCACCTGTTTTTTAATTTTAAACTTTAAATATCTTCCTATCATTATTTCCCCTGAGATGATCTAGTAGCCACTGCTCCTATCCACTCCTTGTGATCATGCAAGCACATGAGCACAAACACACACACACACACACACACACACACACTACATTGAAAGGTAATTATTACTGACCTCATTACTCATCTAACGGTTTATTTTTCTTCTAATATTATTAATCAGCACTCACACATACTAAATAGATACAGTTTTTCATTTTATTGAAAAAGACTCACTAATTCTCTTTAGGATTTGTCAATCCCAAACTTAATAATATTATAGTTTAACCAAATCTTTAAGTCATTCAAAATCAAACCTTCACTGATCAGACATTGAAATGATATTCCTTACAGAACTATACAATTAAATTTACTTTATTACTTTACGATTTTCAGAAATCAAGAAAAATGCTACCATTCATCTATTTTTAAAGTGGCTTAAGTTTCTTAGAAATCTATCTTTCTTGATTTTGAGACATTAAGTAATATTGTCCAGAGTTTTCTTCATATGCTATTTTTAGCCTTGCTAACAATAAGAGAATCATATCTAGACTGTGAGTAGAAAAGTTATCTTGGCATTTTTAATATTTTCCACTGAAGATGTGGCTCATATTATGTTTAGGAACTTGTATGTAATTTGATGATTGAAAACATTTTTCCTCATACCATACTAATTAATTTTATATTTATTCTCAGCAAGGCTGAAGTTCACAATACATATAGACCTTTAGAGTATGACTTTTTTTCTAATAAAGGATCACTTTTAATGTACTGTGAAGCCAGAAACATAGCTAACATGGCTCAGGCATTTCAAAAGAATTTACTAGAAGTTAAAAACTAAGATAAATAAAAGAGAGTAGGCCAGAGGGTAAGAGGATTAAGAGGAAAATAGTGATTCACTTATGAAATTAGGTGGAAGACTGAAATAGAAAACAAAAGAATTCCTATGCGTAATGGCCAATGAAAACAATGAGAAAGAATACTTAAAATTTTTTAAATTTTTTAATATAATTTATTGTCAAGTTGGCTTATATACAACACACAGTGCTCATCCCACCAAATGCCCTCCTCAATGCCCATTACCCACTTTTCTCCTCTCCTCCACACCGCCATCAACCCTCAGTTTGTTTTCTGTATTTAAGAGTCCCTTATGGTTTGTCTCCCTCCCCTTTCGATTCCCGCATGGTCTTCTGTTAAGTATCTCATGATCCATATATGAGTGAAAACATATGATGTCTGTCTTTCTCTGACTGACTTATTTCACTTCCAGTTTCATCCACATTGCTGCAAATGGCATGATTTTATTTGAGAAAGAATACTTTTAAAGCTTCTACTTTCAGTGCATCTTGAAAAGGTGAGGTTGCACAGGAACAAAGATTTCCAAGA
Organism: Hyaena hyaena; assembly: GCF_003009895.1. NCBI lineage: Eukaryota > Metazoa > Chordata > Mammalia > Carnivora > Hyaenidae > Hyaena > Hyaena hyaena. The sequence goes on from NW_024080684.1 coordinate 1,853,066, forward strand.
TTTCCAAAGATTTCAAGTTTTATGCTTCAGAATGATATCATACTCACACAAAATGGGTTAAAAACTTCTCCACTAAAGTGAGCTTTTATTATAGCAAATATTGGATAGATTTGAGAGGCAACCAGAAAATATCTTCCCTCTGTGAATTTGGGGGTTAAATTCCTCCTATTTGGTTACCTACACTGTCACACTAATTAATATATATTTTTCCCAAATTTACAATGTTTATATTGATTCTCCAAGGATGTGAACTTCAACATTTTGAAAAAATGGTATCTACTTTTTTCTATTTCTTCGATTAAGTCAACATCTTTAGTGTTAAAATATTAATAATTACTTTGCTTTCATTTAGAAATACATTTTTGGGGTGCCTGGGTGGCTCAGTTGGTTAAGTGTCTGACTTTGGCTCAGGTTAAGAGCTCGTGGTTCAGCAGCTCGAGCCCCACATTGGGCTCTGTGCTGACAACTCAGAGCCTAGAGCCTGCTTTGGATTCTGTGTCTTCTTCTCTCTCTGCCCTTTCCCCACTTGTACTCTGTTTCTCTCTTCAAAAATAGCTAAAACATTAAAAAATTTTTAAAAATACATTTTTAAGGAAGGTATAGCTTCTATTTTTTAAAGTGTGCCCCCAAATCTTTACTTATATCATTTTGAATTGTTTTGATAACCTAATATCTTCACATCTCAGTACTGTATTTGCTTTCTCAATTAATTTAATGTAATTTGAACTGTAACATTTTTTAATGAGTTTGCAATAAATTCAAAGCTTCTAAATATTTTATGAAAAGCATAAGGACTTTGGAGTCAAAAAGCTTTGGATTCAAAAGTCAACTCAGCCACTTGCTAACTTGTAACAGAGAAAACATTTAAGTAAAAAGTTAAGTTTCAGTATTTTAACCAGCAAAATAGAATAATTATTTTTAGTTCAGGGGATTTTATTAGATAATGTGACCAAAGCCTAAAGCTCAGTGCTGCCACAACATAGCTCCCATTAAACGGTCACTTCTATTATTATCACCAAACTATTGGAGAACATCTAAGTATTTTTGAGGCAATTAAACTTTTTCCTAAATATTTTGCATTTTTATTCAGATGTTTTGCTTATCTGAACAATGAGGTGCATTATAGACTGTTCTACATAAACAAATACTAACCCTGTGAGATTTCTTTATTTCTTTATTTTAGCTAAAGAATAGCTAAAATAGCTCTGTTTTGCTTGTTTCTGCTTGTAGAAAAATTAAAATTTTCCAAAGAAAATTGTCAAACAGGTCCTATCCAAAAGAGAGCTGATTTCTGAAGCCAGTAAATACAAGGGAAGTTAGTAAAAATTTTCTCAATTTTACCTTTTTTCCATTGCTGCTTAGTAAATAGTTAATACTTTTGAAAAATCTCCTTTTTGTACTAACTTGCCATTGAGATTTGTGTCTGTTGCCAGATTGAAGATCAAATATGCAATCACAATTTCCCTGAAGGACACGGTTGAAAACATAGCTAATATACCTCATTGCCACTAAGAGATCAATGTTTTACCCTTCCTGTTTAGAAATATCATTATGTGTTGTTATTTATGCATAATAAATTAATAATAAAGTCTCTGAGACAGGACTGTAAATGGGGATGTGTCATGTAGTCAACCACGCCTTTTTAATACTTACTGTGTGCCAATCCTCCAGAAATATTCCCTTATTTGCTTTGAGAACACATTAATAAAGTGTAATATGAGTAAGAACAGTACACTCTGGCTTGCTTGGGCTGAATCTAGTTTATATCTGTTGTAAATCAATTAACACTGTTAATTATTTTAACACCTCTTTTCATTCTTAAAATTGATCTGCTTTGGACAATAAATTACATGGTCACCTTGGATCTGAAATATTTGGAGGCTGTTCAAAAGAGGGTAATGGAAATAATTGAAAGCAGAGGAAAAGCTTCCATGAAGAAATGACTAAGAAGTTGGATCTATTTATCTGTTGAAGAAAAGGAAAAGGTTAGGGAGATTACACTCTTCAAGGAGAAAATGTAGAAGGAGTTACTTAAGGAGGAATCAAAAGCCTCTGTCTTCTTTCCAACTCAGGTCTGCATAGAATTAAAACTCTTACACTGAGGGTATTCTGTGTAGTAAGTAGAGCATGGGAAGATGTACATACTGGATTGTTTCCTATCTTGAATATTATTTTAAAAACAAATAGAATATGAACATACTCTATGGTTTAGCAATTCTGCTTTTAGTTACAGATTCTAGAGAAACTTGTGCAAATGTACATCAGGTTGTACAAACCAGGCTGTTAATAGCTTTATGTTTTAATAGGGCCATACTGAAAGTAATTCATCCAACTATTAACAGTAAGATTCATAAAGTATAGGATATTCAAACAATACAATATGCCGTACATCAACAAAATAACTGAGCTATACTTATATGTCACAATATGTATGTGTTTCAAAAGCATAGTCTTGAGTGAAAGACTTATGTTACCCAAGAAAACATGCATTGTGGTTTCATTTATACAAAATTCAAAAAATAGGTGAAACTTAGTTTCTTTGTATGAGTGTCCCAGAAGCAAACCCTAAATCAAAGATTCGAGTTCAAGTATTAAGTTGAAACATAGGAAACTACTGATCCTCAATAGTTTGTGACTTGTACAAATGGCAAATGTGGTTCAGTGGAATAGTTTATTTGAGAGGGAAAGAGAAATAGCAGCAGAGGTGGGGAAATAGACAAGAAACAGAAGCAGACAAAATAGGTATGTTTTCCAGCCAATAACCAGTGTGGATGACTAGAGCTTAATCCCATTAGAGAAACTCAAGGGAGTCAGAATCCTGGATTCACATAATAAGTTAATTCACACTAGAATTAACTCATTTTGGGGATAAAGAAGTAAAAATATTTATACATCATTTTCTGTTAATTTTTGTGGGAGATCTGCAGTGAACATGATGTAGGGCAGATACACAGCCAGCCCAAGAAGGACTCGTGATATGAGTGACGCATAAACTCCGGTCATGGGTATTTTGAGGACATTTGTTACCAAAGCATTACCTAATCCTGACTGAACACCTACTGTCTCAGCCTTTCCCAAAAGGCTGCTTGAAGGGAATGTAGACAAAGGGAAAACAATAGGTTGGAAGTTAGGAGGAGAGATTGCTCTCAAGTCAAGGGTGTGTGCCTGTTGTCTCCTGGCTGGGGAGATAAGGAACAACATCAAGATCAATCCCCATTTACTATGAGGTGCTTGGGGGTGAGGGTGTTGTTCACCTGGAAGGTAAAGTCACAGTTATTGAGAATGATACACCTTCAACTCCTGAGTATAGAGAACATTGTATTTTATTGCAAAGTGTCAAAGGTACTTTACTTTTTTTTTTTTTTTTGGATGTGTTAACTTGGAAAGACAGTAGTGTAATAAATTTCTCTACTCTGAAAAGTTTTAAGATGAGTCTTGAACATAACCTAGAACAGCACAACTTCTTGTAATATCTCAAGAGATGGAGTGGGTTTAAAATGCTGATGATATATGGAACTATTATCTTGAAAGAGTAGTAGAAGATTTTTCTAAAAAGCTCTATAATTCTATTGTTCATAAAACCAAAATATCACTAATATAGTTATTTTCTTAAAGAAAATTACTTTTACCAGTCCTGGATTGTGAATGTTCTGGTGGATGTATCATTGACACTTGAGGTTACCACATGGAGGGAAGAGGAAGAGCGTGGAAACAAGGGGAAGTGTGTCTCTCTGATAATCCTTTATGTTTTAGAAATTTAGATTTGTAGATAAAAGCAAATGAGAAACTTAAAAATGTTTTTGTAAGAGTCTCAGTTTCCTCATACATCAAACAAAGTGGCTGAAAGGGTTCCTTCTGGCGCTTAAAACCCTGCAGTTTCAAATACAATTGTTCTTTCTTTGAATTTTCTAACTCAGGGCAATATGGTAAACAGACTATATTAAACTGACTATTAAAAGCATTAATCTGGTGAAAAAACTTATGTTTTCATTTATTCTATGGATGAATTTCTAAATTGATCATAGAATCAATTGCTACCGTACCCTGGGACATACACACTTAATGAAACCACAGTATTTTTTTCCAGGTGAATTTACTGGCCCTGCAGTGACTATGTCAGAGCTGGACATTTATTAAAAATTAAAGACTCTGGAAAACCAATCCTTTCCTCAAAGTGATAGTAAATCACACTTTCTCAAAAGAATGTTACTGCATCCCAAAGAGATGTACTTAAAAAAAGCAATTTCATGTACCTAATTTAATACTTCAAAAGTTTGATAACTAAATGAGATGATTAAATATATATTAGCCTTGCCATGATTAATACTGTTTGCCTGTAAGCTGTGGGTGGTGCACTCACACACTCACTTGCCAAAGGTAATACAAATAGGTTGTAACAATGGACAATATACTAATTTTTGCTATTATGAAATAGCATGATTGAACTCATTCCTTCATATTGAACTAAAGTGTATGACATAGTTCATCTCTTGATTTTCAATAAGTTTGATATTCTCTTTGGATGGTAACTATTCAAAATATCTACTTTTCTCTATTTTCCATCTTTTTATTATAGGACTACCATAATATGCTTGTTTCTTTATTTATTGTTTTTATTAAAAATTGTGAAACATATATGTGAGAGCATATAACTAGTCTAACATGTAATTTATTAATACATAACATGTTTGTTGTATAGTTTTCTTAGAAAAACGATTGCTGGGGTTCTTATCCTCTGTAAACCTAAAAACTCAAATGACTAAAAAAGGCCCACAGCTGGTCTAATAGTTGACTTGCTGTGTTTGATAACGGTTTTATTGAGATATTATTCATAAAAATAATCTATTTAAAGTGTACAATTCAATTGTTTTTAGTATATTCACAGATTCAAGCAACAGTGACCACAATCACTTTTAGAATATTATAAGATTTATTTTTAAGCAATCTCTACAGTTAACATGGGGCTTGAACTCACACCCCAAAATGAAGAGTCACATGCGCCATGGACTGAGCCAGCCAGCCGCCCCAGTTTTAGAATATCCTGACACTCCCTCTCCCAAACTCCATACCTTTTACCATCACTCTTCATTTGTCCTTATTCCCCCTATTTCTTCCAATCTGAGAGAACCTCTAATCTCCCTTCAGTCTCTGTAGAACTTGCCTGTGTTATGGACATTACATATAAATGGAATCATACAATATATGGTCTTTTATGACCAGCCCTTTGACTTAGCATAATATTTTCAAAGTCAGGCCAAGTTATAACGTACATCAGTACTTCATTCCTTTTTATGACCAAATTATATTCCATTGCGTAGATATAGCACGTTTTGTTGATCTGGTCATCACTTAATAGACATTTGGGTTGTTTTCAATTTTTGGCTATTAGTAATAATTTTGCTATGCACATTCATTTACATGAATTCAGATTTTTGAATGAACGTATGTTTTCATATGTTTCAAGGAGTGGAATTGTTAGATCATATGGTAGCATGATGTTTAACCTTTGGAGGAGCTGTCAAATTGTTTTCCAAAGTAGCTGCACTATTTTACATTTGGGTCGACAATAAATGAAGTTTCCAGTATCTCCACATCCTTGCTACTTTGTTTTTAATGCTATCATAAGGACTAACAACCAAAAACTTTTGGAGTGCGTGGATAAACAGCAACTTGGCCCCACTTTCAGGGAGACTTTGTGGGTGTAGTGGAGACCCGGAGTGTCCGGAGTTTAAGCCCATCCAAGTGGGGTAGGCAGTCCTTATTCAGCCCCAGCCCATTGTGCCTTGGAAGCTGGGGCCCCTTCTTGCCAAATCTTTTTTTTCTTTCCAGAGAAGATAAAAATTTGGATATTCCTATGAAATTTTCCAATATTTATATTTTGGCAACAAACAACATAAAAGTTCATGTATGTCTGTCAGGTATGGTCTGCTGTTTTGCCTCTTCTGTTATAGAGGCTTCTAAGGTCACAGACCAATGACGTTGCAACAACCATGTTACTTCCCTCAGGGGGAACAACAGCTGCTGTTGTTATAATTTGTCCACCTGGAGGAGCTCTTTCCTGCCCTTATCTCTTTCTCTCCACCCCAGGGTGACTTTGGAAATTGTGCAAGTCCTTTTTCTGTGTAGAGGCATAGAGAACGCCACCTCACTCCATTTGGTCACATTTCTACCTGAAATTGAAAGGAAATGTGCCAAGTCAGGTTAAGAAAACTGTTTCATAGTAGCCGTCTCTGGCCTCTTAAGCAAGGAAGCATTAGAATTTTTGTTTCCTATTTCATTCATCTCTTGCAGTTCCCTGAGCTGCAGAAGGGCTGTGGAATTTGCGGTGAAGTTCCTGCAGAACTAAGTCTTGGCGGAGAGTGCAGAATCTCCCACATGGCAGACCCCAAAGACAGAAGATATCTGCATAGTGAATGTATATAACATCTTAAATGACTGTTTTAAATCTAGTTAGAAGCATCTGTATTTGTCCAAACTGATGCATGTAATCTGCTTACAGCTGTAATTTTACTAAGGATCTGTCCCAATGAGTAAAACTATTGAGTTTGCCAACTGTATCTCAACAGCTGTCAATTGTTTGTTTGTTTGTTTGTTTGTTTTTACACCATTGGAGTCAGGCTTTTAGCTTATATATGCCTTTATGAGAACTAGAAAAATTCACTGCCTGGAGAAGGAAATAGTGAAATGTGTTACCCCTGAGCAATCACAGCTTTCAAGGGTTTATACTTAGGTTTGACCTGCAGCACGAAGCTTACGTAGGAGCAGATATTTTATGGGAGGAAAAAGGCACCCAGAACAAAAGGCTTTGCAAGTGGAGCAGGAATGGCGTTTCAGCAGCCTCCTTGTTCATCCCTTCAGCCCCATGCTTCTGTGCAGTATACGAGCTGCACAACCAGGTGCTGAATTCAGGTGCTGAACTCCTGCCTGGAGAGGCTACTGGGTCTGGCATTTCTGCGTGCAGTTCTTGGGTCTGGCATTGAGGAGCTCTGTAAGGCCTTAGGCAAATCAGTTAACATTCTAACAGTTTGTGTTCTTCTTCTGGATAATGGAGATCCGGACCACATCATGGAAATGTGGACAGCATTAAATAAGGCATGTTTGGCCCTCAGCACAGTGCCTAGCTCCTGATAGACAGAGCTCAATAATCCGGATGTTATTGTTATTATTGTCATACATTGTTAAGAAAAAGTATCCAAAACCTAGAACTGAGGTGTAAGGGTGACTGCCTGTCCTGTAAGCTGGGGCAGTATGCTCCAGGTCCATTCTAGAGTTACTTCATTCTCTACAAGATTATTTGTGCCTGGTTTATGTTACTATTTACTATTGGTTAAGACCCTCCCCCTAAAATTATAAGTTCAATGTTGTAGATTTTTAAAAAATTTTTTCTTTATTTATTTCTGAGAGAGAGAGAGAGACAGACAGACAACATGAGCAGGGGAGGGTCAGAGAGAGAGGGAGACACAGAATTTGAGCTGGCTGTCAGCACAGAGCCCGACGCGGGGCTCGAACCCACGAACTGTGAGATCATGACCTGAGCCGAAGTCGGACACTTAACCGACTGAGCCACCCAGGCACCCCTCAATGTTGTAGATGTTTATCTGTTTGAGATGCAAGTGATTTCTGTGTGGTAGGACAGACAAACCCAAAGGTCACAGTTTTATTGCCGAGTAGTAAATTAATCCATTTTGTATCTAATCTAGTAATCTTCTGGGAGTCTTTCAGAGTCTGTATGCATTAGATCTTGAATTGTTTTTGAACCATCTTTACCATCCTGCTGGGTCCCTCATTAATTTATATGACAGTCATTTTGGAAAATTAGACTTCGACAATGTCCATAGTTCATGCTTGGACTATTTATATTTTTGGATAAGTGGCTAGTTCCACTGATGAAAGTATGATTGCACCACTTCCTCCTCAACTATTTCTGCATTTCTATGGAATCCCTGAGTTCCTAGAAGGACTAGAGATTTGGAGGGAAGCCCAAAGGGTCTTTACTCAGCTCCTGCTTTACCCTTCCTTTACTACTGAAGGTCAAGGGGGTTGCACTTCAGGCCACTCCTTTCCAGTAACCACCAACTCTTGACTTTCCTCTCGGGGATTCTCATCTTTGTCCAGTCGATGGTGAAGTAAAGTGATGTTTTCAAACCAATCTTCTGCTTGTCCTCCTCTTTCCCTATGTCAGAGATAAGCACTTTTATTTTTAAGATACCTTTACTTTTTTAAAAAATGTTTATTTCTTTTCTTAAAAATTTTTTAAACATTTTAATTTATTTTTGAGAGACAGAGAGAGACAGAACGTGAGCAGGGGAGGGGCAGAGAGAGGGAGAATCCCAAGCAGGATCCAGGCTTTGAGATGTCAACACAGAGGCAGACGTGGGGCTCAAACTCATGAACTCGTGAGATCATGACCTGAGACAAAGTTAGACGCTTAACTGAGTCACCTGGGGACCCCAAGACTGTTGAAATTCTTAAAAAGTACTTGTCACATTTGCCGGCTGCCCTTCCCATCCCCACCGTTCCTCTCCTCCCCCACCTCAGTCTCCATTTCCCATTTAAGTATAAACGAACGAGTTCTGCTTTCCGTTAACCTCTTTCCCTTTTCTCAAACTCTTTGAAAATTCCCTTGGGAGTTTCAAATCATCCCTTCCAGCCACCACTCTTTTATTCCTAGGGGTTGAGTTATCAAGCCCCCCCCCGACTCTTTTTGAGAAATGTGTTAACTGGGCTGCCATTCAAATTACCACAGACCTGAGAGGATCTTTTTACATCTGAAGGAAGCTCTAAGCTGATGTCTCTAACCTCAAGGTCCAGCCACCCGACGGGACTCTTTTCTTTCCCTAGGAAGAGTCAGCGGAGGTCATTACAGGACAGAACGCACGCTTGGCTGACCTGTTGAGAAGAGTTTCTCAGTTGAGAAGTCTGGAGATGGGTGTGGGTTTTATAATGCTGACAGCAGGTGGGAGTGGGCTATATCAGGGAAGGGGTAGGTCAATGTCTTTTGAAAAGGCATATGCTTCCTTGTAATTTTATACTTGGACCATTAAAAAAATTTTCTATAGCATAAATTACAGAGAAATGCATGACTAAACTGATGTTGGTAATACACTAAAAATGCAGTACTTGTCTGTGGTGGAATGGGTGGGAAGTGGAATTACTGGAATCTCCTGCAGATAGGAGATTTTTATATGTATCATCAAGGGACATGGATTTTTTAAATAGTTGAGAAATGTGGAATTTTGGGACAAAGCTCTGGGATGGATCAAATCTGTCTATTGCTCCAGATCCTTCAAGGGATTTCAAGGAGCTTAACCTACAATTTTCCAACCCAGAGAAAAGTAAACTGCAATATGCAAAATTTCTAAGTGATAATCAAATTCTCTCTGGAAGGTTGTGTCTGTTTTGTTTTTATTTTGTTTTTGAAGCCACAAAATTGGGGATGGTATATGTGGCATATGTAATTCTTAGTGTGTTCTGACAAGCAATAAACTAATGCTTATAATGGTCCCTGAACTATTTGGATGAAATACGATTTGCAGCAGTGAGTGTGTATATACATATACAATATTATAAGGGAAGATTTATAACTCACTGACTAGTGAAAGATTGCTTCAGCAAACATAAATTATCACAATTCCAAATAATAGCTTTCCCTGAGGGAGCTTTCAAAGAATTTACATTTGAATTGGATCCTGAAACTCTAAATGTGAATTTATCACCCATTCTTCAAGAAATATTGTGGTTATATATAAGATAGCACTATACAAATGAAATTCAGTGACAACAAATTAGTTACGTCTTTCAAAAATATTATCAGAATTATGTTACTTTACTGAGCTGATTCTTGCTCTAAATTCAGCTTGTCTTAATAGCATCAAGAATCTGACCTCAAATGGATTCCATAAATAATCCCTTCTAATAAATACCATGATTCTTTGAAATGTAAAAAGAAATCTCACATGGAGAACTCAACCAGGAAGAAAAAGCTGGAAATAACACAGCTTAATAACTGGTAAAATTCTTCACCTTGACTTTTCAAATCTGTATGTCACTGTCAATAAGATAAGTGTATAAAGGCATAATGGTCACCATATCCTGGGGCCTGAAGTCAAATCCACTCTACGTACCAAGATATTTATGCCTTTATAGAATCATTGATTAGTTTAGATTCATCTGTTTCATCATTCCTTAGGATGAAACTGGTTATAGGAAATAATTATAGGAAGTTTATTTTTTCATTCAGAGATAGTGGCAAATAAATCCTTTAAATATTCTGGGATTTAAAGGCATTCTGTTAATGATTCTCCTAGAAACCAAATTATATATATATGTTATATTATTTATATATTATATTACATATAATTTAATTTCTAGGATATATATAATGTATATTACATACACCTTTAACTGTAAGCTGAATGGATGATTTTTAGCACTGGCTCCGTCCCTTCCTTGCTGTGGGCTGCTTCCTGAAACTTTCTGCGCCTTTTCCTCACATATAAAAATGGAGAAAACAAGATTAATTACCTCATAGGATTGATGAGAGAATTAAATGAGGGAATATGAGTTTGAAAACCACGTGCTTGGTTCATAATAACGGTGTAATGGCTGTTATAATTTTCATGGTTAATAAATCCAAATGATTGATAAAGTACGATTGAGGCTTTGGTGTATGTCCTTTTTGGTCTTCTTCTTCTTTCCAATTGGACTTTACTTAGTGTACAATGTGGTCATCATATTTGTACTATATTTCAATCTATCCCATAAAATAAGCTATTACAGATTTTGTTTAGGGGATTAAAGGAGTACTTTCAACTGTTAAAATTACTCAACTTCTTTATGATAAAAGGAAATAACGCCTCTTAAACAAATGTTTTCTGTCTTCCTTCTTTTCTTCCCTCCCTCCCTTCGACTTTCTTCCTTTCTCCCTCCTCTCCTCGCTTCCTTTTCTTCCTCTCCTTGTTTCATCTACTGGAACGGGCAGTACTTACTTTGGAAGAGCTGGTGGGAATAATGCCATTTGGACAATACACAACACAAGTTGCCCAGGAGAACACAAGAAAGTCCTCAGCTGTCAGCTCCCAAGGTCCTTGCATGGCCAAAGGACTCTTAATTTCCTAAAATTAGTGTGAGAATATTTTGTAACAGCAGTTTGAATAAACTGACTCGCATGCCACTGTGATTTAATGTCTGCTTTGCTACCGGATCGGCCATGTTTGGCCAGCCTGGCTGTCTTCACATTTTTCTTTGTGTTTATCGTCACGCTTAGCAACCAAGCAAACACTGAGTGGAATATCAATATTTAAGAGTAAAGCATATCCGTTTACTAATTGTTCCACTAAGACACTGAGTTTGTATGATTTACATTTTTGTACTTCTTTTTGTTCTACTCAGGATATTATGAACACATGAAATTTTGCCCTCCCCCCCCACCCCCCTTATTTACAAGCTTTCAAATACTCGTAAAAATGTGAACTAGAGGATATTTTATGTGTCGAATGGCGCCTCTTCCAGCAATCAGATCAACTTTTAAGAGCTAGCAGGGTCTTTGAAGATCAGATATTTTATCCCTTCGATTTACAAATAACCAGAGGCAGAGGGCAAGGGGCAAGTTTAAGGCCGGAGCGCTCGATACCTGGTCCAGACTCTTCCCCTAACTTCACTACCTGCCACTCCTTTTTCTTTAGGACCCGCACAAAGGCGGTTTTGAGTTTCTGGGAAAGATGACTGGAAACTCGCGGGGCCTCTGACACGTTCCCTCCCTTTCCTGACCTCCGTCTCGCCTCCCCTCCTTCCCTCGGCCGCGGCCCCAGCCGCCCCGCCGAGTCGCGCTGCGGGACCAGGCGGCGGCCGGGACCGGTGTCCCGCTCCGGCCGAGGCCCCGGCTCCCGCCCACCACGCTCCCGCCGCCGCGGGCCGCGGCGGGCGCAGGCCCCGGCTCCCGGGCCGCGTGATGCAGCCCAAAAAAGGCGCAGCCTCGCACGTGTCCCCGCCGGCGCCCCGGCCTCCGGCGCCCGGGCCTCCCGCGCCGCCGCCCAATCGCCGCGGCCGCCTCGCGCTCGGGCCACGTCGGCCGGCCGCGGGGACACGGGGCCCGCCGCCGCGCCGCCCGCCGCCATGCGGTTCCGGTTCGGGGTGGTGGTGCCGCCCGCGGTGGCCGGGCCGGGCCCGGAGCTGCTGGTGGTGGGCTCGCGGCCCGAGCTGGGGGGCTGGGAGCCGAGCGGCGCCGTGCGCCTGAGGCCGGCGGGCACGGCGGCGGGCGCCGGGGCGCTGGCGCTGCAGGAGCCGGGCCTGTGGCTCGGGGAGGTGGAGCTGGCGCCCGAGGAGGCGGTGCTGGACGGGGTGGAGCCGGGCCGCGTGGACACGTTCTGGTACAAGTTCCTGAAGCGGGAGCCGGGAGGAGAGCTCTCCTGGGAAGGTACTGGAAGCCCGCGGCCGACCCCGAGCGCGGACCTGGGGCCTGGGGCTCCTCCTCGGCCTGGGGCGGCCGGCCGTGCCCGCCGCGCGCTCCCTTCCCGGCTCCGAAAGCCGCCCGAACACCCTGGGTGCCCCGGGCTGACCCTTCGAGGCCGGCCGGCCGGTCTTCGCCCTCCGGCCCGGAGCGGGTCGCTAGATTGGCGCGGAGTTCCGGCGCGCCCCTTCGCCTTTGCTGTCCCCCCCCCCCCGCCCTCATCCCCGCACCCCCGGCGCCCTGTGTGTGTGTGTGTGTGTGTGTGTCCCCGTCCCCGGTGTCCCTGCGCCCCGCCGCTCCCAGGTCACTTCTCAGCTCCGCCGTAGTGGTTTCTGTGCCCTCATTGCCCCTCGGTCACTGACAAATCACCCAGCCCGCGGAGCTGGCCTGCTGGCTCAGCCACAGGCTGCCCTTCCCTCTGAGGTCTGAGAGTGAGCTAATGCAGACACATTGTTTCTCGTTGTGGCTATACTCTGGTTTCTTAAGCTATAAAAACACTATACGCTAGTTGTAAACATCAATCAACTTTCAAGGTGAGAACTTCCTGTGTTTCCTCCACACACCTTAAGCCCACTGCCTACTGGCCAGTATATGTGTCTCCCTATCATGTATCTATCGCACGCACAGATCCTAGAATAGATTATTCTACATCTTGCCCTTTGTTGCTTAGCGATATGTTGCGAATACTGTCTAGGGTCACTCCATATAGATGCATTTCATTTTTTAAATGGCAGCAAGATATTCTGCATCTAACTAGAGTGCATTTATGTTGTTTCGTTCTTCTTTGTTATAAACAGTAATAGCTTAGTGTATAGAGCTTATCTTTGAGTATTTGGGAGTGTTGCTGTGGGGTGGATTCTGCGAAGTGAAATTGTTAGGTCAAAGTGTGGCCGTATTTTACTTTTCAAAAAGGACTGCCAAATTATACCCGGAAAAGGTTATACCAGTGTAGACTCCCGCCAGCGACGTGTGAGTTCAGACGGCATTTTCTTTCAGCGTGGTGTGCAAAGTAGAGGATTGGAGCATGTGTGATTCAGTAGTTGTCTAAAGAGGATGAAATGACTGTCTCTGTAGAAGTTTTTATGACAAAAATGGGCCATTTAGTCATAATGATATGGAAACAAAGAATCAGTAAAGAACATGAGTATTCTGTAATACGTTTGTATATTATCTTTGTCTTACTGGGTATTAGGCCCGGTGGCATTTATTGTTACTTTGTATTACCATGCCAGTATTGAGGTAGCCTCACCTCAATTGATATGCCCTTCTTTGTAATGATATTTTAGTAATGATATTATATATAATTTTTCACACTAAAATATCTGATTATTTTACTAGAAATTGAAGACTTACCCTTCTCTAGTCCCCCTTTTTCTATTTTTAGCTTTTCTGATATTCTTCGCAGAGTTTGAAATACTTTGCTTATTATTGCTATTTCACTAAGAAATATTTTAACTTTTCTGATCTTAGATTCTCTGACTTCTATGTAAATCATATATAACATTTTAAAATTAAAACCTGACAGTAGCTATTTCTACCCGTAAATTTAGCCATCATATCTACTGTGAAATATGAAGAATTCAAGTTCATTCTCTCTCTCCTCTCTGCTGATTGTTTTTTTATTTTATTCTTATATATAAAAATTATTTATGTATGTAATTGTTGACTTTCTTTTTTTTTTTTTTTTAAATGTTTTATTTATTTCTAGGAGAGAGAGAGAGAGAGAGACAGCTTGAGCAGGGGAGGGTCAGAGAGAGAGGGAGTCACAGACTGAAACAGGCTCCAGGCTCTGAGCTGGCAGTCAGCACAGAGCCCGACGCGGGGCTCGAACCCACGAACCGCGAGATCATGACCTAAGCGAAAGTCGGACGCTTAACCGACTAAGCCACCCAGGCGCCCCAATTGTTGACTTTCTACTATGTAGAAAGTTCTGTGTTATAATTCTATTATGTGGAAAGTTATTCCTGTGTAAGAGGATAAGAAAAATCACAGACAGATTCTTCTCCTTCTCCTTACTTTGGTTAATTATTTTCTCTACATTGGTAAGTCTTGTATAATTTATATCTTGTTTCATAATTGTTACTAGTCCTTCTTGTTTTAGATTGGTAAGTTGATTCTAAGAATGGTAAGTTAACAGAGAGCATTATGAGAAACATAGTGTTTAAGAGCAAAGGTTCTACAGCGCAGAATGCCTGGGTTCACCAGCCTGTGCGTGACCTTGGGCAACGTACTTAACCTTACTGTGCTGTTGTTGAAAGAACTGAGCTGACTAATCAATCTGAAGGAATTAGAACAAGACTTATATTAAATGTTAAATAACTGTTAGTGGCTATTATCTTTACTGTTATGATTAGGAAATAATTACTGCAGAACCAAGTAGTGTGGTAATCTCATTAACAAGGAAATACAGGGGTGCCTGGGTGGCCCAGTCAGTTAAGCGTCCGACTTTGGCTCAGGTCATGATCTCATGGTTTGTGGGTTCCAGCCCCGCATCGGGCTCTGTGCTGACAGTTAGCTCAGAGCCTGGAGCCTGCTTTGGATTCTGTGTCTCCCTCTCTTGTGTGTGTGTGTGTGTGTGTGTCTCCCTTTCTCTCTGACCCTCCCCTGCTCATGCTGTCTCTATCCCTCTCAAAAATAAATAAAATATTAAAAAAATTAAAAAGAAAAGGAAATACAATTCTGTGACATGAAGCCTGTGTCACCAGAAGGAAAAATTCTTTTCTCTTACACTATAAATTATGATCAGATTTTACTTAAACTTTGAATTTGGGTGGTAAAGTTCTTCTACAACTTTAAAAAAAATTTCTAGTTAACTTTTTTTTTAGCAGAAGACCCACATTGATCATCAGAATTTCCCAGCTTGATTACAGTATTTGATGAATACAAATTTCTCACTCTTTGAAAAATTTTTTTCCTTGAAAAATTGAGGTTATTGTTCTAATTTTCAATTATATATATAGCTTTCTGATCACAGCTATCTGGGACTTTTTTTTTTTTCTCCTAATTCACTCCTGTGTTAGTTACATTGTTTTGGATTCCATGTCTTCCTCTTTCTTAAATATCTTACTCATTTTGTTGGATTGTATCCTAAAATAATTTTGAAGAAACAATAAATGAGAGATAACCTATCTGAGAGGTAAAATATCTGAATTCTTAAATGCCTAAAAATGTCTTTATTTTGGCCTCACACTTGATCATCTGGTAGAATATTCTAGTCTCAAATTAATTTTCCCTTTGAAGCCTTTGCCTCAGTACCTTCTAGCACCCATTGTAATTGATAATTGTGATGCCAAACTAAGCCCATTCCTTTGTAGGCAATCTGTTTATTTTTTCCTCTTCTTTTGAAGCTTGATTGCAAGTAATAGAAAACTGAGTGTGAACGAGCCTAAAAAAATAAATTATTATTAACTCATATAACCAAACTAAAAGAAGTGTGGTGTTTAACTTCTGTCCCCTCGCTTGCTCTCCAGCTCTCTCTCTTCCCTTGGGGTTGCTATACTCTGGTATTGACTTCATTATCTCAAGCCAACTCTACCAAGCTAGGCTTCTGAACAGGGAGCTCCAGGCTTCCATACTCAAAGCCAGAGAAGAAAAAAATTATTCTTCCCTGACAGCTCTAGTTAGAAAAATGTGTGGGGAAAAAACTGGAACCTACCTTCCTTGAACCAGTCCTTCTTGCCAAGGAAGTGGGAGTACAATGAGCATTCCCAACAGCAAACACTCCTTGGAGTTGGGGAGGAACACATCCCCCAAAAAGTGTGTAGTGTTTCAGGGGCAGTTTAGAATACAGTGGAATGTAGGTTAACCGGAAAATACAACAGTTGCTTAAACAAAGAAAAGTTAAATTTTCTGCTATAAAAAGTCCATAGATAGGTGGAGATGGTAATGGTCACAGCTCATGGATGTCAGAAGAGGTGTCATTGTATTTCCTTGGCTTTTTCCTCAAAACAACAGCTGCCACCATGTCTGCGTTCAGTGGAATATGGGAGGAGAGAGAAGAGTGGAAGTGTCAGCCACAAGCATCCCTTTTATCCGGAAAGCTGTAACTTGAGCAGAGTCCTCTCCTGCCCAAAGCACACTTCCTTCTTTTCACTTGGTGATTATGAATAAAGCTGCTGTAAACAGTGATGTGCAAGTGTTTACATAAACATAAAGTTTTAAAAAATATTTAAGAATGGGTTGGCCAATCATGTAAAACTATATTGAGCTTAGTAAGAAACTGCCAAACCATCTTCCAGAGTGACCATAGCATTTTTCATTCCTTCCAGCAATGAATGAGAGTTCCTCTTGCTACACATTCTTATCAGCAATCGAATTGCTTTATTTTTTGGATTAAAACTATTCTTATAGCTGTGCAGTAGTACCTGATTTTTTAAATTGGTAATTTCCTAATAATAAATGATGTGAAGCATCTTTTTATATGCTTATTTGTCATCTGTAATATCTTCTTTAATTGGGTGTCTGCTCCGATCTTTTCTCCACTTTTTAGGTAGGTTGTTTTCTTATTGCTGACTTTTAAGAATTCTTTCAATATTTGGATACAATTCTTTTTAAAAAAAATGTTTAAAAATGTTTATTTATTTTGAGGGAGGGAGAGAGACAGAGCATGAGCAGGGAAGGGGCAGAGAGAGGGAGACAGAGAGAGAGAGAGAGAGAGGGAGGTATAGAATTTGAAGCAGATTCCAGGCTCTGAGCTGTCAGCCTGACAAAGGACTTGAACTCAGAGCCTTGAGATCGTGACCTGAGCCAAAGTGAGATGCTTAACTGACTGAGCCACCCAGGTGTCCCTATTTGGATACAATTCTAAGGTAATGTGTGGTTTACAGATTTCCTCCCTGTCTGTTACCTGTCTTTTCATTCTTTTGACCGTGTTATATACAATGTAGAGCTTTTAATTTTAATGCAGTTCAGCTTACTGTTTTTTTTTTTATGGATTGTGCTTTTGGTTTTGAATAAAAAACTCATTTCTAAATCCAAGGTTATCTATATTTCCTTCTGTGTTATCTCCTAGAAGCGTTTGATAATTTTGCATGTTACACATTAGTCTATAATTCATTTTATGTTAATTTTTATTTGTGATACAAAGCCTGGGTCTAGGTTCTTTTTTTGGTGTTCATGTGGGCATCCAATTGTTCTAGCCCCATTTGTTGAAAACTTTGCCCTCCCTTTTTTGATGTGCCTTTATTAAAACTCAGTTGACTGTATTTGCACTGATCTATCCATATGCCCATTCTTTCACCCACATCACACTTTGTTGATTACTGTAGCTTTAGGACAATCTTGAAATATTAATAGTGTGAGTCTTCCATCTTTGTTAGTATTGTGTTTAGTCTTTTTGGTGTTTTGCCTTTTCATTTACATTTTAGAATCAGTTTGTTCATATTACAAAATAGCTTGCTGTGATTTGATTGGGATTGCATTGAATCTGTATATCAAGTTGAGAAAAATTGACATCTTAACAATATTGAGTCTTTTAATCTATAAACCTGGAATATATCTCCATTTAACTAGGTCTTCTTTGGTTTCTTTCATTACTACTTTGTAGTTATCCACATGCAGATCCTGTACATGCTTTGTTAGATTTATACATTGTTTTTGGGAGGGCTGCTATTTTAAAAGGTGGATTTAAAAACTTTTCAATTTTAAATTTCAGTTGTTCCTTCCCAATGCGTAGAAGAAAACTGACCTTCATATCTATTGATTTTTGTTTGGATACTGGACATTGTGGTTTTATATTGTTTTAGAGTTTGGAATTCTTTTCTGGCAGTTAAGTTACTTGTGAATTCGTTTGTTATTTTTCAAGTTTTTCTTGAAGGTTTATTTTTTTTTTAAAAATTTTAATGTTTTATTTATCTCTGAGAGAGAGAGACAGTGTGAGCAGGGGAGGGTCAGACAGAGAGGGAGACACAGAATCTGAAGCAGTCTCCAGGCTCTGAGCTGTCAGCACAGAGCCTGATGCAGGGCTCAAACCCACGAACCATGAGATCATGACCTGAGCTGAAGTCTGACGCTTAACCGACTGAGCCACCCAGGCGCCCCTCTTGAAGGTTTATAAGGGCAGGTGTATAGAAGCTTTTAGTGTAGGGCTATTTTAGCCTCACTATTAAACAATGGCCCTTCTGTGTTCTCTTTTGGATGTCCCATGTATTAAATAAGATCTCCTCACCCTGATGGAAATGCAAATATTTCTCAATTCTGTGTTAGCTCTACCAAGTCTTTGGCATACAATATTCACTTATTTATTCTATTTGGTTTTTGTATGGCTTGCTGTTTGTCCTTTGTATAGCTCTGTCAGATTTCATCTTACATATCCACAGATTGGCATGAAGCCAAAGAATCTAAGACACCTTTGTGCAGATTTATTGAACTCTCTCTCTTCATTGCTTTCTCATTTTGGAATTTGGCCCAACAGATTCTACTCACCCTGTTCCCCCCAAATTTGTATTTCTGTTCCCTCAATTACAGAGACCCTTAAGTTCTATTTGGAATCCTATCCTTCTGTCATGGTTCAGAAATTGTCTACAAGCAGAAATCCATGGCATTCATATTGTTCACCTTGTTTCTTTCTCTTCTCTCAGAGATTATATTCCTGTGCTGCCTTTTGTTCAGCATTTGAAAGCAGTTGTTTCATATATTGTGCCACTGTTTTAGTTGTTACTTTTATAGTAAAGAGAAGAAGTCTTGGACTGATTTTTGAAAGTTTGCAGGTAGATATTTTTCTAGCCTATTTTTAAAAAATTTGCAAAATAATTCTTTTTAAAAAAACGTTTATTTATTTGTTTTTGAGAAAGGGAGAGAAAGAGCTAGTGCAGAGCCTGACTTGGGGCTCAAACTCCCAAACCATGAGATTATGATCTGGGTTAACATCAAGAGTCGGACGCTTAACCAGCTGAGCCACCCAAGTGCCCTGCAAAATAATTCTTGATTTTTTTTGTTTATTTCAAATATACTTATGTGTGTGTGTATTTATATGTACACTGATTCACACACACACACACACACACACACACACACACACGCATGCACAAAGAGTCTAGTCTATATCTTTCTTGTTAAAATTAGGTTGTTTCGGGGCACCTGGGTGGCTTAGTCGGTTAAGCGTCCGACTTTCACTTGGGTCATGATCTCGCGTTCATGGGTTCGAGCCCCGCGTCGGGCTCTGTGCTGACTGCCAGCTCAGAGCCTGGAGCCTGTTTCAGTCTGTGACTCCCTCTCTCTGACCCTCCCCTGTTCACGCTGTCTCTCTCTCTCTCTCCTAGAAATAAATAAAAACATTTAAAAAATAAAAATAAAAAAATAAAATTAAGTTGTTTTCCTTGGAAGTATCTTTAATTTTGAAGATCCTTAATTCTTTACTTAGAACCTGGCATTAAATTTTGTTCCCACTCAATAACACTCTGTCTGGGCTTATAGTTTTAGATGTTAATAGCCATAAATTCAACATTCATATTATCACTATTTTTACTCTTTTATTTTTTCAAAACTTAATTTATCTTTTTTTCATATTGCATTTTGTGCCACCACAATGATTATGTTAAAGTAGAATTGACATGAAAATTTCTAATTTTTAAATAATCTACTATAATTTAAGAAGATGAAGCAAATCAATATGCATAACTTTATCTTTTAAGATAATGTCTATGTTTTCTAGGGCCGCCATAACAAATTAACACAGACTGGATGGCTTATACAACAGATTTATTTTCTCATAGTTCTGGAGGCTAGAAGTCCCAAATCAGAGTTTCACCAGGATTGGTTTATTCTGAGTTCGCTGAGGGAAAGATCAGTTCTAGGCCTTTCTCCTTGGTTTGTAAATGGTCATCTTTTCCCTGTGTCCATACATGATCTCTCTATGTGTCTCTTGACCAATTTTTCTGTCTTTATGAGGACACCAGTTATATTGCATGAGTACCTACCCCAATGACTTCATTTTAAAGTTGACTACCACTGTAAAGATACTGTTTCCAAATTAGATAACATTCAGAAGAACTGAAGGGTAGGATCTCAACATATGAATTTTTGGGGACACAACTCAGCCCACAACATATAGTAAATTTTTTCTAATATTTAATTCATCAAATTATTCTTAACATTCTAAATTATTAAAGAAGATTATCAGTTGGCTCTAGATGGAAAAACTTGCGCTATGCCTACATCACTGTTTTCTATATTCTAGATAAAAGACATGTATTTAGAAGGTAATATGAAGGGGTACCATAGCACAGTGTGAATAACAAGTGTTTGGAATAAGATAACATCCTGTCAGACATCAGAATCTGCCACAAGATTCTGACTTCTATAATCTTATATAAATTACTTAATCCCATGAATTTTCCTTCCTTTCTAAAAAGGGATGATTAAAACTGTACAAGGATTGTTAATAAGGACTAGTTTATGAGGTGCCTAGAACGAAGTAGTAGCTATCACTTTACGATAGTGATTTACAGCAGCTGAATTACCCATCTTTCCATTTTCAATATAAAATTTATTGACCTTAAAGTTTATGTTCATAGAAGCAACAGTTTTGTGTAATATTGGGCTAATCCATACACTGGATTATATTCTAGACTGTGCTGCGTCCTCCCAGTAATTACTTGCCTTACCCGTTCATACTTCTGCTTCTACTCCAGCTATGCTGTACCTTGGTGAAGACTGGGTTTGGGTGGAGGATAAATGGACATGTACGGCATAAGGGATACTATCCACATTGCAGCTGAATTTTTGTGGATACAATGCACTCAATTTTAATTGGATAAACTTTGAGTAGAAGAATGGTCTCCTAAATATGACCTTGGTCCTTTGTTTCGTCCATTATGAGTTGAGAGCCTTTCAAGAACATAGCTTCTCTTACTACACTCAAAGAAACCATCCAAGCAATCATTAAAAAGGCAATACAAACAGAGGGGACTGGTAGAGCGCTACATGAGAATAGTGTAATGAGACATGATGAAAAGGATAAAGAAGAATTTGAAGAGTGACATATGACATGGTCAAGAAAGATTTATTTTGGTAATAGTTTATTACTGTTGAGAGGGAAATTCCATCTAAAAATTATGATGATGAAATTTTACTGTTTCTTGGTCACCTGAAATTATTGTATGATGATTTCATTTTATGATGGAGAAAGTGGGGCACAGAGAGGTTTAGTGGATAATCTAAGCTCACACAGTGCTAACTTGTGGGAAACACCTTCTTTAGGCAGGTGTCATGATTCAGCACTAGGCAGAGCATGGAAATGTGGTGAATGAATTTTAATATCCTACCCACAAACTCTTAACTCTGGGACTTCACAGATAAGAAAGAGTTCATGCTGGCTATGTGAGATCGGGGATATCTCTGTATTATAGGTGAAAAGGAAATTGACAGAGAATGAGAAAGAATGGGGAGGTGAACTGAGACTCTACTTCCTCCAGATGATCCTTCTCTTGACATTCTTTCGGTCCCTCCCCAACTCCTTTTTCTTCAGAGCATTCTTTCATGTGTATTAGCCTAAACGTCCCAAAATTTTAACACCATCAAGAAGGATCTTCACACCAAAATGAAAAGCATTTTCTTGCTTCTTGGATAAAAACCAGTTGTACCAGACAAGAGGAAAATAATTTAGGAGTAGATAATTTTGGCAGTTTCTTATTCCATCTCCCCCAGTACCTGATCCTCTATCATTTGTCAGAGAGTTAATGGGAGCTGAAATGAAAATGCTTGCTGCATTTGGATGATTTGTTCATGTCCCCTAGAAGCAGAATGAGGTTCTAATTTTAGGGAAACTTAAGTATTGTCACATACTCACACAGTACAGAGGGAGAAAAGTCATGAACTTTTTTTAAAAACGTGATATATCAACTACAATCTTAAAAATTTTCTTTGCTGCTCCTAAAGAAACAAAATAATCAGTTGGATAAAACATTAGTTTAAACAAGTGTAGGAGCACTTGGGTGGCTCAGTTGGTAAAGTGCCTCGATTTTGGCTTAGGTCATGATCTCATGGTTTGTAAGTTCGAGTCTTGTGTTGTGCTCTGCACTGGCATTCTTTCTCCCTCCCTCCCTCTGCTCTTTTCTAGCTTGTGCGCGCTCTCTCTCTCAAAATAAAAAATAATAAATAAGAAAATAATTTAAAGAATTTAAGCAAGCATAACACTTTGTTATTTAATTTGGGGAAATAAAATGCGTATAGTGGAGATTTTATATTTCACTGTGTTTCTTTATATAAAGATAATGCTCATGAGTCTTTGGGATGTGACAGTGAATGTGGAAAAGATTTTCATTTGTACTTAATGAGATGAGAAAAGTCTGAGGAGATTTCAACTTTCTGCGAAAGAGACGGGGTCCGCAGGCAGGTCAGGCATCCCTGGCTGGACTGCTCCTGGGTGTGTGGGATGGTCTGTGTTCTGCCTGTGGATTTGGTGCCAGGGCTTCTGTACAGGAAGGGTCCTTAAAGTGTCTTATTACTCCAAGATCATCCTCACCCTGAATACTGTTATCTGGACAGTTTTCGGTTTTCTGCCCTGATGGTGGGATCCTGGGCCGTGTCCAGCAAGCACAGGTACTCTTACAGCCAGTAGACACTGAGCGAGCAGCTTAACATTTCCAATCCTATGACCTTCATGTTATTAAATGTTAAATCATAATGTCACATTAAGATAGCTTTATGTTGAGCTTTATCCTGAATTTTAGCTAATTAAACCATAGAGAATTAGAGAAATGGTTACTATGAAATCATTTTCTTCTCAGTTTAGTTGTAAAAGGTTCTACATTATGTCCATGAGCAAAGAAAATTTTTATCAACATTTCACCTATGATTACCAAAATTTCTGGATGTTATATTGTAGATTTTAGGAACTGTTTGTGCCTTTAGGAAAACGTTTAGATTCATGTCTTTTGCTATAAAGTACCAATTTATTACCTTCATCTTTGATCGAAATCACTAAAGATCTATCTATTTGATGAGCATGATTGCAGTTACCCAGAACAATTCCAGAGCTGGAGGAATTTTGGACTCCCGTCCACAGAAGATTGCATTTGAGGTTGCATTGTTATTTCCATGATCTTAGATTCAGAACTAATCTCAATATCGTCTTTTAAATTCTGAGGATGTACAGATTCTGAATGTTGAATATGAAAACACATTGATTTAAAGTATTGCTTTAACACTTACTAGTTCAGAATAATTATGAGGAAGCATTGAGCTAATACATATGAACATTCTTTGTAAATGGAAGTAATAATTATTTTGTATTAAAAATATTGACAGGATTTTTTTTTTTACAAATAGTTTATTGTCAAATTAGTTTCTACATAACACTCAGTGCTCATCCCCAAAGTGCCCTCCTTCATGCCCATCCCCCCCTCCCCCCCCCATCCATCCGTCCTCAGTTTTTGTCAGCATTCAAGAGTCTCTCATGGTTTGCCTCTCTCCCTTTCCCCCACCATTTCCCCCCTTCTTCTCCCCCTTGGTCCTCCGTCAAGTTCCTCCTAATCCTCCTATACGTGCAAACATATGGTATTTGTCCTTCTCTGCCTGACTTATTTCGCTCAGCATAACACCCTCAAGGTCCATCCATGTTGCTACACATGGCCAGATTTCATTCTTTCTCATTGCCATGTAGTATTCCATGGTATAGATAAACCACATCTTCTTGATCCATTCATCTGTTGATGGACACTTAGGCTCTTTCCATGTTTTAGCTATTGTGGAGAGTGCTGCTATGAACATTGGGGTACATGTGCTCCTATGCCTCAGCATTTCTGTATCCCTTGGGTAAATTCCTAGCAGTGCTATTGCTGGGTCATAAGGGAGTTCTATTGTTAGTTTCCTGAGGAACCTCCACACTGTTTTCCAGAGGGGCTGTACCAGTTTACATTCCCACCAACAGTGTAGGAGGGTGCCCGTTTCTCCACATCCTCGCCAGCATCTAGAGTTCTCTGATTTGCTCATTTTAGCCACTCTGACTGGCGTGAGGTGGTATCTCAGTGTGGTTTTGATTTGTATTTCCCTGATGAGGAGGGATGCTGAGCATCGTTTCATGTGTCTGTTGGCCATCTGGATGTCCTCTTTGGAGAAGTGTCTGTTCATGTCTTCTGCCCATTTCTTCACTGGGTTGTTTGTTTTTCGGGCGTGTAGTTTGGTGAGTTCCTTATAGATTCTGGATATTAACCCTTTATCTGATATGTCATTTGCAACTATCTTTTCCCATTCCGTTGGTTGCCTATTAATTTTCTGGGTTGTTTCCTTGGCTGTGCAGAAGCTTTTAATCTTGATGAGGTCCCAACAGTTTATTTTTGCTCTTGATTCCCTTGCTTTTGGGGATGTGTCAAGTAAGAAGTTGCTGCGGTGGAGGTCAAGGAGGTTGTTTCCTGCTTTCTCCTCTAGGGTGTTGATAGTTTCCTGTCTCACGTTCAGGTCCTTTATCCATTTTGAGTTGATTTTTGTGCATGGTGTGAGAAAATGATCTAGTTTCATTCTTCTGCATGTTGCTGTCCAGTTCTCCCAACACCATCTGTTAAAAAGGCTGTCTTTTTTCCATTGGATATTCTTTCCTGCTTTGTCAAAGATCAGTTGGCTGTATACTTTTGGGTCCACTTCTGAGTTCTCAATTCTGTTCCATTGGTCTATGTGTCTGTTTTTGTGCCAATACCATACTGTCTTGAGGATGACAGCTTTGTAGTAGAGGCTGAAGTCTGGGATGGTGATACCTCCCGTTTTGGTTTTATTTTTCAGTATTACTTTGGCTATTCGGGGTCTTTTGTGGTTCCATACAAATTTTTGGATAGTTTGTTCTAGTTTTGAGAAGTATGCTGGTGCAATTTTGATTGGAATTGCATTGAATGTGTAGAGTGCTTTAGGTAGTAATGACATCTTAACTATATTTATTCTTCCTATCCATGAGCATGGAATGTTTTTCCATTTCTTTGTGTCTTCTTCAATTTCCTTCATAAGTTTTCTATAGTTTTCATCATACAGATCTCTTGTATCCTTGGTTAGGTTTATTCCGAGGTATTTTATGGTTTTTTGTGCAATTGTGAATGGGATCAGTTTCTTGATTTCTCTTTCTGTTGCTTCATTATTGGTGTATAAAAATGCAACCGATTTCTGTACGTTGATTTTGTACCCTGCAACTTGGCTGAATTCTTGGATCAGTTCTAGTAGGCTTCTGGTGGAGTCTGTCGGGTTTTCTATGTAGAGTATCATGTCATCTGCGAAGAGTGAAAGTTTGACTTCCTCTTTGCCAATTCTGATGCCTTTGATTTCCTTTTGTTGTCTGATGGCTGATGCTAGGACTTCCAGCACTATGTTAAACAACAGTGGTGAGAGTGGACATCCCTGTCGTGTTCCTGATCTCAGGGGGAAAGCTCTCAGTTTTTCCCCGTTGAGGATGATGTTAGCTGAAGGCTTCTCATAGATGGCTTTGATGATGTTTAAGTAGGTTCCTTCTATCCCAACTTTCTCGAGAGTCTTTATTAAGAAGGGATGCTGTATTTTGTCAAATGCTTTTTCTGCATCTATTGACAGGATCATATGGTTTTTATCTTTTCTTTTATTGATATGATGGATCACATTGATTGATTTGCGAATGTTGAACCAGCCCTGTAACCCAGGAATGAATCCCACTTGATCTTGGTGGATGATTCTTTTGATATGCTGCTGGATTCGATTTGCAAGGATCTTGTTGAGAATTTTTGCATCCGTATTCATCAAGGATATTGGCCTATAGTTCTCTTTTTTTGTTGGATCTCTGTCTGGCTTGGGAATCAGAGTGATGCTGGCTTCATAAAATGAGTCCGGGAGTTTTCCTTCGACTTCTATTTTTTGGAATAGCTTGAGAAGAATTGGGATTAATTCTGTTTTAAATGTCTGGTAGAATTCCCCAGGGAAACCATCAGGTCCAGGGCTCTTATTTGTTGGGAGATTTTTGATCACTGATTCGATTTCTTCACTCGTTATGGGTCTGTTCAGGTTTTCTATTTCTTCCCGTGTGAATTTTGGTAGTGAGTGTGTGTTTAGGAATTTGTCCATTTCTTCTAAGTTGTCCAATTTGTTGGCATATAATTTTTCATAGTATTCCCTGATAATTGCTTGTATTTCTGAGGGGTTGGTTGTAATAAGTCCATTTTCATTCATAATTTTGTCTATTTGGGTGCTCTCTCTTTTCTTTTTGATAAGCCTGGCTAGAGGTTTGTCAATTTTGTTTACTTTTTCAAAAAACCAACTCTTGGTTTCATTGATCTGTTCAATTGTTTCTTTGGTCTCTATGTTGTTTATTTCTGCTCTAATTTTTACTATTTCTCTTCTTCTACTGGGTTTAGGGCGTTCTTGTTGCTCTGCCTCTAGCTCCTTTAGGTGAGCTGTTAGATTTTGGACTTGTGCTTTTTCTAATCTCTTGAAATAGGCCTGGAGAGCAATGTACTTTCCTCTTAGGACTGCCTTGGCCGCATCCCATAGATTTTGAATTGTTGTGTTTTCATTTTCATTTGTTTCCATATATTTTTTAATTTCCTCTCTAATTGCCTGATTGGCCCATTCATTCTTTAGAAGGGTGTTCTTTAACCTCCATGTTTTTGGCGGTTTTCCAGACTTCTTCCTGTAATTGATTTCAAGTTTCAAAGCATTGTGATCTGACAGTGTGCATGGTATGACCTCTATTCTTTTATATTTATTGAGGGCTGCTTTATGTCCCAGTATGTGATCTATCTTGGAGAATGTGCCATGCGCACTTGAGAAGAAAGTAAATTCCCTGGCCTCAGGATGTAAAGTTCTAAATATATCCGTCAGATCCATCTGGTCCAATGTGTCTTTCAAGTCCATTATTTCTTTAGTGATTTTCTGTCTGGTTGACCTATCCATTGCTGTAAGCGGAGTATTAAAGTCCCCTGCTATTAGCACATTCTTATCTATAAGCTTGTTTCTGTTTGTGATTAATTGTTTTAGATATTTAGGTGCTCCCATATTCGGTGCGTAGACATTTATGATTGTTAGTTCTTCCTGATGGATGGACCCTGTAATTATTATGTAGTGCCCTTCTTCATCTCTTGTGATTGTCTTTAATTTAAAGTCCAGTTTGTCTGATATAAGTATCGCTACTCCGGCTTTCTTTTGATTTCCTGTAGCATGATATATATTTCTCCATCCCCTTACTTTTAATCTGAAGGTATCTTCCCGTCTAAAATGAGTTTCTTGTAGACAGCATATTGATGGATTTTGTTTTTTAATCCATTCTGCTACCCTATGTCTTTTGATTGGAGCATTCAGCCCATTTACATTCAGTGTTATTATTGAAATATGTGGGTTTAGAGTCTTTGTATCTTTTGTAGGGTTCATGTTTGTGGTGGTGTCTCTGGTATCTTTGTTCCTTGCAACCTTTCCTTCAGAGCATCCCCCTCAGGATTTCTTGTAGGGCTGGCTTCGTGGTGACAAATTCTTTCAATTTCTGTTTATTTGGAAAGGTTTTTATCTCTCCTTCTATTTTGAATGACAGGCTTGCTGGATAGAGGATTCTTGGCTGCATATTTTTACCGTTCATCACATTGAAGATTTCCTGCCATTCCTTTCTAGCCTGCCAAGTTTCAGTAGATAGGTCTGTCACCACTCTGATAGGTTTCCCTTTGTATGTTAGGGCCCCTTTCTCCCTAGCTGCTTTCAAAATTCTCTCTTTGAAATATTGACAGGATTTTATCATTGGCTTATTTATATTTATTGTTTCACATTTATTTGCAATGAGGGAGTATCCTTTAAAAATTTTATTAGAAAAGCACTTTATCCCCCGAGCTGTGTATACATTTTTGCCAAAGCTTCAGTCTTTACTTAATCTGTTTGGAAATTCGCATCTGCAGTTTCCACTTGATGATGTCTTTTGATTATAGTTGAAGAGGTTTTATTATTTTTCAGAGAGATGCACTTAGAATTCATTAGTGAATCAATCTAATTAGGTGTGAGGACTGTAGACAGACATAATCCAAATCAGACTTTAAAACAGGGAACTCTTTTAGGTAGTCTGCTATTACGAAGGTGAAAAAAATGCCATGAAAATAAAAATGTATTAATTTCACTAAACCTCACATTTTAGTATTGTTTAAAACCTTATTTTGGTATTAGCCATTGAGAAAGGATGTCTGTAACTCTCCCTTCCTCAATTAGAAAAAAATCCTAACAAACCGGAATAGGTGTTTGATTCACATATTCAACTGCACATAATTTTGAAGCTCAGTTATCTACCTGGAATTGTGATAGGTGCTGGGAAACAACAGTGAAAATTTCACAGCTCTTGAATTTAAGAGATTTATATTCTAGCCGAGAAGACAAAGGTTTATAATCAAGGAAGGACTGTGACAGAAATCTGAAAATCTATATGCAGTGAAGGTGGCAGAAGTTCATCCCAGTAAGAGCTCAGCAATGGGAGAGGGGTTAGGGAAGTCTTTATAGAGGGGATAGTATTTTAAACTTGGCACTTAAAGAAAGATAGGATCTTCCCTCACTTTTTTTCCCGTACTTGTGAAAACAAAAGCAACAAAATTATTTTTAGAAATCTGCCAGATGTGGGGCGCCTGGGTGGCTTAGTCAGTTAGGCGTCCGACTTTCGCTTAGGTCATGATCTCGCGGTTCGTGGGTTCGAGCCCCGCGTCGGGCTCTGTGCTGACTGCCAGCTCAGAGCCTGGAGCCTGTTTCAGTCTGTGATCCCTCTCTCTCTGACCCTCCCCTGCTCACGCTATCTCTCCTACAAAAAAAAAAAAAAACATTAAAAAAAAAAAAGAAATCTGCCAGATGTGAGAATCCTGGTTTTATCAGAGTGACAAGGGAAAAGCCAAAGTCTGGGGGTTCAAAGACACTCAAGTGTTCAGGCCGTTTGTGGTAGGACTCCCTGGGAGGCCTGTGATGGGTGGCTGGGCTGACAGGGGAGAGCTGTGGGGGCACAGCTGGTGAGGGAGGGGTGCATCCTCTGGGGGGTGGTGAGTAGGCCCTTCTTTCCCGAGGCCTGGAGGGCTGAGGCGGGGACAGCCTTTTTCTCTGCTTTGTTCATTTTGAGCCCCTGCTGTTGGCATCTTTTCTTTTTCTGCAAGTGTAACTCAGGGAACTCTGTAGTGAATTTTCCAGATGCATCAGCGATTCCCTACCCTGATGGAGCATTAGGAACACCTGTTGCATTAGTTAGTTCACGTACAGTGCAATATTGATTTCCGAAGTAGAATTCAGTGATTCCTCATTTATATGCAACAGCCAGTGCTCATCACAACAGGTGCCTTTTTTATACCTATCACCCATCTAGCCTATCCCTCACCCACTTCCCTCTATCAACCCTCAGTTTGTTTTCTATCATTGAGAGTCTCTTGTGGTTTGTTTCCCTCTCTTCTTCCCCCTCCTTCCCACATGTTCATCTGTTTTGTCTTTTAAATTCTACATATGAGGGGTACCTGGGTGGCTCAGTCAGTTAAGTGTCTGACTTCGACTCAGGTCATGATCTCATGGTTCCCGAGTTTGAGCCCTGCATTGGCCTCTCTGCTGTCAGCACAGAGTCCATTCAGATCCTCTATCCCCCTCTCTCTTTACCCCTTCCCTACTTGCATTCTCTCTCTCTCAAAAATAAATCTTAAAAAACAAATTCCACATATGAGAGAAATCATATGATATTTCTCTTTCTCTGACTGACTTATTTTGCTTAGCATAATACATTCTAGCTCCATCCATGTTAATGCAAATGGCAGGATTTCATTCCTTTTAATGGCTGAGTAATTTCCATTACACACACACACACACACACAACATCTTTATCCATTCATCAGTTGATGGACATCTGTACTCTCTTTATAGTATGGCTACTGTTGATAATGCTGCTATAAACATTGGGCTGCATGTACCCCTTCAAATCTGTATTTTTGTAACCTTTGGGTAAATACCTAATAGTGCAATTGCTGGATCATAGCATTGTTCTATATTTAGTTTTAGTTTTAGCTTTTTTTTTTTTTTAACATTTATTTCTTTTTGGGAGAAAGAGAGAGACAGAGCATGAGCAGGGGAGGACCAGAGAGTGAGAGACACACAGAACCTGAAGCAGGTTCCATGCTTTGAGCTGTCAGCATAGGGCCCGACACAGGGCTCGAACCATGAACCATAAGATCATGACCTGAGACGAAGTTAGATGCTTAACCAACTGAGCCACTCAAGCACTCCTATTTTTAGGATTTTTGAGGAACCTCCATACTGTTTTCCAGAGTGGCTGTACCAGTTTGCATTCCCACCAACAGTGCAAGAGGGTTCCCCTTTTTCTGCATCCTTGCCAACACCTATTGTTTTTTGTGTTGTTAATTTTAACCATTCTGACAAGTGTGAGGTGGTATCTCACTGTGGTTTTGATTTATATTTCCCTGATAATGAGTAATGTTGAGCATCTTTTCATGTGTCTGTTAGCTATCTGAATATCTTCTTTGGAAAAGTGTCTTTCATATCTTCTGTCCATTTCTTAACTGGGTTGTTCGTTTTTTGGGTGTTGAGTTTGATAAGTTCTTTATAGATTTTAGATGCTAAAATCAGATATTTGCAAATATCTTCTCCCATTCTGTCGGTTGTCTTTTAGTTTTGTTGATTGTTTCCATTGACCTAGTGAGCTTTTAAAAATGTTTTTATTTATTTATTATTTTTGAGAGAGCGTGAACAGGGTAGGACAGACAGGGGCACAGAGGATCTGAAGTAGGCTTTGTGCTGACAGCAGTGAGCCCAATGCAGGGCTCAAACCCACTAACCATAATCATGACCTGAGCCACCCAGGTGCCCCAACCTGGTGCACTTTTTAAACGTACAGATTCTTGGGTCAATTGCAGATTTATGGAATCTCCAAAGGTGGAATCTGGAAATTCATTTATTTCGAAAGAGTTTTATTGAGATCTAAGTCACATATCATACAATTCACTCCTTTAAAGCATAGAATTTAGTGGTTTTAGGTATATTCACAACATTGTGTAATCAGCATTAATTCTCCAACACTTTCACCACAAATTAGTCCCCATTTCTTCCTCCTCTGTCCTCTGGCAAATGTAGTAATGTGTTTCCTGTCTCTATTCACTTGCCTATTCTGAATATTTCATATGAACGGAACCATACAATATGTGGCTGTTTGTAACTGATTAGACATTCTTCATTCATATGTTCATTGATGAATAATACTTCATTGTATGGATATACCACATTCCATTTATTCATTCATCAGTTGATGAATATATGGGTTGTTTTCACTTTTTGAATAATACTGTTATGAACTTTTGTATAGACACATGTTTTCACTCCTTTTGAGTATTTATCCAGAAATGGACTTGCTGAGTCATATGGTGACTCCATAGCTTACCTTTTGAGGAGTTGCCAAACTGTTTTCCAGAGTGACTGTATCATTTTATATTCCCACCAACAATGTATAAGAGTTTCAATTTTCCACATCCTCCACATTTTTTATTTTAACCATCCTAGGGGGTGTGAAGTGGTATCTCATTGTGGTCTTGATTTGCATTTTTCTAATGACTGATAGATGTTGTTGAACATCTTTTCACATCCTCATTGGCCATATGGCAGTCAGAAGATACACATCTGTGTGTATCTTCTTGGAGGCCTATCTATTTACATCTCTGTCCATCTTTAATTGGGTTATTAAACTTAACCCTTTCAGTTGTTGAGTTGTAAGAGTCCATGTTTTTTAAAAATCCATCTCAGGTGACTATACAGATAATACTTGGATGGGCAGTAGGGCATGAGGATAGGCAGCTGATACACCTTACTTGGGCTGAGTGCTGAAGACTTTATTTTGAAAAGCATTAACTGATCTTGTATAGTACTTTGTTGTAAACAAGTAAAGCAATATGTTTTTATGGTGATTTAATGGAGTTATCTGTTAGGTACAGTTATCCTTCCTTGGCCAAACCTAACATTACTGAGTTCATCTTTCTGTGCATTACCATTAGGTACAAGTACTCTTTGACTCTTTGAGTTTCTTTCCTCAGAGCAATTCTTCTTCTTTTTTTTTTGTTAATAGTTTATTGTCAAGTTGGTTTCCATATAACATCCAGTGCTCATCCCCACAAGTGCCCTCCTCCATGTTCATCTCCCCACCCCCCACACCCATGAGTCCTCAGTTTGTTCTCAGCATTCAAGAGTCTCTCATGGTTTGTCTCTCTCCCTTTCCTCCATCATTTCTCCCCTTCTTCTCCCCTATGGTCCTCCGTTAAGTTCCTCCTAATCCTCCTATACGTGCAAACATATGATATTTGTCCTTCTCTGCCTGACTTATTTCGCTCAGCATCACACCCTCAAGGTCCATCCATGTTGCTACACATGGCCAGATTTCATTGTTTCTCATTGCCATGTAGTATTCCATGGTATAGATAAACCACATCTTCTTGATCCATTCGTCCGTTGATGGACACTTAGGCTCTTTCCATGTTTTAGCTATTGTGGAGAGTGCTGCTATGAACATTGGGGTACANCTTCCTCCAATATACAGACTTCATTTCTTAATAGCCCACACTTGTGGAATGAGTCCATTTCTGACAACAAAGCTAAAGAAGACATGCTGATAATACTAGAAATGGGAACATCACAGGGGTGCCAGAGAGGCTCAGTCCATTGAGTGTCCAACTCTTGATTTCAGCTGAGATTATGATCTCACAGGTGCATGAGATCAAGCCCCACGTTGGGTTCTGTGCTGACAGTGCGGAGCATGCCTGAGATTCTCTCTCTCTCTCTCTCTCTCTCTGTCTCTCTCTCTGCTCCTCCCACTGCTCGCACACTCTCACTTTCTCTCAAAATATAAACATTAAAAAAAATGGGTATATCACAGAGTTTTCAGATTGTCCCAGTGTTTTCTGTGGTAGTATAAACAAATACTCTAATTATTGCTATTTTATATTACTGTCGTTGCTATGAAATATAAATTTATCTAAATTTATATGTAGATGTATATAAATGTTCATATATAGATATCTATAAATGTTATATATATTTATATAGATATGTATACGAATGTTATAGTTTATAACATTTACCATAATAGGTATAACATTAGGTGGTACCTGTGGTCAATTTTACAAAGTCTTTTTTTTTTTTACGTTTATTTATTTATATTGAGAGAGGGAAAGAAAGGGCAAGCATGCGAGCTAGGGAAGGGCAAAGAGAAAGAGAGAATCCCATGCAGGCTCCTTACTGCCAGCACACTGCCCAAGACGAGGGGCTCAAACCCTCGAACCGTGAGATCATGACCTGAGCCGAAACCGGAGTTGGAGGCTCTACTGACTGAGCCACCATGTGCCCCAGTTTTACCAAGTCTTAGAGAGCTAGCATAGGAATGTCATTTCCTTGCTTAGAATGTCTGGTTTCACAGGAGTAATTTTATATGTAGCTGCCATAAAAATATGAATAAGACTTTTATAGCTCATTCATTGTCTTGATCCCCCTAAACTCTGGTTTCCTATATAGATTTTATGTACCTCAGTTGGGAATTCTCTTACCACAGAGTCTGGGAAGAGAAATTGTAATTTGAGTAGCAGATGACATCTAATCTGTTTTCTTTTTTTTCCCTATAATTCCAAGTTATCTGTTCCCTTGACCAAATGTATTTTGGTCTTCTTTTAGTATATGGATATCTTTGAATATTTAAAAATTTTATTTTATGTTAATGAAGTACCAAATCTCTTTTTAATCATAAATGTTATTGAAGCTTAGCATTCACAGACCTACACAAATCATAAATCTGTATCTTTTTTCTTTTTTTTTTTTTACAGATAGTTTGTTGTCTAGTCGGTTTCCATATAACACCTGGTGCTCATCCCCACAAGTGCCCTCCTCCATGCCTATCTCCCCGCCCCCCGTACCCATGAGTCCTCAGTTTGTTCTCAGCATTCAAGAGTCTCTCATGGTTTGCCTCTCTCCCTTTCCCCCACCATTTCTCCCCTTCTTCTCCCCCATGGTCTTCCGTTAAGTTCCTCCCAATCCTCCTATACGTGCAAACATATGATATTTGTCCTTCTCTGCCTGGCTTATTTCTCTAAGCATAACACCCTTAAGGTCCATCCATGTTGCTACACATGGCCAGATTTCATTGTTTCTCATTACCATGTAGTATTCCATGGTATACATAAACCACATCCTCAGATCACTTCTTATCTTCAGCTACATTCTTTGAAGGACTGTCTCCAGTCCTCTGATTATATAACCCTAGCTCTAATCTTTCTTCTGGACTGATATATTTTATTATTTAAAAGACTTTTTCATCTGGATGTCCTATAAGTACAGTAAACTCAGTATATCCAAACTTCAACTACTGAGAGAGCGTGAAGCCTTTTTTGTATGTGTTCCTGATTTAAAGACATTAGCTCAGTCACTTAAGTTTGTGCAAGCATAACTTCTTAGGCTGGGCTGATTGCATCAGGAACCCCTGGGGTATGACAGGCATTTCCTAGTCTACATTCTTAAGAGATTGTGATTTAATAGTTCTGAGATTGGCCAGAGAATAAGAATTTTACAATTTCCTAAGGTACTTTTGAAAGCCAGCTGGTTTGGGAGACCAGTGTAAGAGATTCTGCAAGTTGAAATATTTCAGTTCAACCCCCACCCTACCCATAGCCACCTCTTTATTTTCATCCTACTGCTTCTGTTATGATTTGGTGTCTTGGCATTTCAGTGGCCTTTTACATGATCTAATTCCTTTGTGTCCCTTCTCTATTCAATCCTTCCTCCACGCTGCTACCAAAATCATCTTCCTAAAATTACAAATTGGATAATGTCACATGTATGATTAAAAAATGCTTTGATGATTTCTTATTTCCTATAAAATGAATCCAAGCTTCTTACTCTGACCTTTGAGGCTCCTCCCAGTCTGTCAGTTATCTATTTTCGTCTGCATTTCTGCCACTTCCTGAAAACAATTGAAGTCCCAGCCCCCAACATTTCATGCAGCTCTTTGATAGTGCTCTCCCTCTTCTTGGATTTCTGTCACAGTTGTGGCAGTCTTAGATCTGCAATGAACCATGCTACATTATTCCATTGGCTTTGGTGGAATAATATGAAAGCCAATCAGAGGCAGCTTCCACAAATAATTTATATTTATTATACAGTTCTAAAATACAACATATGATTATATGATGTAAAATTATTGAATCTATCTCAACCAAACCTTCTGATTAATGTACAACATTCACACATGCATATGCTTATTTCCTTGGATTAGGGATACTGGGGATTAGCATTTTAATCTCCATAGGGTGTCTGCCATGGTCCATTGGTTGCATTGTAGGACAAGTTGCTTGCTTTTTCTCTGGCAGCTGCCGAGGCCATCCGTGTTGGTTGGATTCAGTATGAAGGCTTTCATTAGAGCTTCTGGTCAGAGGCTCAACCTTCCAGCATTAGCAGTGGGAAGGAATAATACGCACTCTTCCAGCTGGAGATCTCACTGAGCTATGAAAAGAGTAGCACACAGTTTAGTGAACTCATATAGTTTAGTCATATACAGTAAAACCATGGATTGCGAGTAATTTGTCGTGCGACTATTCCACAAGATGAGCAAACATTTCTAATAAATTTTAACTTGATAAATGAGCAATGTCTTACAATATGAGTAGTATGTGATGCTGAATGTCACACGATCACACCTGAGTCTCTCTCTCTGTCTCTGTGGGATTGTGGGTGATCATCTCCCAGCTCAGTCAGATGTTTGGTCTCAGGCTGCAGTGTTTGGCAGAAAGCAGTGATTTTTCAGAATGTTGGAAGTGCCCACAACCAGAACTAGTAAGTATTTTCTGTCACTTCAAAGCACCTATGGACAATCCTTTGCTTTTCTCTCCCAGTAAGCTTAAGAATGCTTTGCTTCCTTCTAGCTCAGGCTGCCTGCAGATATAGACTCTTTCCTCTGCTGCCTTATTGCCAGTTACATTAAATACAGTATATGACAGGGGCGCCTGGTGGCTTAGTTGGTTAAGTGTCCGACTTCCGCTTAGGTCATGATCTCGCGGCTCGTGGGTTCAGGCCCCGCGTTGGGCTCTGTGCTGACTGCCAGCTCAGAGCCTGGAGCCTGTTTCAGTCTGTGACTCCCTCTCTCTCTGACCCTCCCCTGTTCATGCTTCTCTCTCTCTCCTAGAAGTAAATAAAAAAATAAAAAAAAACAGTATATGACAAGAGTTTATTAATATTGTACTGTAGTCAACATCCATGAAAGTGTATACAATGGCCCTCATGCAGAAAAAGGTTGGAAAGAAAGGCAGTTAGAAGGAGATGATAACAGTGGAAGTTAAGGAAATCATTGAGAGATACTAATGAGGTATGTGAGTGGCTGAAATTGCAAGATTTTATAAAAAATCTACATCTCCATCTCGTCTGCAGAAGAGGAGGAGAAAAAGGCAGAGAAATCCCTAACTTCCACTGAAGTTAGGGAGATGTGTAAAATGTGGGAAATAGTGCAAAATTTTGTAGAAAAGCACCACCCGAACAAGGCTGTAGCAGTGCGAGCGATGTATCTGTTTAATGACAATGCAATGTCACATTTTCGCAAAATCCTCAAAAGGAGACGAAAGCAAGTGTCATTGGATAGGTTCCTTGTTAAAGTTGCACGAAAAGAAAAATATTCCATTGAGCCAATAGATAGCAGTGATTCTGTTAGTGATAGTGAAAGTGGTCCTACACAAGCACCCACCTCTCTCTTGTCCCCCTCACACCAGCCACGAAGGTTTTCAAAGTTAAGTGCAGGTTAATTTGTTTATTTTTCTTTATATTTTGTATTATATTACAGTATTGTCATTTTTAAGTGTTTTTCTTATTTTTTTGAGAAAGAGAGCATGAGTGGGGGAGGGGCATAGACAGAGTGGGACAGAAGACCCAAAGCAGACTTGGTGCTGACAGGCTGACAGCAGCAAGCCCACTGTGGGGCTTGAACTCACAAACTATGATATCATGACGGGAGCTGAAATTGGATGATCAGCCGACTGAGCCACCCTGGTACCCCTATTGTAATCATTTTTATATGAATATTTTGAATTGTGGAACTAATCATCTGAGTTTCCATCATTTCTTATGGAGAAATTTGCTTTGATATACAAGTGCTTTGGATTACAAACATGTTTCTGGAACAGAATTATGCTCACAAACCAAGGTTTTACTGTATATGATTAGTGTTTATGCTGGCTCTGCTGCCCCACTCAACTGGTTGTGGGTTTTACATATATTTAAGTTCTACAACCCTAACGTGTTGATCCTAGATCTAATTTGTGTTCATTTGGCTCTAACACCCCCACCTCCATGGCTATAGTTTTATTTATATGTACATTGAACAACTCTGCCATATTGCTTCTGATCAGGTGTGGTATCCTTCACTGGAAACAGGCAGATTTCCTGGCTTTGTACTGATAAAGTACTATGTCGGTACTGGGACTTGGAACCATAAATCAGAGTTATAAACATTCTAAATACTTTTGTACTTATTTAATACATACTCACGTAGTCTCATGTGTCTGACACGTACATATTCCAAGTCCTCTAGCTTTCTATGATAACCTTTTCTTTTAAGTAAAACTGCTTGAATTCCCATCTGGAATACTGAGAGATCTGACCTCTTTCCTCTGTGTTACCCAGAACCACCTTTCCTCAGTATATTTGGAAAAGGTAGGGTGAGGCATACTGTTAATTGTTTGCCAGTATTCACATCCTCTCCCTCTGGGTGAATTATTCTTCTTTGCCCTGTAAAGAAGAATATCTTTGTCATATGGCTTGCTTTGGTTAATGTAATTTAAGAGGAAATGATGTGTGTCACTTCCTATTGCTTTGCTGCACTTTTTTCTCTCTGCCAAGAGATTACTATTGATGTTCCAAATAGTGACTGCTCTTTCAGATGATCCCAGCATGGAGATGATGAAGATGTGAAGAATAGCCCTTACTTAGCCAATCCACAGTGAACTCTAGCATGGGCAAGAAGTAAACTTTTGCTCTTCTCTGTGACCTGATAACTTAGGTATTTGTTATCGTAGCATGCCCTATGATCTAAAATGAAGCCTATCATTTGGTGGGTGTTCATTAAATACTTGATGAATGAATGAATTTGAGCAAGGTACTTTCCAGGTAACTCAAACTGGTATACTAGTACTGTCTTCTCTTCTTCAGTGTGGTCCTGGACTAGTAAGCTTGTAGCACAGGACGGAAATACACCGTTGTCTTAAAGCAACACTTTTTCTACGGTTGAGGGGAAAAAACCCATTATTTCAAATCGAAGGAGACATGTATATGATATAGAATAGAACACAAATATCACAGGAATTTTTAAAGAAAAATACAAGTCTTCCAAGAATTTTCATGACAGTATAGGGTACTACTTCAAGCTATGTACCCAAGACCCCTTGGAGATGTTTGAGAAGCTTTGACAATCACCGGGTCTCAGTTTTCTTTTCTCTGAAATACTTTCTGGCCAGAGGCATTACTGCCACTATCTCCAAAACGACTGTGACCCTGATCAGCTGGTTTAGCTGCTGCTGCAAGTGCAAGCAGATTGCCGCTACCAGCTGTATAAGGGCATCGTGGACTACATCGTGCACATCCCCAAGCAGGGCATGCTGTCCTTCTGGAGGGGTCACGTGGCCAACGTCATCCGCTTCTTCCCCACGCAAGCCCTCAATCTGGCCTTCAGGGATAAGTACAAGCAGATCTTCCGGGGGCGAGGGGTGGGAGGGTGGAGCGTGGACAAGCACACGCAGTTCTGGAGTCATTTTGCCCGTGATCTGGCATCAGGTGGGGCACCCGGAGCCACCTTCTCCGCTTCGTCTCCCCCGCCCTGGATTTTGCCAGAACCCGAGTGGCATCCGATGTGGGGAAGTCTGGACTGAGCGGGAGTTCAAAGGCCTGGCGAGACTGTCTAGTAAAGATCACTGAGTCTGACGACATTCGGGGCCTTGACCGCGGCTTTGGTGTCTCGGTGCAGGGCACCACCATTGTCTACCCCGCGGCCTGCTTGGGCATGTACGTCACAGCCAAAGGCATGTTCCTGAGCCCCAGGAACACCCCCATCGTGGTGAGCTGGAAGAGCCCCCAGACCATAGCAGCCGCGGGGGGTGGGATCTCCTACTCCTTGGACACCGTGCAGCCGCAGATGATGATGCCGTCGGGGCACAAAGGAGCTGGCACCATGTACAGGGGGACCTTCGACTGCTGGCGGAAATCTTCAAAGACAAAGGGGGCAAAGCCTTCTTCAAGAACACATGGTCCAACGTCCTGAGGGACATGGGGGGCGGGCTTCGTGCTGTTCTGTACAACGAGCTGAAGAAAGTCATTGTGGTGTGCCTCCACCAGACACGGGGACCAAGGCCATCATGTAGAATACTTCTGTTCGGGACCACTGATGTTCAAGGAATTCCAGTGTCCTTGTCTTGGCCACATTGTGTGTAGAGGACTGGGGAAGGTTCTAAAAGGGCTTCATTGTGATCGGCCATTGGCACCAGGGTCCATGTATGACTGTTGGAAGTGGACGTGGGGAGGGGAATTAGAACATCCTCCTGAGTCCACAGGCAGGCAGCTCCGCCACACCGGCCTTAGAGTGCAGGTGCTTGCGGGGCCTTCGCTGTGTTTAAGTATTTATTTTAAGAAGAATCATGTCTCCATTTGTACTTAAGCACTATTCTCTTTTGCGCAGCTGAATATTTGCAATTATGTTTCATGGTTGCAAAACCATAAATAAATAGGACACAGAGGAAAACAAAACTCTTGTTTGGACAAGAGTAGTCAGAGGGTCTTTAGGGGGCCTACATGGTGTAAGCAGCTTTGAACTGGGAGCCACAGCCTTGGGCTCCAGTGAACATAGGGCGCTGTCAAGTCACTTAACCGACTGGAACCTCAGACTCAGGAAAAGATGTGCTAACACAATTGCTGTCCGTGTCACTGGATTTTTATTTTTGATAAATAGTATATTTTAAAGTACCTTGAAAATCATTAAGCTTTAGCATTCCAACTAAAATTGATGGGAAATTTTTGGAATCTTTTTCAAATTTGAAGATTTTATTTATGTTATAATTCCACTGGGTGGCAGTATTTCACTTGTACTCTGATTCTATAGTTTGTATATAATCTCAAAAAAAAATTTAATCACAATCTCATTCTTTCCCAATCTTATCTTTCCACTTTTTCATCCTGTGCATTCCCTGTCTCCAAAAAAATTCTGAGAAACAGTTACCATTTATTCAAAAGATTTAATGATGTAAATGTGAGGACAGTCACCCTAAGAGAGTAATTTGTCCAGAACTTCTGCTTCATTTGGGAAGAAGTGTTAGATAGCTTAATTTTGCTCATTTGTAAGCAAATTACTTTGATGTAGGTAATTAAAACCAGTTGAAAATCACCTGCAAAAATCTTGCCACTGGCTTTTTTGTGAATGCTTTAACAAGTAAAAAAAAAATCATGTGGACATTTTTGACTGATATTATCACGGATGCTTATTTTATCCTGTGTGTCATAAGATCATAAAGTTGTTGTGCTGATTCTTTTGATGTCTATGACGTGTTTGAGAAACACTTTGTCATGGTTCCATATCAGTTAACTTTGTGTCAGAATTAATTTTGCAAGATGAGTTAAATAAGACAAGTACCCTTATAAAGCTTGGTAAGTGATTCCTTGCTGACTCCTGTTAATATTGAGGCTTCAATGTAAGTGGCAGGCTAGGTCTGCTAGAGTAGTCTTGTTCTGTGGCATGGAAAAAATAAAAATTCTTTAGCAATATGGTAGAATACTAGCTTTCACTTGTAAGGACACCATCAAAGTGATTTTTAAATGGCTGCAAAGACTACATTCTGCACAAGAGGAAGCAGCTAGATGCTTTGGAAAAATCATGCTGTTGAAAAGCTGTTTATAAAACTTGATGTATATAGAGAAATCTTCAGTTTTAAATGGTGATACTTGATAGTTAATTGAAATTTTGTGCCAAATAGATCTTTGCTGTTTTCAGGGAGGAAAATAAGAATAAGTTAAAAAAATTTATGTCTAAAGTTGAATTGATATGTTAATGAAAATTTAATCTCTTTCTCTGGTAGTCATAATTATAAAGCACAATTCTTTTTTCCACTATACATAATGATAAGCTGTATGCGCTGTGTACATGAGCATTTAAAAACATTTTTTGAGGGGCACCTGTGTGGCTCAGTCAGTTAGGTATCTGACTTTGGCTCAGGTCAGATCTCACAGCTCATGAGTTTGAGCCCTGTGTCAGGATCTGTGCTGACAGCCCAGAGCTTGGAACCTGCTTCTGATTCTGTGCTTCTCTCTCTGCCTCTCCCCTGCTCATACTCTCTCTTTCTCTCTCTCTCAAAAATAAACATGAAAAAATTTTTAAAAAATTGAGGAAGATTATCCTTAGCTTTTTACTGATTCTCAAAAGGATTTATGATCCACAAAATGGAAAAAAAACTTGATATTTCACCATCATTACATATATTTGAGTAGTTTTGAAATTGCTTTAGAAGTCTTACCTCATCAAATAATAATCCTCATTTGTACAAGGGGAGAAATGGAGGAACGGTGCATCTTAGTTTCAGTAAAGAATTTTAGAAAAATTTCCCAGTTGTTTTGTCTGCAGATTGGAAAGTGACTGGCTGCCTAATAGATAAGTTAGGTGGATTCATGCTAGTTGAACAACTGACTGATGAACCAGTAGAACATGAGGGTGAGTGCAAGTGGCTTTTTTTTTTTTTTTATTTTTTATTTATTTCTAGGAGAGAGAGAGAGACAGCGTGAGCAGGGGAGGGTCAGAGAGAGAGGGAGTCACAGACCGAAACAGGCTCCAGGCTCCGAGCTGGCAGTCAGCACAGAGCCTGACGCGGGGCTCGAACCCACGAACCGCGAGATCATGACCTAAGCGAAAGTCGGACGCCCAACCGACTAAGCCACCCAGGCGCCCCACAAGTGGCTTTTTACAAGTCACTTTATTCTAGATCCTTTCCTGCTAAATCTTTTTGTCAGTAATTTAAGAAGTATGCTTATCAGATTTCCTGATAAGAGATAAACTGGCAGAGATTAGTAACTATTTTGTTTGAGAGAAGCAGTATTCAAAATATGAAGTTCCCATAGTAGGAATAAACCAACAGGAAGAAAATAAAAGTCAATTCTTATATTTGTGCTAATAAACTATTTTTAAAAATCGAGCACTAAGGGAAGTTTGCCTTGAGAACAATTCAAAGTGAAAAGATTTCGGTGTTTCAGTTAGTTTTGATTTTAGGAGAAACTGGCATGGTTTGGGCAGAAATTGGTCGGCATTTATAAACTAGGTGGATTCTTGGAAAAATCAATGGTCTTATCTTTGGAGCACATGGGCCCATGTGGAGTTACTGTTATTGTGGTTTTGTCGTGAGACATATAGGTCTGGACAAAGCTGTTGTTAAAACAACTTGAGCTCATTTTAGGGGTACATGTGTACATCAGTGTACAGTTTGCAAACTGACCAGAAGGACTGGAGGAGATATGAGAGGAATAGTAATTATGAATTCTTACTGAACACCAACTGTGGTAGGTCCTATGTTAAATCCTTTGAGTGGATTATCTAATGGAATGCTC
Organism: Hyaena hyaena; assembly: GCF_003009895.1. Classification (NCBI taxonomy): domain Eukaryota; kingdom Metazoa; phylum Chordata; class Mammalia; order Carnivora; family Hyaenidae; genus Hyaena; species Hyaena hyaena. Next base: position 1,896,048 of record NW_024080684.1, read on the forward strand.
TCACAACAGCCCTGTGAAGGAGACAGTACCAGGATTCCTTGTCCACAAATGAGACCGGGAAGGCATAGGTTGCTTAAATGAATTTCTCATCCCTGTTTACAGACAATAATTTCCTATAACTTGGAACGGAGTCCCAGTCTGGATCAGGAGCCCATGCATTTAACTGTTCTAATACACCGCCTCCCAGAAGAGGAGGATTACGGAGCCAACGGGGGAGACATTAAACAAAGAGTGGTCACTCTGTGAATGCTATAGGCAGGTAAAGAAAGATGAAAAATGAATCTGACAGGAGATGACTTCAAGTTTTTTTTAGTGGAGTGTTGAGGGCAGATGTCAAATTGTAGTGCCCTGGAGACTGAATATTGAAGAAGGGTATATTTGGTGAGGACAGGCCTTGTTAGGGGAAAGGGAAGCTTATAAGGGATGATGCCAGGGCAGCCCACAAGGAAATTGGAAGACGAGGGATGGGAAAGGCGTATGGATAGAAGCAGAGGAGGAGATTTTGTGTTACAGCAAAGAGGTTCTGCAAACCAGACATGTCAAGAACTGGACAAACAGCCGGCTCCCCACCCCCCCCCCCCCCCCCCGTCTTTTGGGCAGTTTTCAAGTTTGTAAAGTGCATTAAAATGCTTTCAGTTTTACTGATGATTTATTTGAAAATACTTTACCATTCAAATATAAGGCATTGGGTACCTTTGAATAAAATCAAGTAGAGACACGTGATACCTGAACGAATGTGGTTCCTCCTCCAAAATGGTTTGCTGGAAAAAGATGACATGCTCAAGCCCATCACATGCACTATCAGTGGTCTAATTAGTATTTGTCCCCCCACCCGCCTCCCCTCCCCCCTTTCCTTGTCTGATTTGTTTTGATAGCACTGGGATGAATCATTAGTGCTTTAATCCGAGTAGTATTCTTATTAGTATTCTTATCCCTTCGGGGCTAGCAATTGGTCTAAGGATGGCTGTGTCACCTTGTTCTGGCTAATGAGATGTAAGAAGTTTTTTAGGTGTGGCTCCCAAAAAAAGCTTTTACTTTTCCTGTGAAAAAGAACCTAGGCCCCACCCCCTTCTTATGGCTAGGAAGTGGAGTATCTATCCAGACATGATGCCTAGAGGTCACCCTTTGAAAATGAGGTGGCAGGTATGACCACAAGGTCAACGTGTGAAGGATTGCAAAGCAGACATTTAAAAAGCACTTGGTACTACATCAGTTCTGGGCTGCCTGGCTTTATACCTCTTATTATGAGAGAGATAGACCTGTAGTGTTGAAGTCGCTATTGGTCAGATTTTCTGTTGCTTGCAATCAGACAAAGTCCTGAGACAAGCAAAACGCTTTTTCAATGATTTCTTATACAGATATAGTCTACATTTATGGCTATGGTAACTTCTAAGATAATGCCTCTGATTGGCCCTCTTTTTTATTTTGTACAGCCTATAATATCTCATTAATATCACATTTAAAACAATGTGGCTTATCAATTTCAGAAACAATTTAGTCTTTAAAAATTATATTTGACCACTCTATTCTCTATTTCATTAAAAAAATTTTTTTAGGGGCGCCTGGGTGGCTTAGTCGGTTAAGCGTCCGACTTTCGCTTAGGTCATGATCTCGCGGTTCGTGGGTTTGGGCCCCGCGTCGGGCTCTGTGCTGACTGCCAGCTCAGAGCCTGGAGCCTGTTTCAGTCTGTGAGTCCCTCTCTCTCTGACCCTCCCCTGCTCACGCTGTCTCTCTCTCCTGGAAATAAAAAAAAAATTTTTTTTTAATGTTTTACTTATTTCTGAGAGAGAGAGAGACAGCGTGAGCAGGGGAAGGTCAGAGAGAGAGGGAAACACAGAATCTGAAGCAGACTCCAGGCTGAGCTGGCTGTCAGCACAGAGCCCGACGTGGGGCTCAAACCCCTGAACTGTGAGATCATGACCTGAGCCGAAGTCGGATGCTTAACCGACTGAGCCACCCAGGCACCCCTCTATTCTCTATTTCAATTAGCTGTACATTTCTAGTTTCTTTCCAGTAACTAGAGTAGTGCCTATATGGTGTTTGCATCAACTCGGTAATTCAAAAAATGCTTTTGCTGTGGAGGAAAGCAAAGCACAAGGCCACTAGAGATGGTTTTCACTTCAGAGCTAGATTAGGGAAGGTTTTATAAAACCACTTGCTTGACACTAGAAAATCTTAATTGAAGCGAGATTTTTATGCCAAAACATTTACTTACTACAGAACAGCTAAAATGTATGTCTGCTCGGTTAGGAGGAGGTTAAATGTAAAATAATCCTCAATGTTCTTCAGAGTTCCTGGGATGAATATGATTATTTTGTGTTCTGTGCATCTAAATGTTCACACTCTCGAGATAGGCCTTCTAGGGAAGGTTATCACCTTCTGCTTCAACATTATTTGTCCTAAAGTACACAAAGGTGACCTGGGAGCTTTTGTAGTGGGGGTGAAGGTATGAAAAACAAAGGGGCAAAATCTGGTTGGAAGCGTGTTCTTCTATATAGTGAGTATAATACTAATATAAATGCATTCTCTATTTTTAGAGTGTGATTTGGGTTTGTGTTCAGATGATGGAACACGATAAAATTTCTAGTCAATTCTGGGAGTGCTTTGGAGAGAAAAATTGACCTGCCAATTTACAAACAGCAAAAGTCTAGACACAGACTTTTAAAATTGTTTAAATGACAGTGAGAAAATCGACGTTAAAAATTATTAGAGCAATTAAGCAAAAATTTATTAAACACATGAATAAGCATCTGTGCATGTGACACAGAAAGTAAATGCAGTATCCGGCAAATATATCCAATTATGCAGAGATGGAGCATTTTAATATGCTGATCTGCTTGTTTAATCCCTTCAGTCATAGCATAATTAGCTACCAAAAGATTTGATCACTTCAAATCAGATGGTCAAATCTTTTGGCTTTGCTCTAGACTATCATCACATTGAATGAATTATTAATAATTCAGTCTTGCTACTTTGAGTCAAGCCTATTAATAACAATCTTAGTTTCAGATTTTCCCTAAAAATTTTATAAGAAGGAGAGCTCTGTTATTATATTTAAATTTAAATGGAAGTATAATTGCCTGGTTATGCCATTGTTTGGGATGCTTTTCAAGAGAAGCTTCAATCCTTGAGATGCTTTCCATTTGAGATGTGTGTGTCATCATGAATCCCTGATTAGTGTAAGTCTTCCACATTAAAAAAGAATCTGAGTTCTTAAATAATGGCTAGAGAAGTGGTAGTTCTGTTCTCTGCTTTTTCAAGTCAGTTGTTTTACCGTGCTTGCTTTAGAATTTGGTTAGTAGTATGAACCTCTATTAGTCAGTATTGTGTTGTCTCTCTACCCACTGGAATAAACAGATTTGTTTCTATTATCTATTTCCTGCTTTGAATCATACTCATTCCTACATTGCTCTCTGCTCTCTGTTATGCATCCAAAGCATAACCCGTGGTCAGTCACAACTTGAGAGCCATCCCTCCATTGCAAATCCTTTCTTGGTAATTCCGGCTCACACTGATACAGCCATCTCCACTTTACAGTTTTCCACATCCATGTACACATCATAAATCTATCACAGTTTTCTTTCCCAGTGGGCCAGTTGCTCCTTAAAATATATCTCAACATAACATTTCAGTCACCATACATTGAAAATGGCATTGGAAAGGAAGCCTATTTGCCATTCTTGAATATCCCGTTTATGTGTTAGTATTTTACCATATGGTTTTACAGTTATTTTCATAACTTAAGGTAGCTTTGTTTCATTCACTAATTGCTTTGTGTAACCTTCATATAATTAACAAGGGTCTGTTCATTGGGAATCATGTTTTAAATTGCATTTTTCAACCTCAGTTTACCACAGGGTTGGATACATAAGCTCTCAGACATACTTGAATATATATTAAACTCAAGGATATTTCTTGTGTATGAGTGCATTAGTCTGCTTGTGCTGCTAGTGCAAAATATTATTGATCGGTGGCTTAAATAACTGATTTATTTTCTCACAGTTCTGGAAGCTGAAATTCCCAGATCAGAGAGCCATCAAATTTGGTTTTTGGTGAGAGCTCCTTTTCTGGCTTCAGATGGCTGTCTTCTCACTGTATCCTCACACTGGCTTTCCTCTATGTGTGTATGGAGAGAGATCTCCCGTGTGTCTTCCCCTTTTTGTAAAGACACGAGTCCTGTTGGTTTAGGACCTCACTCTTATGATCTCATTTAATCTTAATTATCTCCTTAAAGGCCCTATGTCTAGATAAAGTCCACATTAGGATTTTAGAGCTTCAACATATAAATTTGGGTGGAACATAAATAACAATGAGCTATTAAGTTATTAGTAAATATTTTAAGAAAAGAACTATTGAATTTTTTTTCTGTAAGTTCTTTATTTTCTGTCATATTTTTTCAACCTAGATTGATGTAATCCTCAATTTCATCCATATTTTTCTGTAATCATGGAAGTTTTTCCTTCTAATGTTTTCTGCTTTGTATGGTTTGGCAGGTGTTAACTTTTTATTTTATTTTTTTTAATTCTTAGCTGGAACTGGTAAGACTTCTCTGGGAGTTTTCCCTAAAAGATCCTCTCTGGAGGCATGGCAGAGAGTGGACCCAAGGCTAAGCTTTATTAATCACTCCTGCTGCTCCCCTTTTCTGCACACTTCAAGCTCATCTTTGAAAGAATGAACACACAATGCCTGCCTACTAAACAACCATTGCAAGGGCTTTTGTTGATGATCTCATAAGATTTGAAGCATATTTGAATGGTTTTAAGTCTGGTCATTAGTGAGACCAGACCTATTGTGTACAAAGGTGGGGATGAGCCTGCTGACTCATAGTTCCATCAAGTAATTGTCTTAGGGTGAGTGGCTGATTTTTGACTAAAAGAATTAGACAGGTTTGTATGTCCAGATATACAGAAAGGATGATGTTAATGCATCCCACATTTCAGCTTACTATTTTCCATAAAAATAGCAATTGCCATTAATCATCAGTTTTCTACTTTGAAAGACAGTCACACATACACACAAGTGCACACTTGCACATGTGTGCACACACATACACACACACACATACATACATACATACATACCTGAGCCAGATGTTTGACTCATTACCATAATCATCCTGTCACATTTGATATTTTCTTTCTTGGTTCTCCACATTCAAGCCTCCTTAACCAATAACATTTTCATATCTCTCAGTCTAATTCCTGTTTTTTTATCATGGCTAAGTGGGCTACTTATTTGTGTTTGTAGCTATTATTATTTTTCATCAAAACTCTCAGAGCTCTTTCCTGAATTTGTTAGATGGCTTTTTACTGGATTTTTCTTAGAAGTGATTTCAGATTAAACTCTAGGTATGGCAATCTTAACTGTATAAGCCTCCTATTATTTTAATGCAATATTGTTCTACAGGAATGAGATTTTTTTCCATGTGCCTGAGTTAGTATAGAGTTTTCTTCATATCCCCTCAGGTAGTCATTGATTTCCTAGTTTTCATTAGCCAAATAATATTATTTTTTCCCATCAGTATAAAGTATTGTCTACTTATATTTTCACTTAAGATTTGTGCGCTTCTTTAAAGAACTAAGACAAGAATCTTGTAAATAAGAATGTTCTATGTAAGTATTGTATTATGTATCATTTTCTTATTAGATCTCATTGTTTTATCTCTTAATACTTTATTCTGATGTGTGTGTGGAGGTTCTGTTATGTATGTATGTATGTATGTATGTATGTATGTATGTATTTAATTTTTGGTGGAGGGAGAGAATCTTAAGTAGGCTCTATGCTCAGCATGGAGCCCAACATGGGGCTCTATCCCAGAACCCTGGGATCATGACCTGAGCTGAAATCAAGAGTTGGGCACTCAACTGACTGAGCTACCCAGCCACCCCCATATATAGATTCTATAGATTCTATTATATATATGTAATCAGTCCCTGTTCCTGTGAGTTTGGGAGGTTGGAACCTCTCTAAGATGCCTGTATACACAGTGAAGGTTTACATTCTCAAGATCATTCTTGAGTTTGCTTTGCTGCTTCTGCTCTCCTTAGCAGATGCACCTTCTTGTGGCCCTGCTCATGTTGCCCTGTTTTACATCCACTCAATGTAGACAAGGAATCCAGCTGTTAAATACATTTTATTAGTGGACTGTCTTCTTTCTGTCTACACAAGAAATGTGTTTGTGAATGTAGTAGGTAATTTTGAGGGTTGAGGAAGAGAAGAAGAGAGGAATATTACAGGAGGGCAGACAACTTCAAATTACATATTAAAATGCTTACCTTTAACTGCTCTTTGGTGTTCTCATGACCAGCTTGTTTTGATTATCCACTTTACCTTATGTAGCTTACCAGCTGAATTATCTCCTCTCTTTCCTTTTTCTCCATTTTACCTGTCCTTCTTAATCTTTACATTCTGCGCCCCCCCCAATTCTCTCCTTCCTTAATTGCATCTGAGTCCTCTAGTCTATGAGACAGTTCATCTGTTTCCCACCCCCAGCCCCAAACTCAACTATTTTCTACCATTGCATATTGCAATTTATCAAAGCACTCAACTGGAACAGGATCCACTCTTTTAAAGAGGCAATTCACTGAACAAAAAGATTCTTTTTGTGTGCTTTATTTTGTTTTGCTTTTGCGATTAGAACAGAATATCAAAATGCTGAAGACTTGGTAATGATTAGACCATGTTTGTACAACTTTATGCACCAATAGCTTCTGAGGTAGTAACAGATGGGGCATGAGAGAGGTTTGGTTTGAGTGAATTACTAGCTAAAATTAGAGATTGATGTCTTAAGTTCAGAATTTATATTCATGTGCTAGAAATGAAAATTTCAAAGTAGTCAAGTTCCAGAGAGTGTAGATTCAAATAAAATAACCTATGCATAATAATTAGAATTTTAATTTTAAGCACACTACACTATCCAATAGATTTTGCTAACTAATATAACTTCAAAACTTTTGACTTTGTAAAAAATAAACTAATTTTAACCTGAACTTTCAAACTGGGTGAACTACTTGAAGTAATGTGTTAGTTCTGTTTTTAAATTCTGAGGTTTCTTCTCTGTTTTTTACTCGAGTGTCAGGAAGCAGGCCTTTTACTCCTTCACATTTATTGACTTTATTTTGACTTACCAAATTTGCATTGATGAACAAATAACATGATGGCCAAATTTGCTCTAAGGAAATAGGTGTTTATTGTTAATTAAATTAATCCTTTCCCCCTTTTCTGCCAATACAGATTAGTTTATCCTACCTTAGTGAGCTTTTTGTATGTTTATTTATTTTAAATTAATGCTAATGAATAACTGGCAATGACCAGCTCCAATCTGAAAATATAATTCACTTTTATTTTGAGGTAATTGTATATTCACATGCGATGGTTAGAAATATTTTAATGTTTTTTTAAAATTTATTTCTGAGAGAGAGAGAGAGAGAAACAGCATGAGCAGGGGAGGGTCAAAGAGAGGGGGAGACATAGAATCTGAAACAGGCTCCAGGCTCTGAGTTGGCTGTCAGCACAGAGCCTGCCTGACACAGGGCTTGAACCCATGAACTGAGATTATGACCTGAGCCAAAGTCAGATGCTTAACTGACTGAGCCACCCAGGCACCCTGTGATCATTAGAAATAATAGAAAGGATCCCGTGTAAATTTTATTGTTTCCCTCAGTGGTAATATTTTCATTACCATAAGGATCTTCATGTTACTCTTTTATAGCCATGCCCACTCCCCTCCCCTAAACCAAGCTTTCAACCCTCCAACTCTTGGCAACCAGTGATCTGTTCTTTATCTCTATAAATGTTTTCATTTCAGGAATTTTAAATACATGGAATACTAGAGTATGTATAACTTTTTGAGGTTGACATTTTTTTCCCACTTAGGATAGTTCCTTGGAAATTCACCCAGGTTGTTGCACATATCAATAGATCATTCCTTTTTGTGGCTAAATCATGGTATAGATGTGTCAAAATTTGTTAAAACATTCACACACTAAAGGACATTTGGGTTGTTTCCCGCTTTTGACTATAATGAATAAAACTACTGTAAAAATTCTTCTACAGGTTTTTGTGTGAATAAAAGTTTAGTTTCTCTGAGATAAATGCCAGGGGTACAGGTGGGTAGTATAGTTCTTGCAAGCTTAGTTTTTAAAAGAAATTGCCAAACATTTTCCCAGAGTGATTGTACCATTTTATATTCCCATTAGCAGTGTATGAGTTACCCAGTTTCTCTCAGCTTTGTATACAGAAGGCATTGTCCTATTTTTCTTTTATAAAAATAAAAAAATTCTTAAGGTGTGTAGCGATATATCACTGTGTTTTTAATTTGCATTTTCCTTAAGGCTAGTGATGTTGGCATCTTTTCAAGTACTTTGCCATCTGTATATCTTCTTTGGTGAACTGCCACTTCTTGTCTTTTCCCCATATTCTAATTGGATTGTTGATTTACGTATTGTTGAGTTTTGGGAGTTCTTTAATATTCTGTATATGAGTCATTTGTTGGATATATGGTTTGCAAGTATTTTATTCTAATCTAAACTTGTCTTGTTTTTCTCTCAACAAGGTCTATTGCAGAACAAAAATTTAAAAGTTTGATGAAATCCAATTTATAAATTTTTCGTTTCTGGATTGTGTTTAGTGTGGAGTCTTAGAACTCTGTCCAGCCCTAAATACTGTATTTCCCCTCTAATTTTTTCTGAAAGTTTACATTTAAGTCCACTGATGCATTTTGAATTAATTTTAGTATAAGATATGGAAGTTGAGCCACCCTATCCATGAACATAGTATGCCTCTCCATTTATTAGATATGCTTTGATTTCTTTTCTAACATTTTGTGGTTTTAAGCATATAACTTGTGTACATGTTTTTCTTAGATTTATACCTAAGTGCATGGTATTGTATTCAGTTTTAATTGCCAAATGTTCATTGCTAGTATATAGGAATAAAATTTATTTTGCATAATTATCTTATATCTTGTGACCTTGGTAAACTCTCTTATTCTAGGAGTTTTTTTTTTTTTTTTTTTAATTAGTATGATTGTTTCCTTGGGATTTTCTTCTAGACAATTATGTCATCTGCAAATAAGGGCAACCTCCCTTCCTTCCTCCCTTCCTCCCTCCCTCCCTCCCTCTCTTTCTTTCTTTCTTTCTTTCTTTCTTTCTTTCTTTCTTTCTTTCTTTCTTTCTTTCTTCTCTCTCTCTCTCTCTCTCTTTCTTTCTTTCTTTCTTTTTTTCTTTTCATGCTTATGTTGAAGAGATTGCATAGAATCAGTATTGATTCTTCTTTAAACATTTGGTAGAGTTATCCATTGAAACCATTTGGGCTTTGAAACTTCTTTTTGGGAGGGTTTAAAATGATACATCCAATATCCTGAAGAGTTATAGGAATACAAATTATCTATTTCATATTCAGTGAGTTGTGGTAATTTATGTTTTGAGGATGGTCCAATTCATCTAAGTTGTCAAATTTATGTGTTTTATTTTTTATAGTATTTTCTTACACTTTTGATGCATGCAAAGTCTGTAGTGATATCTCTCCCTTTTCTCTTCCCTTCCCTTCCCTTCCCTTCCCTTCCCTTCCCTTCTTCCCTTCCCTTCTCTTCTTCCCTTCCCTTCCCTTCCTTCCTTCCTTTCTTTTCCCCTTTTCCTTCCTTTCTTTTTTTAAATAATTTGTGCCTTTTCTCACTTTTCTTTGCCAATGTTAATAGAAATTTGCCAGTCTTAATGATCTTTATCAACAAACCAGCTCTTCTTTTTACTGATTTTTCTCTAATGTTTTTCAGTTTTAATTTCATTAATTTCCATTCTTATCTTTATTATTTCATTCTTTCCATTTGCTTTGGATTTATTTTGCTCTTTTTTTCCTAATCTTTTGAAGTGGAGCTTAGATAATTGATTTGAAATGTTTTCTATTTTTACTGTATGCATTTTAGGATTTAAATTTCTCTCGCAGAACTTCTTTAGCTATATCACACATAGTATTTTGATATATATTATTTTAATCTTCATTCATTGCAATGTATTTTTAATTCATTTGAGACTTCCTTTTTTGACCCATAGATTATTTAGAAATATGTTGATCATTTTTCAAGTATTTGAATATTTTCCCATTATCTATTGATTTCCAGTTTGATTCTATTGAGGTCACAGTGTGATTTGTGTGATTTAATTCTAAAATTTTGAGATTGTCTTATGGTGCAGGATATGATTTAGCTTTGTATATGTTCTGTGCACACTTGAAAATGTGCATTCTGCTATTGTTGCATTCTGTGTTCTATAAATATCAATTAAATTCCATTAGTTGATGGTGTTGTTGAGTTATTTTATTAAAATTTTTTTTAATGTTTTATTTATTTCTGAGAGACAGAGAGAGAGAGAGAGACAGCATGAGCAGGGGAGAGTCAGAGAGAGAGGGAGACACAGAATCTGAAACAGGCTCCAGGCTCTGAGCTGTCAGCACAGAGCCCGACGCGGGGCTCGAACCCACGAACCGCGAGATCATGACCTGAGCCGAAGTCGGGCGCTCAACCGACTGAGCCACCCAGGCGCCCCTGTTGAGTTATTTTATTTTTCGCTGATTTTCTGGCTAGTTGTTCTATCAGTTGTTGAGAGAGTGTTGACATTTCCAATATAATCCCAGACTTGTCTATTCTCCATTCAGTGGTCCCCATTTTTGTTTCACATATTTTGCAACTCTATTTTTTGGTACACACACCAAATTATTTTGGTAAACACACCAAAGAATTTAGAATTCTTACAGCTTCTTGATAGGTTGATACTTAAAATTTTTTTATTTATTTAAATTCAAGTTAGTTGTTCATAGCAGCACTCTCCACAATAGCTAAAACATGGAAAGAGCCTAAGTGTCCATCAACGGACGAATGGATCAAGAAGATGTGGTTTATCTATACCATGGAATACTACATGGCAATGAGAAACAATGAAATCTGGCCATGTGTAGCAACATGGATGGACCTTGAGGGTGTTATGCTGAGCGAAATAAGTCAGGCAGAGAAGGACAAATATCATATGTTTGCACGTATAGGAGGATTAGGAGGAACTTGACGGAGGAACAAGGGGGAGAAGAAGGGGGGAAATGGTGGGGGAAAGGGAGAGAGGCAAACCATGAGAGACTCTTGAATGCTGACAAAAACTGAGGACTGATGGACGTGGGGGGGAGAGGGGGATGGGCATGGAGGAGGGCACTTATGGGGATGAGCACTGGGTGCTATGTGGAAACCAATTTGACAATAAACTATTTGTAAAAAATAAGTAAATAAATAAAGCAATATGCTGCCAAAAAAATACTCAAGACACATAAAAAATGTTCAAGTTAGTTAACATACAGTATAGTATTGTTTTTTTTTTTTACACATCATATAATTTCCATCTCTATCTCTAGTAATTTTCTTTGATCTGAAGGTTCTACTTCATATGATATTAACATAATCACTTCTGCTTTCTTTTGATTAATGTTTACATGGTATATCTTTTTCTACACTTGTACTTTCCATCTCATATATAATTTGAAGTGAATTTCTTCTAGATATTATGCAATTGGTTCATTTTTTAAAAGCCCATTCTGCCACTCTATTTTAATTGGTATATTTAGCCTATTTACCTTACTGTAATTATTGGCTATAGGACTTAAGTTTGTCCTTTTATTTTTATGGTTTTAGTTTTCTCTGTTTTTTCTTCCCCTGTGTCTTTCCTACCTTTATATGACATGTACAGTTCATATTTGAACATTTTTTAGAATTTTATTTTGATATACCTACATCATACATACATAACTTATCCTAGCTGACTGGTGTCATTATTTTGCCAGTTTGAATAAAGTGGAGAAATCTTACCTTCCTTTTTATCCTTTTGCTCTTCTCTATATAATTGTCTTAAATATTTCCTCTCTATACATGTAGAAACACAGCAAGTAGCATTATAATTTTTGTTAGTAACTCAAGAGGAGAAGGAAAGTCTGTTTTTTTACTCATGTATTTGTTTACTCTGTTCAGCCTCCCTTATGTTCAGTGATTTCTTTTCTGCTTTGAGATCTTCTATTAGCCATTCTTTTGAGAAGCCTACTGACATTACATTTGTTCTCCTAAATTGTTATTTTTTTCGGGCTACTTTCAAGATTTTTTCTTTGTTTTCAGTTTTCAGAAATTTAATTATATGTAGTGGCATGAATTTCCTTGTTTTTCCTGTTTGGAATCTGCTCAGCTTCTTGAATCTGTAGGTTTATGTTTATTTGCAAGTTTGGGAAGTTTTTAAGCATTATTTTCTCAAGTTTTTTTCATCCACACACTCTTCTCACTTTTCGGGATTTAATTACATGAAAGTTAGATATATACAGCCATTTTTAAAATTTTATTTTACAGTAGTTTCATTTACTATAGTCAAAACCTAGAAACAGCCCAGATGTCCCACCGGTCTTTAAATCTCTGTTCTTTTTTTTCAGTCTATTTTCTCACTGTTGCTTTGATTGATTAATTTCTATTGTTCTATTTTGCAGCTTGCTGATTCTTTCTTCTGTCTGCTTCATCGTGTTCTTGAGCCTATCCACTGAGGTTATTATTTCTATTGTTACATTTTTCAGTTCTTATATTTCCATTTGGTTCTTCTTTATGTCATCTATTTGTGCGTGTGTGTGTGTGCATGTGTGTGTGTGTGTAGACTTTCTAATATTTTCATTTGTTTCAACTGTGTTCTAATGGGTTGTTGAAGCTTAAGATCCTTTTTGGAGAATTCTAACATCTCTTGATGTTGGGCTCTTTCAAGCAATTAAATTTTTATTTAGGTTGAGATGTTTGTGATTTTTTTATATAAGGAATGACTTCCTGTTGAAACCTAGACATTTTGAGAATTATATAATGTGTGACTCTGAATCTTTTTCAAATCTTTGGGTTTAACTGGTTTCCTCTAACACTGCTCCAGCAGGGGGGTGGGAGTGCTACCTTGTTACCCAGATTCCCCATCTATTGACAACTGGATTGGGGATTGACCCAACTAAAGAGATAGACTTTATTATTACTGTGTGTGGTGGGAGTTCCAGCTCTCCATTAGGCCTCCACCGATACCTTCTTGGTGAAAGAAATAGAAATGTTTTGTTACTTCTCCTAAAACATGTATGTGTAAAAATGGGTAATTCCAAAAACTAAGGATGAGGAAGTTGATGTTATGATAGTAATTTTTCTTGAATATTTTAATTTATGTATATTTGAGCTCCTGAATATTTGTATGTATTTAATTTGTAATATTTCACTTGTTTCAAGTCTATTGTACTGAACAGTGGGAGCTGTAGATATTATTCCTTTGTTAAACCAAAAAGTAATACTTGTGCTCTGTGACAAATCCAGTGAATTCAGAGTAGTTTAGAGTAAAATGGTCCTCCCCATCCCAACTCCATTCTCCGTATGTAACTACCTTTAACAGTCAGACATGTATTCACACAGTTTTTAATCTCTATTGACACTTTAATCATGTTTTCCCACCTCATTTACCCACTCCTAGTCTTTCTCTCCTACTTCTCTTCCTTTGTAAGCTTATCCTTCTCTATCCAGCTGTTAAATGTTGGGATGCTTTCAGACTTGGTTCTAGAAACCTTTTTTTCTACATCAATATTGTTTTTCTTTGTGACTCATCCATACACTTGCATCAATTGCCATTTACACGTAGATGACTCATAAACTTATTTTTCTAGTTCAGATCTCTGGTCTGAGTGTCTAACTCATGCCAACTCTGCATGTGACATCTCCTTTTGTATCTAAGTGGCACTTCAAGCCCAACATGCAAAAACCAGACTAGTGATCTTCCCTTCCAACCTCTTACAGATCTCACATCTTAGTGAGTGGTACAACTGTATAATGAGTTATATTTGCCAGAAGCCTGGAGACATTGTTGCTTCCCTTTTTCCTTCACCTCCCATACCCAGCTTGTCACCATTCCTGTGGCTTTTCCTTCCTAATCTGCCTACTCCTTTCCTTCTTTACCTCCAGGCTTTCATGATCTCCTGCCTGGGCTAATGAAGTCGTTTCCTAAATGGACTTTTTTGCTTTAATCTCATTGAGTTTGAATTAATTTTTTACTCAGTAACAAGAGAGATATTTTCAAAATAAAAATTTGGTCATGTTAGCAGCCTACTTAAAATATTTCATTTTTTACTGCTCTTATGGTAAATACCTAATCATTAACATGACTTAGCCAGGTGTGGATCATGTCCTTGACAATCAATAAATATTTGTGGAAAAATGAATACATGAACTTACATAGTTTAGAGTGTTTGTTATTAAAATAGTATTATTAACACGTGTATCTCTATGTATCATTTTTTACTCTTGTTATATTTCTATTTTATATATTTCTAGAAATGGGGCTGCTAGTATGGTTTAGTCCTCATCTATTAAATATCAAGGGTAAAGGAGAAATCGGTGTAAAGCCTGTAGTAATCAAGAGAAAAAGAGAAGTCTGATATAGGAAGATCAGTGATGATTTATTAAGGGAGCAGTCTTGTACCTTCTATTGGATGGGAGGGAGTTATATCCTAAAGAATCATCCAATGACTTAAGGACTTTTTGTTTTTGAGATTTCATGCCAAATAACTTTAGGTAAAATATTTTGTAAGACAGAGCAAAGAACAAATGAGTCAGATTTTCATATTTGTAACAAATGTGACATTCCTATTTTTATTTTGCTTAACTGTTTTTCTTATTAAAGACAATCTATGTAAACTAGGTAGTTTAAGGAAAGGAATGATTTGAAATAGGGTGGTCACATAAGAAGGATGAATACAAATAATATATGAATTATAATTTTCATAGAAATAGAAGATCTGTTTACTAGTGTAGTAGATACTGGGCAGAATGTGATGTAGACAAATAGTATTTTCAGAGACATGTTCCTCCATCTCTGTCTCTTTTGGTTTACTCAATGGAAGAAATGTAGTTTGTGCTGGTGCTTGTGAAGTAGGTAGAAAACAGGATGAAGGTATCAGGTGCCTGAACGATGGAAGACTTGGAGTATCAGTGTGCTACTAGTGCTGTACTTACTAATTTTATGACCTTGGGCAAGGTAGCTAATCTCTATGATACTAATTGTCCCATCTGGAAATAGTACTAACCACTGATTTACATGCAAAGTAGGTTGGATATGATTATTTGTTTTATTAGTTATTAATGTATTTATTTAAAAATTCATTTGTTTGAGATGATACTAAAATACTTTATTACTGATTTTAGTTATGAATTTGCATACCAGAAAGATAAAAAGGTTGCAGGATGACTCACAACAGACAGTTAAGGCACTGAGAGGTAACCATAAAACTCTTAGAGTTAATATGCTTTTGTAAATATGCATTTGTTCAAAGGGAGCACACAACTCTATGAAATTCGTTTGTAACTCTACAAATTTTTTCTGTTTTTCCCCTCACTCTAGCCTATCTTTGTTCATAATGAAATGTGTAGATTAAGCAGCTTTATATTTATTTTCTTCTTCCTATTAATTTTGCATCAGCTACTTTGTGGCTGTTTAAGCAAAGCATTGATTTAATTGCTCTGTTTGTCATTCCTTCTTGTTCTAGGCAATGGACCTCACCACGACCGTTGCTGTACTTATAATGAAAACAACTTGGTGGATGGTGTTTATTGTCTCCCAATTGGACACTGGATTGAGGCCACTGGGCACACCAATGAGATGAAGCATACAACAGACTTCTATTTTAATATTGCAGGCCACCAAGCCATGCATTATTCAAGGTAAAAATAGTGCCATGTTTATAAGCATAAAAGTAGGACGAGAGGTAGTATTAGGACAATGGAAGTGTTTACTGTGTTCAAAGCAGCAGTGTCTCCCTTTGGAGAGGTATGTGGGCCTGCAGTATTTTAAGGAGATAAATTATAGTGAATCTCTGTGTGAGCTTTTTCTGATTCTAGACCTGAAGGATCCTTTTCATATAATCCTTTTATTAATTACCTAATCTGGTGTCAATGTATTTTGACCAGACTGTAGTTGGCCAATCTTTGTACTTACATAGTGGGTCCTAGACGAGCATTTATATTTTTTATGCTACTGAACAACAGTGAAAGAAAAACTGGTGTCTCTTTATAAACTTTATTAAGAAAAACATGTAAATATGGACATAAAACTAGATCAGATATGATCATTTGCTGTATTATTTAATAATATATTTATTTTTTTGTTTATGTAATTGTTAGGCCAGCAAGATGTGCCATAATAAAAATTAAAACACTAAAGAGGCTACTAACTGAAAAATAAAGTTCAATACACTTTCCTTATTTCCACTCATCAGAAGTAATTATTTCCAATGATTTTATGGTTAGTTTTTCTCGAGGTTAAATCCAAGTCTTAAATGATATTCATATAGTGTATCAGTTCATATAATATATAATTCATATAATGTATCAATTTATAAATAGCTATTATTTCCTATCTGTGGCATGAGAGATATTTAGCTCACTTATATTTGTTCTCTTTCCCCACTCCCAATGCCTACCAGCTCATTAAAAAAATTCCTTTGTTATTTGACTTCATGAAAACTCTTATTTCTTGACCCATACAATCTTGACAGTGCTTCTTGATTTCCTACTGGATAAGTCAGAGATTGATTGTCCCTGTGTTTTCCTCCACATCCACTTCCACCTGTTAACTCCTGCTTTGCATTACTTTCATTTTCTCAAGGTTTATAGAATTTATACTTAATTTTCTAAACATAAGTAAGTCTTTTATGATTTGAAGATTTAAAAAAAGAAACCAATATTCAACATTTAAAATATCATGTAAATATTATTTACTGTGGACCATGCAGTCTTTGTGCCATAGACCAAGAGAAGAATTCTCATCTTAAAAACTGTATTGCTTTGGGGCTCCTGGGTGGCTCAGCTGGGTAAGTGTTTTACCTTGGCTCAGGTCATGATCTCACAGTTCATGAGTTTGAGCCCAACGTCAGGCTCTATGCTGACAGCTCTGAGCCTGGACCCTGCTTCAGATTCTGTACCTCCCTCTCTCTCTTTGCCCCTCCCCTACTCACTCACACTCTCTCTCTTTTCTCTTTCTTTTTATCTCAAAAATAAATTTTAAAAAGCGTTTAAGAAAACTATATTGTTTTGAATGAGAGATATAATTAATACAAACAGGGTTGTGAGTGGTAATACGAGTATGATAATACTTCATCATAGGATTAGGGAATTCGTGTTCTTCTTGGACACACCATTCTTGTAAATTCATGCTAGACGTTGGCCTTGCTGATGGATTGGAGGCAGAACATGAGGAAGAGAGGAGCTAAACATGACTTATAGCTTTTGGCCTGAACAACTGGATTAATGGTACTGTTATTTATTGATATGGGGAAGACAAAGAGATGAGCAGAGTGGAGTATGGATTGAGATGACAATTCTCTTGTTGGCATATTACATTTGAAATGTAGGTTTGATTGCAGATATAGGAAATCAATTTGATATCTGGATGTTTGTGGAGAGGTTGGGAGTTGACAGATAAAATTGGGGTTATCAGTATATAGGTGACATCTAAATAGTGAGTTTAAATGGGATCATTTAATGAATGAGTGAAATATAGCAGCGGAAAAAAAGTAAGGGAATATAATAGGCCCGTGGACCCATACAATTTAGAGATCAAAGGTAAGAGGATCCAGAGAAAAGATCGAAAACAAGCATCTGTTGAGATGGTTTTTATGTGTATTTTCCTAATGATGAGTGATGTTGAGCATCTTATAATGTGTCTGTTGGCCATCTGGATGTCATCTGTGGAAAAGTGTCTATTCATGTCTTCTGCCCATTTCTTCACTGGATTATCTGGTTTTGGGTGTTGAGTTTGTAAGTTCTTTATAGATTTTGGATACTAACCCTTTATCCGATGTCATATGCAAATATCTTCTCCCATTCTGTTGGTTACCTTTCAGTTTTGTTAATTGTTTCCTTTGCAGTGCAGAAGCTTTTTATCTTGATGAGGTCCCAATAGTTCATTTTTGCTTTTATTTCCCTTGCCTTTGGTGACTTCTTGAGTAAGAGGTTGCTGCGGCTGAGGTCAGAGAGGTTGCTGCCTGTTTACTTCTCTAGGGTTTTGATGATTTCTTGTCTCATGTTTAGGTCTGTCGTGCATTTTGGATTTATATTTATGTATGGTGTAAGAAAGTGGTCCAGTTTCATTCTTCTGCATGTTGCTGTCCAGGTCTCCCCGGACATTTTGCTAAAGAGACTTTTTTCCCTTGGATGCTCTTTCCTGCGTTGTCAAAGAGTAGTTAGCCATGCAATTTGTGGGTCCAATTCTGGGTTCTCTATTCTACTCCATTGGTCTATGTGTCTGTTTTGGTGCCAGTGCCATACTGTCTTGATGATTACAGCTTTATAGTAGAGGCTAAAGTCTAGGACTATGAGGTCTCCTGCTTTGTTTTTCTTTTTCAACATTACTTTGGCTATTTGAAGTCTTTTGTAGTTCCATATAAATTTTAGGATTGTTTGCTCTAGCTTTGAGAAGAATGCTGGTGCAATTTTGATTGGAATTGGATTGAATGTGTAGATTGCTTTGGGTGGTATTGACATTTTAACAATATTTATTCTTCCAATTCATGCACATGAAATGTTTCTCCATTTCTTAGTGTCTTCTTCAGTTTCTTCATAAGTTTTCTATAGTTTTCAGCATATAGATCTTTTACATCTTTGGTTAGTTTTATTTCTAGGTATTTTATGGTTATCAGTGCAGTTGTAAATGGGATCCATTTATTGATTTCTCTTTCTGTTGCTTCATTATTGGTGTAAATAAAAACAACTGATTTCTTTACATTGATTTTATTTTATTTTATTTATTTATTAAAAAAATTTTTTAAGTTTTATTTATTTCTGAGGGAGAGAAAGAGACAGGCAGCGTGAGCAGGGGAGGGTCAGAGAGAGGGAGACACAGAATCTGAAGCAGACTCCAGGTTCCGAGCTGTCAGCACAGAGCCTAATGCGGGACTCGAACCCACAAACCATGAGATCATGACCTGAGCTGAAGTCAGACACTCAACCGACTGAGCCACCCAGGTGCCCCACTTTACATTGATTTTATATCCTGCAACTCTGCTGAATCCATGTATCAGTTCTAGAAGCTTTTTGGTGGAGTCTTTTGGGTTTTCCATGTAGAATATCATGTTATCTGCAAAAAATGAAAGTTTGGTTTCTTCTTTGCCAATTTGGATTTCTTTTATTTCATTTTGTTGTCTGATTGCTGAGGCTAGGACTTCCAACACTATGTTAAACAACAGTGGTGAGAGTGGACATCCCTGTCACGTTCTTGATTTCAGGGGGAAAGCTCTCAATTTTTCCTCATTGAGGATGATGTTAGCTGTGGGCTTTTCATCAATGGATTTTATGATGTTAAGGTATGTTCATTCTATCCTGACTTTCTTGAGGGTTTTTTTATTAAGAAAGGATGCTGTATTTTGTCAAATGCTTTTTCTGCATCTACTGAGAGGATCATATAGTTCTTATCCTTTCTTCTATTAATATGATGTATTACATTCCAAATCTTGAACCAGCCCTGCATCCCAGGAATGAATCCCATTTGATCATGGTGAGTAATTCTTTTTATATGCTGTTGAATTTGATTTTAGTATCTTGTTGGGAATTTGTGCATCCATGTTCATCAGGGATATTGGCCTGTAATTCTCCCTTTTTTGTGGGGGTCTTTGTCTGGTTTTTGAATCAAGGTAATGCTGGCTTCATATAATGAGTCTGGAAGCTTTCCTTCCATTTTTCTTTTTTGGAACAGCTTGAGAAGGATAGGTATTAACTCTGCTTTAAATGTCTGGTAGAATTCTCCTGGGAAACCATCTGGCCCAGGACTCTTATTTATTGGGAGAGATAACTGATTCAATTTCTTTGCTGGTTATGGATCTGTTCAAATTTTCTACTTCTTCCTGTTTGAGTTTTGGTTGTATGTTGGTATCTAGGAATTTGTTCATGTCTTCCAGATTGCCCAGTTTGTTGGCATAAACTTTTCATCATACTCTCTAATTATTGTTTGTGTATCTGTGGTTTTGGTTGTAATCTCTCCTCTTTCATTTGTGATTTTGTCTATTTGGGTTCTCTTTCTTTCGTTTTTTTAGAAGTCTGTTTAGGGGTTTATTTTTGTTTATTTTTTCAAAAAAACAGCACTTAGATTCATTGATCTGTTCTACTGTTTTATTGGATTCTATATTGATTATTCCTGCTCTAATCTTTATTATTTTTCTTCTTCTACTGGCTTTGGGGTTTCTTTGGTGTTCTGCTTCTAGGTCCTTTAGGTGTGTGGTTAGGTTTTGTATTTGGGATCTTTCTTGTTTCTTGAGATAGGCCTGAGTTGCAATGTATTTTCCCCTTAGGATTGCCTTTGTGTGTCTTGGATTTATATCTTATTCTGGATTTTTAAAAAATATTTTCACCTCTTAGTTTTACTGCTTTAAATTGTTAGAGACTTCATTTTATTTCTTTCAACTCAACTAACTTTTTTCCTTAATTTTGATAATTGTATTTTTAATTTTCATGAACTCTTATTTTGTTATTCCTTTGTAGCATATTAGTTTATTCTAGTTCATGAATGGATATCAAGTTTTTCTTATAATACTATTAAGAATGATTTGAAATTGTCTTATCTTACTAGAATTATCTTGTTTCCTTCAGAATCAGTTGTTTTGTCCTCATTTTGACCTTTTTCCTTTTTGTTATTAATTTTAAAGCATTGTTTTGTTTTGTTTTCTTGAGAGAGAGACAGAGCCCAAGCCAGGGAGGGGCAGAGAGAGAGGGAGACACAGAATTTGAAACAGGCTCCAGGCTCTGAGCTGTCACCACAGAGCCCAACGTGGGGCTGTAACTAATGAACCATAAGATCATAACCTGAGCTGATGTCAGACCCTTAACTGCCTAAGCTGCCCAAGCACCCCTTTTGTTGTTAGTTTTAAATATAACTGGAAATTCTTAGTTGTTCACATTTATTAATGGAAGGAGTAGGTTGATTATTAAATTTGATGCGTATGAGTTTGCTCTGCCATCACTATCTTCTGTACCTGTAACAGTGTTGGCACAAGCTGTGTGCGGTGGGCAGATCACATCTCCCTGAGTAGAACAGAAGCAGACAATCAGCCTGGGCACTATGGCTACCCCACTCTGAATGAAAAGATGAGGAGGACCCATGTGGGGCACACCTCTCACCCTGAGAGTCTTTGCTCCTCATGTAGATATTTCAAATATTTTTTTAGAGGAGGGGGGCAGAGGGAGAGTAGGGGAGAGGAAGAGAGAAAGGGAGAGAGAGAATCCCAAGGAGTCTCAATGCTGTCAGCACAGAGCCTGATGCAGGGGTAATCTCATGAATTGTGAGATCATGACCTGAGCAGAAATCATGAATCAGGTGCTTAATCAGCTGAGCTACCCTGTAGCCCCAGATGTTTCAACATTTAAAGAAGGTATTTCTTCACATATAGTATCATAGCTGTATGTGGGATGTATATGTATCATATTCTCGTAGCTCATTCACAGCTCATGCATGAAAAGTTAAATTTAAAGATTTTCTTTAGAGGCACCTGGGTGGCTCATTCGATTGTTTGATCAGGTCATGATCTTGTGGTTCGTGGGTCTGAGCTCTGCATTGGATTGTCACTGTCAGCACGATCCTGCTTCTCTCTCTCCCTGACCTGCTTTTGCTCTCTTTCTCAAAAATAAGTATACATTTAAAATTTTTTTCTTTATTTAAAGTTTTTTAAAAATGTTTATTTATTTTAGAGAGAGAGACAGAGAGACAGAGTGTGCATGGGTGAGGGGCAGAGAAAGAGGGAGACAAAGAATCTGAAGCAGGCTCCAGGCTCTGAGCTGTCAGCACAGAGCCCAATGTGAAGCTTGAACTCACTAATTGTGAGATCATGACCTGAGCTGAAGTTGGACACTTAACTGAATGAGCCACCCAGGTGATATTTCTTTAAAGCAGCTTAGTTTTACACCTAAGTCTAGTCCACTGAATTCTCAGAAATTCAACTTGTTATTATCCGTCTTACACACACACACACACACACACACACACACATATAATGTATGTATATAATATATAAATATATATACATGTGTGTGTATATGTCAGATATATACATGTATATTTGTCTATATATGTGTGTTCAAATAAATATGTATTATACCCATCTGTTGAGAGTTTTTTATGATAAATTGATGTTGAATTTAGTCATGCTTTTCCTGCATTTTTATGTATATATTTACACCTCAAAAGGATAATATTAGGTTGAAATAATATATAATATGTATATGAAAATATAAAATTTATAATACATAAGTAACACAATATAGAACAAACATATTTATACATGAGGTGTATATGTAATATATAATACACACAGAAATACATACCTATTTACATATATAAATGGGATAAAATTTCAGAATTATTATATTTTTGAACTAAATAATGATATTCTTTCTTCCTTTATTTTTTTATGTCTATGATCAGAGATAACTGGGAACTTGGGAATAAACAATTGTTTATAATGGACCTGGAGCCATGTCTTTACTTTTATTTTTATTTATTTATTTATTTATTTAAAAAATTTTTAAACATTTATTCATTTTTGAGAGAGAGATAGAGTGAGAGTGGGAGAGGGGCAGAGAGAGAGGGAGACAGAATCTGAAGCAGGCTGCAGACTCTGAGCTGTCAGCACAAAGCCCAATGAGGGGCTCAAACCTATGAGCAGTGAGATCATGACATGAGCTAATGTTGGACGCTGAACTGACGGAGCCACCCAGGTGCCCCTACTTTTAAAGGATCCTATTACTTCCAGGATTTCACACAGCTCAGTTCCAAAGTCATCTACTTGAAGATCAGTTGGGTGGTATGATTTAAAAGATGTTTAAATGGAGGCATATTTGATATATGATATATTACTTTCAGCTGTACAACATAATTTAATATTCATGTACACTGGGAAATGATCATCACAATAAATCTTGCTTCCCCTGTCACTATATAAAGTTACATAGCATACTTACAATTTTAATTGACTGTAGTCACCATGCTGTACATTACGTCCCTATGACTTATGTATTTTATGACTGTAAGTTTGCACTTTTAACACTTCTGTCCCATTTCATCCTACCTCCCAACCCTCTCCTATCTGGCAACTATCAATCTATTCTTTTCATCTATGAATTGTGTTATATTTTGTTTGTTTGTTTTGTTTTTTAGATTCCACATCTAAGCGAAATCATATGGTGTTTGTCTCTTCCTCTGTCTTCCTTATTTCACTCAGCATACTGTGACGTTCCATTCTTGTTTCAAATGAATATTTGATGACTTTTTATGGCTGAATACTGTTCCATTGTGTGTGTGTGTGTGTGTGTGAGAGAGAGAGAGAGAGAGAGAGAGAGAGAGAGAGAGAGAGATCACATGTTTATCCAATCATCCATCAACAAACACTGGTTGTTTCCATATCTTGACTGTTGTTAATAGTACTGCAATGAACATAGGGATGTATATATATTTTAGAATTTGTGTTTTCATTTTTCTTCAGATAACCAGAAGTGGAATTGCTAGATCATATGGTGATTCTGTTTTTAGGGTTTTTTTAAATTTTATATTAGAGAGAGAGAGCACACACGAGCAGGGGAGAGGGTCAGAGGGAGAGAGAGAATCACAAGCAGGCTCCACACTCAGTGTAGAACCTGACATGGGACTTGATCTTACCACCCTGGGATCATGGCCTGAGCTGAAATCGACAGATGCTCAACTGACTGAGACACCCAGGCACCCCTATTTTTAGTTTTCTGAGTAATTTCCATACTGTTCTCCACAGTGGTAACACAAATTTGGATGCCCACCAACAGTTACTGGGGGTTCCCTTTTCTCTACATTCTCACCGACACTTGTTATTTCTTGTCATTTTGATAGCAACCATTATGACAGATGTTAGCATGATATCTCATTGTGGTTTTGATTTGCATTTCCCCAATGATTAGTGATGTTAATCATCTTTTCATATACTTGTTGGTCATCTATTTGTCTTCTTTGGAAAAATATTCAGATCTTCTGCCCATTTTTAAATTGTATGAGTTCTTATACAATTTGGATATTAACTCCTTGTCAAATATATGATTTGCATACATCTCCCATTCAGTAAGTTGCCTTTTCTTTTTGTTGATAATTTCGTTTGTTGTGCAGAGGTTTTTGGTTTGATGTAATCAAATTTGTTCACTTTTGCTTTTGTTGACAGTATCTTTGGAGTCAGATCCAAAAACTATTGCCAAGAGCAGTGTCAGGGAGTTTTTGGCCTATATTTCCTTGTAGGAGTTTTATGGTGTCAGGTCTTACATTCAAGTCTTAAATCTATTTCGAGTTAATTTTGTATATGGTATAAGATAGTGGTCCAGTTTCATTATGTTGCACGAGGCTGTCCAGTTCTCCCAATATCATTTATTGAAATGATAATTTCCCGTATTGTGTATGCTTGACCCCTTTATCATAAATTAATTGGCTATATATGCAAAAGTTTATTTTCTATTGATCTCTGTATCTGTCTTTGTGTCAGTACCATACTGTTTTCATTACTAGAGCTTTGTAATGTAGTTTGAAAATCAAGGATTTTGCTTTGTTCTTCCTTCTCTAGATTGCTTTGGCTATTTGGGATATTTTGTGGTTCCATAAAAATTTTAGGATTGTTCTATTTCTGTGAAATTGCTATTGGGATTTTTAAGAGATCACGTTGAATCTATAGATTGCTTTGGATAATATGGACATTTTCATACTATTAAGTTTTCAATCTACAAGCACAGAATATTTTTCCATTTATTTGTGTTGTCTTCAATTTTTTTTTTTTATCAGTGTCGCGTAGTTTTTAGTGTTCAGGTCTTTCACCTTCTTGATTAAACTTATTCCTTGGTATTTTATTCTTTTTGACACAACTCTAAATGGGTTTGTGTTTTTGACACAACTGTAAGTGGGGTTGTTTTCTTAACTTCACTTTCTAATAGTTTGTTGTTAGTATATAAAAACAACAGGTATTTGTATGTTGATTTTACATCCTGCAGCTTTACTGAATTTGTTTCTAAGTTCTAACTTTTTTTTTTCTTAGTAGATTTCTTAGTAGAGTCTTTAGAGTTTTCTCCATATAAAATCATGTTGTTTGCCAATAGTGACAGTTTTACTACATCCTTCCTAATTTGGATACTTTTTATTTCTTTTTCTTGCCTAATTTCCCTAGTTAGGATTTTAAGTACCATGTTTAACAAAGGTGGCAAGAGTTAGAAACCCTTGTCTTGTTCTTGATCTTAGAGAAAAAGCTTTCAGGTTTTCACTGATGAGTATGATGTTAGCTGTAAGCTTATAATATATGACCTTTATTATGTTGAGGTACATCCCCTTTATATCTACTTGTTGAGAGTTTTTATCATAAGTGGATGTTGAAATTAGTTAAATTCTTTTCATATGTCTATTGAGATGACCATATGATATTTATTTTTGTTAATATCATGATTTTTGTTAATACCAGGTTGACTGATTTACAGATGTTGGACCATCCTATCATGCCTGGAACAAACCTCAGTTGATCATGGTGTATGACCTTTTTAATGTATTGTTAAATTTGGTCTGTAAATATTGTGTTGAGGTGGGACACCTGGGTGGCTCAGTTGGTTAAGCATCTTACTTCAGCTCAGGTCATGATCTCACGGTTAGTGAGTTTGAACTCAGAGCCTGGAGCCTGCTTCCAATCCTGTGTCTCTCTCTGTCTCTGCCCCTCCCCCACTCACACCCTGTCTCTCTCTCTCAAAAATAAACACTTAAAAAAATTTTGTTGATTTAAAAAAATGTGTTGAGGATTGTCGCATCTGTGTTCATCAGAGATATTGGCCTGTAATTCTCCTTTTGCATTGTTCTTTTCTGTTTTTGGTATTAGAATCATGCTGGCCTTGTAAATTGCTTTTGGTAGCATTCCTTAATATTCAATTTTTTAGAAGAGTTTGAAAATGGTAGATACTAAACTTTCTTTGAATGTTTGGTAGAATTAATCAGTGAAGCCTCTCATCCTGGGTTTTATTTGTTGCGAGGTTTTTGATTACTGATTCACTCTTCTTGTCAATAATCAGTCTATTCAGATTTTGTTTCTTCATGATTAAGTCTTAAAAGATTCCATGTTTCTAAGAACTTACCCAGGTTTTTCTAGGTTGTCCAATTTATTGGCATCTGATTTATCATAATAGTCTTTTATGATTTTTTTTGTATTTGGTATCAGTTGTAACTTTCCCTCTTTCATTTCTGATGTTATATATTTGGGCCTTCTCTCTTTTAAAGTGAATCTAACTAAAGGCTTATCAATTTTTTTATCTTTTCAAAGAATTGGCTCTTTCTTTATTTTTCCTATTGTTTTAGTCTTTATTTCATTTATCTTTGTTCTGAGCTTTATTATTTCCTTTCTTCTGTTAACTTGGGGCCTCATTTTTTCCTCTTTTTCTAGTTGTTTAGGTGTATTGTTTGTTTACTTGGGATTTTTCTTGTTTCTTTTTTAAATTTAATTAATTTATTTATTATGTACTCTCTTTACACCACATGTGGGGCTTGAACTCATGACCCTGAGATCAAGAGTCGTGTGCTCCTCCAACTCAGGCAGCCATTCACCCCTGGATTTTTCTTGTTCCTTGAGGTTGGCCTATATTGCTATGAATTTTCCTCTTAGTACTACTTTTGCTACATCTAATAGATTTTGGTATATTGTATTGTAATTTTCATTTGTTTCAAGGTATTCTTTTATTTCTCCTTTGATTTCTTTGTTGACTGATTTGTTCAGTAGCATGTTGGTTCTCCATACATTTGTGACTTTTTATAGTTTTCTTTTTATGGTTAATTTCTACTTTCATATCACTGTGGTATGAAAAAATGTTCTGTATGATTTCAATCTTCTTAAATTTATTGAGACTTGTGGCTGAATTATGATCTATCCTAGAAAATGTTCTATGTGCAACTGAGAAGAATGTATATTTTGTTGCTTTTGAATGGAATATTCTGTAGAAAGTGGGGTATGAAATGCCCGCATTACTAAGGTGCTTCTATGTTGAGTGCATACCTATTTATGAGTGTTAAATATTTTGCCAGATTTATTCCTTTATCATTATGTAATGCCCATTTTTGTCTTTTATTCAATTATTTGTTTTAAAGTTTATTTTATTTGCTATAAGTAGAGCTATCCCAGGTTTCATTTGGTTTCCATTTGCGTGAAGTATCTTTTTCTACCTTTCAGTTTCAGTGTGTGTGTATCCTTATATCTGAGGTGATTCACTTGTAGGCAGCAAATAGATGGGTCTTGTTTTTCTTCTGTCATGCAACCACTCTATATCTTTTTTCTTATTTATTTATTTATAAATAGAATTTGTTGTATTATATTTATATAATTTATATACATATATTTATATAATTTATATAAATTGGCTTCCATACAACAACCAGTGGTCATCCCAACAAGTGCCCTCCTCAATGCCCATCACCCACTTTCCCCTCTCCCCCACCACCCAACACTCTATATCTTTTGATTAGAGAATTTACTTTAAAGTAATTATAGATAGGTATGTATTTGTTGTCTTTTCTTAATTATTTTCTGGCTATTTTATAGGTTTTTTTTCTACCCCTTTCTTTTTCTTGCTCTCTTCTCTTGTGGTGTGATAACTTTCTGTAGTGTTATGTTTACATTCCTTTCTTATTATCTTTCTTGTATTTGCTGTTGGTTTCTGCTTTGTGGTTACCATAAGGCTTACATGTATCAATCAATCTATCTATATATGTATCTATATCTATATTTCTATATTTATATCTGTACAGCCTATTTTAAGTTGATAGCAAGTTAAGTTTGAATGCATTCTAAAACTCTACAGTTTTACTACCCCACCATGTTATGTTTTTGATGTCACATTTGACATCTTTTTATTTTGTGTATCCCTTAACTAATTTTTATTACTATTATTACCTTTGTCATTTTAACTTTATGCTATGATTTTAAGTGATTAGTATACCTCTTTTACTATATATTTATTTTTAACAGTGAAATTTTTACTTTTGGATGTTTTATTATTACTAATTAGTGCCTTTTATTTTTAGCTTAAAGGAAAAGTCCCTTTAACTTTTGCTGTAAGGCTGGTTTAGTTTTTGATTGTCTGAAAAACTTATCTTTCCTTTACTTCTGAATGATAATCTTGCCTATTCTGTTAGATGTGTTTTGCTTTTAGCATTTTAAATATGTCATTCCACTTTCTTCTGGCTTGCAAAGTTTCTGCTGAAAATCTGCTTATGGTATGTGTGTGTGTGTGTGTGTGTGTGTTGTCAGGTGGATTCCCTTGTATGAAACAAGTTATTTTTCTCTTGTTGGTTTTAAGATTGTATTTTTATCTTTAACTTTTGACATTATAATTATAATATGTCTTGGTATGGATATCTTTGGGTTCTTCTTACTAGGAAATTTCTAGACTTTCTGTATCTGGATGTGTGTTTCATTCCCCAGGTTAAGGAAGTTTTCAGCCACTATTTCTTCAAATAAGTTTTTGTCCCTTTCTCTCCTCTCCTTCTGGGAGCACTACAAGAAGAATGTTGTTCCTCTTGATGTTGTCCCATAGGTACCTTAAGCTGTCTTCAGTTTTTTAAAATTCTTTTTCTTTTTGCTGCTCTGTTTGGGTGAGTTCCACTGCCCTGTTTTCCATGTTGGCGATCCTTTCTTTTGCTTCATCGAGTTTGCTATTGAACCATGCTCATGTATTTTACACTTACTATATTCTGCAGCTCTGTGGCTTCCATTTGGTACTTCTTTATATTTTCTATCACTTAGTTGAAACTCTCTGTGTCTATCCATTCTTCTTCCAAGACTGATGAGCATTTTTATGACCTCTTTATCAGTTAGTTTAGTTATCTTTATTTCATTAAGTTTTTTTTTCCTTGGTTTTATCTTGTTCTTTTGTTTGGAACATATTCCTGTGTTTCCTCATTTTGCTTGACTGTTTCATTTTTATGTTGTAGGTAAGATGAGTATCTTTTTCAGTCTTGAAGGAATGGTCACAGGAAGACGTGGTGTGTTTCAGTCTGCTGTCTGTGCAGTGACCTGTGGGTGGTAACCTGCCAAGAATTATCTCTCTGCCATTTTAACTCTGTGGAGCCCAGAAACACAAGCTCTTCTTGTCACCAGTGTCAGACATTCAAGGGGAGGTCCTCTGTGTGGACTGCGTGCACCTGCCGGCTTTGGCAGGGCTATGGGAGAGCACTGGGTTGGGGTTGCCCACCTGCCAGGTTTAGCAGGGTGGAGTTGTAGGGGAGCCTTGGGCCAAGGCAAACCTACCAACTGGGTTTAGTGGGGCAGGGTCACAAGAGAGTGTAGGGGTCCACCAAGTGGTGCTAGTGAGGTAGAGAGAGAGCACAAAAATGGTGCCTTCAAGTACCAGCATTATCAAGGTTTAAGGAGAGTGCAAAAACGATGCCTGCTAGCACCTCTGTCCCCAGAAAGAGCTCTAATAGACCCTCACCCCTTTGGAAGATGCTTTTAAGATTAGCCAATGTCTCTTCTTCATGTATGTCTAGATGTATTTCAACCTGATGCTTTTGAAGTAGGGGCCCAGAGTGAGTGAGTCTGTTCATGACCCCTTTAAGAGTCTCTTTTTACAACAGCCCTTTGGGTCTCCTGGATGTAACCCTCAGTTTCAAAGCCAGATGTGTGGGGATACAGATGTTAGTGTAAATTCCAAGGGTTGGGATGCCTCAGTTGGGGCTTGAACCCCTCAGTTCATCAGGGATGTGCTTGGTATTTGTGAGATCCCATCTGCTTTTGGGTTGCTGTGTGGTTCCGTGAGACTATGTCTCTGCCCCTCCTTCCCATTTTAATTTGGCTTTTTTATCCTTTTCTGAAGAGCTGCTCAGCTAGTTTTCAGGTCCTTTTCAGAGAGGGTTGTGCGTGTAGCTGTAGATTTGATGTATGTGCAGGAAGAAGTGAGTTCAGTGTCTTCCTACACTGCTGTCCTGAAACAGCCTCATGATTTTTTTAAATATAGGTTCACGGGTCCCACCATGTCCTGGGGATCTTTTTTCCACCCTCTCCATATGATTCTTATGGGCATACAAGTTTGAGATTATGTGTGCTTACTCCAATAATGACAGTAACTTAGAATTTCGAAAAGGAAGGCTTTATGTGCTTTAAGCCATCTTAGTGCAACCTCCCCCCGTTATGAATTAATTCCAGCTACAATTCATCCTTATGTGAACTGGACAAGATAAAAATGTGAGTTAAGTTTCTAAGAAAAGAATTGTAAAGGCATTTATATATTTCATTATTACTTGAAGACGTCTAATTATCTGCTTGCTATATTCATCTGACTGTGTATAATGCTAAAATAAGTTGTGAATTTATCATAGCTGTTGAAATAGACACATACATGATATATGTTTGCACATATGTAGTAACAGAGATCTTTAAACTCACCCAATAATTGTAATCTCAAGCTATCATATTTTAGTTTGAATATGGGAGTTGAATTATGCCTGTACTTTTTTTATGGTTGGGATAAATCTTATCAGAATTGAGCTGTCAGTATCTTTCATAATGACGAGTCTTTCAAGACTACAAATATCTAACAATTACATTTTATATAATGTGGTAAATTCATTCACTCAGTGACAATTGTGTGGATTACTGTGTGTAGCCCCCATCTTCAGTGCTAGACAATTGAAGATGGAGAGCCAATGATCCCCTGCTGTCAGAAACTCATGTTCTTATGAAAAGATGAGCAGCTGCAATACACTGAGAAAATTGTTATGCTGAAGTTGTATATGCAGTGTAATGAGGGTTGGGAAGAGAAGTGTTTAGTTCAAGGAACTTTTTATGAATAAAACTTGAATGGAAACGTGAGGGAGAACATTTGGGAAAGGGAAGCCAAGTAAGGAAAATAGCAAGTGCAAATGTACAGAGGTATGAAAGTAATATTTAGATGAGCAAATAATTTTTTTCAATCAGGATAATTTTGAGAGTGAAAAGAGGTACTTTTAATAGTTAGCCTGCACAACACATTACAATAGCACACCAGAACAAAGGATAAACTGGAGACCATGTTATCCAGAAGAACCTTCTGGTACCCTCTTGTATTCAGATCCACAGAGATATGCTGATAAGCACTCTGGGCCTATGGATATTCTTTTAAAGGAATTCACCCCTGTAAGGTAATATAACTGTGTTTAGAGAGCTTATGTGGTATATTTTAGTTTTAAAATTTAGTCAAGTTATACACATATTTAACACATTTAGTTTATCTGCAAGGTTTATTATGAAAAGAAGGTTACCTCCATCCCTACATCTCCCCCAATTTGGTCTTTCTGCAGGCAACTATTTTCACATCTTTAAAAATTTTTTTAAATATTTATATATTTTTGAGAGAGAGACAGAGCATGAGCAGGGGAGGGCAGAGAGAGAGGGAGATACAGAATCCAAAGTAGGATCCAGGCTCTGAGCTGTCTGCACAGAGCCTGATGTGGAGCTCAAACTCACTGACTGCGAGATCATGACCTGAGCCTAGACGCTCAAATAACTGAGCCATCCAGGTGCCCCCATTTTCACGTCTTTAAGCTGATTATTTGCTAATTACCTTCAATGATAAACAGTGTGAATGTATTGCTACTTCTTTGTTTTAGTTTTGAGTATTACCTATTGATCTCACACTGAAGATTTAGCTCTTTTTTTCCCTCATTTTTAAAAAGGGATTTGGTGAAAGTCTCATATCAACTATGTGGAATCAATTTGTCTAACATAAAACTTGGTAGATAGTAGCTCAATAAATATTCAGTTAATTGATATCCTTTCAATTCAGTGATAACCTTTCTATTGTTCAGTCTTCCCGACACAGTTATATAGTAATTTTGAGGAGACCAGTATTTTACATGTTTATTTGTATGCCTATGTAAATGCTATTTAACATCCCTAACTCTTCACAAATGTCTTAAATCTCCTTTGAAGAATGTATAGCTTCCAGGGTTGCTATTGAGAAGTCAAAGTCATTATGGTTCTTTATCCTTTATGTTTGAATTGCTTTTTTTCCCTTCTAGAGAAGCCTGTAGAATCTTTTTATTTCTAATATTATGTCTTGATATGGGTGTATTTTTGTCCATTTTGCTGGGTTCTCAGTGAGTAGAACTTTTAATTCTGTAAACCCAGGTACTTCTTTGAAAGTAAATTTCATGAATTATTTCTTTGATGATTTTTTTCTCCTTTCTTTCTGGAACTCCTATCAGTCTTTTATGTTTTGGATATCTTTGTTTTTTTCCCTCTTCTTTCTAACATATTTTTTTTCAACCCATTTTATCATCTCTCACTGCTAATTCATTTAAAAATTTTTTAAAATATTTACTTATTTTTGAGAGAGAGAGTGAGAGAGTGTAAGTGGGGTATGGGCAGAGAAAGAGGGAGACACAGAATCCCAAGGCTTCAGGCTCTGAGCTGTCTGTCAGCACAAAGCCTGGCTCAGGGCTCAAACTCATGGACAGTGAGATCATGACCTGAGCCGAAGTCAGACACTTAACCTACTGAGGCACCCAGGTGCCCCGGTTGTTACTTAGTTTTATTTCTCTTGTCATCCTTTATTTTTTTTAGGAGCCCTTCATTTAATTATTAGAGTGTTCCCCAGTCCAGAGACTTGTTTAACTTTCTCCAGAGAATAAACTCCCAATCCTATTCAGGACTGGGGAGGGAAGGGTTTTCCAGCTGAGGAAAGTGGGAAAATGAATCTGAGGGTGTGGCTGCTTCTTAAACAACTTGCAAATTGTTCTTGTTCCTTTCACTTATGGCCTGGTGAAACCAATGTTGAGACTGGTGGGCATTCTGTAATGTAATTCCAGTCTGTTCGTAACGTTTTCCACTCCTGGCCTTAGGATTTAGTTTTCCAGTCTGCTAAATTGTCTAGGAATCAGTCATTTGCTTTGCAGCATCCAGAATGTTGAGCTTGTCATTTTTCCTCCCGTTCTCTCCTTTCTTGTGGCTTTATGTATTTAGTTTTCCACAAAATCTCTTTAGATTGTTTTTGTAAAAGGGATTTGATGAAGGTCTCACATTAAAAATGTGGAATCAATTTGTCAGACATAAAACTTGGTAAATAGTAGCTCCATAAATATTCAGTTCATTCTTTATTTCTCACATTTAGCGTGGATTCTATTCTTCTGACCCAGATAAGAGTCTACCATGCTAGAATAAGATTTTAAAAATCAGCCACATTCAGGCTATACTTGGTACCAAGCTACATCTCCCTCTTCAATAGTTTTTTTTGAACAGACTCTTTTCTCTCTCTCTCTGTTTTTAGAGAGAGAGTGAGTTTGTGTATGAGTACCAGTAGGCTAGAAGGCAGAGAGAGAGAGAAAGAAAGAGAAAGACTCTTAAGCAGGTTCCATACTCACCATGAAGCCTGACACAGGCCTCAATCCCATAACCCTAGGATCATGACCTGAGCCAGAATCAATAGACTGACGCTCAGCCAACTGAGCCACCCAGGTGTCCCAATAGATTGTTTTTTAATGCCAAAGAATAAATGTTTGTTAAAGACAGATAACTAATTTAATGAGGCTTTAGTGGAAAGGGATTGTAATTTCTGTATCTTGAAAAGGCTTATGGCTAAATAAAGACATTTCAAGAGACATAAATTAGACTTTATGAAAATCACACTTTATCTGCTTTAAAAAAAGTTCCAGTTCATAAAATGTATTATGAAAGCCTGCTTTTACTTTGGCTTATGAAGGAAAGATATACAATTATTTTCAAAACTGAAAATTGTTTTAAATACTATAGAACAATAATTTCGCACATTTACAAATCCTGCTGTATCTAACATATTTTCTAAAATGAATGAAATTAATTACTTTGGAGAGAGAGTAAGGAATATTTGTACCAGCCCAGCTCTTTCATTTATTGCTGGGTAACCTTAGGACAATCCTGTAACAATTCTGGATTTCAGTTTCCTGATTAGCAAAGTGAGCTGGTTGAACTTGATGACTATTAAAGTCAGTTCTGTAAATAATCAAGCATTAAAATTAATTAACAAAACTAAGGCTTATGCAGCATTCTGCCAGTATGTTACACTGGCTGAACAATGACTATATTCTATACGTGCTTCTTGGGTTTCAGATCCAGGGACCAAATGCCTGCAACATGGTGCTGCTTCTTGATGGTACTTTCTCTCATTTTTGTAGCCAAGGACGTACATTCAGTCCAATTCCAGAAGCTATATTTGGAAATACACATATTTTATAGCCAGTATACAAATAAGCCTTAGTAAGTATGTATATACTTCTATATAATATTTTTACATTGGTCATATTTATAATCAAATTTTAACAAGAAATCTCTTTTGGAGTAAAAAAGAATAGGTACAAAATTTCTTGTGCAGCAGGAATCAATCACACTGCCCACTTCTGTAGTTCACATTCAAGATATCATTGGTTAAAGGAAGAATCTAATTTCAGTTGGCAGCATTTATATCTTATTGAATGATTTGAGATTTTTGGAACATTGATGCCAAGATTATAATTGTTCATCCTAGGAGAATAAAACAGCATAATCCTTCTTCCTTTTAAATTCTTTTGATTAGGCAATGATCTTTATTGAGTATTAACTGAATGTGTGAGATTCCTCAAAGAATTCCTTTTTTTTCTATAAAAAAAGTTGCATATTTTATAAGGCAAATTGATTGATGGATATTCTATTTTGCATATGATTAAAATAAATTTTATATGAAACATTTAAATGTTAAATAAAGTAGATGATATATATATATATATATATATATATATACAGTTATATTGGGATGATTTATTTTCAACATCATATCCAAAAATATTAGTGATAGATAATAGCATTCTAATGGTAGTATGGACTAATGCAAACATACCCCTTAATTCTTGTTTCTTAAGAGTACTTTAAAATATCTGCTAACATTCATGGAGAAATAAGTTTTTGCTGGTGTGCTGTTTTTTATACAAGTTTTTTATACAAGTATAAAAAAGTAGCTAGTTTCTGTGCTACTTTGAATATCGACAGCATTGTTATTTAAATTATGATTGAAATGTCTTGGTCACTAGTGAATGAGAGAGAAGCTTGATTGAAAGTGGGAAAGCTGATTATCAGATCTCAGGCTGTGTCCAAATCTTAGTAAAGAAGAGGGAATATTCTCTCATACAAATTAAGCAGATTGGATCCTTAAGTCATTATATGCGTAAAATGTAAAAATTTTATTCTATAAATACAGATTTCTACTACCAAAGAGAACAGAGAATTAAGGATATATAGGGTGGAGGGTAGGTTAGAAGATGGATGCTACTACAGAAAATGTTTTGATGTTGAAGAACATCCTATAGAGTTGAATAAATTAATGATTAAGAAAAAGGAGAGTTGTAGGAGTAAAATCTTTGTGTAAGCAGGAGTGAATTGAATCCAGAACAAACAGTTCATCTAAGGTCACGGGGGGAAGGCAGAGGATTTGGGCCTGGGTACAGGTAGGTCAGTGTGATAGGGAGAATGGTGGAAGTTCAGTTTTTCATTGCTTCTATTTTATTAGAAAAATAGGAAGCAAGGTCATCAGATGACAGTAACAAAAGAGGAATTTTGGCTTTGAATGAGATATATAGACTGGGTAACTAATGGAATGTAAATGTACTGACTCATGAATTTTAATTTTTATAAGACTCTCCCAATTCTAATATGTAGTGGCCATGACAACCAAGGAAGAGTTATTCTTTCATAATAAATGAATACAGGAGACACACAGAATATTTTTGACAAGCTGAGATAGCCTTTTTTCTATGGTTTTCTGTGTGACTCTAGCCTGATCAGAAAGGACTTTACATAGCACGTTAAAATAGAGTCTTAGTAGGTTGGGGATTATATAACATGTTTTTCAGGGCTAGAATTAATTTTTTTATGCCAATTAGCCATTTAGAGGGTCAACTTCAGGAAGACCAGTGAATGTATTTATGTTCGAATCAGTGAATACGTCAGGGAATTCTGCCTTGTTTTCAGAGGGTTGGAATATTTAGATCATGTTGGCAATCGTTGATTATGACCAGAACTGAAGAGGTCACAGCCTCATCTTTGCTGAACAGAATCGAAGGACTATCAAACCCATGAGGAGGGATCAATTCAGAAATAATTGCTAAAATGCATATGTTACTGTATATGAGGATCAGTTTTGCTGTTGCCTATTTTTATATCATAACTCTATTATGACTCTTCTGTTCACAAACTTTTTTTTAAAAAATGAGATCTTCATTATCATGCTTTGATAAGTTATAAAATGCCTTCCTCATTCTTCTTTTCCCAAGTCCTTTGAAGTTTTTTCTTTGAATGTCATGTAGATTTATTCTTTTTTTTTTAAATTTTTTTTAAGGTTTTTATTTATTTCTAGGAGGGAGAGAGAGAGAGAGAGAGCGTGAGCAGGGGAGGGTCAGAGAGAGAGGGAGTCACAGACTCTGAAACAGGCTCCAGGCTCTGAGCTGGCAGTCAGCACAGAGCCCGACGCGGGGCTCGAATCCACGAACCGCGAGATCATGACCTAAGCGAAAGTCGGACGCTTAACCGACTAAGCCACCCAAGCGCCCCAGATTTATTGTTCTTGATAAGTGAATCAATAGCAACAAATATATTAGCTTAATTGATTAGCATATGTAAACATTACGCTGAAAAAATACAAAGTATGTCAACACACACAGACATACACACATACATACACATACGCACACAACCTGTACTTGTAAAGGCTCTCCACTTATAATAAAAAGGTTGTTTTCTACCCACAGGCCACTTGTGCTTGACAGAGTGTTGGGGCAGGACTACTCCCGGAACCAGGTTAATGAGAGCAAATTTTAGATGTTCCAAAGATTGTATTGGGCTAGTAAAACCACCATGATGCTCTATAACCTTCACTACTTCTGAATGTGAGAGAAAAACGAATCTTACAAAGCACCCTCTCCTGTTCTAGAGGCACAGTGAAAACCAGAGCTACATAACAGCTGACCTCATTGCCAGATTCTCCTTTACGTGCCTCTGTTTTCTCCTTGTAAGACAAGGAGAGCTGTTTCTTGTTCCAGAGTGTTTTACAGCCAACTCCTGATCAAAATACATTTCTGAATACAAACAAATGACTAAAAAGAGCCTACTTATTTTTTCTAATCAAATTTTAAAGTTTATGTGGTCTGCATAAATCTCGGGAAGTTCAATTAAATATGAGAACCTGAAACCTTTTCCTTTTTCCCCTCACCTTCATGCCATTTTTTTGAAAAACATTATTTATTCAGCTATTTGCCTTGTAGTTAACTCACTTGCTTATGCTTTCCCACCTTATAAACTTGAACTATTTGTTCCAGTTGCTTGCCTCATTCCCCATTTTCCTAGATTGCAGATCCTATCCCAACAATGCTTCCTTCCATAAGATCCCTTTGTTAGGCCTGTTTTGTTTTTCTTGAACAATTACTATTAATCTTCTTAAGTTAGTTACTGGCATTTCCATTGCTACACCCTTTCCTCAGAATGTTTATTGCACTTGCCATTATGAATAGGCGTACTGGTTTTAGAGGAAGGCATTTTATGAGAGGATCTCCCCAGTATAAACTATGTTACATTGTTTTTCTACCGCTACTCCAACTTAATTACTGAGGTCTGATTCCTCATGCCAGGTTGTATGGTTGCTGAGTATATAAAGTCCGAGAGGTCAAAGAGACATTTTTGTATTCAATAAGAAGTCACCAGAAAATTTGTTTAAATGGTGGCCTCTCCAAGGATTTAAGGGTTTATTTCCAGACATTTTTGGGGGTGTGTGTGTTTAGTTTTAGGAGGGAAGAGAAACCTAAAGCTAAAATTAATGATCAGTCAGGAGTGAAACTTAAGCATCTCAAAAATGACAAATGGATGGGAAGCATGGTTAATTTGTTATAAAGATAATAGGTTTACATACATTATGAGGAGCATTTTGTAGTGTAAAGTGAAGTTTATCTATATCTGTAAAGCTACTTGTCTGTTTAGTTATAGTCTAGAAAAATTAGAAAAGAAGAAAAAAGGACAGAGAAGATAGTGGGAAGGAAGAAGGAATATTGACTTTTTGGGGGGTGTGGATGACATGGCTACTTTTCATTCAGTTTTTCTGGGATAGCAGGTGGTAATGTGGATTATTTTTTCGATCCCATTTTTTTCTGAAGCATGCTCTCTCTCTTGAAAGTTCACTCTGAATAATCTATTGTTTCTGGTGTTACTAGGGGTTTGGGAGGGGACTTTGTGGGTCTCATTGCTTCCAGGCATGACTGTGAGTTTTTACTACTTCAGATCTTTTCAAAGAAAACAAAGCCTAGGGATGTGGTGAAAGAGAAAGAAGCATTCTCAATGCTTTAATCAATGGTCCTCAGCCAGAATGATCACTATTTTACAGCTGCTGGAGTTTTGAGAGGTGTTCTTTAATTGGGGATATTCAAAGCAGATACTGTTAAGTCAGGGCAGAATAAAAAGGGTGATAAAAATAGTATCACAGAAATTGGAAATTTATGTGGTTGATTATGGAAATAGATTTGAACATCAGAAAACCAAGTTTCAAAATACCTTTCTCTTGAGCTCAACATCATTCCCTACTTGAAAATAAACAAACCTGAAAAGCTGAATTTAGAAGTGTCATTTTGATTCTATACCATGTACCCTGTATTGTGTTATGTTCTGTTAAAAACTTTGTACTTAAAAAATAATGAAGTGATATGGCATTTATTTATATCACAAAAGCGTTCTTCACTTTGTGAAGAGAAGTCATTACATTTAGAGGAATAAACATTCTGAGGACAGAGCTGAGGGGCATAATCAGTCCCTGGCCTGAATTAATAATATCCCAAGGAATGTTTACGTCCTGGTCACTGTCACCCTCACTGGGACAAATTAAGAAAGAAAAAAAATTCTTAAAACTATAAACAGTAATTGACCGGCTATTTCACATTTCAAAGACAAGTAATGAGAAGTTTAAGCTGCAATTCATGCTTGGGTAAACTGCAGATTGTGGGATGGTATTTATAAAACTTTACATATGAATGCACCTTTGTTGATCAGATCTTAACTGGCCACACACAACATGGGATCGAAGTCCATATTTAATCACATATTTAAAACATTCTCTATATCTTGTTCTTCATATGGGCACTCAAGTGAATTTGGTCTGTTTTTGTTCCATTCATGCTTTCAACTATTTTTTAAGCACTTTTTTTTTTAAAGTCAGGAACTAGACACTAGGGAAACAGTGTTAAACATGATCTTGTGTCTCTCCATCAGAAGCTAATAGTTTCATAGTAGAGATGAATAAAATATGTAGTACTATGGAAATATTAATCCATGTAAGTTACGTTTTACTTCTCTGTGATTTTTCAACTTATTTTCTTTACATGGCCCTGAGTGAAGTAAGGTCTTGAATTCCTGTTAAAATCTCTCTACATTTGAAATGTGACTTGGGCACCTGGGTGGCTTGGTCAGTTAGTGTCCAACTCTCAGGTCATGATCTCATGGTTCTTGGTTTCAAGCCCACTTGGGATTTTCTCTCGACTTCTCGCTCTGCCCCTCCCCTACTCATGCCCTCTCTTTCTCTCTCTCTCTCTCAAATAAATAAATAAATAAACTTAAAAAAATAAAATATGACTTGGCTTACAAAAACTTAATTTTTTTAATAAAGGGAGAGTCCACGGTATTTAACATTTTATGAATTAAGGAAATTTGTACAAGTGTTATTTACCTTACGTTCTTATTTTCTTATCCTAATAAAATCTTTTCAATAATTACACTGTTGAGTTACAGAAAATGCCTTCTGGATAAAGCACAAAGCTGTCTTAAAATTGTGCTTTAGAGTCTTATCATTATTAAAAAATAACACTTCATAGAGGGTTGGGTAGAGGACCATAGCCTTGCACAACTCCAGAGCATATGATTCATATAGTATTTTATACAACATCCCTTTCCCACCCCCACTTGCTCTGTGCAGTGCAAAGGGTACTTTGATGTATGTAAAGGGCTTGGATATGTAATAATTTTGGACACCATATAGAAATCTAGTTGTTGGCACTCTAATTTTTTGGGTTGATATATACTTTAAAGTTTTATAGTAGACTTGTGGTCCAAGATGTTATGAGTTCTGAAAAATTACCTCTATTGATTGTTTTTTTTAGAGCGTAAGTCAAGTGGTTCATACTGCATCACATCTCTTTTGGGACTCTGATTGAGTTAGGCCTCTTCTGTCATTTAATCTTCAAGCATATCCAACTTCACATTGATGGAGTTTAGAATACACTATCCCAAAATATGGCACCTTGGAATATTGAATACTGTAGGCTAAAAGAATTTGAGAAATGGCATGTATATAAAGGACTTTCTGACCTCCCCGCTAAGCAGATATTGAGACCTTTGTGTGAGAGGTGCCTTCCTTACACTTGCATGAAAGGGGCATCCTTATCCCTATAGACTGAGAAGGCTCCAAATGCACAGGCCTTGTTAAGTTTCTTCCAGTTTACTACCCATAACTCATGTCCTTTTGCCCTGTGACATTTCCCACAACTTCCCACTCTTCATCAAACCTAGTATAAAAAATGATCAGGTTAAACTCTTCTTTAGGTCCTCATTTCCTTTTGAAGGCTTCTATGTTATGAAAAACATATTAAATGTTATATTAAATATATAAAGTTATATATTAATATAAATTTTTATGCTATTCTCTTGTGCATCTGTCTTTTGTCAGCCTCATTTACAGAGCCCCAGCCAGAGAACCTAGAAGGGTAATAGGAAAAATAAAGTTTTTCTTCCACTCCAGCAGTCTGAAAAATCTTCCTGGAGTTTGGATAGGGAAAAGTATCTAAACCTAGAAACATCTAGAAAATTTCTAGAAAATATTTCTAAATACAGTAGGACAATGGAGATTAAAAAATTAAGTGAAGGCCTCAATCTATTGGCAAGATTCACAGTTAACATTAATTTCATAAAAATATCAAAACCACTTCTGGATTTTGAATTTAGAAAGGTATTAGAGCTTTTCACTACTTTAACTTATAGAAGGCAAAATATATTTTTCTACATATTTATGTTTTTGAAATAGCCTTATAATGTGTGTGTCATCCCAGAGAAAATTTTTTGTTCTTAAATATGAATTGAATTTTAATGGGAACAACACAACTGTCATCTGGAATTCAGTGAACTTTGCCATTACAGAATAAGACTGAAATAAGATCTTTTAGTTGTATTTTAAATGAAAAGAATAGGAAAGGAATCTGCTGGGATTTCTTTTAGAAATAAAAGTAAGAAACAACTAAATCTGATTAAAACTCTCAGAGTTCTAGTAATTGTCATAAGGAGAAATAATGAGTTTAGGAGCAAAAGTCATCTATTGTGTTGTAAATAGTGACTCCAAACTACATATCTTCATGAAAAATAAGAAGTCTGTAAAATTTTAAAATGCTGTGGAGTGCAGAATAGGTCAGTCATTTAATGGAACATACCTATAAATAAAATGCAAAATAAAGAAGAGTAAAATATGACTGCATGCTTGGACAGATGCAGACAGTATTACTATCCAGCTTTGGCTTAAAGTATTTCATCTTGTTGACTTGACTAATTTCTTCAACTTATTTAAGGTTGTTTGTTTTGGGCTGCTTTCGTGTTAATGCAAGTAGGTTTTGTTTGTTTGTTTGGAAAATCAAAATGGTAAATACAGAGTGTACATAAAGGTAGCTATGGTACTGAGAAAAATAAAGGAAATGAAGCAGACAGTTGAGGAAACAAATACAGCTTTAGGATATACGAAGCAGGTGGGAATTTGGTATTATCAGTTTTGGAGAAGGTTAAAGGGCAGTCCAATGAGATGTGTCACCTATGTGCCTGTATGTCTGAATTCAGCAGACTCTGGGCACAGAGATTGTAAATCTTCAGATGTTTTAAGAGTGAAATGACATTCTTTTGATTAGAACATGAAAATAGTCCTTAAAATGAATTTGAAAATCTCAACAAAAGGCTACTTCATGTTGCTAAACTTCTAATAAAAACCTGCTCTGTAGCAGCCTCAGAACCCAGCTGACCAAACAAGTTCTTACAAAAATGCCACTTATGTTGAAACTCAGATCCTTGATTATGGATCAAGTGTTTAATAGAAGCTAGCATAGGGGGAGAAGGGGCAAACAGAAGAAAGGGAATAGAGAAGAATGTAAATGAGAAAAAGCAAAGGTCGAAAGAAAAACTAAATATATCCTAATGATGAGGATAAATCTTGTCAGATGGGAAGTATAGTTTCCATAAAAACAAACAAACAAACAAACAAAAAACAACAAAACAAAACCAAAAAACCTCAAAAACAAAACTACAATACATGTCTGGAAAAATAGAATCAGAGGATTCAATTTCTCAAGTAAAAAAATGGAACATATTCTTTTGTTTATTGTAATTTATCACTCTTTAATTTTATTCTTGATTCTAAACCTATTACAGACATTCTTTAAAATGAATCCTGCCTTATTTTACTAGTAGACATGGAAAAATTTCTAGCATTTCCTAATAAATAAGGTAATAAACATAAGACCCAAGAGAGTATTTTACCCCTATCAGTGCAATATTGAATTGTGTCCATTTTTATTTACAAAACTGGGAAAATTTTATGCTGCTGGACTATCAAAGGAATGATGAAGAACTTTGTAGAGCAGGAATTTTTTTTTGAGACATCAAGTACAGTGCATGGTGTTTTGTGAATAAGAAAATAGTACACTGGGTCAGGAAATTATCCCATCCAGCTTCCTGTGGCTCCTTTGATAACAGCACTGTAACCATGTCAACTGTTTTCCATCATATTGACATTATGTCATTGTACTGACATATCCTGGTATTGACCAGGTCTCTTCTCTGATACCATCTCCTATGAATTCTTCTCTGGTAATGAATGTAGTTTAGTGTGGTGTAATAGTGTGTCTCTTAATTCCACTGTTGTATTCCCAGCCTTCCTTATATTCCTTACCCTTTGCTTATGTATGCTTATTGATCACTTCTTATTTTATGGGAAAGTTACTTAATAGTGCATCCTAACAAGAAGACAACATACTCCTTCAGTTCAGGATATGTCTGAATTTAGCTTCCCATTTATAGGCTGCTCTTAACATAATTCCTTGCACATAACTGATGGTAATATATATGGATTGAATGGTGAACTTCATGAACTTTATTTGATCATTAGTATTTGCCATCTAGAACTTACCCACAACTTTGAGAACTCATAAGTAGGTTTTGTATGGTGCCCGAGGGTGGGGTGGAGGGGAGAACAGCTGAATCACTGCATAAGTCCTAGCTTGACCACCATCAGATACAATGCATTCTCCGCTCTATGATTCTCTACAGTGCCAGAGAGTCTGCTTGTGTGTTGTTGGCAATTCAGAGGAGCTTCTTCAGAAGTAACTAATTATGAGTACAAATTTCAGTGGATAACTGGGCAGGTGGGCATAGAGAAAGGTGAAGAAATCTAAATTATAAGAAAATTAAATAAAGAATTGTAGAATGTTACAGGGGCAGTGTTACAGGGTCATGGAGGGAAACTCAGATCAAGGTGGTTGGGTGTTGCTTGTTCACTGTGCAGAACAAAGTTGAAGCAGCCTAAGATTGCCTGTTCTTAGAAAAGCCTTCTTGCAAGATTGGCCCTTCTGGTGTTTTGTCTGGGAATTTGGCTAGTAAATGGCTCCCTGTACCAACTGAAAACCTTCCCTAACTAATAATGGTGGCTCACTGTGCCTAAAATATGCAAAGAATGTATTTATGGTTACTGCCTGTCTTCCTTCTGGGAGTCCAGAATTTTGGTACATACTACTTAGGTAGTGCCTACATAGCAGCCCCGAGTACAAAGCATTGGCAGTGTCTCTAA
The DNA here is from genome assembly GCF_003009895.1 of Hyaena hyaena. NCBI lineage: Eukaryota > Metazoa > Chordata > Mammalia > Carnivora > Hyaenidae > Hyaena > Hyaena hyaena. The sequence goes on from NW_024080684.1 coordinate 1,939,960, forward strand.
TAAGCTACTCTGGCAGATAACACTTTTTATTTTAGTCACAACTTGCTGTTTGAAGAATTAAGCACATCCTTGGAAGGGACTCTTTGGATCTTGCAACTAGTTTAATCCAAGGTTCTCGAACAAACCTTTTCCCTTTTCTGATTTTGCTTGCTGTCCTTTCATTGCAAGAAATCTCAGCCATGAGTACCACTATATGCTGAGTCCTAAGAGATCTTCTAGCAAATCATAGAACCTGGATGGTCTTGTGTGACACATCCAATCTAGAGGACTCAGTCCAACTAATGTCTCGAGTCAATCCTAGCCTGAACTGCAGGCTCATCGTCAATAATCAGTAGGGGTCAAGGAAGCCTTTTTGTCTTGGACTGTTATCTGTTTAGCTGATATGAATCCAAGGTACATATGTGCCTGTAAGATGTGGGCAGATTTTTTCATTATATTGTAAAATTAATTTCTGCTTATGTAATGTGGTCATTAAAAGTATATGCTCTGAGGGGTGCCTGGCTGGCTCAGTTGGTAGAGCATGTGACTCCCGATCAGGGTCATCAGTTCAAGCCCCATGCTGGGTGTGGAGCCTACTTAAAATAAAATTTTTTCAAAATCAAAAAGCAAACAAACAAACAAACAAACAAAAAACATATGCTCCGAGTTGGACTGCCAACGTTTAAATTCCAGCTTTGCCACTCCTAGCAATAGGACTAAGGGTACATTACTTGACTGCTGTGCATGATCTTAAGATAATGATAGCAGTACAACTTACTTTAATGGACTGTTGCCAGGCTTCAATGAGATAAAGTAATATGCTGATTCTTTTGACTTGGTTCCCTGGCTTTACATTTTGACTGTTTCCTGAGGTTGGTAGTATAGGGTTGGTCTCTTCTATTTGTTGCAGTCCTGGTGGCATATTCTTCACTATGTTGACTTTGGGTTTATTGTGTTTTGGGAAGCAGATTTTGGAAGCCTGTGTCAATGCTACCTTTTGTCCTGGAAATGAATTTATTTTTAAGTGTTCAAAACTGATATCATAAATGGAACTTCAAGATGCTGAGATTTAATTAGTCTTCTATTACTTGTGTATTTTTTATAGCAGGAAAACACTTGAAAACGGTGGAAAAAACCAACATCGTAAGAAAGTAAATAAAATTTTACTGAGCATCTCCTACTTACTGAGTATTAGGTAACTACCTGGAGTAATTCATTTTATTCTTCCAACCCTTTATAATATGGGTGTTAATATCCACATTTTAATGATGAGGACCCTAAACCTTAGAGAAGTTAAATCTGTTAATCACATTAGGTAGCCTCTAAGTTGCAGCACTGAGATTCAAACACAGAACTCTTCGTTTTAAGGTTGACTGTCCAAGTGTTATGCTGTCCTGTAGTAAAAAAATGTAGTGAAAATGAATACTCATTATCAGAAATGAAAATTAGGAGATGAGGAAGAAGACTCCTATGTTTACTATATATATGCTGCCTTAAAAGTGTATTTGGCTACATGAACATGGTCAAATTAGTCATACTTTTTTAGATTTTTGTGATAGAATTTGTTGTGTCTTCTATGGCTTCATTTTTAAATGTTTAAAATTTTTTTTTCTTAAATGTTTATTTATTTTTTAGAGAGAAGGATAGAGTGTGAGCAGAGGAGGGGCAGAGAGAGAAATGGGGACACAGAATTCGAGGCAGGATCCAGGCTTTGATCTGTCAGCACAGAGCCCGATGCCGGGCTCAAACCCACAGACCATGAGATCGTGACCTGAGCTGAAGTTGGAAGCTTAACTGACTGAGTCACCTAGGTGCCTCTCTGTGGCTTCATTTTTATCATCATAGACTTTTAAAATCTAACACCTTGGCTAATGACTTCCCTACCTTTTTGCATATTAGTAGATTTGCTCTGTACTTTTCCTTTTCAATTATTGCAGGAAAAACAGGTCTTAGCTGTACCCTCAGACTGCATTTTTGGATACCTAAAGATATCCAGTAGTAGCAACTCTTAAAAACATCTTCCCAACACTAAGGACTAAACTTGTTTCCTGCTTTATGATATAGTAAATTTTAATGAGATATGTTTTTATATTTGCAACTTAAAAAACAATTTTTGAATTAGTCAATGTCAGTGTTCTTTTCCTTTTCTTTAAAAGCAGTTTTCTGTTTCATCAGAACCATTTACATAGACATACCAACCAAAAGATTTTTACGTATGCCAATCCCTGAAGAAATTATCTTTTAAAAAGATTCAGGAAGACTTAAAGCCTAATGAGCAACATCTTCATTGAGTATCATATTTCTTGCAAATTTGTGTTCTTCAGATTTTGTTATTATTATTTTTTTTAAAAAATTTTTTAATGCTTTATTTCTAGGAGAGAGAGAGAGAGAGAGACAGCATGAGCAGGGGAGGGTCAGAGAGAGAGGGAGTCATAGACTCTGAAACAGGCTCCAGGCTCTGAGCTGGCAGTCAGCACAGAGCCCGACACGGGGCCCGAACCCACGAACTGCGAGATCATGACCTAAGCAAAAGTTGAACGCTTAACTGACTAAGCCACCCAGGCGCCCCTTGTTATTATTATTTTTAAAGCAGTTTTGTTTATAAACTTGAAAGTAAATGATGACTTCTATCTCTTCAATATGATTTTAGAGGACTGGTAGCTCTGTTTTGGAAATTTTTTGATGTTAAGAACTATACCTTATTTATGTCTATGTTCTTATAACCTATTTCAATGACTGGGTGCTGACTAATAGTCCAAAGTCACTAAACAGTTCCTTAGTTTGTTATTTCCTTGATCATTGTGACTATACATGAGTAGCTTTTACTTAATAGCTATTTTGTACTTCTCTAGCTACTTTGGGTGGTTTCTAAAATGTATAATAATAGATGTTTAGGCTCTTACCTACATACCATATGATAGAATATAATGGTAATAAATCACTAGGATGACCAGGCCCATTTTCATTTCACAGTAAAATATTGCTGTTTGAAATACCAGGTTCTTGGAACTTCCAAAAGTCCAAATTTGCTTTAGTGTTAACATAACATGTATGTGTTTGCTTATGTGCATGCACACACACATACACACAGACACACACAACCAAACCAAACAAACCAGACAAGCCGTACAATCTTGGGCCGAGACAAAGCAACTCACAAAAGTAAGTAAAAATGTTACCCTCAAGGAACTGATAGTGTAGAGCAGGAAATAGACTTATAAACAAGATCCAATCACTGGTGGCAAGAGTCTAACATTATACAAGTAAAGTAAGGGATTCTGGAAACGGGACGATTTCCCAAAACTTCAGGAACTTTAGAAAATCATTCTATTGGCACAGGAGACTCAAACTAAGCAGAAATTGGTTTCAATATTAGCAACCCACTAGCTAGTTCTCAAACTGTGAGCTAAATCCTCTGCTTCACTTTAAACTTTGAGTAACCAGGAAATGATATCAGGGAGAACAGATTACTCATACCTTCCAATGGTAGGGAAATAAAGAAGCGAGTTGGAATCTAGGTCAGATGGTAATAAGCTTGATAGACTTTGTAAAGCTCTTAAGGCAACTGGGAATTTTTGTTGAACTCTGAGTATGGCAGATCAAAACCTTTTCTGTATTTCCCTCAATCAAAATTTTCAGTATATAGAAAGTTAATTATTTTTTGGTTTCTGCTTCCTGGTCCTGAAATAATTTCCCGCTTGTCTGTGCGTTTACGCAGTATTAGAATTGCACTTTAAAAACACATCATTTGATCAATAAATGTAATGAGTTCTGAGATTAGGACAGTGGAGGACCAAAGAAATACAGGAACAGCTTCCTGACTTTTTGGAACTTTTAAGAACATTTTAGAACTGTCTATTTGGAATGGTAAGGCATTAAGTGCCTGAGCATATTAGTAACAATGTATAATTTAAACAAGTTAGAAGAAGAGTAAACTTGCTTCTAGAGGCAGCATGTGATACATATCTGTGATTGTTAATGTTATGTGTCAGCTTGATTGGGACACAGTAGGCAGATATTGGGTCCAACATTATTGTAGATGTTTCTCTGAGGGTATTTCTTAGATGAGATTAACATTTAAATAGTAGACTTTGAGTAAAGTATATTACCCTCCATAATGTGGGTGGGCCTATTCCAATCAGTTGAAGGTCTTAATAGAAAAAAAACTGACCTTCCCAGAAGAGGGAATTCTGATAGCAGGTGACCTTTGGATTTTAACTGCAATATTGGTTGTTCTTTGGGTCTTCAGCCTGCTGGCCTACCCAGCAGATTTTGATCTTAGCAATCTCTAGTGGTTTGAGCCAATACCGTAGAATAAACTTGTTTCTCTGTCTGCACATATATAGTTAGTTCTGTTTGTTTGTCTGTAGACTGGAGACTAATACAGTACCCATGGAAGTTGAGCACTGGGACTTGAGCAGAAAGCCTGAGTGTCATATATATCTTACTTTCTTTTCCCATGTGTAATCTTTCTTCCTAGATGATGAGCGCCTAGAAATCAGTGCAAACAATATCAAAGGGCTAATTTGGATAAAGACATTGAGAAAGAATAACCTTTAATTCCTATATTTAAAGTAATCAGAAATTAATGTACAAAAAGGCTACACTTCTTATGTGGATTTCACTTTCCATTAGTTTTTAGGAGACTTTTAAAGATAACTGGCAGTCCTGTGGAAACCATTAGCTGAGAAGTCTCAGCTTCACTCTTCAAGAGCTGCATGGCATTATACAGATTACCCTATGTCTTTTTTTATGTGTTTCTGTTTGTAGATTAAAAAAGATAATAGAAGTTCATGAACCCACCAAAATAGGTAAAAGTAATCTATGTGTTAAAAGTCCAAATAGTGGTTACTCTTTAAAAAATTTTTTTAAAATATTTTATTTTTAAGTCTCTCCTCCCAACATGGGGCTTGAACATACAACCTAAGATCAAGAGTTGCACGCTTCACTGAGTTAGCCAGTCAGGCAGCCCTTTAAAAAAATTTTTTTTAAAGTTTGATTCTAGTGTAGTTAACATACAGTATTATATTAGTTGCTGATGTACAATGTAGTGATTCTACAACTCCTCCTCCCCTCTCCCCAACTTTCCCTCTGGTAACTATCTGTTCTCTATTTTTAAGAGTCTGATTTTTGGTTTGTGTCTCTTTCCCTTTGTTCATTGTTTTGTTTCTTAAATTCTACATATGAGTCAAATTGTGTGGTATTATTAGTCTTTCTCTGGCTTATTTTGCTCAGCATTATATTCTCTAGATCTATCTCTGTTGCAAATGGCAAAATTTCATTCTTTTTTTTGGCCGAATAATATTCCATTATACATATATGTGTGTGTCTCTGTGTGTGTATACACAACACATCTTCTTTATCCATTTATCTATTGATGGACACTTGGGCTGCTTCCGTAATTTGTCTGTAGTAAACATAGAGGTGCATGTGGCCTTTTGAATTAGTGATTTATTTTAAAGTTTATTTATTTTTGAGAGAGACAGAGACAGCATGAGTGGGGGAAGGACAGAGAGAGAGAGAGAAAGAGAGAATCCCAAGCAGGCTCCACCTTGAACTTAGGAAACCATGGGATCATGACCTGAGTCAAAACCAAGAGTTGGACGCTTAACTGACTGAGCTGCTCAGGCACCCCTTGAATTAGTGTTTTCACATTCTTAGCATAAATGCCCAATAGTGCAATCATAAGGTAGTTTTATTTTTAACTTTTTGAGGATAGTCCATACTGTCTTATACAGTGGCTACATTAGTCTCCATTTCTACCAACAGTTCATGAAGGTTCCTTTTTTTCCCAGATCCTCAACAACACTTCTTGTTTTTTGCATTTTTGATTTTATCTGTTCTAACAGTTGTGACGTAATATCTCATTGTTGTTTTGATTTGCATTTCCCTGATGATGAGTAATGTTGAGCCTCTTTTCATGTGTCTGTTGGCCATCTGTCTGTCTTCTTTGGAGAAATGTCTGTTCATGTCTTCTGCCCATTTTAAAATTGGATTATTTGGGATTGTTTGGTGTTGAGTGAGTTGTATAAGTTCTTTAAATATTTTGGATATTAATCCTTTGTTGGATATGTCATTTGCAAATTCTTCTCCCAGTCAGTAGGTTGTCTTTTAGTTTTGTTGATTGTTTCCTTTGCTGTGTAGAAACTTTTTTATTTTGATGTAGCCCCAATAGTTTATTTTAGCTTTCATTTCCTTTGCCTCAGGAAACATATCTAGAAAGATGTTATGGGTGATATCAGAGAAATTACTTCCTGTGCTCTCTGCTCGGATTTTTATGGCTTCAGGTCTTTTAGGTCCTTAGTTTATTTTGAGTTTATTTTTTGTGTGTGATATAAGAAAGTGGTCTAGTTTCATTCTTTTACATGGAACTGTCCACTTTTCCTAATGCTGTTTGTTGAAGAGACTGTTGTTTTCCCACTGTATGTTCTTGCCTCTTTTGTCAAAAGTTAATTGACCATATAATTATGAGTTTATTTCTGGGCTTTCTATTCTGTTCTATTGATCTATGTGTCTGTTTCTGTGACTGTATCATATTCTTTTGATTACTATAGCTTTGTCATATAATTTGAAGTCTGGGATTGTGGTATCTCCAGCTTTGTTTTTCTTTATCAAGATTACTTTGGCTATGCAGGGTTTTTTGTGGCTCCACACAAATTTTAGGGTTTGTTGTTCTCATTCTGTGAAAAATGCTGTTGATATTTTGGTAGGGATTGCATTAAATGTGTAGATTGCTTTGGGTAGCATAGACATTTTTAACAGTATTTGTACTTCCAGCCCTTAAGCAGGGAATTCCTTTTTGTTTCTTTGTATCATCTTCAATTTCTTTCATCAGTGTTTTATAGTTTCCAGAGTACAGGTCTTTCACCTCTTAGGTTAAGTTTGTTATTAGGAATTTTATTATTTTTAGTGCAATTGTAAATGGGATTGATTTCTTAATTCTCTTTCTGCTGCTTCATCATTGGTGTATAGAAATACAAATATATCAATTTTGTATCCTGTGACTTTATGGAATTTGTTTATCAGTTCTAGCAGTTTTGGGGTGCAATCATTAGTGTTTTCTATGTATAGTATCATGGCATCTATAATTAGTGAAAGTTTTACTTCTTTCTTCCTAATTTGGAAGACTTTTATTCTTTATCTTGCTTGATTGGCTAGACCGTGGCTAGGACTTCCAATACTATGTTGAATAAAAATAGTGAGGATAGATATCGTTGTTTTGTTCCTGACCTTTTTTTTTTTTTTTACCATTGAGTATGATGTTAGCTGTAGGTTTTTCATATATGTCCGTTACTGTGTTGAGATATGGTCCCTCTAAATCTACTTTGTTGAGGGTTTTTATCATGAATGGATGTTGTACTTTGTCAAATGCTTTCTCTGCATCAATAAAATGATCATATGGTTATTTTATCTTATTTATGTGGTATATCACTTTGATTGATTTGTGAATATTGAACTACCATTGCATCCCACAAATAAACACACTTGATCATTGGTGAATGATTTTTTGAATTCATTGTTGTATTTGGTTTCTAATGTTTTCTTGAGGATTTTTGCGTGTATGCTCACCAAAGATATTGGCTTATAATTCTCTCTTCTTGTTGTGTTTTTGTTTGACTTTGGAATCAGAGTAATGCTGGCCTCATAGAATGAATTTGGAAGTTTTCCTTCCTCTTCTACTTTTTGGAAGAGTTTGGTAGAATTTACCAGTGTAGCCATCTTGTCCTGGACTTTTGTTTGTTTGAAGTTTTTTGATTACTAATTCAATTTCATTGTTGGTAATTGATCTGTTCACATTTTCTATTTCTTTTTTTTTTTAATGTTTTTGTTTATTACTGAAAGCGAGCAAAAGAGAGAGCAGGGGAGGGTGAGAGAGAGGGAGACACAGAATGAGAAGCAGGCTCCAGGTTCTGAGCTGTCAGCACAGAGCCCGATGTGGGGCTCGAACCTACGAACCGTGAGATCATGACCTGAGCTGAAGTCGGATGCTCAACCGACTGAGCCACCCAGGTGCCCCCACATTTTCTATTTCTTACTGCTTCAGTTTTGATACGTTATATATTTATAGGAACTTATCCATTTCTTTTAGGTTGTCCAAACTGTTTTTCATAATATTTCACAATCATTTGTATATCCACGGTATTCGTTGTTATTTCTCCTCTTTCATGTGTGATTTTGTTTATTTGAGTCCTCTTTCTTTATATGTTTTTTTTTTTTGATGCATGTCTAGAAGTTTATTAATTTTATTGTTTTGTTTAAAGACCAGCTCCTGGTTTCATTGATCAGTTCTATTGTGAGGTGTTTTTTTTTTTTTGTTTTGTTTTGTTTTTCAGTTTCTATATCATTTATTTCTGCTCTAATTTTTATTATTTCCTTTCTTCTGCTGGTTTGGGTTTTTTTGTGTTTTCCCTTTTCTTGCTCCTTTAAGTTTAAGGTTAGATTGTTTGACATTTTTCTGGCTTCTTGAAGTAAGCCTGTGTTGCTATAAACTTCCCTCTTAGAACTGCATTGGCTGCCTGCCAAATGTTCTGGACCATTGTGTTTTCATTGTCATTTGTTTCCATATATTTTTGATTTCCTCTTTGATTTATTTGTTGACTTGTTTACTGTCTAGCAGGATGTCATTTCCCCTCCAAGTATTTGTGCTCTTTCTAGATTTTTTATTGTGGTTGATTTTGAGTTTCATAGCAGTGTGGTCAGAAAAGATGCATGGTATGACTTTGATAGATATTTACAATTGCTATATCTTCTTGTTGGATAGTCCTTTTTATTATTTTATGGTGTCCTTCTTTGTTGGTTATAGTCTTTGTTTTAAAGTCTGATTTGTCTGATAGAAGTATTATTACTCTGGCTTTGTTTTGACATACATTTGCATGATTAATGTTTCTTCATCCCCTCACTTTAAATCTGCATGATTTTAGTTCTGAAGTGAATCTCTTATAGGTAGGATATATATGAGTCTTTGTTTTTTTTTTTTTAATATTTCTTTATTTTGAGAGAGAGAGAGAGGGAGGAGGAAGAGGAGGAGAAGGAGGAGGAGACAACGCAGAGAGAGGGGGAAAGGGAATCCCAAGCAAGCTCTGACCCATCAGTGTGTAGCTGATCCAGGGCTTAAACTCACGAACCATGAGATTATGACCAGAGCCAAACTGACCAACTGAGCACCCAGGTTTCCCTAGATGAGTCTTTTTTTTTAATCCATTCCATCACCCTGTGTCTTTTGATTGGAGGATTTAGTTCTTTTATATTCAAAGTAATTATTAGTAGGTGTTTATTTATTGCTATTTTGTTACTTGTTTTGTGGTTATCTTTGTAGTTCTTTTCTGATCCTTTCTTCTCTTCATCTTTTCTTGCACCATTTGCTGGCTTTCTTTAGTGATATACTTGTATTCTTTTCTTTTTATTTTATGTGTGTCTCTTTTTGGTTTTTGATTTGTGGTTACCATTAGGTTTGTATATAGCATCTTCTGCATATAGCCATCCATATTAAATTGATGGTTGCTTAAGTTTGAACCTACTCTTTATTCATCCTACTCCACATTTTAGGTATATGTGATCATACCTTACAACCTTTTATTTTGTGAGTTCTTTGACTGGTGTTGACATATATACTTATTTTTACTGCTTTTGTGATTCCTACTCTTCTTACTCTTATTATAGTTTTTTCTTTCCACTCAAAGAGTTCCCCCTTAACATTTCTGATAGGGCTAGTTTAGTGGTTCTTAACCCCTTTAGCTTTTTTTGCCTGGGAAACTCTTTAATCTCTCCTATTCTGAATGAAAAGATAGTGACTATCCTTGTAACGATTAGACAGGAATAGGAGGACAGTCTTCTATGGTTTGTAGCAGTTTTCTGTATTTGAGTGTTGTCTGTATGGTTATATTCAGTTTGTAAAAAGATGTATTGAGCAGTATACCTATATGTATTTTTAATATATGTTATTTTCAATAGAAAGCTTTTAAAACTCATGTACCCAGTCTTGTAAATACTTAAAAACATTGACAGAGTGAAAAAATTCTAATGTGTTTTAAAGACAAACATTTCTCTTCAGTAATTTCCATTAGAAAATTAGGTTACCATTAAAAACAAACAAGTAAGGATGGCAAAAGAGAAGGTAGAAGAAAAATTGTTTTTTGAAGTCCATTAACTGATTTTCAATAGATCCACCCAAATTGTGTTTTATATCTTTGGTACTGTACTAATTTTACTTGTTGATATTTATTTATCTCAAGAATGTGATAGGCCAAATGGTTTTATTTGTGAAAGTGCTTTCTGATGTTTGCTAAAACACATTGGAAAAGCCAACGTAATAGCACTATAGCTTTTTATAGATCATAAAAGAAACAAAGCCTCATAAAAGTATATTTGAAGCTTCATGGATCCTAGTCAGAAAATGGAATTATTTAGTGTTTCAGTAAAGCCAGGGGATCATCCTCCCTTTATGCACCGTCAGTATCACACCAGCTGCCTACTTTGTATGTTAGTGAGAAGAGGATGGATAGAATTTTCACATCCATAATTTGTGTTGGAAACAATAAAACACTCACCAACATTTTCTGCAAATTCCCTTGACTTCTTTAATAAAATAACAGAATCCTAAATTATGAAAATTTTTTAAAAACAGCTCTGAGTATCTGGGGGGCATACAATGGCAGGTGTATTGGTCACTAGCATGGGCATCAGTATTACTCAGGCTTCTCAATCAGTGCCACACTCCCTCTTCTCTTTTTGTTATTTTATATTCATGACCATTCTTCTTCCTTTCCTTGTGTAAACATAAAAAATACACCACTTAATTCTTGATTCTGTTTGCTGGATAGAGAAGGCAATTCACTAATATATCACTCACTATTTCTCACTGCAGACATGCTGTGCATTGCTAGGCAGAGGTAAGGGCTCTCAGGAAAGCTTCCTTTACATTGATGGAAACAGGTGTTCTCTTTTAGTTGTCAACTCAGCTCCCTTCTGAGAATCTCAGATAAGTGGTCCAAATTACATCTAAGAGGAAAATTCGCCCAAGCATAATTACTTTTCATCAGGGTGCCACAAATAATGAAAAGAACAGAACACTGGAAGTATATTGTAGTCTACTTAATCACCATCATTTTAAAAAGCTGATGTTGAATTCCTTACTTCAAGACAAATTGTATAGCTTTGGTGGAAAATTAGGCATATTTTCTAAACACTAAATTATGTTTCTTCTAATTCACATTTGGCTAAGAAAAGCTGGCTAGTTTTTGTAGCAATGGAATATAAAAGATAAGGTTTGCAGCTGCCATTTCAAACAGTGCATTTTTTTTTGTCTGTTCTCTAATAGCTTCCTGTGTTTTTATTCGTATTGAATGAGTCCCCTTCTATATCTTTCTTGGTAAGATAAATTTCATCAGGGTTGCTATCTACGCAGGATGTAGGCAGATGACTTATATCACCTTGCCCATTCATCTCCCATTGTTCCCCACTCTCACCCAAGAGCCAAACTTGTGGAGAGCAACAGATTATTAGTATGGGTAGAAGTAGTAAAGCTTTGCCGAATGATATACAATTATCTAGCATCCTGCCTAAGAAATTCTGGTCATCAGAATTTTAGATAGCATTTCTCTGCACTTAAGAGAAGTTCTAGAATTGAAAATATTCAGTTGTGGCATGATGGAAAATCTGAGACCCAAAAAACCTGGTGTGACTACAGGCTTAACCATTGATTAGATATGTGGGAGTTGCTTAAACTTTGCGTGGCTTCATTTATTCATCTACTAAAGTAGGATAATAATACCTATTTATAAGAATCAAGGAGAATAACAAAAACATTTTTTAAGATTGTAATTGATTAATAGTAGTAATTATAAATTAAATCTAATATTTTGAGGAAGGTGTGTAGGCTTTGGGGGAGATGATGGGAGAAAGTGCCTGTCACACATTAGCACCTTCACCCAGGATCAAGGGCTTCAGGTCACCTTCTGTTTTTCTAATTGCCTTCTGTTTGTTCCCTACCAGCATCTCTTCCTCTGTGATCCTCACTGTTTATCCTTTCAGGCCAATTATTGAGAGCCTCCCATCATCTCTTCTCATCACACATTGATGAGTGTTTCTTTCACTCTATCAGCCAAGCATGTTGATGAACTAGAAATGCCCATTCATAAAATAAAATTTGTTTGATGATTAAATTGCCCTGGGTAGAGCTTTAGGCTTCCCCATATATTATATATGTAAGGCTGGGATCGGCAAACTTTTCTGCAAAGGGTTGGGCAGTATCTATTTTAGGCTTGCTAGGTTATATGGTTAATGTTGCAGGTATTTAGCTCTTTTGTTGTAATGTGAAAGTAGATATAGATAATATGTAATCAAACATGACAGTGTTCCATTAAAACTTTATTTATAAAAACAGATGGTGAGCTGGGTTTGGTCCATGGGCCATAGTTTTCTGGGTCTCCAAGACAAAGAGATGACTCACACCTTTAAAACAACACAACCATTACCACGTAGTACAGCTTTCCTGAAAAGGTGCTCCATGGAAAGCTGTACCTCTGCAATCAAAGGTTAAATGGTCAAATATATTTTTGAAATGCTATGATTTTTCCCCTTCTTAGAGGGCAATCCAATGCATTAGTATACTAAAAGCCCTGACTTTTTTCAGGAGTGTAACATTAGTAGTAAGAATGATAGCTAATGCTTTAATAATGCTTACTATGTGCTGAAACTGCTCTAAATGCCCTTACATATATTATTTCATTTAACCTCCCTATGAGATGTAGAGTATTGTTAATGCCATGTTATAGTCAATGAAACTAAGGCACCAGAAGGTTAATAATCTGCCAAAGGTACCATGATTAGTGGGGCTGGGATTCAAAGTTAGGCAGCCTGGCTCCAGGGTCTATGGCCCAGGCCACCCTTTACCTCCTTGTAACATGTGGACATCTGTGTGCAATTCTGTGTGAGCTGGGAAGGCGCTTCTTTAATCCAGTTTTCTCAGTGAGATCTAGAGAGATCCAGTGACTTTGTGAGGGTCACAGGCATAATTAATAACTGAGATAAGTCTACAGATCAATTAAATCACTGCCCTTCACTCGAAGAAGTCCTTAAATTAATCCTTTATAAAGACAAAAAAATCCTTTTAAAACTGAGTAATCATCTTTAATTTCCTTTTTCTAATTCAGCTTTTTGTAACTAGTTCCATTTCAGTGGGGTGAATGTACAGTTTGATTTTTTTAAAAGTAGAATTATTTTCACTTTAAAAAAATGAGATAGGCAATCCTCTGTCAAGGGGAAGATGACAGATTTTTATCTCCAACTCTTATTTCTCTCTCAGGCTCTAAATCAGTGTACCCAAGACTCAGTGCACATCAGAATCACTTGGGGGTGCTTGGAAAAATGGTGCTGAGCCCCACTCCACTGCTTTACAAATTTTGTTTTGATTGTGGATCTGGCTTAAGTGTTTCTGAAGATGTCTGTATCCAGGGCTGCGAATCACTGGTCTAGAGTCACATGTGTTATTGTCTGTTAAATTGTACACCTACATTAACAGCTAACATTTAAAATACTACATGGAATGAAACAAAACGTATGTGGGCCATGGGTTATAATTAATAAAAATGTGACCACATTCCAAGTATGAGTGGAACTTTATTACTGCAGATAGATTGTGCTGGCGGCTATAAGATTCAATCAGTTTTATGTGAGTGGGGCCTTTGTACTGACATGCATAGCTGCAGAACCAGACTGACTCTGGTTGCTGTAGGTCAGTATGGCTCAAATAGAGGCTGATCTCTACTTCTTATGTGTTTAGTTAATGACTGGGACATATGGTAAAAGTAACATGTATTTTGGACAGTGAGATTTTGCCACTGTTCTTCAGCAACTTAAAATTATTATAATCATTTATGAGAAGAAAAGAAAGCATGTATATTAGAGTAATTTAGCATATTAGTTGACCATCTGTGAGATCAAATGGGTTTGAAATTATCAGGACTTGAGATGGTCTAATTACTACTATCAAACATTAAATTTATCTTTAAGTTTTCTGGCAGTTAAGGCAAAAAAGTGAAACACGCTAAGGACATAGTTTTACATTCTGGCTAAAAACAGCTTCCACACTTGCAGAGAAGATTGGTATTTTTGGACTAATTTCAACCAATAATTTAATACATATGTCTTTGGGATAACAGAGTTGAAAATGTTTTTACCACAGTTTTGCAAGTCATAGAAAGGCTGTTCAGTTTATGATAGCTGAATGAATCCTCATATAGTTGAGTGAACCAAAGATAATGAATAAGTAGACATTTCTGTAGTTGTTCATTCACTTATTCACTTATTCGATCAGTCACCTATTTGCTTCAAGTGCTAACAATGTGCTGGATACACTGTTCAGTTATGGGAATATGGTATCATAAGATCATTCTTGTTCTCAAGGAGCTTGCAGTACACAGGAGAAATGCTCAGTAAAGCCAACAACACAGAGTGAGAGAGGACAGAGCACAACATAAAGGTGTGTGATTGTTTATATTATGGGGACACAAAGAAGGAGGACCTAAGTGAGACCATGGGAGATCCGAGAAGACTGAATGGGCTTAAGATGAGCAGTGAAAATGTATTTCCAGAGGAAGAACAGCAGGTTAAGCAGCAGAGAAGGGTACTGAGTGTTCAGGAAATTTACAAATGTCTCTCCTAAATTGGAGGGTGGGGTTCACATGGGGATGTGGGATCAGAGATTTGTGTGGGGATCAGATTCCAAAGATCAGGCCTGTATGAACGTGTATGGGTAGTCACCTCCCTATTTTAGGCAGGGAAGTCGTATGATCAGATTTGTGTTTTAGAAAGATTATTCTAGGGGTGCCTGGCTGGCTCAGTTGGTTAAGCATCTGACTTCGGCTCAGGTCATGATCTCATGGTTTGTGGGTTCAAGCATCTGGCTCTGAGCTGTCAGCACAGAGCCTGTTTCAAATTCTGGGTCTCCCTCTCTCTGACCGCACTCCCCCGCCCCCGTTCACACCCTGTCTCTCTCTCTCTCAGAAATAAATTTTTAAAAAACAGTAAAAAAAAAAAAAAAGATTACTCTAGCTACAGTGTGGAAGGAAACAGCCTGGGAGGTCACTTAGGAGGCTGTTTGTGTAATTCAATTCTTCAGTGTTGAAGATCTGAAGCAAAGCAATGATAATATAGCATAGGGGACAGATTCTGTTTAAGAGATTGACTTATATGGATTAATGACTATAAGAAGGGGACGAGAGAGGAATTAAGTTACCTAGCTTAGATGACTGGGCAGCTGTGGGATAATTTACAGAGATCAAGAACAATAGAGGAAAATTGGGTTTGTGGGTAGGGAGCAAAGAGTGAAAGATGGTGAAGACAAGTTCAGTTGACACTTATGAGACATTGACTGGAGAATTCCAGCAGAGCATTGAGATCTGAGCTGGAGGCGATGGTTTTGGAATTTACCAGCATGTAGATCACAGTTAGAGATGGCAGTGCATATTAGGGAGATGACTTACATTCTGGAACTCTGAGAAACATTTACACTTAAAAGGCTTGTAGAGAATACAGTTTGTGAAGGAGACAGAAGCCTAGTAAGAGTAAACTGAAAGTATGTGTGGTAATGGAAGTGATTAATAGAATACATGGGACCACCTAGGGATGTAATCTGTAACAGAGGTACAGCTGAGATAGAAATACACTAAGCTGTCTCTGTGAATATCAGTTGTGCTAGATGGGACTTGATAGGAATTGGCTCTCTGACACTAGGCTGAATATTCTTAATAGGAGCCTATGGGTGGTTCATATTTTGAAGCGCCATATGCTTTAGATATCAGATATATTTCAAAAGTTTGAGATCCAAACATTTCTCCACACACTTAAGTCCCGTTGTGAATCCAGACTAAATATCGTCAAAAGTCTTGAAAGAAATCTAAATGCTTGCATAGCACATGGTGGAGATGACAATGTCCTGGGCTATGAAATATGGAAAATTAAGGCCAGTTTCTACCAGGTAAGCACTTCAATGAAGAGAAGCTAAGTATGCTCAGTGTAATGGATGATCTTAAATAAAACTGTATTGTGAAGGTCTTGCCGGAACAAATTAGCTGCAAATAACAGCACCATGTAACTGAATGCACTCTCATGATGAGTAGGGTTATTTAAAATTATCAATTTAAATATGACAATTTTGGTTTGGGTATAATTGGTACTTTTCCTCCTTGAGATTTGTATTAGACTGCATTTCTGACTCTTTAAGACCTGTCTTAGTTAGGAATAACATAAGGAGATTAAGTATCATGTATTCCTGGCCTCTTTTCCCGTGTCTATGGAGCCTCAGGACCTGCGGGTAACTAAAAACAGGCCTTTTTGATCTGCACATCCTTAGGAAGGTTTATTGGATATCATGACTTCTCTCTACACACTGGGAAATATACCATGTGCTCTGACTCCAGGCTGAATGAAAGAAGCAAAGGTTCCTGGGGATTTTGTAGGTCTCAATATTAGAATACTAATAGTTTGACATCTCTCCTCTGTTCTTACCATCCTAAGAACTCACATCAAATAGGGAAGGTGAGGTGTTCATTGTTGTCTTTCTGGAACTTTATCTAGTTTCTAATACCATTGGCTGCAACACTGCTAATTGCATTAGAGTTTTCCACCATTTAAATGCGTTAATACCCCATAAGTTTCAAGTCTAATGTGAATTTTCCTCAGCTTTCAGCATCTATATGTAAAAAATCTTCAAGTGCATTTTTAAAAGATAACACAAAAGGGAAATTTAGGTCACTCTCAAGAAGCCAATGAGTGCTGTAAAAAGGGAGAAAGGAGGAATGTCTTAGAGCCAGGCGAGGTTGTTATTTTAAGAGTCATTTGGCTTCCTGCAGGTTCTTCACTGGAAAATCAAGAAAAAGGGCTAAAAAGATTTCAAAATGTTCTTTAATTAGAAGTATTTTTAAAAGTAGCAGCCTCCCTGTCTGGTTGATATTAGGCCTCTAATATTAACATCAGTAATAGAGATAAAATGCTTGTCTTTCTGTTTGTTCTAGCGGAAGGATCTTCTTTTACTTAACAGAGTGCCCAAGTACTGAAGCACTGAGTACTGAAATGTAGTGAACTGTTGTGATGTCTAATAAAATAATAATAGTTTTAGAGTCAACACCATTATTAGAGTACTCCTGGCTACTAAAAATGTGTACCAAGGGTCAGCAGCCTTAGTACTACAGGAGAGCCTGTGAAGATGCAGAGTATTAGGCTCTGACCTAGATGTTACCAAATCACTATCTGCATCTTAAGATGATCCCTATGAGATTTGTCTCCACATTAATATTTGAGAAGCACTGGTCTAGATGAATAATAATCACGCAACTATCCCACCTTTTTTTTCCTTTTATGGTCAAGAATATTATAATGAGAGGTGCCTGGCTGGCTCAGTCAGTAGAGCATGCAACTCTTGGTCTTGGGGTTGTAAGTTTGAGTCCCATATTGGGTGTAGAGATTACTTAAAAATAAAATCTTAAAGAAAAAAGAAATTTACAATGGAAACATCTATTGTGCTCAAGTACTGAACAGAATTGCTTTTCACACTACAAACTACTATTTTAATTACTCAAATGACTGGTTGGCAATGAAGAAGAATTACCATAAAAAAGAAGAAAAAATCTTGATCTTTTTTTAATTTTCTGATTGTCATGTTTCGTAAATTCATTTATTTGTTCTAGAGCTGAACTAAAGACCCATAGGTGTGAAAAATAAATTTTAAAAATGTCTCTTTAGTGAACTGATTCAATAAATACATCAGTTTCCTGTGTACTACTTTGTCTACATGAATATTTCCTTCATATTAGTTAAATCTAGTTGATAGTCAACTTATTCTATGCACAAAGTTCTTACATCAATAAAAACCCTATGTTATTAACATTTTTATAATGGAAATAAAGATTTGAGTGGAACACTGAAAGGAAGTTTGATTAATTTGATATCATCAAGCTTTTAGGCATGTGGATGCCATTAGCTTGATGCCTGGCATATAAAATGTTGGTTAAACTGAAACGTGTAAAAATACATAGTAAACCAACTGAGAGCTGTAGGCGTCAGTGAAGGCAGACGTGGTTAAGCAAGTGTAGATTATAATATCACATTAGTAAACTTGGAGTCATTTTTTAATTTTTCCTTGCCCTCAGCTCTTTCATCTAATTCATGTGCAAGTTCTGCTGGTTTCACTGCCAAAGTACATTGAGAGTTCATCCATTTATGTCTATCTGCACCACTAACTGTGTTCCAAGCCATCACTCTCCCAAAGGTCCTTCCTCTTCCTCTGTCGTTTCTGCTCTATATTCTGCCCAATCCATTTTTCACATAACAGTTAGAGTCACCTTTGTTAACATAAGTCTATGTAACTCTTCTACTTAAAAATCTGTCACTGCTTTTTCATTGCTTTTCTTTTGTTATACCAATTCCCCAGCACATCGGTGAGGCCTGGCACGGTCTTCTCAATGTATCTCATGCCATACTCCCTTCTTGTTCACCTCACTCCATGTCTCCAGATTTTTCTCACTTCCTAAAGAATACCTCCCTCTCACCATAAGACCATTGAATGTCTCACTCCTTTTCCTACATCAGGTCCCGGTTTTAATGTTACCTTTTCAGGGAGGAGTGTCTAGCTTTCCCATGATTCTCTATTTTAACTCCCTGTTTATGTCCTCAGTACCACATTACAAATTAATTGTATACATTTTCTGTATTTATTTGCTTATTGCCTGTCTTTCTCAAAGAATGTAGGCTCAAATGAGGGTGTACCTGGACTGTCTTGCTCACGATTGATTGTTAAGTTCCCAGCAAAAAGCAAGCATCATTACATATTTGTTAAATAGATAGAATGACTTTAAAACTAATACAAAAAACATCTTCTGTTTAATTTTTAATTACTTCTTTGATCTTCAGTGGTTCCTTGTTCATTATGCAAGTGATTAATTTTAAACAAATCCTTTCAAGCTCATTATGTGAAAAAGTATTAAATGTGACATTTTACTCTTTCAAGGAGTGCTCAGCATTGGAAACAAAATTAACATGCCAAGAGAATATTTTAATAGAACATTTTGTTGAGATTTGTATCACAGTAACCAACTGAGGCTGCTTAGCCTTGTTATTTGTCTCAGACTTTGTGTTACCTTGTGACTGACTTTAAGAAAGTGAAGTATGCCAGTTGCCTTATTTACCACTGTAATCAGTTGATATGGTGTATGAACCAAATTTCAGGGCAACAAATGCTCAAAGCTCAGAAAGCCAAACTCTCTTAGACTCAGTGTAAAGAATTTGTGAGCATGAAGACTGTGTTCTTAAACGTTCCAAGGAAGTCTCCACGGAGGTCTATTCTCTGAAAGCCAAGCAAAGGGGCCCAAGACTATCCTGTAGTTATCAAAGATGGATATCTCAGAACTTTTGAACTAAGTGATTAGATCAAGAAGGAAGCCCAAGGACACCTGGATAACTCAGTTGGTTAGGCAAAATCAAAAACTCTTGATTTTGGCTCAGGTCTCACGGTCATGAGATTGAGCCCCGCATTGGGCTCTCAAGGCCTGCTTAAGATTCTCTCCCTCTCTCTCCCTCAGCCCCTTCCCTGCTTGGATGTATATGTGTGTTCTTATTCTCTCTCTCTCTCTCTCAGAAAATAAAGACAAACAAACAAATGAATATATAAAAAAGGAAGCCCAAATAGCCCAAAAGCCTGATAATCTTGTCTGCCCATGTTGGAGGTTGCTCAAGTGATGGCCTGAAGGACATGAATCAAGGAATGAGGACAGGTAGTATTGTGTATAAGGGGACAATTGGAATGCCACAATCAAAAGTTAGTTGTAGATTTTCAGACATCAGAATGAAAGCTGAAAAATATCTGTTAAAATGTTTTACTTTGGGGCACCTGGGTGGCTTAGTCGGTTAAGCGTCCGACTTTCGCTTAGGTCATGATCTCGCGTTCGTGGGTTCGAGCCCCGCGTCGGGCTCTGTGCTGACTGCCAGCTCAGAGCCTGGAGCCAATTTCAGAGTCTATATCTCCCTCTCTCTCTGACCCTCCCCTGCTCACGCTGTCTCTCTCTCTCTCTCTCTCCCCCCTAGAAATAAATTAAAAAATATTTAAAAAAAAAATGTTTTACTTTAAGTATACTTGATATATGGATATTTGAAGAATCTGGATGATTGAATATATATATTTTAAGTCTGAATGTTCAGACTTTGTATTAGTTTCCTGGGGCTTCTCTGACAAAGTGCCACAAACTCGGTGGCTTTTAAACAACAGAAAATTACTATCTCTGTTCTGGAGCCTACAAGTTCAGGATCAATGTATTTACAGGGTTGACTCATTCTGAGGGCTGCAAGGGAAGGCTGTGCTCCAGGCCTGTCTCCTTCTCCTTGCCTTATAGATGACGGTCTTTCCTTCCCTCCCCTCCCCTCCCCTCCCCTCCCCTCCCCTCCCTTCCCTTCCCTTCCTTTCCCTTCCCTTCCCATCATCTTCTCTCTGTATGTGTCCAAATTTCCCCTTCTTATATGAACAACAGTCATGTTGGATTAGAGCCCATCCTAATGGCTTCATTTTAACTTGGTTACTGCTCTAGAGAATCTATCTCCAAGTAAGAAGAGGTGCTAGGGGTTAGCACTTCAGCATAGAAATTTTGGTGAAACACAATTCAACCCATAACAGACCTTCATAATTAATTATGTGGCATTTTTAACATAGGAAATAAAAAGAACTTATGTCAAAAATATTTGCCTCATGTGGCTATAAACTACATAGCACATCCTACCCCCCGCAAAATCTAAGAAACTAACTACCTGTAGAAATAGCATGTGCTCTCTGCATACTATAGTCTATAACCTATAAGCAAACTATAATAAAACTATTTTTAATAAAGAAATTAATTAGTATCACTCTCTAAATTGAAATTTGTCTTTGTGAGGTTATTCAGCCTTAAATGGGGTCTGTTAGAAGCACCCTTTTTGGGGGAGAAGTTTGGTATTAATAACATAACAGTTGGCACAGAGGACAGATTTTCAGCAGGAGTTACATGTGCTAATGAAGCTTGGGGCTAACTGGAGGTTGATTTTAACGTTTCTCTCGCTTTCCCACTAATGAGATTTAAATGATAGGACTGATAGACTTCCCCCCCCTCAACCATTATTTAAAAGCCAGATCACATTTTAATTTAACATTGAATTGCCCATAAAATATTAAATAAGGTAAATGCAGCAAAATTATCCAACTTAGGAAATGTGCTAATTTTTTTTGCTTCTAATTCCTTAGCTGGGTTTTATGAAGAACCTCAGCAAAATCCATTTTCTTCCTCTTTGAAATGGTATTATGTTTGTGTGGCTAGGAAGAGGCCACTGGCTTCAGCAGTGGTGGTCTCTTGGTGTGATAAGAAATAAACAAATCCTATGTTCATTCATTGATTCCATCATTTCTGTGTTTCCTAACTTTTTTTCTTTATGGACAAAATATAATGCTAATTTTCACCTTCAGGAAAAGGTTACTCTGTCATTTTTCAAGGCCATTAGTGATGGAACTTGTGATGTGGTGTCTATATGACTGGCTTTTTTGGGCTGATATCTTCTCTTTATCCCATGCCCCTGCCTTCTGTCAATACCGGTGGTATTTTTTTGCAAAGTGCTTGGATGCTCATTCTGTCTGATGCACTTGTTATTGCCAGTAAGGCCTCCTATGGCTGACAGCTGAGATGGAGCAAGTGGGCACTGATCCATTCGTACGCTTCAGTCGCTGTTATAACACAGGCCCCAGCCTGATAGGTGAAGCGAACGGGGTAGTTTTGTGATGTGATTACACAACCACAGATCCACATTCACCCAAGTGAATGAAACTGATTTTGATTTATAGTCCAACAAAGTAAGTTCCAGAATGTCAACCATCTATCCATCCCCCTGCTCCCCCACCTCTGGTCTTTAGTTAAGTTGTAATATTAATAGGATGGATTTTATTTAAATACAATTTTGTTGAATAATGATGGCAATAGTCAAGACTCAAATTAATAAAACTTTTTTTTGCAGAAGTTTATTCTTAGTGAATATAACCATATTAAATACTTGTCATGACTCAGAAGTAGATTTAGTTTTGACTTTTTAGAAGATACTATACACTAAACATATAGACACACTCCTTTCAGCTACCCTCTCCTAACAATGTCCCATTCTTCAATCTGTCTAGGAATCATTTTTAGTCTTGGAAGTGTTTTTTTAAAAATTTTTCAAGTTTTTATTTATATATTCTGAGAGAGACAGAGAGGGAGAGAATCCCAAGTAGGCTCTGCACTGTCAGGTCAAAGGCCAGTGCAGGGCTTGAACTCACGAAATGTGAGATCATGAGTTGAGCCGAAACCAACAGTCAGATGCTTAACCAACGCAGCCATCCAGGTGCCCCATAGTCTTGAAAGTATTTTTGGAGAAAGGCATGGACTCAATTTTCTTGTGTATATGTATGGCTGGGCAACTCATGCCTTCTTATTGCCATATTTTTTGCTGCTATTAAAAGGTATTGAGATCTCTGTACTGAACTTCTGCATGTTTATTGGGATCTGGCTGCATATTTAATACATATAACCTAGTCAATTTCTTGAAAAAAAAAAAAAAACTCCACAAGATTATAGGCCTCACTCCACAGCCACTTTATGACTATCTCTCAAATAGATCCTGGTAATACAAGTTTTTATAAAAACTCATGTGACTTGAATACAAAATCATGTTTGGGAACTTCTGGGTTGACTCAGTGTCAGTACCCAATTGGTACAGTGGTTTCCCCTGACCTTTCCAAATCTATAGTTGAGCTGCCAGAAATCTTACATAACTCATGATCGATAGTGAGCTCTTCATCAAGTAATTCTCTCATATATAGCTCATAAATTATAATTAAATTATAAATTATAACTTATAATTATGAGCTATATCTTACTTAATTACTGTATCTTTGAAATTTAGGATGTCTTGTATTGAATCAACAGAGGATTTTTATTCCCCAAATCCCGCATTTCAACAAGTTTCTTTTTACCTTAAAAAATTCTGATTTTTAAAGTTGTTTCAATTGTCACTGATGACAAAAGAAGATGAAAAGTAAAATGAGATGAGTAAAAATTGATTTTTAATGATATCACATCATTTTCTTTTGAATGGATAAGTAAAAGTCTAATTACAATTTAGAAAGTACATCATGCATCTTATTACCTCCAGTGTATCATGTAACTAGAAATATATCACCTATTATTAGAGACAACAAGCTACAATAGGGTGCATATAGAGGGCACTTTAGCTGTCTGAGGAAGCAGGATCCATTGATCTGTGTGCTTCCAACCAGCTCAATCCTTTGTCTCCACATCTCATATAATGACTCAGTACCATTCACTTTATAACCTTAATTCTCTATTCTTCAACACAATACTTGTTTTCAGAATTTATCTATTGTGATCTATCTCCTAAGTTCAGCACATCTTACTTTAAAAAAATCAGAACTACTTTATACTCATTTCTTAAATATGGACTCTGACTTCTGGAATTTTAGGGGAAGATTTAATTATGTTATCAAAAAGTTAGACATATCTGATTCAGAAAACGGTATTTGTATGTGTGTGAGAATGTGTGGGTGTGCATTTCAAGGGCTTATGTCCTTGCCCTTGAAACCTGATGTGGGAAATACTTATGTTAAGGTATCAACTTTGGGCCTGGTTACCTTTACTTGTTCAGAGTTTCCTGAGATCCTTGGTTAGTTGAAATTGATTCAGTCTGAGACAGTAGAGTAACATCTTTTTAAAAAGTAATAGAGTGTGATTCTGCATACTGACTCTAGTTTGGGATTCTGATTTCTTATTTTGTAAGATTTGCTGTTTGTATCTTTCTATAAACTATTCCTTTATCTTTATGCAAATCTTGCTTGCCAACCACCTATTTTGGTATTTATTCACTAGCTGTATACTAAGTGCTATCCATTCAAGGAGTTTAATATTCAGAAGAACACTGGATAACATTTGGCATTTAGCTTGCCTGTCATGAATATTCACTTTAAAATATTTTACTAGTCCACTTCAAAATTTTACCGCTAAAAATCCATTGTTCAAAATATTTCTTGGTTATATAACTGAAGTATCTGTTTTCCTCTTTTCTTTTTTTTTAAGTTTATTTATTTTGAGAGAGAGGGAGAGATAGTGAGTAAGCATGCACATGAGTGGGGTGGGGCAGAGAGAGGGAGAGAGAAAAATCCCAAGTGGGCTCTGCACGGACACTGCAGATGACAGCCCCAGTGCGGGGCTTGAACTCATGAACCCTGAGATCATGACCTGAGCCAAAATCAAGAGTCAAATACTTAACCAGCTGAGCCACCCAGGTGTCCCTACTTCCCTTTTTCCTAGCTTAGGACACTTTCGTATGTTCCATTTAACCCCACAGTACAGTATGACAGCCCCCCACTGCCACCCACTAGGTATCCAGCAGGGTGGGCTGGATTAAGGGATAATAGAGGGAGAGATGGAACATCTAGATAGAGGTGGCCCTTGGTCTCACTCAGTAGCCAAAGGGAAGAACCAAAGACCCATGTTGTCTGTCATTTCCATTCCTATGAAGACTGAATATTCAGCTAACAATGTCCTGGTCATTTACATCTCTTGAGCACTCTAAAAGTGTCCCTGCTAATGATATTTCTGTCAAGCCCTGGGCTTAATGGGATATTTGAGAATTCTTTAGGGTCTAGAATGAAGTGAAAGGCCTTTGGATCCTGTGCTCCTCCTCACAATACCATTAAGTGTTTTCTGTGTTTCTAAATTTTCTCTTTATTTTAAATTTTATTGTCTTTATTTTTTCCATACTAATCTTTAATAACCCATAAGAAATTCCTAATAACCTGTTAGAGCCCAAGAAGCGATAAAAATTTGGTTTATCTTCTGGAATGTAAGTAGGATTCAAGTTTTAGATGATGCTAGATATTGTGAGATATTTTCAGTGAGGATGGATAATACCCATATTTGAGGACTAGTCAATTGGCTTCTTACACAAACATTAACAATTACAACAACAACAGCCAAAAGGAAAAAAACCCACAAAACAAGCTGGATTTCATTTAAGAGAATAGAGTGAATATTCTAAACTCTGCAGCATTCAAATGAAGGATACACAGAACAATGGGAAATTATCTAAATAGTCATTACAATACAAAATAAATTACTAAAATAAGTAAATTATAACAACTAGACATTAATGCCACTTGCATTTATTGTACATACACTGGTATCAGTCCTGTTCAAATACCTTACTACATTGTATTTTCTTCCCGTGAATTAGTTATTTTTAGATCCATTTTAAAGATGAGCAGCCAAAGGCTTAGAGATGAGAAACAACTTTCCCTAATGTCAGATAGTTATTACCAAGTGCTTTTAAAATTCTCTTGCTGTGGGGGGCACCTGGGCGGCTCAGTTGGTTAGGTGTCTAACTTTGGTTTAGGTCATGATCTCACAGTTCATGAGTTCGAGCCCCACATTGAGCTCTCTGCTGCACAGAGCCTGCTTCAGATCTTCTGTCTCATCCTCTCTCTACCCTTTTCCCGCTTGCTGTCTCTCTCTCTCTCTCCCTCTCTCTCAAAAATAAACAAACGTTAAAAAAATATCATGCTATGATTGGCATCTTTTCTGGCTTATGTTTTGTGCCCTTTCCATTACGCCACACTGAAATTGTTTAGTGCTGTTCAGCTCTGCACTATCAGGCTTTTGCTCATTCTATAGCTCTCTCTATTTATGCACATACATACATATTTTAAAATCTGACATGGAATTTATCAGAGTGGTGTAACTGATGAGCCACAAACTCTGTGTCAGATATGTTCCCTGTCTTCCCTCCCATGGTAAGGAGCTCTGTTCCACTTTTATTCTCCTAAACCAAGGCTTCTTAATCACAGCATTACTGACATTTTGACTCGATAATTCTTTGTTGTGGGAACTGTCCTATGCATTATAGGATGCTTGGCTGCATCCCTGGTCTCAATCTAGGTGTCATTAGCACCACCCAGTGTCATAATCTAAAATGTCTCCACAGTTCCTTGGGAAACAAAATTGTCCCCAACAGACGAGGACTGGTTTAAATTCAGTCTGAAAGTAACTAAATAAAACTGTAGTCCCTCTGCTCAGTTTTTTCCTGCACATCAGGTCCTTCAAGGGATTAATTATTTAGGCATCGGGTTAGAACAAGTCAGGTTCTGCTGTGTTAGCAAACAATGGCAAAATTGGCTTATCTCAACAAGCCACTGGTTCTCCAGGGCGTCTGGCCTCCTGAGCTTACCATTCTAGACCACTTCAGTCTTCTTGCAGCTCACTATCCACACATGTTTTCATGACCATTGCAGCAGGGAAAGATAGAGCGTGGAGAACTGTGCATAAGGTCCTAAATATATCTTTCTGGAAGGTACACATGTTACTTCAGCTCACTTATTATTGACAAAAGCAAGCCAGATAGCTCTAACTTTCAGGCAGAGAAGAAACTTAGTCCTCCATGCTTGAAAGAGGGTAACTGGGAACACTGGTGAGCATCAAGTGATGTCTACCACATCATTTATAAACTGTTGTCTGAAGGCTTTATATTGAGCTTAGTAAAGTTCTAGGTGATGTGATTCAAATAAAGTTGAAATAGAGTATTTACCCATTATTTCAGGAGAGAGTGTTCGCATGTGAAATAATCAGTGTGCAAGACAATATATGCCACACACAATAAATTATAATAGTGCTCATTAAATTTATATATTGATTTGGAAAATATTTGCATTTTTATGATATTTGTGTGGCATGTCTTTTGGGTTCTGGGACCCAATTTCAGTGTGTGTGAGGTGAGGAGATTTCCACACACAGCCATCTAGCAGCATCAATATTGCCTGGGAACTTGTTAGAAGTCCAAATTCTTGGACTCTTGACCAAGATCTACTGATTCAGAAACTTTGAGGGTGGGATCTAGTCTTTGGGATATTTATATATAGAAATATACTTGAAAAATAATGACAACGTTTTCTTTTTCTCTGTTGATTTTTTACAGATAGTTATATTTCTTCTTAACTTGCAGCATTAGGTGAAACATCTAGGGCAATGATGGGTACTAATAGATATAATCTTGACTTTGATTTTGTTTAAAAGAAGATTGTTGTTTGTTCGTTTCTGGTGTTTACAAGTTCTCTTATTATTTGAAATTTTTATGCAGGGTTTTAAACAGGAATAATGACTGATTTTTGCAAATGTTTTCCAGAATTTACTCATATAATCATTGGAGTTTTGCCTTTAATTTGTTAGTGTTTGAAATACGTGGATGAGTTTCCTAATGTTGAACCACATATACATTCAAGGAATAAATACAACTTGGTGGACTTATTTTAATATATCACTAGATTTGGCTTGCCAATGCCTATTTCCTAGCATTTTAGTTAATAGAATTATTTGTTTCCTTAAAAACAACATTACAGTATTTTTTCCTTCAATAATAATATTATTATACCAATAATATCATTACAACATCTAATATTGTTAATGCAGCCTTTCCTGTGTCAGATTTAAAGGTTAATTGCATTTCATTACCACACATTTTCTGTAGCTCCTCAGACCTCAAGCCATAACAATAACAATAATAATAGTTGCCTCTATATATTCTCATTAGAATTCTACCAAATATCTGGCTGGGTAGCTGCCCTCGTCAAGTGGAGCATGTAACCATCAAACTGAAGCATGAATTGGGGATTACAGCTGTAATGAATTTCCAGACCGAATGGGATATTGTACAGAATTCCTCAGGCTGTAACCGCTACGCAGAGCCCATGACTCCAGATACCATGATTAAGCTGTATAAGGAAGAAGGCTTGGTCTACATCTGGATGCCGACCCCAGATATGAGCACTGAAGGTAAGCATCAGAAAAATCTTTCTGGCTTCTTGTTGAAGTGTTTCAGAGAATCCATTTCTGTCTGTCTGTCTATCTGTCTACCTACGTACCTACCTACCTACCTACCTTTCTCTCTATAATTGAGAAACTTAAATATGAATGATAGAAATGGAATAACTATAAGGTTTTAGGTTTAATATATTTGACATATTTTGATACTTTGGCTAAGATTCTGTTTAACATGTCTCCTTTGATTTGTTTATTTATTAAACACATGTCTATTATATATCTGATGTATGTGTGGCATTATGCCAGCAGCTGGGAATACAGTGGTGAGGAAAAGCAAGCATAGTTCCTGTCCCCATAGAGCTTAGAGTCCTAAAGGGAAGACACACATTAATCAACTAACTACAAATAGAAATTTACAGCTATGATGAAATTTTTGTTAGAAATATACCACCGTGAGAGCATATACACAGGCAAATCAGATGTAGAAAGAGGACAAGGTTCTTTTAGGTGTGTTTGAGCTAGATTGAAGAGTGGGGGATAGGGGTGAGATGGGAAAGAGGCTCCCAGGAAGAAGGGGCAGCTTAGGAAGTCTCTGCTGCAGGAAAACATAGAATATTCTAAAAGAATGCCAGTATGGCTGCAGGTCAGGGAATAAAGGAAGAGGGTCTTGCAGATTTGGGCCACAAGAAGGATTTTATTAGACTTTATCCTAAAAACAGCAAGAAGCAGTTGAAAAGGTGGGAAACTGGGAAATGCCAAGATAACCTTTTTTTTTTTTTTCCCTTCAGAAGTGCAGTTTGCACCATGGACAAAAGATGGAGGTGGGCCCCCAGTGGATCTGGGGACACCAGTTAAGAGGTTGCTGCGATAGTTGAAGTGAGAGATAATGAGGGGCCCAGCAGGGGGCAGGGTGGGAATGGTGAGGCTGTACTTGCACCACTACCAGCTGAGCATGTCCTTGTGAAGAGGGGTTAGGACATGCGTGTGCTGAGAGAATGAGACACAGAGAAGGCATAGTTTTTATCTAATGGTAAGAGGCGGTAGGACAAGTTCAAAACTAATTACAATGCAGAGAATGTGATGTGAGGAACGGGTCACATGCTCCCCCTGGGTTATGGGATGGGGAGAAGAGCACAGGGAGGCTATATCAATGTCATGGTATTTGAGGTGGGCATGACTTTGACAGGTCTATGCAGAGGGAGGAAGAGCATGCCAGGCGGATGAAACAGTGTAAGTCAAGGCCCAAGGCATGGGGTTTTACAGGAATGCTCTGTATTTCAGCTTTGTGGTAGAGTAGGGTTCTCTCTGGGAAAGGAATGAGGGGAAGTGAAGCTGAGAGAACCAAGTTATTCTACTAGTATCAACCAGCGGTCAGCAGGGGGCAGCAGAGGGCTGTGGGAATGGCATTGGCAAGGGAGTGTGGTGAGCTGTTATTCTAGGGGAAAGGAAGGCAGGGATGCCTAGCCAGCAAATGTCTCTACCTTCAGTCCTCTTCCCCCCAAAGTACGTAATGTATCAGACACTCTCCTAAGCAGTTTTATGCTCTAACTCATATAATTCTGATAAGACTCCAAGCAGATGTAGAACTCCATTTTGCAGAGGGAGAGACAGGTACAAAAATGTTAAGTAATGTGGCCAAGGTCATAGGGAAAGACAAATAGCCCAGATTTCAACAGAGGCAGTCAGACTCAGATCATTGCTGCAGACAGAGTGCTACGACGCTTCTCCCTGCGACCTCAGGTGGACACTTTGTGCACATTCTGTAGACCACCATACTCTCAGTCCCTTGTGCTCATGATCACCTGAGTTAGACAAAGTCCAGTTGCCAGGGAGGTAGCTTGTCCCCCCAGGTCAACAGTGCAAGGTGTAGGTGGGGACAGAAGACCTTGAGGATCATTGGGAACCTGGATGTTGCCTGCTTTGGCTCTTTATGAATCTCAGGTGGTTCTCATGACCTGGCTGGATGGAACCATCACTCGGGATGAGGTGTAAAACTTTTCTTCCTGAAGGAGGAGATAGATTGGTTATTCTTCTTGGTAATGCTGATCCAAAGAAACTTGATCGAGCCATTAGAGCTCTGCTGTTTTTCAAAGAAACAAAATAACTTTGCTTGCACATAAGATCATGGGTTGAATCTAGGCCCACTATAGCTGTGTTAAAATCTTTTGGGGCATCACACAGTCACCAGGCCCCCATCCCTGCCACAACAGTGAAGTACCTCCGCCCCCGGGTGATTGGACAGACACCAGTGATAGCAGAATGAAAGCCCCTGAGTAGCTGTGTGATACCGAGCAGGCTAGTTCCTACATTTGGAAAATGAGGTAATAATTTCTGCCTTATAAGATGATAAAATAGAATAAGATGATTGATATGAAAGTGCTTTCTGTCTCTGGTTTCAAAACAGAGAAGATTGCTAGGACCACGTGCCTGTAGCTTCCAGAGAGCGTTGTGATTCTTCTTTGATTCTAATTTCATAGCATTTTTACCCATAGGGAGTGTAATGTGAGACAAGCTTGGAGTAGCTGAACTGCTAACCATAGCCTGCAGCCCCTTCCATCCCAGGCACTGATTACCCGAAGCCCTGATGACTAACAGGTATTTGCTCAATAGTTCGGGGTGTGCAGAAGCCCTAGGGAAAACTCCATCCCCAAAGTCCCACTGTGGTTGTGTTAAAATCTTTTTGGAGGTCACAGGGTCACCACGTCCCTATCCCCACCGCAACAGGGGAATACCTTCTACACTGAGGCAGTTTGGCAACACCAAGGACAGCGAATGAAAGCTCCCACTGGGCAAAGGCCAAACTCTGAAGGCTAAATGAAGGCTTTCTTTGGCTCAGCATAACTGGGGGAGTCATCAAAGGGTTAATGACCATTCCTGAGTCACCGGGGAAGTTTGGACCAATAGATTAATCTGTGCGGCTCACAATATTAGCACAATGAACATATAGATTAATTTAGCTGAATATTTTTAGACCTCTAGAGAAAAATCCATCTGGATGTGTTTTGAGCTGTAGCATAATGCTGTCAGATAAAGTCTGAGAAAGAAGACAGTTTGTTAGGCCTGACTGTCACCACTGGTTGTCACAGACCTGTTACAATCAATTGTACTATCGATCCTTACTCTTGTACATTTTGTCATATGAAGAGGAGTTAGGATTTTTCTTTTCTTTTTCTTTTTTTTTTTTTTTAAATTTTGGTTTGTGTCTTTCACCTGAGATGTGAAAAGCTCCCAAATCTAGCAGTCACCTGAAAAAAAAACCACCCAAATTTGTTCATTAAAAGTCAGTTTTCTTTCACATAGGAAGTACCCCAGTTGTGTTTTGACCTCTGTCAGTGCGGTGTTGGTGATAATGAATGGCCTGCCCTCGCCTCCCAAACAAGTTAATGTGCTTCCCAGAGTCCCCAGGCACCCCTTTGTTGTGGCAGTCTGAGTACTGGCTAACTTCACCCAGTGTGCACAGCTCTGCCAGGAGGCAGGCACTGACCTTGGGGCCACAGTACCTTGGGCTCTGGCCTTGTTGCCACCATGTGACTCTGTGATATCAAGCAGGCTAGCTCCTGCATTTGGAAAATGGGGTAATTATTTCTGCCTTATAGGTTTATAACAATAGAATAAGGTGATTGATATGAAAGTGCTTTGAAAATTGCAAAGTTGGTACTATATTTTTAGTCCCAAGTTCTTAAGTTTCTACCAGAGGATGTACTAGATAGTATGGGCCTTATCTATATTACACTGCAAAGGTGAGAAAAGAGATATGCTCAAGTAAAATAATAATGTATTCTGCCATAAATTTGCCTGGGGTAAAAAAGGAAGGGTGTGTGTGTGTGTGTCTGTGTGTGTGTGTGTGTGTCTGTGTGTGTATGTTGGAAAGGCTGAAGTTTATTCCAGAAATAATTTCAAGGTCAACCTTAGGTAAAGGGCATCTTCAGGGCCTTTTCCATTCCTTTCCCTGGTTTCAGGCCTTTGTGTTCATTCTCCCAGCCTTTTTTTGCTTGATGGATGCTTTTAAGAAGCTTTTAATCATTCCAGGGTTGGATTAGCCTGGGGGAGGTGTGGACCACAAGTTAGATTAGAGGGGTCTGGTCGTCTCAGATCTAATCAGCATTGTTGGATTTTGTTTCATTTTATTTTTTATTCATGCACTTAATGAATGCTTCTTGAGCGTCTACTGAAAGCCAAGTCCTGTTTTAAATTCCACAGTAAGAATCACAGACAGTTAAATGTTTTGTTAGACCTGCACGGGGTTTAAAATTTTCAACTTAGTTGCCAACAGTTATAATTCGGAATACTTAATATAAAAAATCTGGATTTCTGTCTTGCCTTTAGGTATTATCACTTTTATGCATGGAAACTTTTTATCTAATTAACTTCTATATGGAGCCTAAATATATGAAACATGAAAAATTAGAGGCTCTTGTTGACACTGGTTTATTGTGCAAGCTCTGATTCTAGGCACACTCTTTATTCCTTGGCGAGTTATGCATTAGCTCAGGCTCCCTAGAATGGGTTTTGTAGCAGAGGCATATGGCCCACTGGGCCAGAGAGCTCCTGTAGGGCACAAGGCCTAACCCCCAGGGAGAATGTTGCTCTCACCTGGGTTAAGAGCAACAGTGTAACTGGGTAGGTGGCAGGAAGGGACTGAGAATTCAGACTGACAGCATGGGGGCCAGCAAGTACCACCGACCAGGCAGGTTAGGGAAGGGCAGTAAGATAGTGGTTAAGATCAGAGGCTCTGGAGTTGTGCTGCCTGGGTTTGAATGGCCACTGAGGAATAACCTTGGAGAAATCTCTTTGTCTCAGTTCCTTCAGGTATAAACTGAGGATAATAATAGTGCCAACCTCATAGTTGTTAAAAGGTGATTGTAAATGAACTGTTGCATGCACAGTGCTTAGAACAGCACTTGGCAGGGAGAAAGGGCTCAGTAGATGTTAGCTGTCATCAATCAAAGCAGAGTGATTTGTAGTCCCTAGAAATCAAAATAAGTGAGAGCTCCAGTGGAGGCCAGGCCTGGACAGGTGGACATCCTGGACCAGGTCCTTGTCTGGTGTCCTTTCTTCTTATTTAGTTCTTTGTTATGTTAATGAAACACTTGTTTGATAGTTCTTAAGTGAGGCAGCTAAGTGACTCTAGGAGAAGACCACTGCAGGGGGAAACCGGCAATTAAACTGGGGGCCTTCTGGGGCTTCCCAATGGCAACTGCCAATTACCATCCAGGACTACACATCTGAGGTCACAGGTCACAGAATTCCAAACTTACACATATCCCTTTTCAACTTCTAAGCTGTATGCTTGCCTCTTGGAGAATCCTTTACAGATAAAGAGGAAAGGGAGAGATATTGCATCATTTGGGCCATTTGATGCAGACCCTTCCTCAGGATATCTCTGGCCGAGAGCAGGTTGGAGGAAGGGATTCTGATGGGTCCATGTGAACCCCGGCTTGGGGAGATTGGTGACACCGATGCTGTGTAAGCTGAGCACAGGGACTGGGGCTCTGACTCCAGAGGCTCCCACAGCATGTGGCCACTGTGGTCTGTTTGGACACTGGACATTTAATAAAAACCCATGTTAGTAATATGTCTCAGGGATACTTTTTTTATTTAAAAATTTAAAAAATTTATTTATTTTTGAGAGAAAGAGAAAGAGAGAGAATGTGAGCAGGGGAGGGACAGAGAGAGAGGGATACACCAAATCCGAAGCAGGCTCCAGGTTCTGAGCTGTCAGCACAGAGCTGATGCGGGACTTGAACTCACAAACTGTGAGTTCATGACCTGAGCCAAAGTCAGAAGCATAACTGACTGAGCCATTCAGGTGCCTCTAGTCAGTAATCTTATAATAAGGTTGTGTGGTGAGCATAGCACGGAGTATAGAATTGCCCAATCTATACTGTGTTGTACACCTGAAACTAACATTGTATGTCAACTGTATTTCCAGAAAATAAATTTGGTTTCTTCTCATCTCCTGGCAAAGTACATGGTAGCTGGAGAGGCAGCTATAACAGGGAACTTGTCCCATGATGCCAGTGTAGCAGGAGCAGTAAGCCCAGCTCCCCAGTGTGATGTCTGGTCACTCCCTTCCCAGCCAGTATTGGGCTACACCTCTCACACCCTTCAGCAGAACAAAAGCCTTGCACATGGGTAGTCCTCACTCTTATTGGCAGGGCTGCTCAAACATGTTTTGGAATTTTGCCTCCTCTGATCTCCCAACTCACATGGTAAGTCAACTATACAGTACTCGCCCTGACACATGCAATGAGACAGCTCCCTGGTACCTATGACATTTTACATCTTTCCATCTCCAGTGATATTTTACTGCCTCTAGGGATGTGCCACGAGCAACTGCCCATATGAAATGCCCATCTAGCTCTAACCTCAGAGTACCCCACAACCTCGGGAGGAAGTGCAAATCAGTTACAGTTGATGGCTGAGTTCGGACTCTGAAAAATCAAGTGGCACAGAGGAGCGGGTGTGTCTCAACTTCAGATGCCCTCAGAGATCAGACAGGGAGCATGAACAAATGGCAACAGGTGGTAGGAAGAGATGGAGCCTGAGGAATTGGAAAGTATGCCCTGACCGAAGGCATTCCGGTCAAAAATGTCTCTAACCTGCTGTGTGAGACCCATAGCTTTAGATGCCTTAGTAAGAGAGTAATAGAGTACCAGAAGCAAAATTAGAATATTGTCTTCACTTCCATGTAGATGTTTCTGGTCCTGTCTCAGAGTAGAGTGAGCCTGAAGCTAAGGTAGACCCACCCCAGATGGAGGGGTAAGTGAGACGGCCTTCAAACCATGATGGGGTCTTGTAACATCTGTCTGTTCTTCTAAGGTGCTGACACCTGATTGCCCTATGTTGTGTTGACCTCTTAAGAGGTATTTGCATTTTAAAAGAGGGCATCTAAAGAGGGAAGTCTAAACTTACTTGAGCGCCTCTCATCGCCTCTCGGCTCTACCCCACCATGGAATTCTAGGCCTCCGTGAAGATCTACACTGAAATCATTTGAGGGGGGAGCTTTCCCCACCTCCCCAGTTATCCAGGGGTGTGGCAGCGTGAAGTGCCTTTGTGACCCTGTGGGGTTGAGAACACAGAGTAGCTAGAGTGTGAAAAGTCACGGGCACATAATCCAGGTTAGGTAATCTGTATAGTTTCCCTTTTTATTCCTTTTTGAAATAATTTATAGACTAATTTGTAGTGACCATTATCCACCCCCCTCCCTGGCAAATCCACTAACCATCTTTGTTCTGAGAACCTGTGTGCAAAAAAAACTCTAGGCATCGAGGAGTTTGATGATTTTAGGGGGATCTCTGCCTCATGAGATGAGAGAGTCCATCGTTTCTGAGCAGATCATTGCATATGCTCTCAGTGTGTAAAGGAGAAGACATCTGACCACCTGATAACCAAAATAATAGTCATGAGGTGACTGTGCAGCAAAGGAGAAATGGAATCATTTCAATACTCACTGGTTCATGAGGGAACAAATGAATGATCATTTATCGCATGTGTATCAATTAATGTCATCATCCCATTGGCCAGATGAAAATTAGCATGTGTTTAATGAATAAGATTGACTCCTTTGATCAATATGGATTAATTCTGTGCTTTGCATTTATCCTGAAGATCTGTTTGGATTAAAGAAAGTCCAGGTGAAATCCTCTAAATCTCTGCCCGATCCATACAAATCATTCTGATAGATGTAAAAATCCGTTCTTCTGACTATAGACAGTGGTTCACTGTTCTTTGAAAGGAAATTTGCACTGAGGCAGAAGTCACTCAAGGCCAAAGCAAGGGAAGGTTCAGAGCTGATCCACGGCCTCTGGAGGGCTCTTTCCGCCTTATTATTAGCAGGCTTTGATATTGTCTCACCTTCTCCATCAAAGCAAAGGAATGGAGCCAGCTCTAATGTCCCCACCCTTCTCTGTATGGCACTAATTTCACTAGGCGCTGCAGGAGTTATTATGAGTGGTGATATCGGGGTTCATTATTCATGTGTGTGTGCTGTGCTTTCTCAATCCCAGGCCGAGTACAGATGCTGCCACAGGCGGTGTGTCTCCTCCACGCACTGCTCGAGAATGGACACATCGTATACGTGCACTGCAACGCCGGGGTCGGCAGATCCACCGCGGCCGTGTGCGGCTGGCTCCAGTACGTGATGGGCTGGAATCTGAGGAAGGTGCAGTACTTCCTCATGGCCAAAAGGCCGGCTGTGTACATTGATGAAGAAGCATTGGTCCGGGCAGAAGATGATTTTTTTCAGAAATTTGGGAAGGTTCGTTCTTCCATATATAGTGTGTAGATGGCCCATCTGCCTCCCCACCCTCCCAATGTCCTTAGGAACCTGGTTTCCTAAAGTGACATTGCTGGAATGACCTAGAAACAACGATTCCACCAGAACTGAAAAGACTGGTCCCTTGGCTTTTCCCACAGCCCGCCTCCTTACATCTGGGGCTGCCCTTCTATTATGCTTTGGTTGGACTGTATTTTCTTAGAAATATTTTACAATGGAAGCTGTGACTGACACATGAGAAAAAGCCACAGGCAAATGGGCCGTGCAGTGTTCTAGCATCAGACAGAGAAGTAATGCGTGAAGTCCCTGCTGCCTGCCCCAGACCAGCCCTTTGCTTTACAGATGCTGGATTTGTTGTGTGAATTAACGACCACACCTTCTTGCTGCATTGTAATGTGACAGGCAGGGCTATAGATTTGATCACTTGTGTGTTGATACACACACACACACACACACACACACACGTGCATTGCTTTCCTGCTCAACTGAATTGAAATGATAAAATGAGAGCTGGTCAGTTGCCGGAGAAGGGAATAAGGGGAGAGGCCTGGACTATGACAGAGGAAGAGCTTACGTGACTGAAAAGTGATGGCTTTTTAGACTTCGTGTTGGCATCCTGCTTCACAGTTGTGCAAGTTGGTTCCACGGAATCACCTTTCTTCTCTACCCACAACCCTGTGTGACAACAGCAGTAGAGTTAGTGTCTCTCGGCCTATTGTAATTGAGGCTCGAGGAGCGCTGACAGCTTGGCCAAGGTCTCATGGCTAGTCAGGGGCCAGCTGGTGTTTAAAACCCATGTTTAGGTGACTCAGTGCTTACAACACAGCTTGTCACTTTGGCACAATGTAATGGATTCTGTTTCTCTCAGAATAAGGTCAGTTTTTCTGCAGCAGTTTCTACTGTGAGAAATGGAACATCATTCTGATTAGGTGCCAAAGAATTTGGGAAAGTGGTTATGTTTTGGGCAGCCTAATTTAAAACATGGTGGACTGTCTCCACACCCAAGTGGCCGAAGCCATAGCTTACTAGAGGAGCTGTCCTATTAAAAGAGCCCAGATCCACGAATAATTGAATAATTGTTGCACAGCTTAGGAGTGGTCCTGTTTCAGCCCTCAGTTTAAAACAATACATAGTTACTGTGCCACCAGGTAGTGTGGCTCTCTACCCTAGGTTCAAGAGGAAATACAAAGAATAACACGACTTTGCCTTCAAAAAGCTCACAGCACAGAAACAGCCCTGTGTTCAGTCAACCATACTGCAGGATTGAACCATGAATGATATGCCATAACAGGGGAAGGAGAAGTGACTTTGATTGGGTGTCTCGTATGTGCCAAGCGCTTTGCAGTTCTAATTTAAGCTTTGCAGTACCCTATGTGGGTGGGTACTTACCCCCCATACCTCCCATATACAGAAGTGGAAGCAAAGGCTCAGATAGTTAAATCAACTGCCCAGCAGCACACGGTGAATAAATGGATGAAATGAAATACAAAGCTCGGTTTGTCTGATTCAGAGCCTATTCTTTTTCTATTAAACTACAGTGCTTGCTTATCTTTCTGCTGCTTGTTTTCTTCCATAATTATTTCTTGATAGATATGGGAGACTGTGAATTAGAAGGTATGGGGGACACATGGAGAAGTTCCCCCTAGAGTTCAGAGGAGGGAGGATGTCCTCACTGTGGGACTCGCAGGATGACTTGTAATTTGTCAGAGAAGGCAGACAGCTCACATTTCTCCTGCAAGTGTACAAAGTTAAATTTATAAGCCAGGATTGAGTATGATGAAATCTAGCTCCCTTGCTAAAAATAACTAGAGATAGCCATTGTATCCAAGTGACCCATTTGTGGTAATAATGTGTTGTGTAAAACTTAATCTTAAAAATGGAGTATTTGTAACTAATTTTGTGTGTGTGTGTGTATGTGTGTATATGTGTGTGAGAATTTCTTTAATGCCTAAGAAGTTTGGCTATGTAACCCCTAGTATAGAAAGACTCCTATGGATGGATTTTCTCCTTTTTCTTCTGATAGGCAAAATCAGTTTAGGGCTATTCAAGAATGTTTTAGAATAACCTCCCTTGTCCTCAATAAATGGATGTTTGATGTATTTCAAAATCACCTGGAATTTTCTTAAATAAAAGTATTAAAAATGACCTCTGATGGGAGCACCTGGGTGGTTCAGTCGGTTAAGTGTCAGATTCTTGATTTCAGCTCAAGTCATGATGTCATGGTTCATGAGTTCAGCTCAGGTCATGATCTCATGGTTCGTGAGTTTGACCCTCACATCGGGCTCTGTGCTGAGAGTGCGGAGCCTGCTTGGGATTCTCTCTCTCCCTCTCTCTGTCTCTTTGCCTCTCTCTCTCAAAATAATAAGCTTTGACCTCTGATTATAGGATTAAAATTTTTATTAATTTAATCTGAAATCCAGGAGAACAAACTGTGCACCCTCATTTGTAGAAGAAACAGTCAGCTGAGCTAAATTGTTTTTTCCCTGTCACTCTTATTTTTTTGGTCACTGATGAAAATTAGCAGTTACAGGACCAAAGGAAGACAAAGAGGAGGGTACCACAAAGAAGTGAGGATGAAAACCTCAAAAGTGTGTCACAGAAAATCAAAGCAGAAATTGTGCCATTAGCTGCCTCTCCCTGGCATTAACCAAACTTTCCAGTCACAGATTTCTTAAAGAAAATCAAAACCTCACTCATGGTTAAGGAATGTCCAAATAAGTTTGTTTCTTTAAGCTTGAAACATTGTCCCACAAATACCTTGTGTGCAATATTCTAGGAAATACCTAGAAAAAAAATAAACATTTTTTGACCAAGTTAAGAAATGAGTGAAATAATGATAAAAAATGTGGTTAGGCCCTTGGAAACAGTAATGAAAGGCTGTGAAGATGAGTTAGAAAGGAGAACCTGCCACACAGGAAAAACACCAAGTCAGTGTGTTCAAAAGTTACAGCAGAGAGGATCTTTACAGATGACCTCGTTAATTCCTTTATTTTACAGAGGAGCAAGCTATCACTCAGACTCCAAGCAACAATTCCCGGAGCAAGAGCTTTAATTGAGGGCCAGAGGGAAGGGAAGAGCTGGGAAGACAAATCACAGAATTTATTCAGATTTACTGAGGAGTCACCGCAGAATTCATGGGCGAGAACAGCCAGGACTCTGAGTGGGGAAGAACTGGTGCAAGAATTAATGGAAATTGGAGTAAGCGGAAGAAGAATGGCTAAAATGAGAAAAAGCGAAGGGCAATGAAATTTCCAAAAGGCAAGGAAAAGTAGGGATTTCCGTTCACAAAGACAGTCTTGGGAGATTGAGAGGGAAGGTGTGATGGTAGGGACAGGGATTATGTTCTCAGAAGAGGGGGCACACTCTGTATCCACTGACTTCCTTTTGGGACCAGATTTCAGCAGGAAAAAGGAGCAGCTGGATGTGATATGCAGACCCCAAAGGAGCTTGTTAAGGTCCCATAGACGATGCCACTGAGAATAAACAGGACAGGGTGGATTAAGCTGCCTCTCACTTTAATAATAATAACCGCAGTAATAGTAAGGGGAAGAGGAAGGACAACAGTAACAACTTCATTCATTCTAACAATAAAAA
The DNA here is from genome assembly GCF_003009895.1 of Hyaena hyaena. Lineage (NCBI taxonomy): Eukaryota > Metazoa > Chordata > Mammalia > Carnivora > Hyaenidae > Hyaena > Hyaena hyaena. The sequence goes on from NW_024080684.1 coordinate 1,979,677, forward strand.
TGTCAGTAATAGTAACAGGAAGAGGAAAGACAATAGTAGCAACTACTTCAGTCGTTCTAACGATAATAATGGCCAAATTGCTAATGGTAAGAGGCAAGATGATGGTACTAACAACTTCACTCTCCTTTCCCAACCCATTGCTCCAAAGTCTTTCCTAATTTGGTTCATGGAAACATACTTCCTGTTGCTCAGGACTGAACCTCAGAGTCATTCTTAACTCCTTTCTTTCATTTAAATATCACACTCAATCCATTAGGAAAACCTGGCACTTGTCAAAGCACCTAGAGCCTAACTACGTTTTACCTCCTCCACTGACCAACTCTGGTCAGAGGCAGTGTGATCCCTAGACTGGACTCCAGAAACAGCTCCTTCACTAGTCTCTCTGTGCTCTTCTTTCTCAAATCTGCTCTCACCTAGTAGTCAGGATGATCCTATAAAAATGTATGTCAGATCATATCGTTCCTAAGCTCAAAACCTCTAATGACTTGCCGTGTCCTTCAGGGTGCAAGCAAAAGCCCTTTTAGGACATGTACACCTATCTTATGTTACATCTGTAACCTCCCTCCCATTGCCTCCCAGCTCACTCTGCTGTAGCACACAGGTCTCCTAGCTCTTTGAGTACTCCAGGCTGGCTCCTTCCACAGGGCACTTGCACTTGCTGTTCTGTCTGCCTGGTGTGCACTGATTCAGGCTCTTACCTCCTCCAGGGATGACTCTCTGGGCCAGCTTGTCAACAGCTGCCATGTCCAACACCAGCCCACCCTCTCCTCATTCTCTGCTTCATTTCTGCACGTGGAACTTAGTACTGGCCAATACATTACCTAATTTGCTTATTCATTTTATTGTCTGCATTCTTTCGTTACAGTGTCAACCGCAGAAGGGCCAAAGTTTAGATTCTGTTTTGTTTGGTGATGCACCTAGAGTGCCTCTATTGGAGCCCATATTACAGTCCAGTGAGTGCAGGCCAAGAATAGCTAGTAACTATTGAGAACATACGTGTTCCATTTACTGTTCTTTATGTTTTATGCATATCAGCTTATTTCATCATCCCAACAATGCTATGAGGTACATATCATTATAGCCCCTATTTTGCATAGAGAAAACATTAACTTATTCTCAGGAAAGTAAGACAGTTTCACCCCCCATTTGGGGGAGTAATCTCCCAATGGCCTCCCCGTGTAAACATTAGGCCTAGTGTGTGTGGCTTTGCTAGGGCAGCCTTAAAAAAGTACTACAAATTGGTTGTCTTAAACAGCAGATGTTTACTGTTTTACCATCTTGGAGGTTTCTTGTGTGAGACTGAGGTATCAGCAGGGCTGGTTCCTTCTGCGGGATATGAGGGAGGATCTGTTCTTGGCCTCTCCCCGAGTTCCCCCCCACTCCAGTATGCCTTCGTCTTAACTAGTTACAGCTAAATAAGGTCACATTTTGAGGTATTGGAGGTTAGGACTGCAGCATATGAATTTTGGGAGGTGGGGAACATAACTCAAACCATAAAACTACAGAAAACAGCTACCCAAAGTCTACAGAGAGTGAAAAACCCAAGTAGGTTGGAGGAGAGTGGTAATTTGGAAGGAGGGACCTGAATGGCCTGAGTTTTCCTTTTTACAGGTATTAGCCTGATGTCAGGCCACATTTGTAGTATTGTGAAGACAGCCAAACACTGACAGAAAACCTTCTCATTTTTGATTCAGGGACCCAGACATGAGCAAAATAAATAAGGCTTTCCCAAGTTACTGAGATTAATTTCAGAAAAAAATGTACTTTATCATGGGCCCCTGAGATACCAAAATAATTTCTCAGAGCTTCTGGGTAAAGTCCTTTCATTCTGAAGAAAGAAGAAATACAGGAAGAGATGTTCTTTCTTCCTTTGGTGTGTGGATATGTGATCCCAACTAGTGGAACCATGTTCCTACCAGCCCGGTAAAAAGCCAATGCGAAAGGACAGAGGAGACTGACGAAGCTGGAGCTAATCGCTAAGTTACCTTTGAAATCTACCCACCTCCTTGGCTTCCTGCTGTGTATGACAGTGCATTTCTTTATGTCTGAGTTAGTTAGAGATATGTTTTCTGTTGTTTATAGCAGAAGGCATTGTAATTGGTACATTACCAATACATGCATTCTAGTTATAAAAGTAGTACTTATTTTTGTCATAACTTGTGGCATGAAAACACATTTTGATCCTCATATCATTTGAACAGCTTATGTTTTATTTGCTTCTGCTGGGGGCAGTGCCCAAAAGTGAGTTTCAGAGGATAGTTCTTAAAGGGAAGATGGAAACTCTCGAATGATGATCCACAATTCAAATTTCTTGACAGAGAAAAGTAATTTGAGATGGATTTATTAGACTTCAGGACATGTATATATTTGTGATTTGTAGTTCTTATCCTTTAAACCATGGTTTTTATGTAGCTAGCTGAAAGCCAGCTCCAAATGGAAGATATTGAAAGCTCTCCATTTTTTTGAACAATAAACAAATATGCTCCACAGAATTACACCTTAAGATAGTCTCCAAGCCTTGTATAAGACAGGTAATCTTAATATCTAGCCAAGTAGCTAGCGAAAAAATGAAATGTATGGGGCTGGCTTGACGTTTATGACTTCTTTTTCCTATCTTAGACAGAAATACTGAGTATAAAGATTAAGAAAGAAGAAGAAAGGGAGGAGGAGGAAGCAAGCAGATGAAGAAGCAATTAAAACAAGAGACTTTTTACAAATGGAATCATTAGCCCCTGAACATATGAATTGGGTTTTCACATTTAAAAGTAGACCTCTCAAGTAGAAATGTAAATGAGAGAAACTTAAACAATTCATATGACAATGTTTAGTGTTTCCACTTGTACACATACATTATAAACTTAGAACAAGTTCTTATCTAATAAAGCATGTTCAAAAATCTAGTATAATTCACATTCGAAACATCCTTTGGTTGAAAAATTAGCTATTTTTTCTCATGTAAGATCATTCAGAGTTTGGTAAAAATGTATTTATATCTTTCATATCATTGGTCTTGTACCAAGAAGCTCTTTTATCACCTTTTAAAGATATTCTCTTAATCATTTTTATTTGTTTATCTTTGATTTCTTACCATTAATTTAGTGTGGACATAAAATATGTGGTTAGTATACAGTATAGTAGGAGTGGAATAGTTAAAAAGTTAAGCATTGGGCTCCTGTAACTCGAAGGTATGATAGGATTTCTAAGAATCTGTCCATGGGGAAAACCTTTGAGCTTAATGCAGTCTGGAAGTTATCATTAGACCAAAGGACAGAAACTCAAGAATAAATTCCAGACAGCCAAAAGAGTAGTCAGAAAATGTGGAGTCATTCAAATAAAAGGATGAATTCTTGTCCCATAATTGTATCAAGCATTATACCAATATTACTAAAGGAAATAATACTTAGCATTCAGTGAATAGGATGGCTGTCATTTAAAACCTGAACTGTAACCAATTAGTAGTAAATGATATGACAGCATCAGAATGATATAGATTATAATGGAGAAATTCAGAAGAAACTGGACAGTGATAGAATAGAGAGCTGGACCTAGAATAGAACAGAATAGATAATTGTCACTGTCACACCTGTCATGACTTCCATGAATTCTTAGTGAAAACTCAGAATTCACTGAATGCAATTTAGTTTGCTTTATATGGTTGTTTAGTAAAATGAAATATATTTTCATTCAGTAGAGATCCTCTTGTTCCCTTCTCAAAGTTAAATGACAAATCCCAAAGCGGATTTATGGTCTAGACAATTTCAGTGAAGATTTGTGGACAAACAAGGTAAGCATCCCCTGTTTCTTACAGAATGGTGTTCAGACAAACTTATATCTGCCCAGCACCTCACAAGTTCAGAGACTGAAGCCATTTCTTTATATTGTGATTACTGATGTGTTTGAGCTTATTTGTATTTGCTTAGCTCTTATTTAAAAATTGTTTTTAAGTAAGAAATTGTTGGAAAACAGTGTGGAGCTTTCTCAAAAAATTAACAACAGAACTCCCCGATGACCCAGCAATAGCACTGCTAGGAATTTACCCAAGGGATATAGGAATGCTGATGCATAGGAACACATGTACCCCAACGTTCATAGCAGCACTCTCAACAATAGCCAAATCATGGAAAGAGCCTCAGTGTCCATCAATGGACGAATGGATCAAGAAGATGTGGTTTATCTATACCATGGAATACTACATGGCAATGAGAAAGAATGAAATCTGGCCATGGGTAGCAACGTGGATGGAACTTGAGGGTGTTATGCTGAGCGAAATGTCAGGCAGAGAAGGACAGATACCATATGTTTTCACTTATTGGAGGATTAGGAGAAACTTAATGGAAGACCATGGGGGAGAAGAAGGGGAAAAATAGTGGGGGAGAGGGAGGGAGGCAAGCCATGAGAGACTCTTGAATACTGAGAACAAAGGGCTAATGGGGATGGGGTAGAGGGGAAGGGGTGTGATGGGCATGGAGGAGGGCACTTGTTGAGATGAGCACTGGGTGTTATATGGAAACCAACTTGACAATAAACTATTAAAAAATAAAAATGGAAAAACATTCCACGCTCATGGATTGGAAGAATAAATATTGTTAAAATGTCATTACTACCCAAAACAATCTACACATTCAATGAAATCCCAATCAAAATTGCATCAGCATTCTTCTCAAAGCTAGAACAAATTATCCTAAAGTTTGTATGGAACCACAAAAGACCTTGAATAGCCGAAGTAATATTGAAGAAGAAAACCAAAATGGGAGGCATCACCATCCAGGACTTTAGTCTCTACTACAAAGCTGTCATGATCAAGACAGTATGGTATTGGCACAAAAACAGACACATAGACCAATGGAATAGAATAGAGAACTCAAAATTGGAACCACGAATGTATGGCCAACTAATCTTTGACAAAGCAGGAAAGAGTATCCAATGGAAAAAAGACAGCCTCTTTAACAGATGGTGCTGGGAGAACTGGACAGCAACATACAGAAGAATGAAACTAGATCATTTTCTCACACCATACACAAAAATAAACTCAAAACTGATAAAAGATCTGAATGTGAGACAGGAAACCATCAAAACCCTAGAGAAGAGGGAGGGCTCCTGGCGGGCTCAGTCGGTAGAGCATGAAACTCTTAATCTCAGGGTCATGAGTTCAAGCCTCAGGTTGGGCATGGAGCCTAATTAGAAAAAAAAAAAAAAAAAACCCTAGAGAAGAGGGGCGCCTGGGTGGCTCAGTCTGTTAAGTGTCCGACTCTGGCTCAGGTCATGATCTCACAGTTCATGGGTTCGAGCCCCGTGTCAGGCTCTGTGCTGACAACTAGCTCAGAGCCTGGAGCCTGTTTCAGATTCTGTGTCTCCCTTTCTCTCTGACCCTCCCCTGCTCATGCTGTCTCTCTCTCTCTCTCAGAAATAAAACAAACCAAAACAAAACAAACAAACAAAAAAAAAAAAAACCCTACAGGAGAAAGCAGGAAACAACCTCCTTGACATTGACCACAGCAATTTCTTACTTGACACGTCCCCAAAGGCAAGGTTATCAAGAGCAAAAATGAACTATTGGGACCTCATCAAGATAAAATGCTTCTGCACGGCAAAGGACACAATCCATAAAACTAACAGGCAACCGACAGAATGGGAAAAGAATGTTGCAAATAACATAAGATAAAGGGCTAGTATCCAAAATCTATAAGGAACTCCCCAAACTCCACATCCGAAAAAGAAATAATCCAGTGAAGAAATGGGCAGAAGACATGAACAGACATTTCTCCAAAGAGGACATCCAGATGGTCAACAGACACATGAAACGATGCTCAGCGTCCCTCCTCATCAGGCAAATACAAATAAAAACCACACTGAGATACCACTTCATGCCGGTCAGAGTGGCTAAAATGAACAAATCAGGAGACTATAGATGCTGGCAAGGATGTGGAGCAATGGGCACCTTCCTACATTGTTGGTGGGACTGTAAACTGGTGCAGCCCCTCTGGAAAACAGTATGGAGGTTTATCAAAATAATTAACAATAGAACTCTCCTATGACCCAGCAATAGCACAGCTAGGAATTTACCCAAGGGACACAGGAGTGCTGATGCATAGGGACACATGTACCCCAATGTTCATAGCAGCACTCTTAACAATAGCCAATACATGGAAAGAGCCTCAGTGTCCATCAATGGATGAATGGATCAAGAAGATGTGGTTTATCTATACAATGGAATACTACATGGCAATGAGAAAGAACGAAATCTGGCCACGTGTAGCAACATGGATGGAACTTGAGGGTGTTATGCTGAGCGAGATAAGTCAGGCAGAGAAGGACAGATACCGTATGTTTGCACATATAGGTGGATTAGGAGGAATTTAAAGGAGGACCGTGGGGGAGGAGAAGGAGAAAAATAGTTGGGGAGAGGGAGGGAGGCAAGCCATGAGAGACTCTTGAATAGTGAGAACAAACAAAGTGCTGATGGGGGTGAGGAAGAGGGGAAGGGGTGTGATGGGCATGGAGGAGGGCACTTGTTGGGATAAGCACTGGGTATTATATGGAATCCAACCTGACAATAAAGTATGAGAGAGAAAAAAAGAAAAGCTGACAAAAAAAAATGAGAATTGTTTTTGCCTTTTTTGTTTTATTTTCTCCTGTCTTGTTTTTATTTTTGACTTTAATGATTTCTTCTCCTTTACAAGGAAATAACTTTGACATTGACTTATATCCACTGGTCTTTACCTTCCTTCATGTTGACATTATTATAATTATAATTATGACATGTTTTTGTTATACTTTATCTTTTCTGTTCTTAGCTTAAAAAAATCTGTTAGCTATGGCAAAGAAAATGTTTGTGAGGGCATACTCTTCATTGTCAGACTTCAAATTACCATACCATTCCAGTTTGGCCTTTTTATGTCTCCCAGTTTCCATTAGAATTGAGAACATTAAGTTCTCACAAGTCATTGGAAGATGAGCATATAACTTCCATTAAAATTGAAAACATTAAGCCCGGTGACTCTCAAGTCATTGGAAGATGGACATATTACTATCCATCTCCCCTCGGGTTCTCAATCTCCTCATTAGTGACAGCTTTGTTTCCTTTGGTTCACCCACCAGCACACTTCCAAAAAATCATTGTTTCATGCTGAAGTATCTTATCTGCTGGGTAATCCTCCCTACCTTTCTCTTCATTGTGGCGCATGGAATTTTGTCTTCAAATTTTACATTATAATTTCCATTCAGATGTCAGGAGGAAGAGTGTGTTTGCCATTTTAAATCAGAGATTTCTCAATCACCATCTGTACCAATGACACCCACATCTCAACCTCAGTTCTAGAGCTCTTTCTTGGGACCTAGGGTCACCTATCAAAATTTTTTCCTGAACATTTTTATTTGGACATCTCCCAGTAAATATGCCACAAAATGAAGTTTTCTTTCTTTTGCCAAATCTCCCATTTGTTGCTGTTGTTGTTGTTGATGTTGGGCAGATGGTGGCAACATCTTTTCTCCAGATGCTCAAGTCAGAAAACTGAATGTCATTTTTGCCGTCTCCTTTCCATTTACCCCTCTTCTAATCACTCAGCAACTTCTTTCAGTTATATCTTCTACATATCTCTTAAATATGTCCACTCCCAACTGTCAGCTCTTAATAATTTGTTAAAGGATCCTGACTTATCTTTCTACTGTTATTCTTACCCTGTTCTGGACCATTCTTTACACTGCTACCAGAGAACCCATTCTAAAACTCAGTTATAATAAATACTGTCTCTTCCTTGTTCAACATTCCCAATGGCTCCTCACTGTTCTTGGGAAAAGCAAAGAGTTCCTATTGTGATATATAAGGCACTTTATGATCTACACCATGCCTTTGCCTCTAGTTTCTCTTGTTATTCCTAAATCCTCCAAGAGTATTCTTCAGTGACACTGAGTTACTTAAATGCCCGAAGACCTTTGTACCATCTGGTTTTGCACATGCTCTTCCCTCAGCCTGGTGTCCTCTTTCCTCCCATCTACATGTGGCCAACATCAACCCATCCTTTGGGTCTCCAAGGTGATCATCTCTGAGATATCTTCAAGACTCTCATGAGTCTTCCAGGTTACTCCTCTTAGACATTCTCATAAGACCCCATGTTTGCTCTTGAAGCACTTAACACCCTTCACTATAACATCTTTAGGACTTCTAAATAGGGCTTAACAACATAGGCTTTTGCACACTTCCATGTTATTTAAGCCAAATACTTCTTTGGCGTCTGTGCCCAGATCTAACTTATATGTTATCTAAGAGAAATGTAAGGAATACATTTCATGAAAACTTTTTAAAGTATAAGTTAATGGTTATCCCATTTGCCTCATTTTCTTATTTAAAATTTTATTTTCATTTTGCTATATTGTTTTATCCATTATAAAATGTCATATTTAATTCCTTTTGGAGAATGAGAGATACAAATAAATACACACATAAAGTAGGTCTCCTGCAATCTATACATTCAATGTAATCTTTATCAAAATACCAATACTAGAACATCTGGGTGCCAGCTGGTTAAGTGTCTGACTCTTGATCTCAGCTTAGGTCTTGATTTCAGGGTTGTGAGTTAGAGCCCCACGATGCTCTAAATGGAGCATCTAAGTGGACTTAGAGCCCACTTAAAAAATACCAATAGTATTTTTCACAGAGCTAGAACAAATAATCCTAAAATTGTATGAAACCACACGAGACTCTAAATAGCCAAAGTAATCTTGAGGAGGAACAACAAAGCTGGAGGCATCACAATCCCAGATATATGCAAAGCTGTAGTAATCAAAACAGTATGGTACCAGCACAAAAATAGGCCTATAGATTTGAGAGATCCTGGAGATGAATCCATGTTTATATAGTCAACTAATCTATGATAAAAGTCAAGAATATACAAGCATGGAAAATAGTCTTTCCAAATAAATAGTGCTGGGAAAACTGGATAGCTATGTGAAAGAAAGAAATCAAGCCACTTTCTAACACTATATGTAATAATAAACTCAAAATGGTTTGAAAACCTAAATGTGAGACATGAACCATAAAACTCCTAAAAGAAAGCATAGGCAGTAATTGCTTTGACATTGGCTATGGCTACATTTTTCTAGATGTCTCCTCAGGCAAGAGAAACAAAAGCAACAGCAAATTGTTGGAACTACAACAAAATGAAAAGCTTTTGCACAGCAAAGGAAACCACCAACAAAATGAAAGGACAACCTATCGAATGGGAGAAGATATTTGCAATTGATATATCTGAAAAGGGGTTAATACCCCGAATACAACCTATACAATGTACACAACTCAACACCAAAACCCCAACCCAGATCATCCAATTTTAAAAATGGGCAGACGACCTGAAGAGACATTCTTCCAAAGAAGACATATAGATGGCCAACAGACACATGAAAAGATGCTCAAAATCACTGATCATCAGGGAAATGCAAATCAAAACCACAATGAGATATTACCTCACACCAACCAGAATGGCTAGAATCAAAACAACAAGAAATAACAAGCATTAGCAGGGATGTGGATGACAGGGAACACTTGTGCACTGTTGGTGGGAATGTAAATTTGTGCAGCCACTGTGGAAAACAGTATGGTGGTTCCTCAAATAAATAGAAATACCGTATAATCCAGTAATGCCACTACTGAGTTTTTACCCAAAGAAACTAAAAACACTAATTCAAAAACATTTATGCACCCCTGTGTTTATTGTAACATTATTTACAATTGCCAAGATACAAAAGTGACCTAAGTGTCTATTGATAGATGTATGGATAAAGAAGATGTTATATATATATATATATACATACAGAATGGAATATTACTGAACAACAAAAAAGAATGAGGTCTTGCTATTTATGACAACATGGATGGGCCTAGAGGGTATTATGTTAAGTGAAATAAGTCAGAGAAAGATAAATACCAAATGATTTCACTTATAAGTGGAATCTAAGAAACAAAACAAATGAACAAAGTAACAGAAACAGACTTGTAAATACAGAGAACAAACTAATGGCTGCCAGAAGGGAGGGGGAAATCTCTGAAACTGATATTACACTGTATGTAAATTAACTGTTTATTAAATAAAAACCATTAAAAAAGTAAGGGAGGTGGAGGTGGAATGAATAAAATGAGTAAAATATGTGAAGGAGATTAAGAGGTACAAACTTATAGTCATAAAATAAGTCATGAAAATGGAAAGTACAGCACAGTTAAGATAGTCAATAATGTTGGGGTAATGTATTGGTGACAGAAACTACACTTACGTGGTGAGTACTGCGTAATGTTTGGAATTGTCACATCACTAGGTTGTACACCTGAAACTAATATAACATTGTATGTCAACTACATTTCAATAATAAACAATCAAAGAAATAGAAAAGGAAATAACCAACACACAAACACAGTTAACATTTTGCCATATTCTGTCTAGCCCTTTGTTTCTATCAATAACATATAAAATCATATTTTATAGAAAAATAGTGCCTTGTTGAAACAATTGCACTACATAGAGTATGACATCACGAATTCTATTGATATGTATGTCAAAAAAAAGTGAAATGTCATGCATGTGTCTGGGTAAAATTCCAACTTTTGGAAATAAAGGTACTCCAAAAATAGTATAGTTCTTTATCCTTCACCTCATGGACACAAATATCAGAGGATTGTCTGAAACCTACAAAATGTCTCCATGTGTATGTGTTAATTTCATCGATAGATGCATTGTTCTGATTAAGCAAGAATGAACTAGAATTTAGGTCATTGTTATATGTTTCCATTTTCCTTTTCTTTTTCTAACCCAACAATTTGCCTAGCATCTATAATTACTCTTATAATCAGTGGGGTAAATCTGTTGTGACCACCTGTTCTTCCTCCATTATATTCTGTTGAGCATATAAACAGCTGCAGGCCTCAGAAAGTCATAAATAAAACTCATGAGTAAAAGATCCGGCAAACCTGGTGACCTGTTACATTTCAGATGTATGAATATTCTCTCTTCCAGGGAAAACTGCAGACTTTTTAGTCAGTGTTATTGCATTGTCAGTATTCACTTTTAAAGCCACACCAAGTTGTAATATTTTTCCTATTTATAGTATATTATTTGCCCCAAGAGTAATCAAAATGTTAACTCATTACTTAAAAAGATTTATGCACACAGAAAAGTTTTGTATGTATTTAATATATTAAGCTGATGATTAGAAAATGGAGGTGACATTCGTTAGATGATACTGAATCATTACATATATAAACCAGACTGATAAAGGGACCCTGTATAAAGTCACTGGCAAGCAAGGACTGGAGTTGTGTGCAAAGAAAATTTATTTTATTATTTAGAAAATTGTTCTGGGTATCCATAAGGAATAACAGATGATATGAAACATGTTTCTTTTGCAAGGTGATTTTAAAATGTCCTAAGTAAATGTCCTAGTTTAGTTTGAAGAATTTGCCAATTTTCTTCCTCCAAGCATTGCTTTGACAAAAATATTTGTAGTTAGTGCAGAATATATCTTACCTCTCAGTGGTCTCTTTTCTTTCAGATCAAAAAGAAGGACTTTGCCACCTATTTCATTTTTGATTGTCATTTTTAATGACAGAAATAAAGGATACATAAACAAAATCCACATTTTAGTCAGGAGTCAATCTTCCCACAGGTCATGGTAGAAATATTATCAATAAGATATTTTGCAAAGAGACAAAAGGGAGAAACTGGGTTAGTAGTAATTGAAGTAAAAACAATAGAAGGTACTTAAATGAGCCAGCCATTTGTTTTTTGCTGCTACAAAGGCTAACAAAATGATGGGTTGACTTATTATACACAAAAATGTACAATCAAGGTCCTGACCACACAAAACACAAAACTTTGTTCTGACCACTAATCAGTTAAAGGATTATATTCTGTACTGTCAACACGTTTGAAGTAGGATATTGACATTTACAGATTAGACAGCTTTCCAAAAGGGACTTCTGATGTCTTCAGAAGTACAGATGGAGAAAAGAAGCCCCTGAGATCTTTCTGTGTTAGTACTTTTACCTTTTCAACAATCATGCAAATGCTTCCTATCTTCTAAGTGTTGTGTGGAACAACTCACTTATTGATCACAGTGACTGTTTAGTGGATGTAATTATCAAAATAGATGGAAAGGAGTTTAGGAAGGCTCACTTGGAGAGAAGACTATCAGAAGAAATAACACTCTAAATGTTTGAAGGATTGGTGTACAAATAAGGCAATTACCTTGCACTTGCTGCTGCAGAAGGCAGAAGTGAGGTCCATGGTCAGGAGTTAGAGGGGATAGCTTCTCTCTTCCTTTATGAAGGGACTTTCTAAATAGAATTGGGAGATGATAAAAAGATTGCTTTGTGAGGTAAGGAGCTTCCCACCACTATATTAGTTTAAACCAGAAGTTGAAACATTTCCCTCCAAAAATATTTTACAGAGGATTGATTACAAAATGAAAGATCAGATCACATGACTTCTGAGATCCTTTTCATAGTTAACAATCAATGCTTCAAATAACTGATTTATGTCAACTTCCAATTTCCTCTTTTTCCTTGAACATTAAACAAATTAACATTTACCAAGCCAGCCAAAGGACATGGGGGCAAAGTACAAGTGTTCTATGATGCTCAAAGCGGAAACTGAATACTCATTGGCTCTTGCCACTTCAAAGTAATGTTGGAGTAAATGAGGTAATGAAAATGTACTGCCTAAATAAGCGAGAACATTCTGTCGTTTTGCAGAGGGTTTCACATTATGTGTGAAGGGAATACTGCAATACCTTGTCTGGGGCCATGTGGAGTGAGCTGAGGGTAGCTTCTCCAATCAGAAGAACTTTAAAGGACGAAGAGGGTCAGAGTCTGTAGGAGAGAACCTTTGCTACAGGAGTCGGCCCCTGAAATCATGTAGAGTTTGTGTAACTGGCCTAATTGGGTATAAGTCATCTTCTCCATGTCCTTCCGTGTTAGATTTTTATTCAGAATTCTTCATGAAGATTTCACTTGAAAACATGTCTGACAAAAATTTGATCAAGTGTCAGTAAAACAATTTTATATTTGATCGTTCTTGGACCCAGTTCTAGCTTGTAGACAGACAGTTCTTGGGCTGTGTTGGATTAGGTATATTGGCTGATCAAATCCTGCTTGCCTATCCATTTATTATTTTAATTTTGAGCCAAGTATGGAGTCAGATCAAATTAATTGACTCAGATCACTACTTGAGACAAGTATATTAGACACACCAGAATTTTACTGGTTACCTAGTCTTCTGGGTAAATACCACCGCTGCCCTCTCAGTGGAAGAACCTGATTGCTTTTACTATTTCATGAAACAAGAGCTGTTTGCTGTGATGATGTCTCAGCAAAGCACATTACCAAGAAGGATGCTTGTGAGTATGATCATATTCTCAAATAAATAATCTCCTGAGTTGTTTTCTCCCTATTTTCCCTGCTGTTTAATTCCTTCCCTTTGACATAATTTGCTGGCTGTTTGGTTAAGGCAATTAGACACTTGTGTTAATTAGATACTTGTTGTCTATCCTGAAGTGGAGGTACTTAGCTTATGAAGTGAGCTGGCTCTTAGATGCTCATTCTGAGAGGAACTCTTTGTTTTACTGTTTGGTCTGTGGCACACGCATATCTATTTCTTCAGCTGTGTGTGGCTCTCTGAAAACACATCAAGCCTTAAATGGGCTCTCAAAGAAGTACTTCTTTTGTATTGTCTGTTGTTTAAAAATGTGTTGATTATGCTCTTTTCTTGTTTTGTACCTCTGGAAAAAGATATGACCAGCTAAAAAGGTAAAATGAACATTTCCTCTCTAACTTAGCAAGATCTTGAACTGATTATGAGGTGATGTGCGTAAAACAAATGCAAGAGGGTAACACAGAGACTTTTCACATGAATAAGTGCAGAAAGTATAGTCACTTGACAAAAAAAAATTACATGAAGAGACATTAATGAAATACTTTAATTCTCATACTTTTTTCTAGCTTTGGAAGGTGTATGTGTGTGTGTATGCCCGCATGCCTCACTGTGTGTGTGCATAAAACTCTTTCAGAATCCTGGGTATGGTCTGCCAAGTGTCCAACAGGCCAAGTGTCTAGCCACTGGTAGTGACAGGTTAAGGATAGGAGAGAAACAACAAAGGGTTTTGATAGTAAGTGCTGACCTCACAAGAAAGTAAGAGCTTTGAAGTGCATATGTACTTTTCCTTTTACCTGCTCTTCCTCTTGATGTATATTACCCTGACCACTGGACAAGTTGGGATGGAGATCACATGTCAGTTGAAGATTGAAGGACAGTGCTGTGTCTCTCCCTCCTCTGTTCTGCCTCACTGTCAATGAGAGCGTCTGTGTCAGCCCTTTTCAAGCCACAAACTGGTGTCATGCTCACTTCCTCTGCCTTCCTCATTCTGTTTGCGCATGTTATTTCTAAATCAAATTTCATTTCATCTCATACTTCCCCCTTATACCTGTCTGACCTGTTTTTCACTCCTGATGGCTGACATCTGTCCCAAGTACCTTTTCTTTTTTTTATTGTTAATATATATATTTTTTACCTGTCCCAGGTATCTGTGAATTTTGTATCTTGATCAATTTCAATCTCTTCTGGACTCCTGACCTGCACTTGTTACACATGTATCATCATCTTCCTTGCAGTCAGCATTGTTTTCTTCTCCCATATCTTAGCCTCCTAACATTCTTCCTGAAACACCATTTCCTGTCTTCCTTCAAAGACTTGTAGTGTGTTGTCACTGATTATTTTGTCCAGAATTCTAAGATCTACAGACTGTACGTCACAGCGTATCAGGAACAAGCGTTGAACTTCATTTCCTTAATTTCTATTCTTTGGTTTGTGAGTCTTCACTCATGTTAGACAGACCTGTACCAAACTCCCATGGACAGCCATTCCAGTCCAAATGCCAAGCCTTGAAGAAAACAGCCTCATGAGCCTAGAGCAGTGGCTTCTTTTAAACCCACCCAGTTGTGTCTCTGCTGTCATTAAACTGTCATTATCATTTCTCTTCCATGAAACCTTTCTAGATGAACCAGAGAGGACCTGCACTTTGTCTTGTAGAATACAGAATCCCCAGCAACTTCAATGAATTTCTCAGCAATCACCTTTTTTTTCCTTTTTTTTTTTTTTCACTTTTGTCCTGTTTCTGATATCAGCACAGCACAATCATAGGTGATGTTCTTAATTGGATATCACGGAGTTATATGCAGGCCATTCTGGTGCAGGCTGTGTGTGCACATGTAAGTTCACAAATTTTAAGAGGGCTCAATCAATGGATTTATGTACATAAGTGTCTAGCAAAACATCATGTACTATATGTATATAATTGACTCTTTGTGATGATGATAAAAGCAATATCAAAATATCCCTTTGGTACTAGACACAATAGTAGTGGTAATGGCTTAAAACTGACAATTCTGTGTTGTAAGTACTATGATTATTCTCATTTACTGATGAGGAAGCTGAAGTACAGAGAGGTTACTACCTACCTTTTTTAAGGTCATACAGCTTATAAATGTTAGAGACAGATGAAATCAGACTGTCTGATACCATTAACCCTGCCCTTCACGACGATGCCATGTTGCCTTATAGCTGATTTATTTTTCAGTCTATATTGAAGGAAATCCAAACTTTATTCATGGTTTTTAATATAGAAAAATAATATTTAAAATATTTAGTAAAAAACTATGAAGCAAATATTTATGTCTTGGCAGAGCTCAAATAGATTCTGGTTGGTAATTTAGAAATGTTTTCCACATGAAATTTTAATGCAATATATACATATTTAAACATGAAATATTAATATAAAATGTAAATACATGTTTTTAAAAGCAAACATTTTTTATTTACACCAAAGTATTGAGATTATTTTGTCTATATGTACAAAATACAAGTGGGGAAAAAAGAATGATGATGTCTAAGAAATTAAATAAATTATGCAGTTAAGATAAATGATACATGTGTGCTGTGTACAGAGACATTCATGCAGGGCACTGAAATAGCTGGATGGGGATGTAAGAACCCTAAAATAAACAATTGGTTTCTTTTCAGGTGGAGTCAAAATTTTCTGGATTTATTTCTGGATTTGTTTTTCATTTTCTTCATTCTCTCTCTCTCTCTCTCTCTCTCTCTCTCTCTGTCTCTGTCTCTGTCTCTGTCTCTCTCTCTCTCTTTTGTTGGAAGGTAGATTAAGTAAGAATCTAGACTGTTGGTAAATGGATGGTCAGTTGGCAGAAATCAATGTCCACAGGTAGCCACGTGGTTCGAGAAGTATCCTGGAATAGGATAAAAAGCTGTAAGATGAACAGGGAGCTTCTTTACAGGGTTTCTTTATCAGTACATTCAAAGTGCGATGAGTTTCCTGCATTTTTGTTTTTTTCCCCCAAATTTCTCCCTAACCATGAGTGTTAAATGTGCCAGTCTTTGATGTTTAACTTTTTGAATTATTTCTTCTAACTTTGAAAGCAGATTTTTTTTGTTTCTTCTTTTTTTTTTTAATGAAGGATAATTGTTACATAATGTTACATTAGTTTCAGTTGTACAACTTATTGATTAGACCATGTTTTTCCTTGACCATGGAGTTTTTATTTTAATTGTTAATCTTTTCAATTTTAATGGACCTAAATGTTTAAAGATAAGATAAAAATTTGATGTCAAGACCCCTCCCCCCTTTTAGTCTCTGGAGAGCAGCATCATAAGCAATGTGTCTTTGCCTGCCTGAAACCATTCTGAGTGTAAGTCTTCTTGAATTACAGCAATGTTGGTCTTCCTCTGAGCCACATACATTCCTTTTTGGGGTTTGCAGTTAGCATAATCACACCCCTACCTTTCTCTGTGGTTGAACTTCAAAATGAAGAATTCCTGTATGCCATCCTGTTGCAGAGAAGAGAGAAAGGCTAATGAAACAGCCTGAGTTTATGAGGTACATAAACATACATACAATGTATGCAATCACATCATAGTATAGGGACTGGCACCAAGCATTAGTGATATCAAAGTTAAGGTAAGTGTTTGAAGTGTTCAGAGTATTTTTTTTTATGTTTCTGTAGATGATGAGGAACTGGAAAAAAATTCTTTAAATACCCAAATGCTAAACCAGGGGATATTTTACTTACCAAGTATAGCACGCAGTTTTAATTGTAATTGTTGAATACTTATTATTGCCATTGGGAATTCTGAGCAGTCTCTCTCTCTCTCAAAAAAGAATAAGGTACAGGTTGGCAATTAAAGCCACTTTTTGGTTCTCAGGACCAATTTTTCTGTGATAAATAAACCATAAAATATATAAACTGTCCCGGCAAAATTGTATATTTAAGTTTTACTGTCATCTTGGTGTCTCTTTTGGCATGTTACTCCTCTCCAATTCCTTCTCTCTCCCCATCCCCAGTGGTGTCAAGAAGCCACCAAGGAGTGCTAGGCGTGCCTCAGTCTGGTTCCCTGATCTGCGCTCCTCAGGCATGGGTCATGTCCCCTCTCTCCCCACATGATCTGATGTTCCTTCCTGCTTGTGACTTACTGTCAAGAGACCTGCTTATACTGCACAAGTCCCTGAAGGGATCCTAAGTAGTGAAAACTGACCCTGGGACAGACTGTGGTCTTTAGAAGCCAGTGGTCCTATCTGTGCTTTTCAAACGTAGACCTTTTAGCAAACCATCTACACACATATATTTAAAATTCTCATGATTATCCACAAAAGACCCCGAATAGCCAAAGTAATACTGAAAAATAAAACCAAAACGGGAGGTATCACCATCCCAGACTTTAGCCTCTACTACAAAGCTGTCATCATCAAGACAGTATGGTATTGGCACAAAATCAGACACATAGACCAATGGAACAGAATTGAGAACTCAGAAGTGGACCCAAAAGTATACAGCCAACTGATCTTTGACAAAGCAGGAAAGAATATCCAATGGAAAAAAGACAGCCTTTTTAACAGATGGTGTTGGGAGAATTGGACAGCAACATGCAGAAGAATGAAACGAGATCATTTTCTCACACCATGCACAAAAATAAACTCAAAATGGACAAAGGACCTGAACGTGAGACAGGAAACAATCAACACCCTAGAGGAGAAAGCAGGAAACAACCTCTTTGACCTCCACCGCAGCAACTTCTTACTTGACACATCCCCAAAAGCAAGGGAATCAAGAGCAAAAATAAATTGTTGGGACCTCATCAAGATCAAAAGCTTCTGCACAGCAAAGGAAACAACACACAAAACTAATAGGCAACCGACAGAATGGGAAAAGATAGTTGCAAATGACATATCAGATAAAGGGTTAATATCCAAAATCTATAAGGAACTCACCAAACTCCACACCCAAAAAACAAACAACCCAGTGAAGAAATGGGCAGAAGATATGAACAGACACTTCTCCAAAGAGGACATCCAGATGGCCAACAGACACATGAAACGATGCTCAGCATCCCTCCTCATCAGGGAAATACAAATCAAAACCATGCTGAGATACCACCTCACGCCAGTCAGAGTGGCTAAAATGAGCCAATCAGAGAATCTAGACACTGGCGAGGATGTGGAGACACGGGCACCCTCCCACACTGTTGGTGGGAATGTAAACTAGTGCAGCCCCTCTGGAAAACAGTGTGGAGGTTCCCCAGGAAACTAACAATAGAACTCCCCTATGACCCAGCAATAGTACTGCTAGGAATTTACCCAAGGAATACAGAAATGCTGATGCATAGGAGCACATGTATCCCAATGTTCATAGCAGCACTCTCCACAATAGCTAAAACATGGAAAGAGCCTAAGTGTCCATCAACGGACGAATGGATCAAGAAGATGTGGTTTATCTATACCATGGAATACTACATGGCAATGAGAAAGAATGAAATCTGGCCATGTGTAGTAACATGGATGGACTTTGAGGGTGTTATGCTGAGCGAAATAAGTCAGGCAGAGAAGGACAAATATCATATGTTTGCACGTATAGGAGGATTAGGAGGAACTTAACGGAGGAACAAGAGGGAGAAGAAGGGAGGAAATGGTGGGGGAAAGGGAGAGAGGCAAACCATGAGAGACTCTTGAGTGCTGACAAAAACTGAGGACTGATGGATGTGGGGGGGAGGAGGGTTAGGCATGGAGGAGGACACTTGTGGGGATGAGCACTGGGTGTTATGTGGAAACTAATTTGACAATAAACTATTTGTAAAAAAAATAATAAAAAAAGAAAATAAATGTTAAAAAAATAAAATAAAAAGCAAATAAAATAAAATAAAATAAAATTCTTATGATTGTCTGAAAGGAAAATTTGGAAGGAGTTGGAGGTAATATGCTTTATTCTATTTTTCCATAAGGAAGTAATAATATTATTGACTAAGGGATGTATTTTGCATGAGAATATGAGAAATAAAGTAGGTATTCTCATTTACCTCTTTTTCTCCAAATTGTCTTCCTTTGCTCTTCTGTTTCTTTGAAAGATCTTAATAAACGATTTGATTTATGAAAACCATTCTCAGGCTCTGGAGCAAATGACACTAAATATTGTGCATTTTTAAAAGTAAATTTTAGTGTTCTTTAAGAATATATTTTGAAGATTTTAACAAAGCTAAATGTGGAAAATTTTCTTCATGGGAAAACTTGATTTCATGTTGAATAGAGTATTTCCAGATAGTTCTGTGCCTGGGCTAGATTTTCTACGAGCAGCTTTTTTGTAGAGTCAATATAAAATTTACATTTGTAAGAGCAGGGTGAAGCTAAAACTGAATTCTTAAAATATCCATAGGTTTTATTCTTTACTAGAAATCAAATTTGTTGAAAGAGAGAATCATCCTAAATAGTCCAATGTCCCCAAACATCTAATGTATTTTTCTTGAGTATGATAGTAAATTCCTAAAGGAAACTTTCAAATCTTTGTATATGGTAATTTTATCCAGCAAGCATAATAACATTTCTCAAATTCCCAAGAAGTATAAACTACTGTTTTTTCTAAAATGATAAGTTTTTAAAAATATACACACATTTTAGAGATTTTTCTGCATGCCCCAAGGAACATAAGCTCTTTACAGTGATCCAATTTGGCTTTTGTGAATAAACATTTTATTGTTTATAATTCTGTGGGTAAAAATGAATCAACAAATTTCCATCTATATATTTTAATGAAAATTCTCCCCACATCTTTAAATATACCCTGAAGGCCTTTTCCCCCCTCATTTAAATTACTTAAGATCTTGTTAGTGGTTTGAGATATGAGAATGTTTGTTATTTATAATCACATAACTTTTAGCTTTTTTAACTGGAAGGGATCTTAGGAGATCATTTCTAGAACAACTTCTTCAGCTTACAGATGGAAATAAAATTGAATCTCAAACAAGCTACATAATCCATCTGAGATATATGGCAGATATACTGATTCCCAGTTCAGGCACAGATCAGTTCAATAAACATTCATTACTTACTGGGGACTTCTAAACAATTGAGAAGTAATGTCAAACTTCTAGGAACTTCTATCTCCTGTATCTCCTAGTTTGACATTATTTCTCAAACGTCTTGGAGCTTATAATCAAGTAGGGTGTGAAGACATGCTAATAGATAATATCAGTAGAATATGTTAAATATGGTAATAATGGCAAGTACAAGAGAAACATAAAAGAGGAAGAATTGACTCACTGGATAAGTGCTTTTATTTTTCTTCAACAAGCACATTTATTGGGCACTTACTCAATGTCAAGTGGTAAGTACTAGTGAACTAAAATAGACATAGTCCCTTATGTCAGTATTCTTAGTCGTTGGTGGGGGTTGAGTGGGTGGGGTGGGTAGAGAAGTCAGTGAATTAATCACATAAAATGTACAGTAAAAACTAAAATAGTGCCTTGACTGAAGTTCTAGGAGGGCGCGTAACAAAAGGACCTGACTGCACTAGGGATTCGCAAAAGGTTATCCTTCCATTCGGTCACTGGGACAACCCACAAGTTGAAGGGAGCAGGCTCACTGATTTTAGCAGTCAGGCTTTAAAGAAGAAAATTGTGATACTACATGGCAGTGAGAAAGAATGAAATCTGGCCATGTGTAACAACATGGATGGAACTTGAGGGTGTTATGCTGAGCGAAATAAGTCAGGCAGAGAAGGACAGATACCATATGTTTGCACGTATAGGAGGATTAGGAGGAACTTAACGGAGGACCGTGGGGGGAGAAGAAGGGGAAAAATAGTGGGGAAGAGGGAGGGAGGCAAACCATGAGAGACTCTTGAATGCATTTGCAGCTTCACGGGCTTGGGGGAATCACTGACAGAAATGAAGCCCCTGGTTGTACCACTAGGTGGCTTCAGTGGCTGTTTCCTCCATGGGCAAGTAGAGATGCCACAGAGAGTCTTGCCAACACAGGGCATGGATGGTAGCATGAAGATTTCTGTTGCTCTGTCTCTGGACCCAGGATATTTCATTCATTTGGTTAACAATATTTTTTTCTGTTAAAATTTGGAAAAGTAGGCAATTTCAGTCTCAACAACTTAAGATTGTATTCTTCTACCCTAGCTTTCCCTCCTCTTGAGTCAGATGGTTTTGAAGTGGTTCCAAGAATTTATGAAACTCATCTAAGAGAAAATGGAATTAGGGTATTTAACTTGCATTAAATGGCTTATATTTGTATAGTTTTCAGCCACTCCTGGGTAAAGTTAAACTATTGATAACCATCCTGATAGGAATGGCTTCCCAAAATACTCCTCTTGCTCACTGTGCTGATTCACCTGGTATTATAACATGAAGATACAAGGCCAGAGGTCATATCATAATATGAATGTGGCTTCTGGTGGCCAACACCACATATTTGTGGGAAATGGAGGAGAAACAAGATGTGAAAGGTACAGAGTCTTGAAGGTAGTCTATGGAAAATCCTTCCAATGATCAGATTTGTAATACTATAAACAGACAACAGGTTTATCATTGATGTCAAACCAAAGGGAAAGTCATCCCTTGTTGGGTGTAACTTGATAATGTTGCAAATATACTTACCAATGCACCAAATTAAATTAAACTAAATGAGGAAAACAGGTAAGGTGAATTCTAAGAGCTGTAGTCAGCATAGGTAAAATGATATCAAGAAGCCTTTATCACATCCTATGTTAGAGTTCAATCAGGAGATAGAAATGTCACACAGTAATAGAAACAAAGGAAGTTTAATATAAGGAAGTATTAATTATAACAGGGAATTACCTACTAAGGAGTAAAGAAAACATTAGGAAAGGAAGAGTGATAGCAGACATGGAGAGCAGCCCCTTGTCTAGGGCTGAGGTGGATGATCCAAGGAAGAAACACATTTGGAAGATCCTACCTTCTTCTCCCCTGCCACACCATGAGATTCAGACTTCAATGGGGACCCTGCAGCCATGCCCTACTGGATGGTGGAGACCTTGCAGTAGTGCTGTAAGGACTCTGTTCTTTGGTGAAGGGAAGCCATCCACGAGAAGGCGCCATGCTGAAGAGAGCATTGAGAAGCCATCTGCTGGGATATTGCCCTCTAGGGTGCCAGTGTAAGCTGCCCATAGGGTGTCCTGTGCTGCATATTACTGTAGAAGCCAAAAGAGAAGAGCATAACCAGGTACTAGAAGAAAAACTCTTTCCTCCTTCAGTGTCCTTCCAGCACCCTCCACTGACCAAGCCTAACATCAAGCCAACTGGCAAGGGAGAAAGAACTCTTCTAGTATCACAAACAGGCAATGAAGGGTGGATTTGGAACTGAGAAGCAATAAGCTGATGACCAGAACACACCCCTAACTAATTATCATTGCCAATAATCTACAAATCATGTAGATATTTCAAAACCAGGGGCGGGGGGGGGGGTAATGGAAAAATAAGGAAAATCCCTCCTCTTGTATGTCTCTCTTAACTCTCCATTCTCTGCTATAACATTGCATTGCTTCTCACACTTCCAGTCACCAAATGTATGCTTTTATCTCTCCACCCCACTCCACCAAGCAATTCTGTGACACCTGTTGGGCGTCCTACAATCTAAGTCAATTCTGACACAATTGACTTGGAGATACCACGACATCCCGCAGGTTAAGGGCTCAGTCCCACAAGACTGCCTCCCTCCAACTTCAAATGCCAGTCCCGTGTCCAGTCTGTCACCTTTGCTTCTGACCACCTGGCTATAAATTGGAAATTCCCACTTCTCCTTGGGTTTGATTAATTTGCTAGAGCAGCTAACAGAACTCAGAGTAACATATTACTTACTAGATTACTAGTTTGTTATAAAAAGATTTAACCAGGAACAGCTGGATGGAAGAGATGCATAGGGCAGTGGGAGAGGCACATGGCTTCTACATCCTCTGCAGGGGTGCCCCGCCCCCACACCTCCACACTTACACCAATCTGAAAGCTCTCTGAACTCTGTCCTTTGGGATTTTTATGGCGGCTTCATTACATAGACACATAGATTAAATTATTGGCCTTTGGTGACTGATTCAACCTCCAGTCCTTCTTCTCTCCCTGGAGCAGGGGGTGTGTGGAACGTTCCAACCTTCCAATCACAAGGTTGGTCCTCTTCACAACCGGTCTTTGTCCTGTGGGCTTTCCAAAAGTTGTTTCATTAACATAAACTCAGATGTGCTTGAAAGGGACTTGTTATGAATAACAAAAGAAATTCATTTCACCTTTATCACTCAGGAGCTATTTCAGAATTAGAGAAGAAATTAAATATAGCAATTGCAAGGGTTCTAGGAGCTATGAGACAGGAACCATGAACAATATATATTTCTAATATGTATTTCTTACTGTAAGTCACAATATAATACGTGTGTATTGAGAGGAAAGTGCCCTAAGGGTAAGGGTGGGATTGGGAGATTGGGGAATGGAGTAGCAGGTGGCCAGTGAAGAACCCTTTTATTGTTGTATGTAAGGAATACCAGCTTTCTGTTGTGAGAAATGACAAAATTAGGCAGAGATGATAGAAGAGTTTTGTTAGAAACTTCAGTGATTTGAGATCTGTCTACACAATCTACCTTCTTGCTATCAATCTGTTCATTGTAGGTATCAGTATACAGAGCACAGAGCTATTGACCTTAAGAGGAAAAGAGCCAATTATTTTGCCAGCAAAATAGCTTTATTTGGGAATAGAAGAGGAATTGCAATTTGTGACAAGTAAGCTATAGCAAAAGCCATAGGCAAATCCAGACAGACTACAAAGGAGAGGAATGCCCTTGTATAGAGGAAGGGGGGATTTGGGAAGGGGTGTTATAAACAGCAGTCCAGTGGAGTAAACTGGAAGTCTGAAGTATAGTGCTTTTCATTGTCTGAGTTCTGACAGTCTCTCATTGGCTGGGCTCGTTGGGACGCAAGGAGAAAATCTTCCTTCCTCCTGCTGGGGTAGTCAAGTAGGCTTCTTCCTGGTGGGAATGAAGGGTATGCCTTTTCCTATTGAGGCCTCAAAGGGCTGTGAGTGGTACCATGTGAGTGAGAGTTACCCCTTCTGGCTTCCTGCTGGGAGCCGCACCGGCCTCTCTGGATGGCAGTCACAGCAAGGAAATGGCAGTGTTTGCACAGCTCCTGCCATGAGAAACGAAAACTGGTATCTCTTTCTGCTACTACTGGCTCATGTTGGAAATGAGGCTGCTGGTATTGACCAGGCCTCACAATATTCCATATCAAACCAATATTCCAAACACAGGTACCTCATAAGGAAAAGCATATTCCTGCCTTTACAAAAGAGATTTTAGATGAAAGCTCTGTGGATGATTGTAAAAAGCCTCTTCCTATGGACCTTGCCGATCAAGACAATTGAATCTGGCCCTGAGACTAAGAGCCTAATTTAGAGTTAAGGGCAAATATTCACCCCCACACGTTTGTTTCTGCTTGGAGCATCTTTTGGCCTTGTATATGCTGATTGCTCCCTGTGAAAGAACCTATTGAGGAACTTCTTCTTTTGTGATTATGAGAGCAAAGGTGTTCCCTGAAAGACCTGTTTTTCTTGATACTTCCACCTTAAACAAACAAACTGTTGACCCCTGCCCACAGAGAAGTAACTTCACCCATTTTACACTGAAAACTTTGGTATGCTAAAGACGCCTTCCTTCCCCATAGGAGAGGCATCTAAATCCCTTACCTCAATCACTATTGTTAACGTTATGCATGAGTCTTCTACATATCTATGTTCTGGGAAATTCTTACATATCAAAGAAGTTTGTTATCAAAAGCCACTGTCTAAGGCAAATGCCACTTCTGTGCCATCCCCCAAACAGTTAATGATAAAATAAAGTTGAGCCCCAGTCATAGCAGAGATGCCTGCCTGGTGATCAGAAAGACTCTCAGGGGACTCTCTCTCTCTCTCTCTCTCTCTCTCTCTCGCTGACACCATCCATCCTTCAGGGACCCCTGGACCTTCCGGAGCCGGCCTCCAACAGCTTCCCAACTCCATTTTATTTTTATTTTTTATCTTTTAAATTTTTAAAAAATATTTATTTATTTTTGAGAGAGAAAGAGAGAGAGAGAGAACAAGGGAGAGACAGAAGGAGAACCAGAATCTGAAGTAGGCTCCAGGCTCTGAGCTGTTAGCACAGAGCCTGATATGGGGCTCGAACTCATGAGCTGTGAGATCATGACCTGAACTGAAGTCGGACGCTTGATTGCACCACCCTTCCTAACTCCATTTTAAATGAGATTTCCTTTATTTAGTTTCTCAGAACTGAGCTGAATTCATTCATTACTGTTAGGTGAAAAACTCCAAGTAGAACAGAGCTTGCCTTGTTCATAGATAAGTAAGGAGAGTAAAACAACATGTATTTTATAAAGTACTACAAAACAAGAGAAAATTATGTATAAAGGGATAAAAATCGAGGTGGCCTCCAATATGTTTCATGAAACAATAAATATGAGGAGATAATGATATTACAACCAGTATGATATGATAAAAATTGAAAAGGAAAAAGTATACCTTTTATAACATAAAGAAAAAGCTATTATTTACTTAGATAATCTACCAAAAGGATATATGTATAATTTCTGAAGAGAATTATAATACTGTATTTTTTGAAGAAAGTAAAAGGAAACTTGTACAAGTAGAGGGACATACCATGTTTACAGATGACAGAGTTTGCTGTAAGTACTTAAGTTACTCATTAAAAAGAAAGTTAGCCTAGAATGGCCTAGAATGGAGTTCAGACACAAAAGACTGTGATCATACATATAAGGCAGAGTCTAATGAGACTGTTAGTGTTTCGCTCTTTTTTTTTTTTTAATGTTTTATTTATTTCTAGGAGAGAGAGAGAGACAGCGTGAGCAGGGGAGCGTCAGAGAGAGAGGGAGTCACAGACTGAAACAGGCTCCAGGCTCCGAGCTGACAGTCAGCACAGAGCCTGACGCAGGGCTCGAACCCATGAACCGCGAGATCATGACCGAAGTGAAAGTTGGACGCTTAACCGACTAAGCCACCCAGGCGCCCCAGTGTTTCACTCTTAAATACGTAAGAAAAGCCAAGGATTACCATGTATACAGGAAAGTTTCCAATATATAAGAAAGATATCAAAACATACGGAAACAGCGGGAGAAGTCAGGAAGGCAGAGTAGTCAGTGAACCCTGGGCACGCCTGTCTCTCCAGCACAGCTGGCTCAACATCAAATCATCTAGAACACCTAGGAAATCAATTTGAGGATTAAGAGAACAATTTGCCTAATTAGAGGGAGAGAATGTGGCAGATAGGAGGGCTGGAGATGTGAATTGTGGGAGAGAAAAGCCATGGTGCCATGGAGGAGAGGGAGCCCTTTTTGTGGAGAGAAGACAGAAAGAGGAGAGAGGGGGGAGAGAGCAGCATGTGAGGTTCACACGAGAACACTCCCTCAAAACTGTTGGCTGGAGAACTGAGAGGAATGGATTATTGCAAGTTTTTGCATACAGTGGAGCTCAAGTTCCCAGGTTTTAACTGACAGTGTGGTGTGGGGAGAGAACGTTCCTCCTTCTGGAGCACGTTTGGAAGAGGGTATTCCAGGTTCAAGAACAAAGACCCTGCGGGAACCATTGATGGCCATTTAACAGCAGCACCCCTGTGGCCCTGCAGCTGCTTTTCTGGGACCACAGGGCACCAGGCAAAGTGCTGTGAGTCTGTCCTCCAGAGGAGGGGAGCAGGTCAGCGCCTTGCCTGGTTCTTGAAAGATTTGGAGTTTTGAAGCCTAGCTGCACAGCAGACATAAAACAGGGAACTGTGGCTCCGGGTGCGTTGACAGCCTGGGCACGGAAGCATTGAGGCAGGGCTGTCAGAAGAAACCTGGGACCCAGGAGGGGAGAGTGCTTGCTTTGCTGTAAAGACTTGCTGAACAGCTGTGGGTGCAAACTACCCTCCTTTGGGGAGGAGATGCCGTCTTCCCCCATCCCTGCCCCCCATTGCTGCCTACCAGCATGGTCTGTCTTCACAGAGCAACACAGTTCCCCCAGCTGGAGCCGCTTAGCAAACCCTGCACCCCTGCGCTCTGCAGGGGCACCTTTACTAGGGCAGGTCTGACTGTGAGCCAGCAGAGCAGGCCTCTCCCCCGGAGGACCAGCACAGGCCCCCCACTTGCACCCAACTCTACTGATCATAGAGTGCTTCAAAGAGTAAGCTTCAGTTCCAGTGGAAATAGGACCAGCCTTTCTTTTATTTCCCTTTGGAATCAGGCTTACAGTTCTTTTGTTTATGTGTTCCTCTTCTTGTTTTATTCGGATCAGGCTTCCTTTTTCCTTCTTTTTCTTTGGAATCAGGCTTATAGTTTTTTGTTTGTCCATTTTCTTTGTTCCTTTTTCTTTTTTTTGAATCAGCTCCCCTCCCCCCTTTTTTAAAAAATCAGGCTTATTTTAACAAACAAATCAAAACACACCTAGTTAAAGGTCTGAACACTACCCACTACAAGTAAGGAAGAGCTCTGCAGAGGACTGGCCAGTAGGGAAGAAAAGCCAAAACACAACAGCAGAGCGCACACAGCATACACCAGAAACACTCCTGAAGCACCAGGTCTCGGACAGTATATGACCCCTTCTAATATAGCATTACTTTCAGGAGCAGGGACATAACCAGCTTTCATAACATGCAAAAGACAATAAACCTAGACAAAATGACAAGATGGAGGAATTCTCTCCAAAAGGAAGATCAAGAGGAAGTCATACCAGGGATTTGCTCAAAACAAGTATAAGCAATATATCTGAACAAAAATTTATTTTTTATTTTATTATTTTTTAAATAAAATTTATTGTCAAGTTAGCTAACATACAGTGTATACAGTGTACTCTTGGTTTGGGGAGTAGATTCCCATGAATCATTGTTTACATACAGCCCCAGTGCTCATCTCTCATCCCAACAAGTGCCCTCCTCAATGCCCATCACCCATTTTCCCCTGTCCCTTGCCCCTCCATCAACCCTCAGTTTGTTCTCTGTATTTGAGTTTCTTCTTTTTTAAATTTTTTAACGTTTATTCATTTTTGAGAGACAGAGAGAGACATAACATGAGTGGGGTAGGAGGAAAGAGAGAGAGAGGGAGACAAAGAATCCCAAGCAGGCTCCAAGCTCTGAGCTGTCAGCACAGAACCTGACACAGGGCTCAAACTCACTGACTGCGAGATCATTACCTGAGCTGAAGTTGGATGCTTAACCTACTGAGCCACCCAGGCACCCCTGTATTTAAAAGTTTCTTATGTTTGCCTCCCTCTTTGTTTGAAAGTATTTTTCCCCTTTCCATCCCCCATGGTCTTCTGTTAAGTTTCTCAAGTTCCACATGTGAGTGAAAACATATGACATCATATGCTAAACATAATTTAGCATAATATCTTCCAGTTCCATCCACGTTTATCTGAACAAGAATTCATAACAACAGTCTTAAGAATACTAGCTGGGCTGGAAAATAGCATAGAAGACACTAGAGAAACCCTTGCTGCAGAGATAAAAGACTTAATTAAAAATGTTGTAACTGAGATGCAACAAAACCAAGTGGTTGTAATCACAGTGAAGAAAGAAGAAACAGAGGAATGAACAGGTGATATAGAATGTGAAATTATGGAAAACAATGAAACTGAAAAGAATAGGTAAAGAAAACCATTAGATCACAAATATAGACTTAGGGAATTCAGAGATTCCATAAAGCAGAATAATATCCGTATCATAGGAGTCCTGGAAGAAGAGAAGCAGGGAAAAGGGACAGGCTTATTTTTTACAGATTATAGCTGAGAATTTCCCTAATCTGGAGAAGGAAACAAGCATTCAAGTCCAAGGGTCACAGAGAACTTCCCTTATAATCAACAAGCAAGTCAACACCAAGACATATCATAGTGATACTTGCAAAATACAAAGATAAAGCAAGAATCCTGAAGGCAGCTATGTACAAAATGTCCTTAACCTACAAGGGTAGATGTATAGGGTTAGCAGTAGATCTGTCCACAGAAATTTGGCAGGCCAGAAGGGAGTGGCATGATATATTCAACATGCTAAGTGGAAAAAAAACGCAGCCAAGAATATTCTATCTAGCAAGGCTGTCATTTAGAATAGAAGGAAAGACAAAAGAGTTTCCAAGACAAGCAAAATATAAAGGAGTTTGTGAACACGAAATCAGCTCTACAAGAAATATTAAAGATGGGGTACTTTGAGCAGAAAGGAAAGACCAAAAGCAACAAAGACTAGAAAAGAACAGAGACAGTATATAGGAACAGTGAATTTACAGGTAATTCAATGGCACTAAACTTATATCAATAATTACACTGAATGTAAATGGATTATGCTTCAATCAAAAGCATAGGGTATCAGAATGGATTTAAAAAAACAGTTCCCATTTATGTACTGCTTACAAAAGGCTCATTTTAGTCCCAAAGACACCTCCAAATTGGAAGTGAAGGGGTGGAGAACCATTTATTATACTAATGGACAGCAAAAGAAAATAGCCATACTTATGTCAAACAAACTATAGTTTAAACCAAAGACTATAATAAGTCATGAAGAAGAGAACTCTTATCATAAAAAATGTGTCTATACAATAAGATTTAACAATTTTAAATATTTATGCCCCCAACTTGATAACGTCAAATATATAAATCAATTAATAAGAAACAATGAAATTCATTGATAATACAATAATAGTGGAGGACTTTAATGCCCCAGTTATAGCAACAGACAGATCATCAAAGCAGAAGATCAAAAAGGAAACAATGGCTTTGAATGACTCATTGGACTAGATGGACTTAACATACAATCAGAATATTCCATCCTACAGCAGTTGAATACAAATTCTTTTCAAGTGTATTGAAGCATGGAACATTCACCAGAAGAGATCACATGCTGGGTCACAAATCAGGCTTCAACCAGTACAAAAAGACTGAGGTCATATTATGCATATGTGTATTTTCAGACCACAACACTAACTTGAAGGCAACCGCAAGAAAAAATTTGGAAAGACCCCAAATACATGGAGGTTAAAGAACATCCTACTAAAGAATGAACGGGTTAATCAGGAAATTAAAGAAGAAGTAAAAAAAAAATACATGAATGCAAATGCAAATGAAAATATGACAATTCAAAACAATGGAATGCAGCAAAGGCAGTCCTGTGAGGCAAGTATACAGCAATACAGGCCTTACTCAAGAAAGAAGTAAAGGCTCAAATACACAACCTAACTTTACACCTAAGAGAGTTGGGGGAAAAAAACAACAAATAAGACCTAAAACCAACAGAATAAGGGAAATAATAAAGAATGGAGCAGCAATAAATGGTATAGGAAAAAAAATCATTAGAACAGATCAATGAAAGAAGGAGTTGGTTCTTTGAAAGAATTAATAAAATTGATAACCCCTCTAGCCAGACTTATCAAAGAGAAAAGAGAAAGGACCTACATAAATAAAATCACAAATGAAAGAGGAGAGATCACAACCAACATTGCAGAAATACAAACAATTGTAAGAGAATACTATGAAAAATTATATGCCAACAAATTAGGTAATCTGGAAGAAATGGAACAATTCCTAGAAACATATAAATTACCAAAACTGAAAGAGGAAGCAATAGAAAATTTGAATAGACTCATAACTAGCAAAGAAATTGAATCAGTGATCTCCTAACAAGCAAAGGTCCAGGGCTGGATAGCTTCCCAAATGGAATTCTACCAAACATTTGAAGAATTAATAACTATTCTTCTGAAACTGTTCCAAAAAAAAGAAATTGAAGGAAAACCTTCAAACTCATTCTATAAGGCCAGTATTACCTTGATTTAAAAACCAGACAAAGGCCCCACTAAAAAGGAAAATTAAATTACAGGCCAATACCCCTGAGGAGCATGGATGCAAAAATTCTCAACAAGATACTAGCAAATTGAATCTAACAGTACACTAAAAGAATTATTCACCATCATCAAATGGGATTTATTCCTGTGCTGCAGGGGTGGTTCAATATCTGCAAACCAACCAATGTGATACACCACATTAATAAAAGAAAGGATAAAAACCATATGATCTTCTCAACAGATGCAGAAAAAACATTTGACAAAATACAGTATCCTTTCTTGATAAAAACCCTCGGGAAAGTCGGGATAGAAGGAACATACCTCAACACCTTAAAGGTCATTTACAAAAGGCCCACAGCTAATATCCTCAATGGGGAAAAACTGAGAGCTTTTCCCCTATGGTTAAGAATAAGACAGGGATATCCATCCTCACCACTGTTGTTCAACATAATACTGGAAGTCCTAGCTTCAGCAATCAGACAACAAAAAGAAACAAAAGGCATCCAAATCAGCAAGGAAGAAGTAAAGCTTTACTCTTCACTGATGAAATAATACTCTATGTAGAAAATCCAAAAGATTTCACCAAAATATTGCTAGAACTGATACATCAATTATGCAAAGTTGCAGAATATAAAATCAACGTACAGAAATCTTTTGCATTTCTACACACCAATAATGAAGCAACAGAAAGAGAAATCAGGGAACCAATCCTATTTACAATTGTACCAAAAATCATAAGATACCAAGAAATAAGCCTAATTAGTGAGGTAAAAGATATGTACTCTTAACACTATAGAACACTTATGAAAGAAATTGAAGAAGACACACACAAAAAAATGGAAAAACATTCCATGCTCATGGATTGGAAGAACAAATATTGTTTAAATCTCAATACTACCCAAAGCAATCTACACATTCGATATAATCCCTATCAAAATAACAGCATCATTTTTTTTTTGCCTAGAGCAAACAATTCTAAAATTTGTATGGAAGCAGAAAAGACCCTGAATAGCCAAAGTAATGTTGAAAAATAAAAGGAAAGCTGGAGGTATCACAATTCTGGACTTCAAGCTGCATTATAAAACTGTAATCATGAAGAAAGTATGGTACAGGCACAAAAACAGACACATAGACCAATGGAACAGAATAGAGAATCCAGATATGGACCCACAAGTATATTGTCAATTAATCTTCGACAAAGTAGGAAAGAATATCCAATGGAAAAAAGACAATCTCTTCAACAAATGGTGTTGGGATAATTAAACACTGACACACAAAGGATTGAAACTGGACCACTTTTTTACACCATACACCAAAATAAGTTCAAATGGATGAAAGATCTAAATGTGAGACAGGAGGCCATCAGAATTCTAGAGAACACAGTCAGCAACCTTTTTAACCTTGGCTGTAGCAAGTTCTATGAGCCATGTCTCCAGAGGCAAGGAGACAAAAGCAAACATGAACTATTGGGAGTTCATCAAGACAAAAAGCTTCTTCACAGCTAAGGAAATAATAAACTAATTAAAAGGCAGCCTATGGAATGGGAGAAGATATTTGCAAATGACATTTTAGGTAAAGGGCTAGTGTCCAAAATCTATAAAGAACTTATCAAATTCAACATCCCCAAAATAAATAATCCAGTTAAGAAATGGGCAGAAGACGTGAACAGACATGTCTCCAAAGAAGACATACAAATAGTTAACAGATACATGAAAATCTGTTCCATATCACTCATCATCAAGGAAATACAAATCAAAACCACAGTGAGATACCACCTCACACCTGTCAGAATGGCTAAAATTATCAATACAGGAAACAACATGTTGGTGAGGATGTGGAGAAAGGAGAACTTCTGACACTCTTGTTGGGAATGCAAACTCATGCGGCCACTCTGGAAAAGAGTATGGAGGTTCCTCAAAAAATGAAAAACAGAACTACTTTATAACCCAGCAGTTGCACTCCTCGGTATTTATCCAAAGGGTACAGAAATACTGATTTGAAGGGGCACATTCATCCCAATATTTATAGCAGCACTATCAACAATGGCCAGGTTATAGAAAGAGCCCAAATGTGATTGAGTGATGAATGGATAAAGAAGATATGGTATACACCAATGGAATATTACCCAGACATAAAAAGAATGAAATCTTGCCATTTGCATCAATGTGGATGGAAGTAGAATGTATTATGCTAAGCAAAATAAGTCAGTCAGAGGAAGATAAATGTCATATGATTTCACTTACATGTGGAATTTAAGAAACAAACAGATGAACATTGGGGAAGGGAAGGAAAAACAAAATAAGATGAAAACAGGGAGGTAAGCCATAAGAGATTCTTAAATACAAAGAGCAAACTGAGGGTTGATGGAGTGGAGGTAGGTGGGGAGATGGGCTAAATGGGTGATGGGAATTAAGGAGGACACTTGTTATGATGAGTACTGGGTGCTTTATGTAAGGGAGGAATCACTAAATTCTAGTCCTGAAACCAATATTATATTATATGTTAGCTAACTTGAATATAAATAAAATCTTGGAGGAAAAAATGTTTTAAAAACATACAGAAAAAGATACAGATAATACAGAAAACAAATAAAAATTTCAAGGAAATTATAACTTGTATATTTTAAAAGATAAGAGAATTTATGGAGCCCATGAAAAAAATGAGGATGCTACAAAAAAAGAATTAATCAGAAATATAGAATTATTGAGAAATAAAGATATGATAAATGAAACTAAGAATTCAATAATGAGCTTGAAAGGAAAAGATATATTCCATTAAGTAGAAAATCATTAAAAATGACAATAAGACAGGAAAGATAAGAAAATTATAGAATTAACTCCAGATGTATAGCATCTAATAGTACAAATTTCATTGAAAGAGCATAGATAACACATTATGGAGGAAATTATCAAAGGCATAATAAAAGAAATTATCCAAAAGGGAGGGATGTAAAAAAGTTTGCTGAGTATTCAGCACATTCATGATTAGAAATATACAAGGCCTTTCATTGTGATATTTTAGAATACCAGAAGATCCCCAAAGTTACCAAAATTTGAAAATAAACAGGTTGGGTATAAAGGATCTGAGTGGCTCAAAATAAATATTCAACTCTATGGCTAGCCAAACAATCAGTATAAGTGCAGAATAAGATCTTATCAGACACGTTAAGTCTTTAAAAATTTATCTCCTGTGCAGCACTTTTTCAGAACCTAATGAAGAATGTTTCCTATCAAAGCAAGTGCATAAGCTAAAAATGAGGAAGACCTAAGATCCAACAAACAGGATACAGCATAGAGGAAAGTAAAGAGGAATCCCAGAATGACAACTCTGTTGAAGGCTTAGAATCCAGTCCAAATGACAACCAGAATGTAAGAGAGTTCCAAGGGGAATGGAGGTATTTCTGGTTCAAAAGTGGAACCAAAAACTCATCAGTATGCCAGTGTAGAAAATTATATTGAGCAGTGTTTTTATAAGCTTGTGGAGGATATAGAAGGCATCCATAGGTTTAAAAAAATCAAAGCAAATGAAATAAAAGAGCGATACTATGTAATTCCAGGAAGAACCAGAAGAAGTACTAGGAAAGGAATTGAGTCAAAATATACTCTAGAGTAAAAAATATCTGCATAGTTATAATAAAAATATTCAATATTTATACTATAAGACTTGTGATGTAACAGTTTCGGGAAAATGGGAAGAGAGGAAGAGGAAACTTAAGAGATTTTCATCTAACAGAATAATTAGTAGGAAGCCTAACATAGTTGATAATTTGCATTAGATGTCTATTACTTAGCGATGTGGAGAAAATCCTGAAATAATAGCCAAAGCAATAGAAAGGGATTATTTTAGGGTAGTGGGAGTAAGGATGGGGATGTAGGAGAATTTGTTGTCTATGCTGTATACTGCACATGTTGTAGTGTTTCTGAATAGGGTCATTATTAGCGTTTTGGGTGCCAGTGCTTTTTTCTGTAGGGCATCCTATGTATTGAAGGACATTTGGCAAACCTAATCTTTGAGTATATAATGCCAGGAGCCCCTCCTGTTATTTGTGACAGATCTAAATACTCCTACACTCTTCCTAAAGCTCTCTGAAGGATAATTGCACTTTGCAGCTGAGAGCTTTGATAAAGAGAAAAACTAATTATAGAAATAAATAGAACATGTGGGATGTGGAGAAAGGTATACTCAAGAAAATCCATAGTGCTAAAATAATTTCATTATAAAGAAATATGTAAGTGGAAACAAATTAAACATTCACTTCAAGAAACTTGAAGAAAAGAACAAAAAAACAACAAAGAAAATTAAGAAAAAATAGTTAAGACTTAAACAGAAATGAATGAATTAGAAGCAAAAGGTAGGCTTGATACATATAAGACCTGCCTCTGTGAAAAAATCAGAAGACTTAAGAAAACTGTCGAAGTTAATCAAGAAAAAAAGTCGGGACAATTATATGGGAAAAAAGTGGTATAACTATAGATTAAGATAATCATTTTTTAAAAAATGAGAACACGGGCACCTGGGTGGCTTAGTTGGTTAAACATCTGACTTTGGCTCACAGATCTCACAGTCTGTAAATTTGAGCCCCAGGTCTGGCTCTGTGGTGACAGCTCAGAGCCTGGAGCTTGCTTTGGATTCTCTATCTCCCTCACTCTCTCTGCTCTTCCCCCACCTGCGCGCTCCCTCTCACACAAAAATAAATAAATAAACACTTAAAAAATGGGAATACAATACCATATCATGTAAACATGTTTTAATGAAACATGATTTTTCTAGCACAATAACATAGAAATATGTTATTCAAAATGTCTTCAAAAAACCAAACACACACATTTATTTTTTTTTAATTTTTAAAATTTTTTTAAATGTTTTATTTATTTCTAGGAGAGAGAGAGAGAGAGAGAGAGAGAGCGTGAGCAGGGGAGGGTCAGAGAGAGAGGGAGATACAGACTCTGAAACAGGCTCCAGGCTCTGAGCTGGCAGTCAGCACAGAGCCCGACGCGGACCCTTGTGCACAGAACCCACAAACCGCAAGATCATGACCTAAGCGAAAGTCGGACGCTTAACCGACTAAGCCACCCAGGCGCCCCAAAACACACACATTTAGAAAAATACCCTCAAAGCTTATATTATATAGAAGTTCTAGAAATTCTGGGAACCTTCAAGGAATGAATATTTCTACATTACTGGAACTATTTGATAATAAGAATTGAAAAATTTCCATGTAATAATAATACGAAAATGGAAGGTGTGAGCATACACATGCAGACGCTGCAGGCCAATTTAATTTTATTTGCAAATACAAAGTCAAATTCTAAGTAAAATATTAGCAAACTTTATTGAGCAGTATAAAAAACCACAAATAAATTACACATTTTATAATGACCAATCATGTAGGAATGTTTTTTCAGAAAATCCAAAGGATAAAAATTATTTGTTAATCCCAATACATAGCAATAAATTCATTTGATGAATCACAATATACATTATTGATATGTTGTTTTAGAACAGTAGGAGCAGAAGAACACTTCCTTGACTTTTATTTTTTTTAAGTAGCTTCCATGCCCAACATGGAGCCCAATGTGGGGCTTCAACTCAAGGTCCTGAGACTAAGACCTTGAGCTGAGATCAAGACCTGAGCTGAGATCAAAGCCTGAGCTTAACTGACTGAGACACCCTGGCACCGCAAATGAATATTGATTAGTTATTTGGAACAGTTATGTTTCCAGTGTTGTTGTTTTGGGCTAAGAGTTTGTTATGAATGCCCAGTTTCACCGCGCTGTTCTGAGAGGCCAGATCCCACTAACCAGCATCATTATTTATCAGTGGGCTTTTCCGTTAAAATCGAGAT
The DNA here is from genome assembly GCF_003009895.1 of Hyaena hyaena. Taxonomy (NCBI): domain Eukaryota; kingdom Metazoa; phylum Chordata; class Mammalia; order Carnivora; family Hyaenidae; genus Hyaena; species Hyaena hyaena. The sequence goes on from NW_024080684.1 coordinate 2,016,709, forward strand.
GCAGGTAGAGATGCAGATGATTGTTATTATTGCACACTGTTTTGGACATGGTACTCAAGGAGCTAAAGATTACAAAAAAGAGGAAAAGGGAGGTATAAAAACTTTTGTCAGTGAATATAAAAATCATTGTTATTTGCAATAATATAACTGCCTATTTAAAAAAATTACCTGGAAGTGAATGAGTTGAATGTGGCTGGTTTCAAAATCCATATGCAAAAACACAATAGCTTGGCCCTCTACCTAGAATAATAAGTCACTAATAAAGAAAATTTAAATATTTTTGTATTTTAAAAAGCAACAAAAATGTGAAATAAAAAACCTGTCATGCACTCCTTACATCTCTATTTATTGGAACAGATGAGACAATCTGTGGAAACAGTGTGTATTTAAAGCTCTTGGTTCTCTTTAAATTGCAATTCAGTTTAAACCAAATCAATATATGGGCGTCTGGCTGGTCTGAAGAGCATGTGACTCTTGATCTTGGGGTTGTAAGTTTGAGCCCCACATTGGGGTAGGGAAACTAAAACAAATAAACTTGAAGAAAAAAAAAAAGAAAACCAGCATATTCCTAATGATATTTTATTTTTTAATTTTTTTAATGTTTATTTATTTTTGAGACTGAGAGAGACAGAACACGAGCTGGGGAGGGGCAGAGAGAGACACACACACAGAATCTGAAACAGGCTCCAGGCTCTGAGTTGTCAGCACAGAGCCCGACACAGGGCTCAGACCCATGAATCGTGAGATCATGACCTGAGCCGAAGCCGGACGCTTAACCAACTGAGCCACCCGGGCGCCCCTCTAATGATATTAAAAAAGAAAAGAAATCAATATGAAACTTTTTTTCTGAGAACTTATTAATTTTACATTTAATCTAAAAGAATAAATATTAAAAGGTAATACACAGTTTCCATAACTAAAGCCTGATGGTTCTGATATCAGAGAAGATACACATATCAAACGAATGTAACAAAATGCAAAAAAGACCCATAGGGGCATCTGGGAGACACAGTCAGTTAAGTGTATGGCTCTTGATTTTTGGCTCAGGTCACGATCTCATGGTTCCTGGAATCGAGCCTGCACTGGGTTCTGGGCTGACAGTGCAGAGCCCCCTTGGTATTCTCTCTCCTTTTCCCTCTGCTTCTCCCCTGATTGTGCACACACGTGCACTCTCTTTCTTGCTCAAAATAAATAGACATTAAAAGCACCCAAAGTTTATAATTGAGTAACAAATTTAAAAACTTATTATTCCACAGCATACCATGAATTATTTAAATAAATAGACATTAAAAGCACCCAAAGTTTATAATTGAGTAACAAATTTAAAAGCTTATTATTCCACAGCATACCATGAATTATTTAAATTTTAATTACATATGTATGTAAAAAAATAACTTCCTATGGCTAAAACACCAAAAATAGAGCTAAAAGGCATGTGACAAACCAGTAAAAATCAGTTGCAAAATGTGAAAGATTATTAAATCTTTAATATATAGATCACTACCAAAAAAGTCTGGGGGAAAATGAATGGAAATGAAACAAAATCACTACAGATTATATATAAGTGGCTTAAGTAGTTTAGATTCTTGTGGTGGAAATAAAAATTAAATTAGCTCTATTGGAGGTAATTTTAAACTACATATTAAAATCCTTCAGGTTGTACACACTCTCCAATCTAGCAATTCTATTTCTAGGAATATATCCTAAGGAAATAATAATTGAATAAGTACACAAAATGCATGTATGAAGATGTTGACCCAACTTGGTCATGTTGTATAATTCTTTTTATGTATTTTAGGATTCAGTTTGCTAATATTTTGTTAAGGATTTTTCACGTATGTTCATGAGCAGTGGTGGCCTGTAGTTTTCCTTTCTTGTGATGTCCATCTGGTTTTGGTATTGAAGTGAGGCTAGCATCATAGGTTGAGTTAGTGATTTCTCTGCTTGTATTTGTTGGAAGAAATTGTGGAGAATTGGTATCAGTTCTTACCTAAATATTCAGAATCCACCAGTGAAACTGTCTGGGTATGTGCTCTCCTTTTTTGAAGGTTATTAATTATTGACTTAATTCCTTTAACAGATATGTTAGTAGTTACATATTAATAAATATATTCAGAATATCTATTTTTCCTTTTGTGAACTTTGGTAGTTTATACCTTTTAAGATATTGGTCCCTGTCATCTAACTTATCAAATTTGTGGGTATGGAGTTATTTTTTAACATTTCTTTCTTAGCCTTTTAATATCCTTAAGATCAGCAACAAGAATCCATCTTTTCTTTTTTATATTGGTAATTTGTGTCCTCCCCCCCACTATTATTTTATTGATCTTTTCAAAGAAACAGTTTTTGGTTTTATTGATTATCTGTTTTGTTTTTCTGTTTTGATTTCATTGATTTCTGCTCCAATTTTTATTATTTTCTTCTGATTGCTTTAGGTTTAAGTTGTTCCTCTGTCTCTACTTTCCTAAGGAGGAAATTTAGATTATTGATTTTAGATATTTTTCCTTTCTAATGTATGCATTTATTTAATGATGCTAAAAATTTCCCTCTATCCACTGCTTGTGCTGCTTCCACATATTTTGATAAGTTTTAGATTAAAATAATTTTTTATTTATCTTGAGACTATCACTTTTGCCCATGTGTTACTTTGAAGTGAGTTTTTCAATCTGCAAATATTTGGAGATTTCCATGTTTCTTTATGTTGTCAATTTCTAGCTTACTTCCATTGTAGTCTGAGAACATACTTTATATAATTTCTTTCTTTCTTTTTGCTAAAAATTTGATAATATATGCTTTATGGCCCAGAATGTGGTTGATCTGGGTGAATGTTCCATGCAATCTTGAGTAGAATGTGTACTCAAGAATGTGTACATCCAGTGTTATTGAGTGGAGGATTTTACAAATATCAATTAGAACAAGTTGATTCACAGTGCTTTTCAGATCAACAAAATCCATACTTACTTTCTGCCTGCTTGATGTATCTATTACTGAAAAAAAGTATATTGAGTGAGTTTGTATATTCCGCCTTGCAGCTCCATCAGTTTTAGGCTTACATATGTTGATGCTCTGTTATTAGGTACACACAAATTAGTAATGGTTATGCCTTCTTGAAGAATTATACTCCTTTATCGCTATGTAATGTCCCTTTTTATTCCTGATAATTTTCCCTGTTCTGAAGTCCACCATGTCTTAAATTAATATAGCCACTTTAGGTTAGATTATTGTTCGCATGGCATATCTTTCTCTCTCCCCTTGCTTTAATCTGAGTTTTATATTTAAAGTGAGTTTCTTGTAGACAACATATAGGTCATTCGTTTTCATTCACTTTGACAATTCCTTTCTTTTAATTCATGTATTCAGACCAATCACATTTAAAGTGATTATTGATGTGGCTGGATTAATATCTGCTATGCTTGTTACTGTTTCCTATTTTGTTGTACTTGTTCTTTGTTGCTCCATTGACCAACTTTTTGTGCTTTCTCTGTTTCAATTGGACCTTTTTCATGGTCCAATTTATCTTCTCTTTAGCATTTCACTTAGGCTTCTTTAAAAAACCTTTTTGTGCTTGCCATAGAGCTCAAAATATACATTTTAATCTAATCTAAATCCATCTGCAAATCACACTCTACTACTTCAGTTGACATGCTCATACATTGTAACAATATTCCCAGTTTCTCCCTCCAATCTCAACGAAATTCATTTCACTTTTCTATATGTTATAATAATCTAGTACATTGTTACTATCCTTAAATGACAAATTATCTTTTAAATCAATTAAAAATACAAGTAAAATATTTTATCTTACCCTAATGTATTTCTAATAGATATGAATTTCTGACCTATGTTATTTTCCTTCTCCCTAAAGATCTTCTTTTAATATTTCTTGCAGGGCACATCTGATGAATTCTCTGTTCCTGTTTGTCTGAGAAATTGTTTCTCTCTCACTTTTCAGGGATAATTTTGCTGCATACAGAATTGTAGGATGGCACAGTTTTATTTTGGCACCTTAAATATTTCACAGCACTCTTTTTTTTTTTTTTTTACTTGCATGGTTTGTGATGAGAAGTCTGCTATAATTCTTCTTCTTCTACAGATAAGGTATTCCCATCCCATCCCCCCAGCTTCTTTTAGTAGTCTGTCTTTGATGTTCTGCAGTTTGAAAATGAAATGCCTCTGTATTTTGACATTTATTCTGCTAGGTGTTTCTGACTCTCTTTAATTTATGATTTGGTATCTGTCATTAATTTTGGAAAATTCTCAGACATTATTACCTTCAGTATTTTTTCCAGAATATTTCCATTCTATGTTTTTCTTACTGTTGTATTCCAAATATGCACATTTTATTATGCCTTTTGAGTTTACCATAGTTCTCGGATATCCTATTTTCCTTTTCATGTTTTTCTCCTTTGCATTTCAGTTTGGAAGTTTCTATCCATACATCTTCTGGCTCACTGATTCTTTCCTTAGCTGTGTCCAGTCTACTAATGAACCCATCAAAATCATTCTTTATTTCTTTTACAATATTTTTATTTTCCAGTATTTCTTTTTGATATGTAGAGTTTCAATCTCTGTGCTAAATTGCCTATTTATTTTTGCATGTTGTCTGTTTTCTATTAAATCCTTTAACATATTAATCATAGTTATTTTAA